>NW_022900949.1:18403660-18458029 GCF_012274545.1 Fukomys damarensis | reverse complement strand
AAAGAAAGAAAAAAGAAATACAGTATAGGGGCCAAGGATTGAGCTCAGTGGTACTGCACCTGCCTTGCAGGCACAAGTCCCTGAGTTGGATCCCTGGTGCACGAAAAGAAAAGAAAAAAGAAATACAGTGTACACAATGATCTGTTCCATTTGGTTCTGTGAACTAGTAGGACCCTTAAGTGCTGAGAGTATTCTTGGGCACTGATATGTTCGTCGCATCTCATACAGTGTTGATAAATGATGGATGGATGGTTGGTTGAGTCGTTGCTGTAGTGTGATAAAATTTCAGAGGAGAAAGAATCATTCTAACCCATTGCTTTGCCTTGGGCAGAGTAATGTAGCATGGAGAGGGGCAGCCCTGTCCCATCCGTGCAGGATGTGGCTGCTGTCTGCATTTCGGAGTAGCGTGGTGCTCAGACAAAGCAGAACAGAAACATGTAAGGCAGCAGTGAGGAGGCTGGTGCCTGATACACCTTAGCAATGAAACTCTGGCTCTCTGGCCAACTGGAAATGAGCTTGTCCTCAAGGACATGGTGGAAGGCAGTGGCTTTTCCTGGAGCAGAGCCAGGAGGACAGGACAGGGTTGGCCCTGAGAAGAAGACTGACCGGAGCAGGGCCTCCCCAAGGAAGAGGGAGGCTTCCCCTGGGCTGGAGGAGAGAGAAGACTGGCAGGATAGAGTGGGGTGGTGGGCAAGGTCACAAGGCACCCTGAGCACCATCAAGGATGGCCATGAATTCCATGGCAAATGGCAAAATGCCTCCAGGTCCTTCAAGAAGAATATTCCTTATTTTGGAATTATGTCCATGTAGTAATACCGCTATAACACGGTTCTCAAGCCTGTACTTAAATCACATATATTCTTCTGTTTGGGTGTTGGGATCTTCTGGTTTTTCTATTTTAACTCTCCTTCATCACACACCAAACCTCACTTTTAAGGCAGCCTTAAGAACATGTACATTTGGTAACACCCTTACTAGATTCTAAAGTTTTACATGGATAGCTTTTCTGATGGCCCAGTGAATGAGACGTTTCTATTTCTTCCTAGAGAGCTCTTCATTTCTATATTTTATTCATGTTTGCATTTTAAAAGGGTCTTTGAGCCCTTAATGGGTGATAGGCGCCATGCTCTTCTCTAAAATCGAGATAGCATTGTGGGTCCTTTTCCACTTGGATATCTTAGTCTGACATCGTGGTCTCAGGCCAGACCTTCTTGTGCTGGACCCAGAGGCTTCTTCTCCACCTGGCCCCTCCTCAGTCGCCACCTGTATCTGCGAGAGGAGAGTGGAGCTCACATTGCTGTGCTGTGTTTCAGCAACTGGGAAGTGTGTACAGTACACTTGCTGCAATCCTGAATGTTGGAAACATCGAATTTTCTTCCGTGGCAACAGAACACCAGATTGACAAGAGCTACATTTGCAATCATTCAGCACTGGAGAATTGTAAGTTGTATGATCTTCTACTCCAGACTAAACTTCCTCAAGTCTTACGCCGTAAGTGTCCCCTGAGGATGATCTCAAGCAATTACACTCATGAGGAATCTTTAAAAGAATGCTCAGATTCAATTTGCATAAAATGAAATTTTAAAAGGCCATTATTTAAAACAGATTTTAATGAGTGCAAAACAATTACTGTAGAAAACATTTTTGATGATAAAGCTTTTATGACCGTGTTCGTAGCTGTTTACATTTTAATTCAAAAATACAGAAAAGATAGGTAAAATAGAGTTTAACTAGTAGGAAAAAGAATGAAGTTTTCATCATCCTACAGATTTTAAACATGAGTCTTTTTAAAAGAAATAAAACCTGTATGTTTTTTACTGGAGGAATGTTGTACGCCCATTTGTCCTGTATTAATTAATTTTTCAGTCATTTTTCCACACAAGAGAAGCACATCATGGTATGGCTTCATATCAAGTTTTCTGTTAATAACAGAGTTTGATGAATTCTTCCAAATAATTTAAGGATTCCAGTGGTATAGCTTTTTATGCCTTGTTATTTTTATAATGGCGTATTTCTCAGAATTCTATATTTGTTATTTCATTCATAGCCTAGGCAATGGTGATGCAAATTTTTATGCACATTTTTTTCTTGAATCATATTTATTTCAGAACAAAATGAGAGGTTTTAGGGTAATTTCAGAGAGCCAGTGCCAAAACTTCCTGGCCCAGAGTCACTGTTCCTTAGAGCCCTGCCATCTCCCGCTGAGATATATGAAAGAGTTTCAGTAGCTCACAAGACATCAGGTTATCAGATGTGAAAGGAAGAACCAGACAACTTTGGTAAGATTCGGTATTCACCATCTAATCATAATTAGGAGAGTTATCAGAGTGAGACACAACTGTGTTAGTTTGCTGTGACAAATTCCTGAGACAAACCAACTTAACCAGAGAAGAGGTTTTATTTCGGCTTGTGGTTTCAGCAGTTCAGTCTACATTCATTTGCTCCCTGTTCTGTTGCCTTGGGGCCCATGCCAAGGCAGGACATCATGTTGGGGAGTGTGTGCAACGCCAAGCCTCTCACCGGTGGGGGCCAGGAAGTGATGGTACCGTGAGGAGGGGTCCCCAAGTCCTGTTCCAGGGCACACCCACAAGGACTCCTAACGTCCATGGGCCCCACCTCCTCAGGCTTCCACCACCTCCCAGTAGTACCACGGGCTGCTGACCAAGTGTCCAATAGATGAGCCGTGGGGGACACCTAAATGGAAACGCCCAGTTATGAACAAGAGTAGGCTTACAAACAGCCAAACTAAAAGGTTATTTTGATGGATCTACTTATGTATCTTATAGGTCACCAAAAATGTTGATATGAATATAATTAAAGCACTTTCTAGAATAGCCACTTTGGGAAAATAAGAAGATTTATACTTAGAGTTAAAAGAAATTATTTCCAAACCAAAGCCACATTCCTAAATGGTTTTTACGAGTGCATTATTTTACTCAGGCCTAATTCTCTTCCTTCTATCGTGTGTGTGTGTGTGTGTGTGTGTGTGTGTGTGTGTGTGTGTGTGTGTGCGCGCGTGCATGCGCACACATGTGTGTGTCCCTCAAATCTTACCATTTCTCTCTTTGTTCATCTTTACCGTTCTTATCCAAGGCAATGCCATCCCTTGCCTGAATGAAATAGTCTCCCAGTTGTTCATTTTGCATCAAGAATTGATCTTTCTCTGCCCATTCTCGTGGTTAATTCAGAAACTGCTTCACCGTGTATCGGGGGCTCTCAGTCTCCCTCTCTTCCTCCCTCTCTTCTTCCCCCTCTACCTTCCCCTCTCTCCCGCCACCCTGTTCCCTCCTTCTGTTCCTTGTCCTCCCCATCTCTCCCCACTTAAGTTTCTTGATGAGCTTCCCATGCCTGCTAGATGAAGATCATTAGGACTGGAACTGTGCTGTCAAAGTACTGCACTTAATAATATGTCCCTGAGTAAAACGCCTGGCATGTACCAGACAACAAATACGTGTTAATGAATGAACAAAATGGGAACAGAAATGGACATACAGATCAGTGGGAGACAGAGTTCAGAAACAGATGCACCTAAAATTACCAAAACGTGACAAATCCATAGGGCATCAGTGTTGTAGGACAACCACCATGCTAACCATCTGAGAGAGGGGGAATTTGAATTCTTCTCAAATGTCATATACCAAAACCTAAACACATAAATTTGATGGAGGGCTGGGGATGTAGCTCAGTGGTTCTGCCACCTGCCTTGCAAGTGCAAGGTCCTGAGTTCGATCCCCGGTACCAAAAAAATAAAATAAAATAAATGGAAAATCATAAAAATGCAGATGAAATGCATTTGTATAATTCTTACACTCAGAAAACCAAAAGCATAAATTATTTTCTTAAAGATTGGATATTTGACTACCTAGAAATTAAATTCTTTTATAGTACATAAAGAAAACATAAAGTAAGTTTCAGTGCAAATGAAAGTGAGAAAAAAATTCACAACATATCAGAACTTCCCATTACACTCTAAAGAGCTCTTATAAATTAATTAGGAAAAGGTGAATTTATAGCAGCACCAAGGCAGTTTACAATATACGATCACAAATCACGAATAAAAATGAGAAAGGAAAAGATGTTCAACTTCACTTGGAATAATTAAAAGTGGAAAGAAGACATTTTCTTATCAAATAGGCTTTTTTTTAATTGGCTATTTTTAAAAATAATTCCCAATACCCATGAAATTGTATTCAGACCCTTGGTCTTTGGGTTGGCTGAGAGGACTGTAATTGGCTAGTCATTGACAAGAAGTTAAGCAGTTCTTGAACCAGTTGCTGACAAGGGAGTCTTTCATACCCACATTATTTACCCCATATTTTTACCACTATAAACCTATGGACACAACTTAAATGTCTAATCACTTTTTGTTTGTTTGTTTTTGTTTTGATTTTTTGAGACAGGGTCTCACTATATAGTTGAGGCTGACGTGGAACTCACTGCATAGCTCAGGATGGTTTTGAACTCACAGATCCTCCTGCCTCAGCCTCCCGAGTGCTAGGATTACAGGCGTGTACCACCACACCCGGCAACTAAATGTCTAACAATTTTAAAATGATTGCTAGACTGTGATATGCTAGGACATGCAGCAAATCAAAATCATGTTTACAAACAACATCCCACAAAATAGAAAGTGCTTAAAACAGTAGGGTACTTCTTGTGCAGAATAAGTAATTCTAGGCACTAAGCACTCCTAGAATAAAAGAAACGAATGTTAATTTTGAAGATAAAACCTATTATTACTTCTACAGTGTGAAAAAATGTCTTAAGATGAACTTCAATAATTTTAGCCACATAACCAGAAAATACCTTGTCAAAATGTCTAAAAATGAATTCAAACTGTTCAAAATGTTTTACAAAGAGAACTACTGAGTTGAAAACTTAGCTTGTCGTGCAATGGTTTTGGTTAAAAATGCTTATTACATCCAAAAATGAATTTTATTCACTGAGTTAAAGCATTATGAGTTTTAAATCCTCCATAATATTTAATTATCATTAAATGTAAAATAAATGTTTACTCAGACATCAAGTTTTATCAAAATTTTGTGATTGAAATATGGAACTCAAGGAACTGTGATGACAGGTACACGAATGTTGAGCTAAATTAAATCTTTTTAAATTGCACATTGAAGAGCTGGGCGTGGTGGTGCATGCCTGTAATCCCAGCACTCCGGAGGCTGAGGCAGGAGGATAACTGTGAGTTCAAGACCAGCCTGGGCTACATAGTGAGTTCCAGGTCAGTCTCAAATATATTGTGAAGGGCCAGGGATTTAGCTCTGCAGTTTGGTGGCCTGCCTTGCGAGTGCAAAGACCCGAGTTCAATCCCCAGTACCAAAAAAAATCAAATATATAGTGAGACCCTGTCTCAAAAAAACAAAATAACAAAAACCCAAAAAAAAAGTTGTACATTGAAGAAGGTAGTTCAGACCAGTTTGTTCGGTATTCCTCCAACATCCGAGTAACCTTTCTATTAATTCTATATTTTGAAAATAATGGTATCAAGATTATCCAGATCTCTTCATTATGCTTTGTTTTAACTCAGTAGTAGGAATTGAACCCAGGACCTTCACACCGATCTACATTCCCAGGCCTTCTTCACTTGTTATTCTGAGACAGACCTGGTCTTGCTAAATTGCCAGGGATGGACTCACACTTGTGATCCTCCTGCCTCAGCCTCCCACAGTGCTGAGATTACCAGTATGCACCGCCTTGCCCTGGCTTATGCTTTTAAATTATTTCACCTTGTTATGTTGGCCATCGCATAAACAACCACTCACTGGTGCAGCTGCTGCTTGTTGCCATCCAGTTTGGTTTGGGTTGGGTTGTGTTAAGCAGCAGCCATCATTTGAACGGTGGAGAAAAGGAGAGAAAAGTGATCAAGAAGCCACACAAGACTAATGTTGAATAGCAGCCTACGTTTACATCATAAAACCTTCACCATTTATCACATGTCATCGAAGGAAGTGAATTAAGTCAATTTCATTTCCTGGCCGTGATCCCCTTCTTACCCTTCGTCTGTTCATTTTGCAGCTGCTTCCTTGCTTTGCATACAGGCGGCTGAGTTACAAGAAGCTCTCACCTCCCACTGCGTGGTCACCAGAGGAGAAACAATTATCCGACCCAACACTGCAGAAAAAGCCACCGACATCAGAGACGCCGTGGCCAAAGCTCTGTATGGGCGGCTCTTCAGTTGGATCGTCAACCGCATTAACAGTTTGCTGAAGCACGACCCACCGTCAAGGTAAAAATCTCTGTACAAACTTTTCTCCTAAATGTCAAGTGATGGATCTGTTTTGCAATTTTCTCTTTGTGTGGGTCACTTTGAAAATGTTTTTAATTGACATCATTTATTTGTCACCATTACGCTTCAATAAATAGCATCATTTCTTACCGCCTCGTTACACCACATCAATGGAAAGAGTTTTAATTGCTGAAACAGAAGAGCTGGAGCAACAGCAATGATCCCAATAGAAAATGATTTTTTTTAATGTGGAATCTTACTGTGGATATTAGTGTTATTTTAATTAGAGGATATACCGTGAAGTATATACCGCTTTATACTTGTAGAAGAGGTCAACCCAGAAGTTTTTAATCTTTGTTTCAAGAGTTTAAATTACATCTTCAAGATAAGGAAAAACACTTTTTTTCATATTTTAACTCTCTCTATCAACCCATAAGCGTAGGTATTATGACTTCCAGTGAAATTTGGAGCAAGAATGGTATAGAAGGGAAAGATGAGGCAGAATGTGGGACCTCAGGACTGGGGCCTCCGTAGCACTGATTGCTGACCTCATTGTCTGGACTGAACCTAGACATAAGTCCTTACATTTACTGTGAAAGCTTTTTTCTGCCCTAAATTGTGTGAATTTAAGAAATGTTGTGTGTGGAAAAGCAAGATGGATGCTTCCCTTAAGATTACCTCATTCACACCTGCCAAGCACAAACGACCATTTGATGCAGGTCTCAAGCAGGTGATTCTTCCTCGTATTTCCTCTGACGCACAGCCTGCACTGTCACACTGTCCCGTCACACTGACAGGTGACTCATTATTCCTCTCCTCCTCTTCTCAGTCTTCCTCTCAAAATTGCTTCCTTACCTCCTGCTAAGGTGTGCAAAACCAGAATCACCGTTTGTACACTCATGTGCGGCCATCTCTAGAATGTCAGACATTCATATGAAAATGAAAGAACTCACAACTTTCAACAAAAGTGTATCTCACGTACTTATGCAAGATAAAGACTTGACCCCACTTCTGACCTGTAACTGCATGTTTAGCACTAGATGGTACCAGCAGGATGATCTGAAAAATCCCACAAGAGCCCATCTGTTGAGTGCAACTTCCCTTTCCGTACACGAATGAAAACTTTTTGCAGACAGCTTAAGGAAAAACTAAAGACCCAAGCAGATAGCTCAGTTTGATTCTGTCAGGATTTACCCTGAGAGTCTGGAAAGCCTGAGTTCTGTCCCAGGCTTTGCCACCAACGTGTGTGAGGCTGGGCAAATGACCAGTTTTCTGCATCTCTCCCTCGTCAGCTGCTAACTAGCACCACCGAAAGACAGAGCTGTGGTTTTCATTGTCAGTGGCACCTTAAAGCCTTTTAAGAACCTGGTGAAAACTGTCTATGTCTTTCACTCCAGAATAGAAACACAGGAAGCTAAATACTTTGCAGGACCCGGTAGGCACAGATATTGTGAAAGGACATTAAGTTTGACTAAACCAACATGAACCTCCACTACGTGTCTTGCCCCAACTACACTTCAGAAGGGACTTTCGGAAACCCTCCCGGCTGTCCGTCACATCTTTACAGTGCCCTTCCCTCTGAGCTCCCAGTCAGGCGCTCCCCGCAGCTGTGGGTGGCACGGGACAGTCTCGCCTACGCCTCTCGAATGGGGAGCACGAACAGAACCTGTGTTCTTGCCCTCATAAGTGCACGTAAAACTAATTTCCAGTATAAATATTTCTTAGGAGAAGATAATCTTTTTGACCAAACATCAACCGATAGTGAGCAGAAGTGACCACACTGAATAACAGGAAAATGCCCTTGAAATATTTAATTGTGAAATACTAGAGTATTTAATGTATTCTTAAAGTATTTAATTGTAAAATAAACCCCGCATATATTTGTATCTTTCTCCAGGTCACCATTAATTCTGTATTTTTTTAAATTTCATAAGCAATTGAGCCAAAAATAAATGATGATTCTTCAAATAATTAAGATCTTTTCAGTAATATTTTAAATTGTTCTCCTAAAATGAAAAACTAAATGCACTCCTTACCAGAATTTGTGCTTTTCTGGTGCAGTCTTGTTTGAATATGCCTGCTTCCTTCTCACTGCCAGGCAGCTTGTTGATATGATTCCTAGCTCACTTCGTGCCACGACTTTGTACTTATAACCCACAGAGAAATTTTTTCTTTTTCGTAAAGTATATATGAGAGAATAGGAATGGTTTTTACAGTACAAGGTAGATATGTATGTAAAAAATAGTGCTACCTCCATTATCTTCATGTTCCGTGGAAAGGAACTTCTGCTGTTGAGAAAATTTCAGCTGGGATGGAGGTGCATATCTGTAATCTTAGCTACTTGGGAGGCTGAGGCAGTAGGATTGCAAGTTGAAAGGAATTCTGAGCAACTTTGTGAGACCCTGTCTCAAAATAAAGTAAAAAAATAAGAGAGGCTGGAATGCAGCTCAGTGGTATAGTGCTTGCCTAGCATACCCAAGGTCCTGCATTCAACTCATAGCACAAAGAAAGAGAAACAGTTGTACTCTGAGTGTGCATTCTGGTAGTAGTGTCTTAGCTCAGGAACATGTAGGAGCCCTGAGATACTTTGCAGAGCTCCTAAACAAATAATAACTGAGCATAATACTACTGTTATTCTTCCAGTGGGAGCGGTGGTGAGCTGAGCATTGGCATTCTTGATATATTTGGCTTTGAAAATTTCAAAAAAAATTCCTTTGAGCAGCTGTGCATTAACATTGCAAATGAACAAATTCAGTATTATTTTAACCAACATGTGTTCGCCTGGGAACAGGTAAGTCCAGCTACTTATTCCAAAGATGCATGTGTACATAATTACAAATGGAACAGAAACCAAACCAGAGATTTAAAGCTTTCAACATTTAAAAAGATCATGAAAACCTCGCTTTTCTCCATGTTAGTAGTAAAAACAAACAACAACAAAAACTGCCGTGTGAATTTCGTGTGACTTTACATGTGACACTAAAATTCCTTCACTGAAAATCAGTACAATGTTCACCAAAACTTAGCATGCCTGATCTCTTGCAAACAAAGGAGTCTCCTCTGAAAATGTAAGTAAACAGATGTGTCTAGCAGTTTCTCTTTCTGTAGAATGCAGAGCTGAAATTCAGTTTGGAATTTCAATATCCATCGAAAATGCATTAAACCTCCGAATTCCAGTAGCTAGGCAACAGAGCACAGGATAATGGGTTTGATGGAAATGCCACGGAAGGGTAATTTTGCCAAGGTACAATGTGTAATTTATGATTCAGCTTCAAAATGATTCTTCCACAGAGAAAAAGCAGAGACTCACTCGAGTTGCATTCGACAAAACTGTCACATATTAGAAAGATGACATTATTGTAGTAAAAGGGCCACGTTTAATGTCACTCGGTATGTTGCTTGTCTCCTTCAGGTTACATTATTTTGCTTTGTGTTTATGGATTAGAACTAATGTTTTAATTTAAATTTAGGTAAGTTAGGGGTGCATGAGCCTCTTTTTATTTAAAACATTTAGGCTTGCTGAGAATTTGTTGTGGAATTACATTTTTAAAACAGTGGTCATAAAAGAAGACATTTAGATCGTGACATTTCTTAAGCCAAATACAGAAGCACATGAATTTAGGACTTGATGTCAGCTCTTCAGCTCTCTCTTAACCTGGTTCTGACACATATCTGTTCCCTTTCTCTCTCTCCCCTGTGTGTCTCCTCCTCCACCTCCCTCCACTGGGGTCCTTCCATAGCCTAGGCATGTGAAGCAATGGCACTAAAATCTTAAAAACAGGGAATAAAACAACAACCACCACCACACAAAACTCTTGCCCGCCCCTCCGTGAGGTGACTGTCTCCCTGCCCCCCCACCCCTGCTCAAGCTCCCCAGCAGCATGCGCTGAACGCAGGCCTGACTCTGACATCTGAGGCCGCTGTGTGGCCTCATCCTCAACATCACGAGTTCGCGTTTGCCTTCTCGTTGGTCCAAGAGTCCTGTAGTCCAGGAACACATCTACTTCTTTCTCTATCTTCAGAGGCTGACACAGAAGTGCTCCGTGAATACTACTTAAATGAATGCCATCTTCGTTCATTCAGTAGCTCACAATATTTATGGGCTCTGTTCAAACCAGAGACTGAAACCAATACCCCCGCTTTGGTTTGGGCGTGTTGACCTAGAGCTATCGGGCGGCCTGACATGGAAGCCGTGACAGAACCTCACATACCTACCACGGGGTGAACTAACACCTGGCGGGGCTAGAACTCTGTTTTCTGGGTGAGATTGGAGCCCACTCTTGTTGGAACTAACCTTAGAGTGGAGTGTAGATATGTCAGTGACTTTCGTGACTGACTTTTCATAGAGTGTTACAGTTTTTAAATCCTTTTGTTGGGCTTTTAATTCCATCTCTGACCCTGATGTTCTTCTTGTGCCTTGGATCTTGCGACAGAAACGATTCTTTAAGGACCTTCAAAGTATTCTTGAGAATCTTTTGAAACGAAACAACTCAAAATTTCCCACAATGTAATTAAAAACGCCACTAGTACCGAGGATTACACAAAGTGCTCTGAGGAGTTAAGGCCATTGCCAACCCCGTCTGGTACCTTGCTAGACATTGTACCAGACACTGGTGGCCAAAGTATGACCAGGAAAAGGAATGTGTGTGATCTGCTGGATACAGGATGAGTCGGGATGACCCAGATTTTAGCATATGATTGCACGTTTGTTTGTTTGTTTGTTTTTCTTTCACTCTGTTACTTTCCTGTGAAGGCAGATAATGTAACTAAGAAACTCTTAACCTAACCTGATGCCTTAGATGCCATAGTTAAAAGCACACTTAAGTCTTTGGGGAAGAAACCCAGTAGTGGAATAGCTGGGTCAATAGGGCCTCTAATCCTGGTTCTTTGAGGCATCTCCATATTGATTTCCACGGTGGTTGCACCAATCTGCACTCCCACCAACAATGGAGAAGGGTTCCTTTTTCCCTTGCAGCCCTGCCAGCATTTGTTGTTGGTTGATTTCTGGATAGCAGCCATTTTTTGTGGAGCAGTGCATGGTTTCCACCACAGCAATATATGCTCGCCCGTGTTTATAGCAGCACAGTTTATAACAGCTAAATCTTGGAAACAGCCCAATTGCCCATCACCTGGTGACTGGATAAAGAAGATGTGGTTTTTTAATAAAATTGAGTACTACTCAGCTGTAAAGAGAAACTGAAGACATTTATAGCTAAGTGGATGAACATGGAGGCGGTGCTCGTACGTGAAATAAATAGGACACACGTGTATAAATACCAAATAGTTTCTCTGGTATGAAAAACAAAGTGTAAATAAGGATCGAGATGTATAATAGATAATGTGAAATAGGAAGAAACTATCAAACTGGGGTAGGGGAAGTGGGGGATAGGGGAGAGGAAAAAAAGGAAACGAAGTCTTTGTAAATGGGGGGGTGAGGGGGGTGCAGGAAAGGCAGGGGAATGGAGAAAAAATAAGAACCAAGGTAGATTATGTGAAGGTACAAGCTTCTGAAGATGCATGTCATCGTGTAGTATACCGAAAGTGTACCACTAAAATTAATGAATTTTTAAAACTACATTTAATTTATGTAAATGAAAAATAGGCATTGAAACAAATCATTAATTGAGGCTGTGGTCCCACGTTTTTGGTCAAGTCTAATCGAAGCTTGACCTGACTGACAGCTCCTGACTTTAAGGTCCTCTGTGCCAGTGAGCAGGACGTGATGTTGTCAACTGCATGGGACATAAAAATGCCCTGGCTAACTCCCCCGGACACACGCCTTGGGCAGCACCTGCCCAGGTGGCACACTTTGGTCCGACTCAAACCAGCAATTAACTAAGAGTTCTGTGACATTGCGCCGATCTGTTTCCTCATTTCGTCCAATTCCCGTTTAGTTGTAAAGTGGGCTGGTCTGGAAAAGTTGGTCACAAAGGTACTGGGCATATAATTTTCCCATTGCCTTCTGTTATGAAAATAATCAACAGACTGCAAGAAAACATCTTAGTGACCTAGCTTCTAGCTTGCCAAGCAGATAATTTTATATTTCTGGAAATTGTTGTCTTCCGCACACCATTTGTATTGTTTTTCAAAACATTTTCCAAAATCTGGAAAATCACATTCTCCATTCGTTGGCGGCTCTGTGTCCTTTCTCTTCATAGCCTACTTTTCTATTGTCATGTACTAAAGGCCTCTGAATTTCTCAACAACCAACCTACACCATCTAGAACTTGAATCTCTTTCTTTTTCTTAGTAGTTAGAATGCTAAGAATACTGATCTATAGTAGCATCATTCTCCTAGTTTGTATAATATGTAGGTAGTTCCTGAAAATTTCCTTGCATGTGATACTTTACAGTATTTAAAGCTACCATATTCTTGCAGTCCTGGTGAAAGAACCTTATGTACATCGATTTAATAACATTGAAGTCAATTTGTATCTGAAAACAATGGTGAGAAAATTAGATGGTAGTCTTGACAGCTGCCCCTGCAGGATACGATCCGATGAGAAACGTAGTGTAATCTTCTGAAATTTTGAGACTCAGTGGAACTTGTCTTCTAAATGAACTGAAGCTGAAAATAATGGTCTCTGCTGTATCATTCCAAAAATACAGCCTTTGTATACCTGCCCTCCCCCCTACACGGTTCGGTGTTACTGGTGCACACCCTGCTGATGTCCACAATTTCCAGAAGACATTTGGTGAGCAGTCACAGGACAGCAAACGATCTCTCCGCATTTCTGATGAGGGTGGCGTCTTTTTACAGAAGCCCTCGCCTTGAGTTTCCACAGTAAACAGATGGCCAAGGTTTCTGGTGTATTTGGTATGTTTTTGTTTGTTGCTGGTCGAAAGAGGATTCAGCGGCAAGCAGAGTGTAGCAGAAAGTGTGAGGTTCTTTGGAGTTGTGGCTGCCGTATTAAACTCCTGCATTAGAGAGGTACATCTCTTGTCAGAGGTCCTCACACATTGGGGCCGCAGTGGTGGGTTCTGTTCTTTGTTTTAATTTTCTACTGTGTTGTACTGTGGTACAGAAGATACAAAAGAATTAGCCCTGCTCCCTAACGGTCTGTATTCCAAGTCAAGGGAAACACACACCAACTGTCAGTTGGCCACCCCCGGGCATGAGTTTGAAGAGGGACAAATGTCACATCGCTGTCCTTTAGGGTCCCTGGGCATCAACCACTGGGCATCCAGCACACACACGGGTGTTTGGAAGGATTGTGCTGGAATTCCGTTCCCTTTCGTGTTTTTTGTGCCTTGCATTGGTCTTCTCCGTACGGTAAAGGAGGTGTTGGAGGAGGTGTTGCCTGGACTGAAGTCTGCATCTAGTGTACGCTATTAAGATTGCTTTCTCCACAGAGTTGCGCTGTTACATTTACCAGTTCCGTGTGCACCTGTGTGTTTAGAGCTGAGAGTCAGGAGGAATTTCGTAAGCAGGAGACTGTCTCCTGCACATCGTGGAAACAAGGACAGCAATTACAGCTCTGGCAGACAGTGGGGCGTGTGCCTTCTGCCTCCAGCTCTCACGCCCTAAAGTATAAAGTGTAAATGTGGGCGCCCACACATAATTTATGGCAATTGCAAAGAACCAAAAAATGATGCAAGGCACAATACTGACATTTTCAACATTATAAAGTAACAAGAATCAGTCATCTGATTAAAAACTGTGTGGACAATTAAAAAATAAACCTCTTATAAATGTTTCTTGTGCCCAAAAGTGCAAACTTTAAAATTTTTACATCCTTTTTTCTTCCTGTTCTGCTGTTCACGTGCTGTGGTGAGATTTGCCTCATTTTGGCTCTCTAGTAAAAGCCATGCTGAAGGCACTTTCTTTAAACACTAAGCCAGCCAAATGCGCCAGAAACCCTTCATGTAACTCCTCCCACCTTTAATGTTCAGCCGAGCTTTGGGCTGTCCTTGGGCATCACACTGAAATGTCCCTTGCACCCCACATTCGCTGCGTGTGGGCGTTGCTGCCAGGTGCCTGAATACACCCAGAGGCCCCACTGCGGCCCGGCCGGACCTTGTCCTCGTCTGGAGCACAGCTTAGTTTCGCTCTGGCTTCTCTCCCGTCCTTGCCGCTTTCAGTCTGTTTCCTTGCTGAAGCTGGAGCAACATCCACCATGCGATGTGGAGTCACACTTATTCTTATCGTACTGTAGCCTTCTTAAAGCTTTCGATGAAAAGTAAACTTCAGTGAAATAAACACCTAGGAGCCCAGGCCCACAAAATTACTATCACTCTGGGAAGGTAAAGTGTATGTGGACAACATGAGATAAAAAATCTTGGCAAAGATTTAAACACATCAGTGAGGAAGAAATAATTGAAATAAAGGAGATCCTCGTATAAAGAAAATTGCATTTCTGAATTCCTAACCCAAATGTCTCCTTGCCCCAAGCTGATATCTGCCATTAGAATATATGCTTATAAAATCCTTTATAAATTTTAAAGAGTGTCAAGAACAGGCATCATCTACCAGAAGTGAGCGGACTGGACCGGGAATGTAACTCAGAGGCACCGTGCCTGCCTTACAAGTCAAGGTCGTGAGTTTCATACCCGCCGAAAACAGTGAGGAGATCGGGGTTTTCACCTTAAACCGTGTTATACACACCCTTTCCTGCAAAGGAAAGTTGCTCTGGGGCACGGCATTCTAAAACACTGTACGCTAAAGTTCCGTAAAATCTATGTAAAATAAAACATGGATATTTTATTGGGAATTTCCCAAAATCCACCCTCACTACACTGTCTGTCGAATTCTAAGTTAGTCCTCTCTGACACCGGTGTCATCTCAGGTTAACGATACCGTCTCGTGGGACTCACCATGAACTACGACAAAGGATTGACAAAGACTTAAACACATCATATTAGAGTGACACACGCAGACCCATGTTTACAGCAGCACAGTTCACAATCGCTAAATCTGAAAGCAGCCTGTTTGTCCACCAACAGATGAACAAAGAAAATCTGACACGTATGCACAATGGAATACTACTCTGCCGTAAAGAAGGATAATTGTGAGTCAGTTATAGAAAAACGGATGTGCTTTGAGATCACAACGTTAAGTGAGGTGAATCAGATGCTGTCCAGCCAGTGCTCCCAAGAGCTCACAGGGCTGGGTGAGCCTCCTGCTAAGACCGCACAGGCTCGGAGTGGGATCTAACGCTGGACACGGAACTTCCCGGAGGACCCAGCAGAGGCCCGGAGCCCAGGCAGAGGGAAGGGTCCGCGCAGAAGGCCGGGTTCGCTCCCGCAGAAGACGCGGGGAGGCGAGGCACAAGCTCCTCTTCCTCCCGGGAAACCGGCTGGAACCCGCTCCTCTTTTCACGCAGGACTACTCGGCTCCCGCGGGCCTTCCTTGCCCAGAGCGGGCCTTGGGTGCAGCCGGGCGCCGCTCACGTGGACGGGCGGAAGCCTCTGCAGGTTCGCAAGCTTGAATACTGACAGCTTCTCTTTTATGAGAAGCCAAACTGTAAACAGAGAGCAAAAGGAAACATGCGGGATGGGAAGCAGCGAGCAGATAGATCTGCCTGGGACACATCTGGCCGTCCACCTCCCCCGGAGGAGCGCCGCCCATACGCCCTGCAAACGTCCCAGTAAAACATAAATGTTGAGGCGGTCGAGTATGAAAAAGAAGTAGGGGCGGGACTCTAGCCAACAGAAATTACTCTCGTCCCAGTTCTGAGGCCCGCGCCTTGCAGAGCTGGTCCTGCCCGGCTCCCTCTGTGGCTTAGGGGCATCTGTGTCTCCTTGCAGGCTCCGGGCTCCCTCGAATCTCTGTTGACTCAGTCTCCACGGTAGCAGCCCCTGTCTCCAAATGTAAAAGTGGGGTCAGGCTGCCAACACGGGGTTTTCATTCTAAGGACAGAGGTCACCGAGCAGCAACACTGAAAACTTTGAGCATCCCAGGACTGGTGGACGGCAGCTAGCTGTGTAAGGGGAGCGACCTTACCAGGTTGTGGGAGACCGGGAGAGGGCCCGGGAGAGGGCCCTGGAGAGGCGAGACCGTGGCGACCCCAGCCCTGCACGCCGAGGGCTCTGGGCCCAAATTTGCTCTGAGTCCGGGCCTGGTGCCGTGATCTTGAGTCTCCTTTAGGCTGGCCCTCGGGTGCTGAGCGTCTACACTTGTTGAGGACATGGCCATGCCTCTGTGCCTCCTCTGGACTTTTTTGCCACCACTTGAAACTCTAAAGTCAGTGGAAAGCAGGAATGAACTTGGGGGTGTAGGGTTTCCTCACATCCACATCTTCCCATTTCCCGTCCTCCCTGACAGGGATGGAAAATGCCTGTCCACCTTCCCACTCTGAAGAGGGACCTGGGCAGTCTGGTCTGGACAGAGTAGGGACAGTGTGCGCTGACCACTGAGCTTTAGTGCACAGTGACTCTTCTGCCGGCAGTGTGCTCTCATATGTGGGCCGTCAGAGGGCTGTCTGAGGAGACGTGAGCTTGGTTTTTTAAAATCAATTCAGCTATCATAACTGCTATAAAATATGTATAAATTGTTCCAGTCATGATTATTTTATTGTAAGTACTTTATAACTGCTGGGCACAGCAGCAATATTTCTGTCTCCCTTGATTTTCCTGGAGTCCATAATGCCAACAGGCATCTGTAAGGGGAGCCCATTGTTTTCCAAATTACAAATCTCTGCTCTGTCTGACCCGCCACAAAAGCATACCGTGGATTTTGACACAGGCAAATAGAAATGACAAATGCATCAGTTTAGACCATAACCTCCTGTGCTTTCTATATAAAGCACACGAAAGTTCTTTGGAATTTCGCAGTCATGATTGAACCTATTATATGCTGTCAACACTAAGTGTCTAACAGTAAAATAATTCTAGCCCTCCAGACATCTCCCAAGGTTACCTTCAAATCAAAAGGCTGTGAAACTTCTCTGTACTGCTTTCATTTTTTATACTGGATAAACTGTGTTTCGTGTTCTTTACTTTTTAGGCCATGGGTTTTCCTTTCTTTTTATCCATCAGATTTTTGGTTTTTGGGTTTTGGGTTTGTTTGTTTGTTTGTTTGTTTGTCTGTTTTTCAGTGCTAAGGATCAAACCCAGGGTTTCTTGCACGCTGGAAAAACTTTCTACCTCTGAGCTCTACCACCAGTCCAAGATTTCGTATTATTTTTAAAGTACACATTGGGCTTTTACCAGGGTGCAGCTCCCTGGTAGAGGGTTTGCTTAGCATGCACCCGGTCCTGAGTCCAATCCCTGGCACCACAGGAAGCAGAACAACACAAATACACTTCTTTTCTCTCACGACACCCTTGAAATATTTCAGCTTCACAAGACTCCTCCCATAGTCAGTGTTTCAGCCCCCACCTTCCTTCCACTGGCTCAATTCCAAAGTTGCCAGAAATAAATTGTCTTCCGCTAAATGGGTATGGTGTATTATACTTAGCATCTATCTACCACGTGTCACCTTGTGTTATCACCCAAATTGTTTTAACTCTGCCGCGACAGCATACTTGCTTTAGACACCTCCTCATCGTGCACCACAGTGCCTTGTTACAGGATGTGCAATGAATTAACATATTAAAGTGGTTGTGAGAAATGCCCACCAACTAAACATGTAAGAAGGTCAGAAATTAAAGAATATATTTCAATGCTTGGGAAAAGTATCTATAACCTAAGCGGGTAAGAAGGGTGAGACGTGTTCCCTGGTCAGCAGTTATTCCATACCTGAGCCTGGTGGCAGAGTTTGCTTCATCACTGGAAAACCATCGACTCCACCGCCACCACCACAAGCTCCACTAGTCAGCTGTGGTTCAGAGCATGTGTGTGCAGACTTTGGCACAGGGCCAGGGGAGTGGTGTGGACACAGGGTCCGAGGAACACAGCTGGACACACTCCATCCTCATGTCCTTCTCTAAGGCGGGTCATTAGCATCTACACCGTGCTGATGCCGAAGTTCAGCAGTCGTTGTGGTTATCCTTACTTATGCATCTTATACTCAGTAGCACGTGATTATTAGTGCACCCTGTGTGTTTACTTTTGAGATGGGGATTGTTACCCCCTTAAACGGAGGAGAAGAGAGAAGCTTAGACAGTAAGAAAATTCCGATGGATTAGACGCCCAGTGAAGTGGCCCAGCCCGGATGTGAAACTGTGTGTGTGTCCTTGGTTCTAGAGCCTTGGTTGTTCCCGTGGCCCAGTTATCCACCTTACTAAAACCTAATGTTTGAAATAATAATTTCAAAGCTGTGTCAATTTTCCTGAGAGACCCAATAGGGAAAATGTAACCCTGATATGCATAATTTATGTATTATAAAGTCTAGAACATAGTCATTACATTTCATTAACATTCTCCTAAAATTTGAAAACTGAGAGATCTGTAATTCTAGAATAGAGACTAGAAATCCTCTTGTTATTATCCTGACTATAGTCAGTGCTGATTTTAATGAACTAGAAGTTCTTTGGAGAGAAAACTAAAATGATACCCTCTGTTTAAGGACAATGCCATAGGTGACAATTTATTATAATGTCTGTAAAGTACAATTGTAGGTAGTTACTCTTAAGGTGTACCTAATCCACACAATTTTAAGTGAATTTTTCTGTTTGTGTCATGACCTGTTATAGAATGAATATCTCAATGAAGATGTTGATGCTAGAGTAATTGAATATGAAGATAACCGCCCCCTCTTAGATATGTTTCTGCAGAAGCCAATGGGCTTATTGTCCTTACTGGATGAAGAAAGTAGATTTCCCAAGGCCACTGACCAGACTCTTATAGGTGAGATGTAAATCAGTATCATTTTATGGTTCTAGGAATGCAGTCATATAACTCTGTGTTTTTTTAATTACTTTAAATAATCCCGGAGAAAATAACTGTCACAAACCTTGCACATCTAACTTTAAAGAAGAGACTTTGCATCTCATACCTGCATTAGAGAGTGTTTATGATAACATGAAATGTCTAGTGATAATTAAACAAGGTTAGACATTGGCTTTATTCTTATTTTATGTCAGGAGCCCAGCCACAAAATGAATCTCAGGATAGAAATTATCTCAGAAATTATCCAACTCCACATCAGAGTTTGGTGGGCAGAGCAAAGACAGACCTAGAATTTCAAAAGAAAATGCTAGCAGGCAGGAAACAAATCCATCTGCAATGTCTGACCCGTGTACTGAACAGAGGGAGACAGCCTCCAACACCTTAACAACCTCTGTGTTTCAGCACATTAATAAATGTCTATGGTGATAACCCTGAGTCATCAAACAAAGATTTAATGGATTTGTTTTTTCTGTTTGAGAAGGCATAGATGTGCCTAATGTATTTAAGGAGATTATCGCCCAAAATAGTTAAAATGGAAAAGTCCCACTTAAGAAAGGAAAAACCTTGAGAGTTTTCAGGCAAGTGAGAAAATCATTTTCTAATGTGGAACACCATATCCCCTGGTGATGGGAGATAGTCATTATTTTTAACAAATACTTGCAGAATATTTAAAATCACTTTTTTCTTACTTTTGGTGATGTGCAGATCTTGTTTTTTCACCATTGAGTCTTATGGCATTGTTTCCTCCTGAGTCACCGATCGACCTATTCCGCCTTCTACTTGGACAGTTCCAGATGGAAAAAAAAAAAAAAAAACAAAGTTGTACGAAAAATATTTTAATAGCAGTCAGTTGGATATATGAAAAGGTCCTTTCTAGGACATGGAATGACAAGTTTTCTGAGTGTCTTAAAACTGTTACAGAAGTGTAACTTCCTGTTACTATTTTTCATGCTTCCTGTGTAATCAGTAACGACCTTCAAATGGAAGGATGGACAAACCACCAAAGTCCGGCTGTGTGGCTGGGCAGCAAACTCAGCCTCTCAGGCTCCTTGGCTGGATGGCCTCAAAGTAGTTCCTCCCCTCTGGACCAGTGATTCCCAAACCATGGCTCTCGAGCCAGGAACATCTGCAACACTTGGGCACGTGTTAAACATGAACTGTTGGTGCCTTTTCCAGACCTATTCAGTCAGGAACTGAGGGTGAGGCCCAGCAGCCTGCGTGTGAACAAACGTTAAGGATGACTCTGATGTAAGATCTGACGACTGCTCTAAACCATCATGATTTTGCTTTACCATTTATACTAACGTTCCAAATCTGCCTACACTAGCTACATAAAATTTCCTTTGCTCACTGTACAATGTGGTAAAAGAAATGATTCAGACTGTCAGTATTTTCTGAGGATCTTCTACATGCATGGTATTGGAATTTAATTTCTGACATTTTTTTTCTGCAGAAAAATTTGAAGGTAACCTAAAATCACAGTACTTCTGGAGACCCAAAAGAATGGAACTTAGTTTTGGAATTTACCATTATGCAGGAAAGGTAAGACCTCTCAAGAATTATAACTTAGTTTTCTGTTTAGCCTTCTATCAAATAATGAGGGTTGCCATGGAAATTAAGCCCCAAAATAGCAGTAGACAGTTATAATGAAGTAGCCAGCGATTTCTGTCCCCACCAGGCCCTACTTCTGCTCCCCAGCACCCTGCAGTCTGTCCTGGCCTTTGTGAGCCATTCACCTTCAGGCCACTCACAGCGCAGGGCACACACCTGCAGTCTGCCTGAAAGAACAAATCCTTGTCTATGACAAACCTAAGACAGTAAGTTCTAGTTTTCTAAAGGAACTCTTACTAAGAAACTGAGAGAAAAAAGGAAAGAAGGAACCAAGACTCAAAAGGTTTATCCTTCTGATCAGGAGATTTGGCTGTGAGTGACGAGCTGGCGATGGTCACCTAATTTTTTCTTTTTGTAATAATAGCTGAGGACCTTTTGCATAAGCTGTGCTTTTCAGACTTTAGATGCTCTGTGTGTGTGTGTGCGTGCGTGTGTGTATTTCATCCCTTGTCTCTCTTCCCTTTCAGTGACAGAAAACAGAGAGCAGAGCTAGCCCAGACAAGTGGAGCTGGCTGCTGGACTGTTGCATAGTTGGAGGGGAAAATGTGCACACATCAATAGAGATGCATTCACACACCAGAGCAGCCTCAGATCTCTTTCCCACACCCGGGGGATGCTCTCCTTCCCTCTGTCTGTGGAGAATAATGGCCTAGTCCCTCAGAAGGATGCCATACATACTGGAGGGCTGCAAGTAAAGGTTGAGAAGATATTCAGATCAAATAATGGGAAAAAATGAGAAATACATAAAAGTAAAATGACCAGAACTGCTAGCGCCCTGTCTCTTGGCAGTCTTCACATTGGTCAATATTCCACAGACTTTTGTCATTAAAAATAGAGACCTTAAAGCTTTAAAACGACAGCCTCTCTCATGACTTTCAGCATAAACTTTTCCAGAGGCCTCCTTTGAGAATTTGCATCAATAATCACCAATGACTATTTTATCCAGTATTTTTAAACAAGTCTTTTAGTCTGGTCAGGCTGCATGACAAGAATATCATAGGCTGGGGGGCTCAAATGACAGAAATTTATGTTCTTGACAGTTCTGGATCCTAGAAGCCGAAGATCAAAGTGGCATCTGGTTGTGGCTCCTTCATGGCTTACAGACAGCTGCTCTCTGGCCGTCCTCCTGTGGCCTCTTTTCCGTTTTCTCTTTTTCTGTATGCATGCACAGAGTTTTGATAGGAATTTGGAGGAACATAATCCAACCCATAACAACCACCCTACTGGGTTATTCTTCAGACGTCTGTGGATTACTCTCATCTTCAAGATGCCTTAAAAGTTTAGAAGTACCAGAAACACAAACACCCACAATGTGTTTGCCCACCACTATTAAGATAACAACCAATTATAGCCAAGTCAGAGTTAGCATAGAATCAGGAATGCCTTGGTACCAACTGCTTCTCATCTCTCCAGCGAAAGAAACAGATTCCAGTGTAAGGGGAAGAATCAAACCGCAGTCCAAATAAGACCAGTGAGACACAAGTTTGTTTTCCTGTAGAAGACACTAAATGTGGAGAAGTTCACTTTTCCAGCCAAACTGTAAGGGATCACCTTTGTAGTTTTTGTGTCCCTGCTGCTCAGCAAAGAGTGAGCTCTCAGCAAACTCGTTGGTGACGACAACTCTGACTGTGGTCATCACAGAGCACCCTTTGTCACAGGTCCTCTACAACGCAAGTGGGTTCTTGGCTAAAAACAGAGACACCCTTCCAACTGATATCGTGCTGCTTCTGAGGTCATCAGAAAACAGTGTGATTCGGCAACTGGTCAGCCACCCTCTGACCAAAACAGGTGAGGTGATTTCCACTAGCTCAGAAGGTTACTCAAAACCCAATGAAGTAGTTTCCGTCTCTTTTATGGGTGTGAATATAATCCCCAATTTTTCATATGAGTTTGTTTTCAGCTCACTGAGTATTCATTTATTAATAATCTCTGTCCCAGTCATCTGAGAAAAAAATATATATGAATACAAAAAAATCTACATTGTTTATTAAAGTGCTGGAGGCATTTACCAGAAAATGAGATGATTTGCTAGCAGCTGCCTGGAAAAGTACACTCTCCTCAAAAGGGTCCAGAACTACCTGCTGTGGTCCAAAGTGGGTGATTTCAGGAGGTTGGTTGCTTGAGATTCTGCCTCATAGTGAGGCATAGTGAGCTCTTTGATTAAAAGTTCAGCCAGATGTGGTGGCACACGCTTGTAATCCCAGCATTTGGGAGGCTGAGGCAGAAAGAGCATGAGTTCAAAGCTAGCCTTGGCTACATAGGGAGTTCCAGGCCAACCTGGAATACAGAGCAAGACTCTGTCTCAAAATAATTTTTAAAAATCACACGTCTTCATTCCATTGGCCATGCACAGCCTTATGTTTGGGTTTACATGAAAATAAACTATAGTTTGGACTGGTTCTCTTCACTAAAATTTACAATTATTCTCTATACTTTTTAATAATTTTATTGAATTCTAACTGGGGTAAAACCAGCAAAACTTGTTACATACACAACACTTATGCAGGTATCACTATTACAGACAGGTTAGGCAGAAGATAGTGCCTCGGATAAAGTCTAGAATGACCAGGCCTTAGTTGAACAAGCAGGAGCTTGAGGCCAAGAGTTAACAAGAACCAGGTGGACAGTTAAGTCCAGGAACATAAGAAGCAGGGTAATAAGCAAGGTGGTAGATGATCACTATGAAAACTTCACAGTGACAATTTCTGCTCCTATGTGTCTGAAAAACATTATTCCCCTCTTACTTTGTACTTTTAATAATAAACCACTTAGATAGGTTGGAGGCCAAGAGAGACCTGCAGACTTGCTTTCTATGTGCCTTGATTCCTCATAGGCCCAATTCTTTTTTTTTTTTTTTTGTACCAGGAATTGAACTCAGAACCTTATGCTTGTGAGGCAGGCAACAGCACCACTGAGCTAAACCCCTGGCCCTCTGAGGATTTTTTTAATAAAAACTCCTAGACAGAGAGTCCCATGGCAACCCACCTTTGAGTCCCCCCCTGACTATTGCAAGCTATTTCTCTCTTCTTAATAAACATTCCTATTGTCTACCTCCTTTGTCCTTGAGTTCATTCTTTGACTTTGTGAGACATGGTCCCACACCATGCTGTTACAAAACCAAAATTAATGGTGAATATATTCATCAGCACGCAAGATGTATCCTAATGACATTTTGTAATCCTTCCCCCAACCCTCTCTGTCACTTTCCAAACATTGTAGCACCATTTGTTAGGAAAATTATCCCCCACTGAATGTTTTGACACCATTCAAATGACTGGACTCCTTTCTGTCACTGATATTTACCTATCTTTATGGCAATACCATACTTCTTGATAAGTGTAGCTTATAAAAATCTTGAAATGGACAGTTTTAAGTTACCTTGACGTAGCCAAGATTCTAAAATAAACCATGGTCATTTGCCTTATGGTTTCATGTATGAACTTATCTCACCCACTATTAAGGGGAATGTACCATAGTTCCTTGCTGCTCATATCTCTGGTTTGCTTTATCGCAGTTTTGTTCATCAGATCAACTATAAAAGCAAATAGATACATTTTCTGAAATTAAGATCTATGCCAATTTTAATTTCTGTTGCCCTGCACAGATGAATTTTTTTAAAGACTTTTTACTTACTTTGTTAAGTAATTTAATGGCTAATATATACATTTTGCTAAGTGAAGTTATTCCCCTTTTTCTAAATTTCCTCTAGTCTTTTCATTTTCAGATAACCTTAAAATTTGAGTGGACTAATTTAAGTAATAGGTTTAGCCTACGTGTTCCTAGAATTTGTATATTTATCGTGCTTCTAAGAGATCCCATAAGGCTGTCATAATTTTTTTGTTTTTCATTGAAGTGTTTTTAAAACTGTCTTTGGTAATAGTAAAAAATGACAGTAAATGAAGATCTCTGAAGATCACATTACTGTCTCTGTCCACCTGCTGGAGTCACTTGAGTCTTGCATTTGAAATGTGCACAGTTTCAGCCCAGGAGGGAGGCCATGGTGCGTACCCATCTCAGCCCTTTTCCCAAAATAATGAAGGAAGGAGAAAGAAAGCAAATCAGAGGCACCACCAGAAACATCCCAGGCAAGGTTCCTTCCTGCGCCATCATATTAAGGCCAACCCTTTGCGACTGCGAAAAAAAGAAAAGGGAAGGCTTAGCCAAAAATATTCAGCCTAAAACAAGGAGCAAGAACAGCTATCATCTCTCTAAGGTGATCCTGAATGTTGGAGATAGTTTGAACATTACCATTGGAGGGGTAAACTTTTGGATCGTCTATTAGTTGGTTTATCATGTGTGGGGCTTGTATTAGTCACCTTCTTATTGCTTGGACAAAATACTTAACATGGACAATTTAAAGGAGAAAAGGTTTACTTTGGCTGAGGATTTCAAAGGTTTAAATCCATGGTTAGCTCTGGCTTCAAGGCAGGAGCTGTGTAGCACAGGAAGGCAGCTCATATGGCCAGCAGGAAGCGGAGGGAACCGGGAAGAGCCAAGAGCAGGAGGCCAGAGATAGTCCCCACCACCACCCGCTCCACACACCCAGAAGGCAGCTTGGCCAGTCTCTCAGCGGGTCATGCTGACAGTCAGACTGGCCATCACAGTAGGGTGATGAGAGAGCAGGGAACATGGGCCACCATGTGCCAGAAAACAGCCACATTTCATCAAAATTCTGAAGGTAACCTTACCTTCCAGACGAGTTACAGTAAAAGCATCCCCGGTCCATGGATTCAGAGGACAGATCAGACACTAAGTAAATGACCTGACAGCAAACAACTTTTACAGTTTAGAGTCCAGGTCAAGTCTTTCTGGCTTCTTTGCCCATAACTTTCCCTGCCTTGGAATGTGCATTTTTATGTAGCCACTCACATGAAGCACGGATTTCTGAATGCTAAACTGAAAATGGCCGTTTCTTCCAACCACACTAGATTTTCTTACAAGCACCTCATGTGAATTAATATTTCACATACTCTTCAAGGCTCATAGCAAAGATTGGCTTGTGTTTTAGAAAACTCTTGGTTGCCATTTAACACACACAAAATAAGAAAATTACTCTTTTTCTAATAATCACCTCATATTGTCTCACAGTTGGAAAAATACAACTTTAAATACAACTCTTACCTCTGCCCTTTCTCTTTTCCAAACTGGAAGTTTTGGTGTTTCTGTTTTTGTTTCAGTGGGGGTCCGAATTTAAAGTTTGTTGCCAATTTTCATATAACTATTTTATTTTTGTTCCCATAAATAGTTAACTAAGCATCTGAGTCTCAATAGTATAAGTTCAACTGGGATAATAATCAAATGGGATAAAAAAACATTTAGTCATTAAAAATTCTAGGAGATAAATTATTTTTATTTATATTCCCACAGGTAACCTGCCACTATCCAAAACTAAAAATATAATAAACTATGAAATGAAGACTTCAGAAAAATCAGTGAACTTGACAAAGGTAAGAAAATGCATTTTTCGTGAGTCTAGAATTCAACATTTAGCAATATTTGTGTGCTCTTACACAGCTTCTCCTTAATTTTTCTCCCTTTGTTGTTTCTTTTCTGTTTAAATGGATATTTGTTACCATCACATTACTCATAGCAAATAAAAGTCATGTGTTTCTCATACTCCTACATCTTTCTATAATAGTTTTAAACGTTACACTAAAACTAGCTAAAACTGTATCTGTCAGCAAAGGTCAGAAATACCTGCATTTACAGTTGACCAAAGAAACAGTACAGCTAACAAAAAAAAATTACCTGGAAGTATGAATATGGGCCACATGGCACAGTTTTGTGTATTTAAATGCATAATTAAGATAATCTGAAGAAAAATGCTACGTGCTACCTATAGGTCAGAAAACATAATAGGCACTGTGGCCTCACTCTCTTCCTTGGTCTCCTTAGGATGAAACCAGAGAAGCCACCCATCATGCCCTGGAAACAACCAATATGAAAACACAGACAGTGGCATCGTATTTTAGAGTAAGATACTTCATTATGCCGTGCTGTGCTTAAGGATGTTACCGTAAATGAGTTATAGATAACACAATCTGGTATAAAGTATCAGAGCACTTTTAGCAAAAGAGAATATTCATTGTATCCCATTAAAGTATCCGTTAGACCCAGGCCATGTCAGAATGTACTGCCAAAAACTGTTGATATTTTTGTTTTTCCATGATAATCTTAATAGAAGTCTATACCTTGATTAAAATTTGTCCAGAGAATCAAATGCATTTCTACTAGGATAAAATCTAAAAGACTTATTAACTCAGTGCTATCAATGTCCTTCTCCTCCTCTTCCCAAGCGATTTCAGGACGACTTGCAGGCACAGGGTGGAGTGCACATCTCTAGTCCATGCCTCCCTGCATATACATGAGCTGGTATCTCAGCAGGGTGGTAAAAGCCAGTGTAAGAACGGCGTGAGGAGAAAAGTCAAGGAATTGGCTCCTCATAGCACCAAGGAGACCTGCCCAGGACAATACGGAGAAAGAAAATGCAAGAAACACTTCATTTTCCCCATATTCTAGACCGTTCTCCCTTATTTTTATCTCTTTTGATAAAATCAGATTGGCCACCCAAGCAACATGAAGAAAATATAATCTAACCCTGGGAGATCATCAGTCATATAATTTAATGTGAGGGAGGGAGGGGAACGTGGATTAAGTTTACTGTGAGTGTGCAGAGAATATATCCAGTTCTCTGAGGGCTTCGTGAAGTACTCCTTAAACTATCCAAATACTTTGATCGGGTGCTCTCTGAGCCCTAACTCACAGCAGACCGAGCACACGTAGCCACCCATAGTGTGTCTGAGTGTCTTAACCTCAGCTGCTGATACGTTCCCCTCACCTCAAGGAGGCACAGGAGAATCACTGAAAGTGTTTAGTGGAAGATTGTTTTCTCGTTTATGTGAGTTATATCCACACTATTGTCACAACTCTCTGCCGTTGGCTCTCTATGTACATTTAAACCAAGTTAGTTCATGAGATCATTTTCATCTTCAGGCTGAAGTGAAAAAATGATAGAAGAGAATTCTACCCAGCATGTAATGTCCTTAAAGCTATTTTCATGCCACAGACAAGAATGAATAGTACACCATGCCTTGGTCCCTAAGCAAACCCAGTGCCTAAATTGCAATGTGCTCCTGCTCCAAAAGCCAACAAATTTGTACTCCCTTTGCATCGCAGTGCCTATCAGATGTTTGTGTGACGAAGAGACCGATGACTCACAGATAAATGTAAGGCAGAGGCGCTCCAAAGTGGCAGACACAGCTGTTTGGAAAGATCACATCTGATCCGAGAGGAGGGCATACAAATTCAGTGCCTTGTCAGTTGTCCAATTTCAGTATTTTTTGTCACTCTCTGCCTAGACTTTTACATTTCTAATGCAGAGATACATTTTTCAGCACTGTCCATGTCTAAATATTATTTTGCCAATAAATTGTGATCCTGGCCCTTGAGATACTGATTTGCTGGAATTCTACATTCAGTGAACTGTGATCATCCTAATACATTATTCTTTATTGCTCCATCTGTGACCATTCTTTAAATAAGGTACTATTTATTATACTTATTAACAAAAAATTATCCTAAAATAAATAAGCAAATAAGTAAACTAGAATATTCACAGTGAGTAACAACTTGCTTATTTTTATTTCTGTGCTCTAAATATTAAATTGCATTAACATCTCTGTGTTTTGAAGACAGAGGAGGTGATTGGGACCCTGATTAAAGTGTGTACTTTTTAAACTTTCTGAAGAAGAAAATTATAAACTGAATTAAATTGTGTGTCTAAATAGTGTAGTTCAGTAAGTTTGCATGAAAGACTACAGTTACTCACAAATCATGTCAGAACTAATTTTTCCTGTTAATTAAAGTTGCCTAAAGACCACGCCTGCCTTGCGAGCACGAGGGCCTGAGTATGATCCCCAGTACCCCCAAAAAGCAATAGTTGCCTAAAAGAGTTTATAGGCAAACTTTTAATAGCTGAGTTCTGTCTTACTACTTCCACCTTTTTATAAGCAAATCTGTAATCTTCAAGATAAAGTGCAAGTAAAATTTGCACTGAATTAGATCTCCCTCCACTTACTATGTTAGTATGAGCATTTGTTAACATCCAACTTTCAAATGTTATCACTGTAGTGAAAGGACCTGCAGGCTCCTAAGTTTATGTGTGCTACACCGGGAAATTTATTTTATTGTATGTCGTAGTACTCCCTGATGGACCTGTTGTCTAAAATGGTGGCGGGCCAACCGCATTTTGTCCGTTGCATCAAACCAAATAATGAGCGTCAGGCGAGAAAGTATGACAGAGAGAAGGTCCTGCTACAGCTTCGCTACACAGGAATTCTGGAAACAGCAAGAATTCGAAGGCTGGGATACTCACACCGGATACTTTTCGCCAACTTTATAAAGCGGTATGTGGATTGCTTTAAGTTGCCATTGTATAGCTTTTGTTAAAATCCCTCAGAAAAATAGGAAACCAAATAGGAAAGAGTTCCCTCGGTGGTCAAGGAGAGAGGCCTCTTGTTCACGCAAATGAGCAAACACTGAAAAGAGCATGTGGCTCTTCACTGGGCTGGGGGGCCCTCTGTGGTAGGGAAAGATGTGGGCAGACGCTGGAAGGTCAAGATTCTGTGCTGAGCAGCCAGACAACCCAGGTTCGCATCCTGACCCTGCCATGTGTTATGAGACCTGTGAAAGCAGTTCTCAGCCTGGAGGATCCTACCCCTCAGGAGACACGTGGCAATGTCTGCAGATACATTCATATGTCACCCCTGGGAGGGGAAAGTTCTTCCAACATCTGGTGGGTAAAGGCCCCAGATGGTAATTCTATTTTATGAGTTAATATATTGATGGTAATGGAAAGGTTCAATATCATGTGAGTTTAACATTTGGATGTCTGTGTTCCTTATAGTTATCAATTGTATGATTTCTATTGGCCATTAAATTTAAATAAATTTCACTTTCAAATATGAACTTCCAGGTGAAATCTAGTGTTAAAGAAAGCATCAGCCTCTTGCGAATTATACAAATGAATATTAAGAACAACGCAAAGACTCATTTTGTGATTGTACGACAAATTGTGATTTCTGTCTAGCATGATAGAGAAATTACTGGGGTAACCGAGTCCCTGACTAAATGCAGTGAGAATTCTGATTCTCTCTGCTAATCTTCATATATTCAGCATTTCTTAGTAGTTCTTGGTGTTTTTTCTTTACAAAACTGGAAATGAAAGAATATTCATTTGAATGCCTTGAAATCAAGAAAATCCTACTAGTGTTTAGGAATATCACAATTACATCAATATAATAGCTTTTAGGTTAGAAAAATTCTATAGTAGTTTAAGACCAACTTTAAACTTTTAAGTTTTAGAATTCAGAAATGTAACCAACATCTAATCATTGAGTTTACTCACTACAGATCATGCTGAATTTTCTACCAAAGCTAATAAATAAATACTATTGGAATTTCTTATTAGTCCAAAGGCACATTCTACATTCTGTCCACAAAAGCAAGTAACCCCAAAATACTAGATACAAAAGAGTTTTAAATTTCAAGTTAAAAGTAAAATTTGACCTTCTAAGTTTCATGTTTTAGGAGACAGAATCCTTGTAAGTTGCTTGAATACTAATATTAGTATTACGAGTGCAATATCAATATAATCTCCCTTAAATTTCAGTGATTGTGTGTGTGTGTGGACATGTACGAGCCACTGTGTTCAGAAATGTGGGAATCATAAAATTTTAAAACTGGCTTATCGTCAAGAATTAATGGGCCAGTTAGGGATATCAGAGCACAGACATAGAAAGTTAACAAGCAATGCAAGGCCATCAGTACCAAGTCTGGAGAGTGGCACACACAGGGCAAGCATGCAGAGGAGGGAAGAACATCTCCCAGAGCTGAAAGAGTATCAGAAGAGGGCCTCAGGCTGGGTTCTACCGCGGTGCAGCTCATGGGGAGGGCAGGGAGGAGCTCTGCAGGAGACAGGACGGAGGGCATCAGCCTGGACTGGCAGAATGGACCTGAGTAAAGTGACAAAAGATAAAGTGAGAAAAACAGTTGGGTTAAAATCGGAGCCTTCAATGCCTGGATAACTTCGTGCTTTTAAAAACAACTGTGGTTTTACAATATAAACCATAAGCAAAACTAAATCGATCTAGTTTTATAGTGATGTATTTAGTTTTGTAATGATGTATTCAAAAGATATTTATTTTTTAGAATGTCAGAAACAAGAATAAATTCTTTTAGTGTATATATACATTTCAAAGTTCAGTGCTCTAATGAAGTAGCAAATTACTGCATAAGAAATGAGGAAGAACTACATAGAAACTATATAGAAAATACATGAATAACTGTTCTGAATAACAAGAAGTTCCAGAATTAAAAGGTTAAATTTTTCTGTCACTAATCTGAAAGCTGTCATCTAAATTGGCATAGACTCTTGCAGGAAGGCAGAACAATTTGCCTAGGTCCTGTGGAGGCGTAAATGGGACTTAATTAGCCCCTCTGTCCAGGCTTAGCTTTGACTAACCCTCTTCGTAGGATGCAAACTTCCGCTGACCTTTTGTGCAGTCTGTTTTCTGCTTTGCGGCGAGGAATAGTCTCAAGTGAAACTATGCAGTGTGAACTTCCTTTGCACAGGATACTGTGTTTAGTCAGCTCTCCGGAGCTATAACCAATTCCTGAGATAATCAGCTTAATGGGCGAAGCGGTTTACTGTGGCTCACAGTCTGGGAGTGTCAGTCCGTGGTTCCTTGGCCCCATTGTTTTTTGGGGGCCTGTGAGGGCTCATTGTGCTCACCTGTGAGGGAAGAGAAGAGGAAAAGGAAGGGGCTGGTGTCCCAGTGCCCCCTTCAAGGGTGCACCCCAGTGACCTGAAGACCTCCCACTGGGCCTCACTTCTTTTCTTGTGGCATAATTCAGCTTTCAACACGTGGGACCTTTGCAGGTATTTACAATCCAAACTGTAGTACTAGGTTTTTACTGTGGTTGTTTCCAATAAAGTCTCACACTAAGAATCCACGGAAGCTGGCTTCATTCCCCACTTGGCACACCGCATGGTAGTTTGCTCCCAGGGCTGCAGCAATGCAAGCAGCACTCATGGAGGAATCAGTCTACACCATTGTTCTGAGGGTGCCTCAGGTCCACTCACATCAAGCCTGAGCCTCTTCCCTTCGCTCAGGCAGCGCTGTCCATGGCTGCCAGGTGCTGAGAGGTTGGGCCACTCCAGGGCACTAACTGGCACCTCTCCCCACTCCAGGTACTACGTGCTCTGCTACAAGTCCAGCGAGGAGCCCCCTGTGAGCCCTGACACCTGTGCTGCCATTCTGGAAAAAGCAGGTCTTGATAACTGGGCTCTTGGAAAAACAAAAGTAATGTTTTCATGTAATTTTTATGGGAAAACTGAATGATTACATTGTGTTTACTGAGGATTACAGCATTTTACAGTGATAGAAAATATCATAGCTTTTAAGTTACTGAATCTCTGTTTTTTAAATAGAGGATGATATTTACAAATTCACAAAGGTTCCTTTTGGGAAGGGAGTCCAGGAGACTGCAGGTGGGGAGGACTAACTACAATTAAGATATGCCATGTACAGGAACCTGTAACCTCAGAGAATGAAGCACCGTATGACATGCACATAAGCTAGGAAAAATCATAACAAGAATGAAAGCCGGGAAAAGGAAATTAGAGGCACAGGGAGGGAGGTGGGTGGGAAGAGGAAGGGAACCGAAAAAAGAAACCAGCTGTATCAAAGCACATGTACCCACTCCCAAAGACGAATGTAGACATCGTGCACTGAAAACATGTACGGTTGACTCTTGACTTACAAACTCAATCAGTTCCAAGGGCTGGTTGTGACTCAAGCTGGTTGTAAATCAGTACAGCTGAGATCTGGATGTTTACCTGGGTGCATGATAATGAGACAGATGAGCTTCCATAACCTAGTTAACCCAAGCCCTTTTTATGTCAGGCCAGTCATAACTCGAGGGGCCACTGAATTTTTAAAAAGAAAAAAATTTAAATACAAGAAAATATTTATCTTGAATATTTATCAAAAAACATTTACAATGAACATAACTTCAAATGGTACTGAATATAGACTAATATATTTTGTCTATTTTAATCACCACCAAATAGAGGGGGAAAAATCTTTAGAGAATCATAGTGCTCTAAATAGTATTTCTGTTTTATGTATTAATTCTCAAATTTGTTTCTGTTAAAAATGTGAAGCTTATCTGAAGTAAAATTTTCAGTTATTTCTACACTACATGTTAGGATATGGGAGTTTTTCTCTTTAGCTTTGAGACCCTATCAGACCTTAACTTATTTAACCCCTTAGAGAAGAAAGTGTAAGAGAACCATAACTGACCTTGAATACGGAGGCAGTAACACGGCTGCTTGGAGATAACAAGCCTTGGGATGTTCACCCACCATCAAAGTGTCGCGAGACAGAGAGAAGGAAATGCACGAGGCACAGTGTACACTGACTGCAACTCAGGGCCTACTAAAGGTAACGCTAGGGAGGAAGAGGAAGGGATGCAGGAAAGTCGAGATACCCGGATTAGCCATCGAGAACAACGACTTCGGCTACCTCAGCAGGATGAAGGCCAGCTTCTCCTCACAGAGATGTGCATCAGTGAGAGGTTACCGGGAGACTCAGTGACGGGGTAGTTCCGTGACCCAATGAGGGCTGCTTGCCAACTGTCAGGCCTAGACTGAGTGTCCGCATATTCATCGATACTTATTTACTTTAATATTTAGCAAGGTAAAATTCCGGGCGCTGAGGAAGTGCGTGTGTGTTTTACACCCATTTCTTTCAGCTCACAAAGGCAAATTCTGTCAGGCCGAAATCTCATCATTTATGGTCAGAAACACACGCCTGATTTCAAATGGAGTTTTAACGTGTAAAAAGGCCCTTTGCCCCTCCAGTTCTACATGATATTTAAGTAGCATTTTAAAGCTGTTTGTATTTTTCCACTTCACCTTTTCCAGCTCATTAACATGGATAAAAGTATTTAATATAAGAACATTTCTAATATTATGCAGGGGAAAAAATGATGACCTTTTTAAACAAATTGAATTTTAAATGAATTGTCAACATCAGAACAGACTAAATATATTAACGTCTTGGGTCCTGTAGAAATTAAAACTGAATTCAATCAAAATCTATAATGCTAAACTCTGCCTGTGGGGCAGGCTCTCGAGTTCGGTGGAAAGCTCCGAGAATTCAAAGGTGACTCAGCCCTGCAGCTGGAATTCATGCGGCTTTGTTGATGGAGTCAATAAACTCTTGGAGGTGATTTTCATTAGGAAAGTTAACTGTTAAAATTTGAAAAGTACTTTCTATTTCCTCAGGGTGCGGGGTGAAACTAAAAATTCTTCCATGAGAAGAACACCTGGGGTGTTCAGGCTCCGCCCTTACTCTGGTTACTGTTGATTTTAAACTGACCCGAGTCAAACCTCTGTTCTCCTTGGTGGCCTGGGGGTCCAGTGGCAATATTGTTAATTAAAACTGCCTGGGGCCTCTCTCTGCCTTAGTCCCTCCACTGACAAGTCTCTGTACTCCCACCAGATGAGTACAAATAATAGATATTTTAATGACCATTTGATGAATAAATGATTATAACTGTCTTCTGTCTTATAAATAGCTGGGTGAGATTTTTGAATTTGGAAATGTCATTGCCTAAAAATTTTATTAAAACATAAATCAGCTCAACATGTGATGCTGAAACTTTTCTAAAAGATAAGCTCAACGTTCTTCATTCTTTTTGTCCCATCCAACAAAATATCAAGGTTACCTGTTGTAAATAAGCAATATTGCCGCCATCTTCTACTTCCTCCTCCAAGAAAGTGGTTTCTTCAAGCATAAAAGTCTATTCTGTCATAACTACCTATAGGCCAAGGAAGTGAAAGATGATAATTTCCCGAATCTAAAGAAGATTTAATAGGCAGTCTGCCCTTCAAAGTGGAGCACAGGAGCGCTTCCCACGTGTGTGGCATGGTTTTGTTTGTATTGTATTTTTGTTCTTTTAAGGTGTTCCTTAAATATTACCACGTGGAACAGTTAAATCTAATGCGAAAGGAAGCCATTGACAAGCTCATCCTAATTCAAGCCTATGTGAGGGCATTCTTGGGTTCAAGAAGATACCAAAAACTCCAGCAGAAAAGGAAAGAAAGTGCTATAATCCTACAGTCAGGTAATAACTCAGACCTCATGCTGTGACAAGCATCGTGCTTATGTACAAATGAGTTGGAATCCGCTGGTCCTACATACAGACCTCCAATCTCATGTTGCTTTTGTATTTATTCCCAGCCTGTATTGCTTGGATACTTTCTCTATATTAAATCTAAACTAGATTGTTTTGGTGATTGACACTTTTAATATTTGAGTGAATGTTTTGTTTTAAATCAAATAATTTAATTTTTAAGTTTTCTACTGAGGATTCATGAAATGCAGTTGACCTATTGTCCAAGTTGCAACAAGCGATTGATGTAATTATGACTCTCAGAAAGCAGTACAGTATTAGAATGCTTCGGACAATAAGACTTCCTACTCTGTTTCAAAGGTTACACTTGCCATAGGTTTGACAACTTAATTGAATTTTATTTTGTTAAAGGGCATCCCTTTTTATTAATTCTCAGGAAATAATATCTATTACCATGCTTTCCTTCACAATTTTTTTATTAAAAGGCTTTAAGAGTCTTTGGATTTTGCTTTCTGTCTTTCCTTAGGACATTAAATTTAAACAGAGTCTTGGTACAATGTCTTTCAAAATTTCTTTACTGAACACATAGTAAGAAAGTATATCTTACTTGCTAACTAAATATGCCTGCATACCTACATACATAATGCAAACAGAGTGCTCTAATATCTTCTTCTCTAGTCTATTCCACTTTATTTTTAAATGCTAGATTGAGCCCACACAGTCAGTTTTATGATCCACTGATGGGGGCATCCACACAGTCCAGTGGACAGACTAGCTGACTAATACTGAAGAGACCCACATTCCAAGCCCAGTCCTGCCGATCAGTAACGGGTTATTGATTCCTCTTCTGGAATTTTACGTAGTTAACTTCTCAATAAGACATCAAAATGCAGTCTCTGTAGTTTGGTATCTAATTCTTTATCCACAATTCTGAAATGCAAAGCTCCAAAAAAAACTTTTGCCTAACTCATTTGGCCGAGAAACATGTGTTATGTGAAGGGAGGTTATTTGCAGTCCTGTTTGTTCCCCTTAGTTAAAACATTCAATTTTTCTGAAGAAATAACAGTGAGCTTGATTGTAGCATGCCGCTCCAGGTGGGAACACTATGGCCTGTATGTTTGCTCCATATTACTTTTTAAATCATGTTTCTAAATCAGAATTCTGAAAAACATGTGGTCCCAAGGTTGGTTGGGAAGAAGGGCCAAAGCATACACATAGACCCTAAGGACTTTCTCCCATTAACATAGCAAGAGAAAAGGAAAATCAGTGCTAGCAAACTTTAAGCATGGTATATACTGTATCATCAACTTTTCTAATCTCCATTGTTTTAGGTTCGTTTAGTCCTCCCCCAGAATTCGAAAGATGCTCTTTAGTGAGTCTATTGCCATAGCTTGCACCTGAAAGAGAGCTGTTGATGAATCCCATTTTTTAAATATACTGTTCCTCTTTGCTACCTTAATTCCATTTTCATCCTCAATATAAATGGTCGAAACCACTTGTGCCTACTCATTTAGGTAATGTTCTTTTATTTCTTCTGATTAACACTCGTTTGGTTCCTCTATCTTTCAGCTGCAAGAGGGCACCTGGTCAGGAAACAAAGAAAAGAAATTTACATGGAAAACACAACAGTAGAAACCCTTCAGACTTATGGAAAGGAATTTGCCCACAAGACAATCTTTGAAAATAAAAGGTATAGTGATGTTCTTCCTTATACTATTTTGACAAAGTCTTTGCTCACTTCTGTGGGATCAGAGTCGTGTTCACTGTCTTTCTCCACACCTAACGGGGCACCTGGTGCTGACACACCAGATGTCAGTGCATGCCCAGGGGCCACCTTTGCTCTTTCTTACCTCATTTGGGAATTTAGTGGCATGTCGTACCAGCGACCACACTTTAATTCCGAGGATTCGCTTCCCACCCCCACCTTGGCTTCTACCAAACTGTTCTCCGCGATTCTGCTCCAAATTCTGAAGACTCCTTCTTCTTCACAACAAGTCCTGTTTCCATAGTCAAATCCTCCACATCTAAATAATGTCCCTGGGCTAGCTCTTTCGTACTCATGGCCTTAATAGCCACTGTGCCACTGGCCCTTAAGTCATGACCACAGCTGCCCTCTCTCTCAACCTCTCTGTGTATTGCCAGGTGTGCATTAGCAGATCCCACTGAATCCATGTACTCAGCAAGCTTTCTGCTAGGCCTTAGGGACACTGACAAATGAAACAAAATCTTTGTTCTAAATTGTTCCCAGAGTCATGAAAAACAAATATAACAGCTTTCTAGTCTAGTGGGTTAACTTTGCTATCAAAATATGCCAAAGAGAGGCCAAGAAGTAGTAAACCTCGCCTTGGTTAGTTGAGATGAGGAAAGGAAAAATACCTAGATTTTGCACAAGAGATGAAACTTGAATTGATCCAAACATGAGTAAGTAGCAGTAAAGATCACCCCACAACCCACCTCAAACCTGCTGTCTTTAACCTCAGCCATGGGAGGGTGAAAGAATAGAGTAGAAGAAGAGACAGCATCCTCCTCTCCCCACCCACGTCTGATTCTCTCACACAACACTTGTGCCAGTGGTGGTCCCAATATGCTTTTCCTGCCATCTCTCCCCTCACCTCACTCACAGATTTTCCCCTGTCACCCAGGCCACCTCGTTTCCATATTTGACAAGCATGAATGTTCATCTGAAATACAGAGCCACTGGTGTTTTCGGTCCCTAGTGTACTCAGAAACTTACATATATGCTCTTTGTCTTTGCCTGTAAGGATCCAGATGATTTTGTTTCTCCTTGTTACTGGTTGTAAAATAGTCCAGAAAATGTCATAATGGCTGTGCGCCTGCCTCCTGTGACATCTGTATGTCCGGAGTCTGGAAGAAATACAAAGTAGTTGCAAATGGAGGATAGACTACTAATTGTATTACTTCTAGAAATTACTGTTTGTAGAGTTTAAATAGCTACTTGTCAATTTTATATGTTAAAAAGAAAGTTGGAAGCTCAGTTAAATACTAATGTCTTCCACCTCCTTCTGAGGACACCAGGAATTAGCTATCAGTTTCACAAATACTTACTGAGCCTCTACTACTTAGCAGAGCCACTTCAGGGAGAACACAGGAGTGAGCAGCTGTCCCCATGGGTCCAACACAGTGAATATGGCATCATTGAATTACTATCATAGGAGATGGGATACAAAGTCACATGTAAAAGAAGTAACATAGTACGAATGTTTCCACCAAAGCAAGTGATACATATTTGAAATGAATATTTTAACCTGCTTGCTTACACAATATGTGCATGTACTGAGACATTGCGGGATATCTCGTGAACAGGTACAATTTTTGTATTTATGTATCAGTTAAAAATAAAATTTTTAAATGTACAAACAGACAATAAGGGAAGCCTGGAGAAAAATAGAGGAAGGCTGAGGCGGGAGCGTGCTGCCTACACCAGCTTCCCAGGGTCTGCACTCTGGCTCCCTCAGACCTCACAATCCCTGGCCTTCCTTTCACCCGGTTGCCCGCAGCCCTTGTCTTCCTTAATCCAGCACTAAGTCATCCCTGACTGTGAGCTAGAAAGCCTCCTTGAGAGCCCGAGGAACCTTAAGTCCTGCAGCCCCTTAGCAGGTCTCAGAGGGGTCTCCAGTCCTTCCCATTGCAGAACAGGAAGGTCCTCTTCAGAAGCATCCCTGCTTCTTCTTTAGGGCCTCTGAGTGCCATGCTAGCCTCGCGTGCAGGCTAAAGTGTCCTGGGGTGTGCATCCAGACAGGAAGCTGACCTGGGATCTGCCTGGGAACTGCACATAGCATTCAAAGTCTCACAACTAACGTAATGGATTTTTTGGACTATGGCAACTTAGAGATATCATGCCTATCTTCTCTAATTGATTGTATTTGTATTAAATGCTCTCTGAGGTGGCCACTGTGGAATTATTCAACATGCTTAGCATAGTCACCCACCAGGATTATGGAGACTCATTTTCTAACTTATCCTCCCAGGACTCTTGTGCCTCTGGTATAAACTCAGGAACTCCATAGTAGACCTAAGAAGTGGCCAGTAGAGCTAGAAAGATGGATTCCTGGTACATTTCTCTAAGTTCACCTCAAACCACTTCCTCCACACACATATTGCCAAAGACCAGTGCTTTTTACACGGGCCTCCTGGGCCAGGTTGACCATTCTGGGCCAGCAAAGAGCTGTGTTAGAAGGTCAGCTAGGACCTTTGACTGCACTGCACCACTGCCCGCAGCTGCGTTGCTTCTCAGAGGTTTTTGCCCTTATCTGGGAAAGGAAAAAAAAACGATACTGAGAAGAATTTATCTCCTTACCATCAAGTTAAGGGGAAATTATTTTGCAAGGATATTGGCAAAGAAGTAACAACTGTAAAATTCTGCCCAGTGTATTACACAGTCAATGACACTGCTTTGACTTTAATTTGCAAGCTATTTCCTGTGATCAATAAATGCAGTGCTTGTTAAAGTACAGAGCATGAGCCTCGTGAACACACTCAGCTCACTGGTTTCAAAAGTAGGGTTATTTTCCACGACTAGGTGTGCTTCCATCTCATCACTGTTTTTAAAAAGACTTATTTTGCAAGGATTAAATTCCTAGAATTTTGATGCCCCATTAAATGAAAATATAATTTCTGACATTCTAGCCTCTTTCCCAGTTTGCGCTGAAACTCGTTCTTTCTTTTTTTGAGAATGATTATCAGTAGAGAGAACATTTGGAGAAACACTTGATTAAGTGACTTCAGAAGTTTCTAGGGCTGGGCATCGTGGTGTGCGCCTGTGGTCCCAGCACTTAGGAAGCTGAGGCAGGAGGGTCACAGTGAGTTCAAGGTCAGCCTGGGCTACATAGTGAGTTCAAGGCCAGCGTGGGCTACATAGTGAGTTCAAGGCCAGTATGAACTCTGCAGCGAGACCCTGTCTCAAGAGAAAATGAATCATTTTTATTTTGAGCTTTCTTAATCCCAGTACTTAGGAAGCTGAGGCAGGAGGGTCACAGTGAGTTCAAGGCCAGCCTGGGCTACATAGTGAGTTCAAGGCCAGCCTGGGCTACATAGTGAGTTCAAGGCCAGTATGAACTCTGCAGCGAGACCCTGTCTCAAGAGAAAATGAATCATTTTTATTTTGAGCTTTCTTTGTCCTTTTTGTTTTTCTCCCAATGTTGTACTGTAGGTAGCTTATTTCCAAAAGAAGTAATAAGTTCTAGCTTAATAAAATCATATATTTGGATGTGATATATTTTACACAGGAACTCTGTTGTGAAGAAACAAACAGAAAGTGTGGTGTCTGCCAATGAACCAAGCATTCCAGCTCCAAATAATAAAGGGGGTCTATGCATAGGACAGATGTCTGCCTGTAGAAGAGAAGGAGAAGCCACTAAGGGTGTGGAAAGTAAGCACAGAGGATGTCGATCTCACAAGCCAATGAATGACAGGTCTGGAGAAGAAGTCAGTCAAGACCTGTATCTCATGGGGGACTCTTGGGCAGATCCAAGTCCCAAGCAGAAGCATGTCAACAACCTGGAAGAGAATGGTAATCTAAGGAAAGCAGAGAAAGAGGACACCACGGTGCCAAGTTACTCTCAGAGGCGCATAGAGGAAAGGAGTTTGGAGGAATCCAAAGCAGCATGTCCAGAGAGGAAGAACACTTTGGACAGGCCAAGCTACCCAGGGCCTTGGTTAGTTGAGAGTGAGACTTCTTTGAAAAAAAGCTTGAAACCTAGTCTTAGCCAAAGATTGGTTGCTCAAAATACAAACAGCAAGGAACACAAAAAGAAGACATGTGTAGATACCCAGAATGCACCCACATGTAACCAGGAGAGAGGCCATGCAAGACTCACGGGCCCAGTGCTGCCAGCCCAGGAGGGAGAAGACGAAGCTGCCAAGTTCATCCAGAGCCAATATCGTGGTTTCAAGCAAAGGCAACAGTTGAGGAAGGATGGAGAGTCTCCTTCCTTTAAGGATCAAAGGGCTCTTGCCACAGCAGCAGATGTAACAAAAAATGCTCACAATGTGTGTTTCTGTCCTGCAAAACATGCGGGAATCTGCAATAGCAAAGTAAAGTATGACAGAAATCCAAAAGCAACTTCAGAAAAAAAAGCATGGGATTTGGCAATTTTTTCAAAGCAGGTATGTAAATGAAAAAAAAAAATCTTTACTAGTAAAAATCTCTGGGAGCTACCCAGTAAGTGAATGTAACAAAATTAATAAGTAGTATATTGTTTCACCTGTGTTTATGAGACCTTTTTAATAAAATATCTCGAGGATTCTGTTAATTAAATATCCATGAGCTTTTAAACCAGTTCAATTGGATAAAAATAGTATGCAATATGAAAAAAGCTCATGCTGTAGGGAAACTAGAGATTGGCTTATATTGCTTGCAGAAATGCTAAAGTTGGATTATGCAGTTTCAGTGTCTGAGATTGTTGCTATTGCTAAAATTTTTAAAGTATTCTAGGCACCGTGACGTTTATACTTTCTCCCTGCCTCAAATGTTAGCTGAAACATAGCTAGACGTCAGAATTAGCTAAGTAGCCATCCTGAGGTATATATTTGCTGTATGGCAGTAAGCAGTCATGGACAATGAGGATCATAAAGAAAAGCCTCATGGAGAATTTCCTCCTGGAGCCTTGATGGACCTCAGCTGCTTCCCAAGGGGAGCATAGAAGCAGGAGGCTTTAGGGCTTCTCACTGCCGAGCTCAGACCCCTGGCAAATCAGTACCGTGGAGAGCTCACCGGAGCCGGCCCCTGTGAGTGTCCCTTCCAGTTTCTGCTAAGACTAAGATGACTTTATGCGTCAGCCCTTTTATCCTGTGTAAAGTAAAAGATTGGCACCAGATGATCTCTAAAATACGTGAATTACTAGGGTAGAAGAAATATCAAGATAGGGAGGCTGTGAGCCCTGCCCGTCCCCTCTGCTGGTGGCTGAGCCTCAAAGAGCTGAAACTTGCCTGGGCCCCTGCCTTAGGGCTGCAGGTGAGGCCCAGACGCCTCTAGCCTCCTAGTGCAGACCTACCGTGGACTACTGCCCCCATTCCTGTTCTGTTCTTTAAAAACACCTGGAAATCGTGAGTTTTACGAACATTCAGTCCTTCCATTCTTTGGTGCATAAACCATTTGCTCAGTCCAAAGACCAAATCGTGGGTGAGAGCCCAGCGCTGTCGAGCAACTGAGACCTCAAAGAGAGGTTGGAATTACCAAGTCACCGACCGAGGGCTGGCGAGTACCAGCCCATATGTAGATTCAGAACCGCAGGCAGAAAAGCAGGAGTCCCATGCACCTCCTAGCAGGACAGCCACAGAAACAGAGTGGAGAGGCAGGAAGGCATGGCAGGAGCTAGGAATGCACCACGATGGAGTGCTGTGGGTAGTGTGGCATGCATGGCAGTCTTGACTGGAAATGGAAGGTGGGAAAGTAGCCCCAAAGGGGGACATTGTGTGAAGTGTGGACTTTATCAGACCCAGGTACAGGGGTCAGGGTGGGTCCTGAAGAGAAAGCATCCCGGGGGCGTTGTAATACATCAGACCCCTTGGGCGCCTGTGGGCCTTGAAGAATGCTTTGTATTGTTTTCATCTGACATATGACCTTCTTTTCAGATATCAAAGTTATCTGAAGAATATTTCATCCTGCAGAAAAAATTGAATGAAATGATCCTGGCACAGCAACTGAAGCCACTTCACCTGGGCGTCTATCCCCACCAGCCAGTCAGGAGGCGGGCTTTCTCTCCACGGTGCTCCTCAGGTAAAAGTCAGTAGAGCTAGAAATTCCCAGGGGAGAAAGCAGTGCCAGATGCATTACCTGTTAGTCTCCCATCTGTTTTCTGAGCCAGGTTGGAGGTGACTATTTGGCCTCTTGGAGGGCGGGGTCTGTTCCATTTCTTATAAACAGATGCACGCTTTTCCAGAATGTTCTACCCACTTCTGAGCTTCTCCGACACCCTTCTTTTCCCATTTTCTTCCTTTACTCTTTTGTCATTTCTTACATTTTAACCACAGCTTGACATGTGACATCTAAAGGGAATAAAAAGCACTGCTTTATGAGATGGCTGCCAGGATGCAAGTTCAGTAAGAGAAAGCAAACGCTTTGGGGAATTTCTGCTTCTTTGATCAATGTCTGTGGTCTAGATTAGTGCAAGGGAGGTGCGGATCTCCATTAAGATGTTCGAACCCAAATGCACAGGAAGATCATCACAATCAGCCTCGGTCACACTCTGTCCCAGTTGCGCTACACCGACAAGGAATTCAGTCTTGGTCACTTCCCCGACTCCGCCTCCCCAGGGCTGTGCCGAGACCCTGGGCTCCTGTGGCCTTTGAAGGACCAGATCCCAGATCCTAGGGAAGTGACTGCCGGGAAACTCATCCTCCCCTGGCCTTCAGGACCTCTTCAGATTGGGAGGCCCTGCTCAGAAAACAGGGGTTCCAGCATCTCATCTTGATACCCGTGCTCCGGCTCACCTCCTCTCTGGCCTTGTTGCCTCTTTAAGAGTTGTCACTAAGAGGGTCAGACAGCCTGGACCCTGCTGGCCTTGGGGAGAATCTGCATTTCTTTCCCTCTCCTGTTCTCCACTCTCTCACCAGACAGCTGAGGGCATCTCTGTGATGTGTTTGGCACTTAGCAAGGACAGGAGGAACCACTGACCTCATGCTGCTTGTGATTTCCTCCTTGCAAAAATCTCTGAGGTGAGAAAATGCTAAGATGAACTTGGCTATTTGCCCAATATGGAAGAAAGGAAAATATTTTCCTATTTCCATATGCTTCCTCACTGTGTTGTTTTCCAGACAAGAATTGTGGCTCAGCTTTAAAAAAAGAAAAAAAAAAGCTGCCCTCAAAGTGGCTTTCAGATGCTGCTGCCTGCTGCTCTGCTGTGAAGACTGGAGTTTAGCAGGTCAGGATCCAGAGCATCAGCACTGAGAAGCAAGTGGTGCAGGCATACAAAGGGAGCAGGCAGGACCCCTGGGTGAGCAGCTCGCTGCCTCCCAGGCTGGAAAGGGGAGCTGGAGGTGGGAGGCAGCCTCCTGAGGGAAGGGAGGCTGCTGATGTGCAGGCTTGTGAAGCAGCAGATTGTGCTGGGAACTCAAAATTATTCGCTTTACTCTTGAGTCTGCCATTGTTTCAGTGGATTTACGAAGAATATCAGAAATGAGTCCTCAGCTTCTTCGCTGGTTCTGACTCAGACACTGCCATGACCCTGCAGGTAACAGTGACAGTCTATGTTCCCTGCACGGTGGAGAGGAACTTGTCCTGCTGCTATGCTTTTCTGTACCACACTTGTTTAAGGCTAAGTTGGCAAATATTTCATTGGTCTCACATGCCCAAGAGAAAGTCCCTGACATGGGGCTGAAGTGGTCAGAAGTCACAGGTGATCTGGCTGGACCTGAACATGCAGAACCTGGGGATAAAGGAGGACTTGGGGAGATGCTGTCAGTGCCAGGGGGCCAGTGACAGGAGGTGCAACAGGAAAAGCCACTCCTTGGATGCCAGCAAACAGAGAGACTGGCTACAGAGTAGACGGTGCATCCCCTCTGCTGCCACGGAGCTGCTGAAGTCCCCGCACATGCCGTAACTAGATGTGGTCTGTCACCTGAAGGGGGAGTTCAGAAGCCTGAAACATAGCTTATCAGACACTGAGTTGGTCAGGTTCTTTTGGTGTGACCAAATACCCTAAACAAACTTGCGGAAGGAAGGGTTTGTGTTGGCTCACGGTTTCAGAGGTTTCCATCCATGATCATGACTCCAAGACAAGAACATCGTGGCAGAAGGGTGGGGCCGAGGAAAGCTGCTAACTCATAGCCCCTGGAAGCAGAGACGACAAGAAGCCAGAGGACAGGGCCAGGGGTGACAAAGTCCCCAAAGTCCTGTGACCTACGCAGAAATGTGCTTCACTGACATCCTAACGTCTCTCAAGCAGTTGAAAAATCAAGATTAGACAGATGAGGAAAGCTGCTAACTCATAGCCCCTGGAAGCAGAGACGACAAGAAGAAGCCAGAGGACAGGGCCAGGGGTGACAAAGTCCCCAAAGTCCTGTGACCTATGCAGAAATGTGCTTCACTGACATCCTAACGTCTCTCAAGCAGTTGAAAAATCAAGATTAGACAGCACAGATACTAAAAATGACCGAGAACAACTGAGTTAGAGTAGGATTTGTCTTCCAGGTAATGCTAGAAAGAAATAAGGACTAAGAATGTGTGTCTTTTGAAGCACAATTCACGATAGCTGAGCTATGGAAGCAACCTAAGTACCCATCTACCGATGAGTGGATGTGGATGCAAGAAATTGTATGTGTATATATATTAGAATGAGACATATATATATGAGAGAGAGAGGGAGAGAAACCATCAAACATGTATGCACACTTCAGCAGCTCGCCATACTAATAAATGTCTAGAAGTTCATGGCCACCACTCTGACCTCCTCTCATAATTGTGGAGACAAAAGGTAACTCGTATTCATCTCATGGTGTCTCGATATTTATACAAGTTTTTATTTTCCTGACGTATACATTTTTGGTGGACTCTCTACAAAAATATTATTCACGTAGACCTGAGCGTTAGAGTCCGGTCAGTTGCAGGAAGCAGATGGAGCTGGAGACCCTCATGTCAGGTGCAACAAGCCAGCTTCGGAAAGACAAAGTCACCCTTTTTCTCGTATACGTGGAATCTCAAAAATAAATGAGAGAAATCTGACATGAAAGTGTAGAAGGGAGGCTTTCAGAGAAAGAGACGCAAGTAAGGGAGAAAGATGGGCAGAAAGGAAGGGGCAGGAAAATGGTCACAGTATCACAGCACGAGCACGGAGAAATGTGAAAGCATGAAACTATTCGTACGCCTCTGACCACTCACACAAATGACTGGGGAAGAGGAATGGGCAGGGGTTTGGGTCGTATTACCAGAGGCGTGGGGAGGTCGATACGCCTCTCAGGCCGGCATTGAGCACCAACGCAGTGATGGACACCAGGGAGGTGAGGGGACGAAGCGGGCAGCGCTGCTGGAGGAGAAACCTAGCCCTGGAGATCAGGGAGAAAGCAAGCAGCAGAGAGAGCAGCCAAGGAAGACAGGAGGGTGAGCAGAGTGCCCAGAACCTCAAGGGGGAGGTGGGCAGAGCACTTTGAAGAGGATGTTGTGGCAAGTGACACTGAGAGGGCAAGTGAGAAGAAAATCATTCAATTTTATTTTAATAAATTTCATTTTATCCCATTTCCCCCTCAAGTCCCCTCCCCTCCCTATGAACAGAAGCTATTTCCACTTTTTCCTTCTATTGTCACTTTTTCCTTGTCCCTTCCCATTTGAACATTTTCTTCCCATTCCCCAAACATCCATTATACATTTCAGTTCTTATTTCCACTTTTAGTTTCTCACACCAGAGAAACAATGTGGTATTGAAACATCTGTGTCCTATTTATTTCACTCAAGAGTGTGGTCTCACGGTGCATCCATTTAGCTGTAAATGTCTGCAGCTCATCCTTTATGGCAGAGTAGTGCTCCATTTTATTTAAAAAACCACATCTTCTTTATCCTCTTGTCTATTGATGGGCATTTGGGCTGTTTCCAAGTTTTAGCTCTTACAAACTGTTGCTATAAACATGGATGTGCATATGTCACTGAAGTTCGAGGCTTTTAATTCTTTCAGGAATAAGCTGAGTCAAATGGAACCTCTAGTTTTAGTTTTTTGAGGAATCTCCACACTGATTTCCACAATGACTGCACCAGTCTGCACTCCCACCAACAGTGAAGAGGGGTTCCTTTTTCCTCTTAGTCCCTCCAGCATTTGTTATTGGTTGATAGCAGCCACTCTCTCTGGGGTGAGGTGGAATCTCAGCATTGTTTTAATTTGCATTTCACGAATGACCAGTGATGTTGAACATTTTTTCACTATTTATCTGCCATTTCTAATTCTTTACAAAAAAAGTCTCTTTTCATTTCAGATGCCCATTTTGGAGTGAGTCTTGAAGTTTGGGGAGCCTAATTTTTTTGAGTTCTATATTTTGAGTTTTAGATTCTAGATAGTAGTTCTTTAACTGAATTACTGGTAAAATTTTTTTCTCATTCTGTGGGAAAATTTTTCCCACTCTTGGTGGTTTCTCTTGCTGTGAAAAAGCCTTTTAATAAGATGAGGTTACAGTTGTTGATTCTTTGTGCTAGTTCACATGCGACTGAGGTTTTGTTCATGAAGACTTTGCCTATTCCTACATCCTCACACGTTCTACCTATTCTCTCTTCCAGCCACTTAAATGTTTCTGTATTAATATTAGATCTCTGGTCCATTTCAGTGTGTTAGTTTAGTGCATAGTGAAAGATTTGGGTCTAGTTCTGATCTTTCTATTCATTAATACTTACTGCATTCCCCAGGTGTTATTTCCTAAAACTGTTCAGAAAAAGAGGAGAAAAAAGCAAAGGTACAGTCTCAACAGGACAGGTTTATTTCAGAACAAACCTGAGAGGGACCACCCCAGCCCTTAGTCCAAACTGGCAACTCTGGTACAGGCTGAAGGTCTTTGATGGGGTCATGAGCACATGGGGCAGTGGAAGGAAGAGGTCAGAATGGGACTGTGAGGACAGGAGCTCAGTGAAAGGGTTGTGGCTGTACTAGGAAAGGCTGGAGAAATGCAAGGAGCGGCGGTGCTCTGCCAGGTGCAGGGCTGAGGAATAAGGTGGAAGTTAGGGGTGTGGCTGTGGTGACCGGGCCTTTCCAGCCCACGAGTGCACATCTTACAGGGGTAAAGTACAGTGGCGAGAAGAGGACAAACATGGCCTCTGGTTGGCTCCTTCAAGAGCAGATGGAAAGGGAAACATAGATAATGGCTAGGCTACTTCGGGGAGATTTATTCCAATATAATCTGGGAATATAATCTGTCCTCATATATTTGAATCCTCTAGGTCTTTTTCAGATGCTTTTCTTGAATGGCTTATACACAGTCACTGTAGAATACAGTTCAGAGACTCTACCATGGTCACAGATTGGGCCAGATCTTGCTTGGTCACTGTGACTCCAAATCCATTATTCCAGCGTTGATGGTTAGTTAGGTTCTCATCTTTTCAGCCTGCACGCCTGTGGGGTCCATTCTGACCACACTTGGGCCGAGAATTCCCCGCCGTTGTCTTTCCCAGTTCTATCACGGATTTCACAGAGGTCTTGGGGCACACACTGGCAGGGAAAAGATCGTCAGTGTCATGGTTTATGCTCGAGTTATTTAATACACATTAGCTTTGTCTGCCTCAAGCAGATCTCCAGCCTTGTGCAGCGGGATTGCGTCACACACCGTGTACCCATCTACTCTTCACAATGCGGGTGCAGGAATGGCTCCCTCCTCGGCCAGGAAGCTGCTTAGTTTCCTGCAGACATTGTAGAGGGGCAAAGCTTCGTGGCCAGTACAGAAGGATTTAAAAGTTTGATTTTATCAAGAGAAAGAATATAATGCTACGTTTTTAAAATGCTCATCCCTTTTTTACAAACTCCTCTTGTCAGAAAACAAATGCTTATACAATGTCTCTTCAGCTGATCAGAATTGCTAAACCACAGAATCGAGGACCTTATGGCGCAGGCAGCTGCCTTCCACGGTGGAAGGGCGCGGCGGGGGCCTGAGGTGCCGTGGAACTTCGCGTGGGCTCAGAGGCGCCCTGCTGTGCTGCTCACGGTAACCATGCCCCCCAGGGAAAGCAAAATCAAGCTCGCTCACAAACAATTGTGTCATGAAAACCACCTACTTGCTATCCACATTTAGTGATCTCTTCCCTCGGAAACCTGCAGGCATCTTCGATAATTACTGCTTGCTGCTCTGTTCAGAAGAATTCAGAAAGCCTTGGCTGAGTTTGTAGAATGACCTAGAAAAGCTTCTCACTTATTCCCCGAAACAGCCTTCGACTACATGGCTTGTACGTGACAAATGATGAAATTTTTCAAATTAATTTTAACCTTTTTGATATAAGGGGCTTATTCTGTAATATGTATTAATAAATGTGCAAATGTATCCAGTAAAATTATCTCCAAATGAAATCTAAAATGCTAGTAATGAAGTCGAAAGACAAAATAAGCATGTGAACTACATATTTGACCTATTTCCTTGGAAATAATTATTATAAATTGAAAGTGGTAGCAGCTGACTCAACGTGCCCCTCCTTTGAGAGGAACACAGTATGACATCTAGATACATAGAGATGTAGAGAGAGAGATAGATAGATAGATAGATAGATAGATAGATAGATAGATAGATAGATGTCCAGAGTACTGCAGTTTGGCCACTGGTCCTAGTAAATGCTTTTGTACTCATAAGTCTCCAGTAACACCACCTGCATAATTCTGCCTGTGGAGTGCTCTTTTTAGGGTTGTTTTTCTTCCTAATTTTCATACACCTGGCCATCTGTGTTGGCCATTGTAAAGACAAAAAAAAAAAAAAAAAAAAAAAAAGATCAATTGTAGGACAGATAAACCCTGAAAAAACAAAATCATGTTCTCCTCTATTACAAAGAAGCTGTGACTATCTCCACAGGCTGTAGTTCCTTTAAACAGGTGGCAAGGTAAACAAATAAGGGTGCTGCTATAATTCCTATGCGTCATTTATGCTATTGCAGCAAGCCTGGCACCAGGTCCGAGCGCCCCTCTGCCGTGCATGCAGGGTTAACCTAATAGAAATGTTTTCCTGCTACTTTTAGAGTAAACATCAGGGGGAAAAAATAGCAATTTTCTATTTGTTTTGAAAATGTTATAACATTTAGATTCATCAGCAACCCTGATATTTTCAGTCATTAAGGGGCAGGTTTAATCCACTTTATTTTTAGGCATCCTTATTATTTTATCATTGCAATGCTGGCAATGAAAAGTATATTTTTGCAAACTATACAAGAATATAGTTCCACATATATCAGTAAATGCCACATGTAGAGTCAAGTCATCCAAATAACGGTCAGCTATATATTTTCTAGCTATATATCTCTAAAAAGGTTTCAGATCTTACATTTCCCCATGCCAGAGCACCTCTAGTGAGCAAACACTGTGTTTGTCCCAGACACAAACATCCTGGCAGAGGGGCGAGGGAGGGGAAGCTGCTCAAACCCTGCTCCTGAGAAGCTGAGAGTAAAGAAAGATGTCAGATGTGAGCACCATTCCCTGTGGGTAGCAACCATTCCCCAAAATGCTCTTTTGAAACTATTCCATGCCAAAAGAGAAGTGTTTCATTTAAAACTTCACAATTCAGTGAGAATCATTTTTATATTTTAAGTGTATTAAATGCTAATTATGTGAAAGCGGTTTTCCTTACATAAATTTACACCATACAGTATGGTTTTCTGACAGGTTAATTAAATTATTTCAGTCTAAATACTTAGAGTAGGAACCGTAGGTGGAAACAACCAGGTTTTTACAATCAAATTGTTTCCCCTCATCCCTTTCTTTTTACCTCTTCTAAGTCACCAAGGACATGGAATTACCTCAGAAGTAAGACAGCAATGAGAAAAATCTTCCTTCCCACTTCCTATGAATTTTTTTACAAAAATTCATGCACACAAAGCCCAGAAACGTCAACAACATTGGACTCTGTTTTTTTTCTGTACATATTTTGACACTATTCAGCATTACTTAGCTACGCAAGATTAACTCAAAGTGAAATTGTATAGTGCATTTAACTACATAGCCAATAAGATAAATTTATATGCAGTGTATTTCTAATTTCATATCTAGAAAAAAATGTCTTCTTTTAAGTACCTAGCATGCTTTTAGAAATTATTCTTACAACTAAACATACTGGGCCCATCCATAAATTCCCCAAAATCGAAATTGAACCAGGTTACTTTCACTGACCATAATGCAATTTAGAACTGAAAAAAACAAGTATGCAAGCTGTAATTCAATAGTATAATTCAAAGTAAGGAAATTTAAATTTATTTCAAAACAATATAAAGAAGACTAATCACACAAAGAATCTATAAATGGGCAGTAGGCAGTCTATGCTAATAAGAAAATCCATATTATTAGATGTTCAAGCTAAGGACGATCGGAAAGGGAAAGAGTGACAATACAAATACGTTTATCTAAATGACATTGGGGTCATGTTAGATTGTGTCGCTGTGATAATTATTAACACGTTAATGGACAAACGAGTGGGTTCTCTGTGACATCGCCATGCAGCGTGTGTTGTGCCTGGACCGTGTGCCCTCCCTGCTACCCTTTGTGCCGCACATGGACACCCACTCCCCAAGCTCCGCCTCCGCCGTCCTACCCACCCTCTTCCACTTTCAGCTCATTTTTTTCTTTTAATAAAGCCCAACCCCTGGTACTCATAAAGCACAAAACTCCACCTGAACCAGAAACAGAAGAATGTTTTTAGCACCCTAAAGGGTCTATTTCCTAAACCAAACATCAACTTCATAACTGAATCCAGTAAAACATACCAGAAGCAGTGCCGTTAAAATGCAGGATTAAGATAAAGATGTCAAAAATGACACTTTTGGACATTACTGGAGAGTTTCCAACTGGCCCAATAATAGATCAAAGGGAAGTTTCTGAGAAGCATAATTGTAAAAAAGGAAAAGATGAGATTCTAAAAGTATCACTAGACAATGTGAATTTTACCTTTAAAATGCAAAGAATGATCCAAAATAATGATTTGAGCTAGCAATACAATTCTCTGAAGATGAATTATAGAAATACACATATTTTTCCATTAAAAGTTATAACAGAAAAAGAACTCATTGGAAATAACAGCAAAAAAAAAATAATAATATCTTGAAGCCAAGCTGGCAAAACCAGACAAAAAACAAGAAACACATGATGGAATTACACACTGTGGTCCTGAATTGGAGGATAAAATACTGTATTTGTTTTTGCCGTAATGGGGATTGAACCCAGGACTTCATGCATGCTAGGCAAGTGTCCTACCCATGAGCTACATCACCAGCCCTAAGACATCATAAACATAACTATTCTGAAATTAATTTCTAGGCTTAAAACTTACTTGCATTCAGAATCTCTGTGAGATTTTCTTTGAGATTTAATAAATCTCTCTAAAGAGTATAAAATTCATGGAAACAAAGAATAACTAGAAATGAGGGCTTTCCTTATTAGCTTAGTAAAATGAATAAAATAATGCTATAACATATGCCTCTGTGATAAAAAATATGAATCACAGATTAATGGAACAGCATAGGCCTAAAGTTGACCTGAGTATTTATAAAAACTTATCACTTAAAAAAAAAATACATCACAAACCAGTAAGAAATGGACAGGTAGTGCTTAAGTATTTCTCTGATTAGGGAAAAAAAATAAAATAGATTCTTTATGCTGAATACCCAAATAACTCTCAGATGCATTATTTAAGATAAGAAATAAACTGTATTTTATGAACTATTTCATGATCTCACCTTAGCAAAAGACTACACATAAACACTAATAAAAGGAACTACAGAGAGAAACGGTGAACATTTAGATCACACAAACATCAAATCCTTCAGGAGACGTGAAAACATAGTAAAAGTTAAATAGCTACAGACAAACTGGGAAAAATATTTCAACCAATGTACAACAGACTAGCACAGTAACAGAGGAAAAAAGTCTTGCTGATCATGAGGAAAAACATTAATACCCCCAATGGAAAAAATGGGCACAAGATGTTAATTTGTTAATTAAGAAGAAATACATGGTAAATAAGTATATATATATAAACTGTGAATAAGGAATACAAGTTAAAGCAAGTTGCTATTTTTATTATCAAAATTACAAGTATTAAAGTATTTTAACAGTGATAAAGTGTGAATTCACTTTTCCCCAGACATGGTGAGAGTGTAAGTATTAAGGGTGTTACTATAACAAGTCAACATTTTGAAAGCTGATTTGGCAATAAGTAAACACAAAACAACAATCACTGCCATAGTTTATATAAATGGCCCAGGAAACCTGCTTATGAGAATACAGCTTTCAGAAATGATCGGAGGCGAAAAGGAAAATGTATGCGTTGTGATCAAAATATACAGCGAACGTCTAATTTTTTTAAATTTACTGCAGTAAAAGACACACTGCCGTTTATCCCCCTTTAAGCTGAAAACTCTCCCCTCTCTTTGAATGCCGTTATCCCATCGCTCTTACCGCTCCCCGAAGCAGTTCTGAGCGCCCTCTTTCATGAGCGTCTTTAGGAGGTGTGATCAAAAAGGCAGTGAATCCTGATGCTGAGTGCCACCCACCGGAAAGGCAAGCTCGTAAAAACATTACAGTGAATCTTCATCCAGCGTATGTACCAGATCGTGAGGCTTCTGGCTCTCCCCAAAGCCAAAATGACCGTGACAGGTAAACATTTTGAACTGAGTCAGGACAGCAAGGAAACCACAACAGCACAACTAAAGCCGCTCACGAAAGAGGCTGCCAGGACTGCTTCAGACAGTGGTGAGAACTATGGAGCGGATGTGTCCTAGCTGAGGGCCGTGTTTAGAGGGGAATGAATGACCGTCTGCCTTATTGTATCATTTTAATGTAAACACTCCCTATATCTTAGCACATTTCATATGACCATGACAGGAAACAAAGCTGGATAAATGAAATGACTCGGAAGCATGGACGTTCATATATGGATATCCACAGCCTTAAACTTCATTTTGGGGGAGTAACCATGGCCGACCACTAGCGAGTCTAACTACAGGATAAAGTGTTACGGGTGGGAGCCAGAGTGCTGCAGGTAAGTCGGCTTTGTCTTCCGCAGCCGGTGAGGTGGTTCATCCGCAGATTTCTAGGAAAGTTAAGTGTCCGTAAGAACAGAGCACCGACCCCGCCCCAGGAAGCTCTCCATCCCAGCCAACTTCACTTTCGGAAAAGGCCGAGACCGAGTGATAAATGACAAACTGGCGCGCTTCCGTGGCAGCTCGGCTAGACAAGACTGGAGTGGGGTCTCAAACGTATCTGCAGGACTTTCCAGAAAAGCTGGGACAGGCTGGGACGGGACACAGTCTCATGGGGAATGTCGGCTTTTAAAAAGCACTGGTCTTTCATCTCACCTGGACTGGAACCAAAAATTCCTATCCATGTGTTATAACTTTTGAGCAGAGGAGAAGAAAAAACTAAGTGATGCATGCGTAGAATCTGAAAAGGTTGTGTGTTTTTTCCTTCCCCCTTCAGTCCTGGGTATCGAACTCAGGACCTTGCGCGGCAGGCGCGGCGCCACTGAGCCACATCCGGGTCCTACTCGATACTCTTCAAACGCCGGTCTAAGTAAGTGATCACGAAGTCACTAATTCTTCAGCAGTTGACTTTTGAGAAAACAATAATGTAAGTTTTTACTTCAGTTTATCTATCCAAGTCTTCGCAGATGGACTAAGATCAACTTCGTTCGAAAAGAGCCAAGTGTGGTTAGGCACCCCAGGCTTCTTCTGGCAAGGCGAGCGCTCGCTCCGGCTCTGCCTCTTCCTGTTTTGTAACCGGAGAGCCCCACTTCCGGGCTCTGGGTGCTCGGCGAAGTACCCCGAGGCCGAGAACAGCCATCAGCTGCCGGCCTGGCCCCGGCCCGGCTCCTTCTGGTGGGAAGACGGAGGAGGAAGCGAGGGCGTCGGTGGGCTGGGCGCGGGGCTCCCGGGAACC
>NW_022900949.1:18380233-18403450 GCF_012274545.1 Fukomys damarensis | reverse complement strand
GGAAGGCAGCGGGCTGCTGAGGGCAGGGGCGGTGAACGGCGCCGCCCCCGCCTATGGAAGGGGGGTCTCCCTTAACCGCAAAATGAAAATTTCCCCTCAGCTTTCCTGTGGGTCACCATATTCCCTGAAGGTTACAGACTGTCAGGAGGGAGTGGAAAATTACAGACACTAAAAACTTGATTTCTTTAAGAAATTATGGTAACGTAAGTGCACCTCTGTTCTGCTGATAACTGATTTAGACAAGTGACACTTCCGCAAATCCTACTCTGCGAATAGACTTACGTAACATAGAGCAATTATAAAAATTAGGATAATACTGAAACTCTCCTTTCTAATGGCAATATTGACAATGACTTGTAAATCTGTCTCCTGTCAGATGAATGTAAGTCTTGAGATAATATCAATTCTTTATCCAAAAAAGGTGCATTTTTTATCGATTGAGGCTCTTAAGGAAATTACCACACTGCAATATTAATAAAGATCTTGCCTTCTGGCTATAACCTTTGCAAGCTAATATTTATCATGCATAACACAAAATAGCCACAAACCTCATTTTGCTAGTGCCAACATTGATATGCTGCTGATAATTTGTGATTATAAATGTTTATGTCACTTTTATAATTAAGGGATCAGGATGACAGGGTTTGGACTCCCTCAAAGGAATAAAAATTCACAGAGCTGTTAGAGGGCAGAAGAAACTTATGCCTACCTGAAATATTTGTGTGCTGACAAACTCATGGAAAATTTGCTCTCAGGAACCAAAAAGGAAAATAGTCCAAGGAGATGTTAGCAGAGCAATCAGGTCCTCCTAAATATTCATTAGTGACTTTTTTTATTCATTAAATGTATTGGTACATTTCGGGTATACAATGCAATGACATTCATCATTGGGCTCTTGTAACTTTATATGACATATCTCTGTTCTTATTTTTCCCCATGCCCCTGCCCCTCCAACCCCTCCACATATCCCTATTTGCAAAGACTTTGTTTCCATTTTTTCATTTTCTCGTATTGACTCCATTCCCTTCTTTCCTTTCCCCTCCCCTCCCACTTCCCTTTCCCCTTTGCCCCTTTTCTTCCTATCTCACATTATCTATTATACATTCTGATCCTCACTGACACTTTCACTTTCTCACACCAGAGAAACTATTTGGTATTTGCATATGTGTGTCCTATTTATTTCACCTAAGAGTGTGGTCTCAATGTGCATCCATTTAGCTATAAATGTCTCTAGTCTCTCATTCTTTAAGGCTGAGTAGTACTCCATTTTATATGTTTTAAAAAACGACCCACATCTTCTTTATCCAGTCTCCAGTTGATGGTCAATAAGGCTGTTTCCAAGCTTTAGCTATTACAAACTGTGTTGCTGTGAACATAGGTGCACATATATCACTGTGGTGTGATTCTTTTAATTTCGGGGGGAAGATACCCATCAGGGGAATAGCTGGGTCAAATGGGACCTCTAATCCAAGTCTCTTGAGATATCTCTATTCTTATTTCCAAGTGATTGCACCAGTCCACACTCCTGCCAACATTGGAGAAGGGTTCCTTTCTCCCCACAACCCTACCAGCATTTGTAATTGGTTCCTTTCATGACAGCAGCCATTCTTTCTGGAGTGAGGTAGAATATCAGTGTTGTTTTCATTTGCATCTCAGGAATGACCAAAGATGTTGAACATTTTTCCTTTGTTTATTTGTTGTTTCGACTTCTTTGTCTGAGAAATGTCTGTCCATTTCAAATGCCCATTTCTGGATTGAGTCTTTAAATGTGGGAGGTCTGTTTTGTTAAGTTCTTTATATATTCTAGATAGTAGTCCTTTGTCTGAGGAACAGCTAGTGAGTTTTTTCCCGCACTGTGAGTTGTCTCTTCATGCTGTTGGTGGCTGCTCTTGCTGTGCAGAAGCTTTTCATAAGATGAGATCGCAGTTGTTGATTCTTTGTGCTGCTTCACATGCTACTGAGGTTTTGTTCAGAAATCTTTTCTTACATCAATGTCTTCAAGAGTTCTACAAAACCTCTGTTCTAGCCAGTTTAGTGTTTCTTGGATTTTAGTTTAGTGCATGGTGAAAGATAGGGATCTAGTTTTAATCTTTGGCAAGTTGAAACCCAGTTTTTCCAGCATAATTTATTTTAGAGACTATATTTCCTCCAGTGAGTGTTTGGTTGTTTTGTCAAATATGAAGTGGCTGAGTGTGTCTGTAGTTGTTTCTGTATCTTCTAATCTGTTCCACTGATCCTCAGGTCTGTTTCTTTGCCAGTACCATGTTGCTTTTATCATGGTAGCCTTGTAGTAAAGTTTTAAAATGGGGATTGTGATACCCTTGCCTTGTCTGTGTTGCCTTGCTTTTGTTATTCTAGGTTTCCTCTGGTTCCAAATGAATTTTTGCTTTGTTTTCTCAAGTTCTGTGAAATACACTGTTGGGTTTTTATTTTGATTGGATTGAATCTATACAGCAGTTTTGGAAGTATCGCCATGTTCACTGTATTGGTTCTTCCTGCACAGGAACAAGGGATGTCTTTCCATTTTCTTATATCCTCTTCGATCTCTTTTTTCAGAGTGCTGTAGTTCTCAGTGTAGAGGTCTTTTTCAACCTTCATTAGATTGATTCCTAGATATTTCTTTTTTTGGAAGCTATTGTGAAAGGAGTTATTTCTCTAGTTCCTCTCTCAGTGAGTCTTTTGTTCATGTACAGGAAAGGTATTGATTTTTTAGTGTTGACTTTGTATCCAGCTACTCTACTGAATTTGATTAAGGCTAGAAGACTTTCGGTGGCATTCTTGAGGTCTTCTATATAGAGTGTCATGTAATCTGCAAATAATGAGAATTTCACCTCTCTGTTTCCTGTCTTTATTCCTTTTATTTCTTTCTCTTGTCTAATTGCTGTGGCTAATATTTCCAGAGCTATACTGAACAGAAGTGGTAATAGTGGACATCTTGTCTTGTTCCTGATTTTAGCATGAAGGATTCAGTTTTTGACCATTTAGTATAATGATGGCTGTTGTAGATAGCTTTTATCAGATTAGGGAAGAGACCATCTATTCCAATTTTCTGTAGGGCTTTTATCATGAATAGTTGTTGGATTTTTTGAACACTTTTTCTGTATCTATTGAGATGATTATTTGGTTTTTGTCCTTGACTCTATTAATATAGTATTAGATGTATTGATTTGCATGTGTTAGACCATCCTTGGGATGAATCCCACTTGGTCAAGATGTATGATCTTCTTGACAATCTTCTGCATTATGTTTGCCAGTATCTTATTGAGCATTTTTGCATCTATGTTCATTAGGGAGATTGGCCTATAGTTCTCTTTTTTCAATTAGGTCTTTCTCTGCTTTGGGGATCAAGGTGATGCCTGCTTCCAGGAATGAATTTGGGAGTATTACTTCCCTTTCAATTTCACTAAAGAGTTAGAACAACAATGGCAATAGTTCTTCTGCAAATGTCTTGTAGAATTCAACAGTGAAGCCATCGGGACATGGACTTTTCTTCATTGGTAAGTTTTTAATTACATTTTCAATTTTATTGATGGATATTGAGTTGTTTTGAAATTTTAGGTCATCTTTGTTCATTGTTAATTCCTATGTATCTAGAAATCTGTCCATTTCTTCTGTTTTCCATCTTACTGGACTATACGTTCTCGAAGTAGGTATTAATGATCCTCTGGATTTCTGCTGGGTCCCTTGTAATTTCATCCTTTTCATTCCTAATTGCATAGATTTGAGCCTTTTCTTTACTCTCTCTTTTTTTTAATAAGTTTGGTCTGTGGATTTGTCTATTTTTATTCTTTTGAAGAACCAACTCTGCTTCATTTTTTTTGTGTGTCATTATCTTAGTCTCCATTGTATTGACTTCTGCTCTGATCTTTATAATTTCCTCCCTTGTATGAGCTTTGGGTTTGTCCTGCTCTTCCTTTTCTAGAAGCTTGAGGTTCAGCATTAGGCTGTTTATTTGCATTTGCTCTGTTTTTCTAATATGAGTATCCACTGCTATGAATTTCCTTCATAGAACTACTTTCATTGTGTCCCACAAATTCTGATATGTTTTATTGGGATTATCATTTAATTGTAGAAACTGTCTGATTTCTTCTTTAATTCCTGGGACCCATTGGTTGTTTAGGAGTGTGTTGTTCAGTTTCCATGTATTTGTGAAATTTTTGTAGTTCCTTTTGCTATTGATCTCCAATTTCATTGCACTATGGTCTGATAGTACACATGGGATAACTTCAGTTCCTTTGCACTTAAACATGTTCTATTAGCAAGTATGTGGTCCATTTTGGAAAATGATCCATGTGCAGCTGAAAAGAATATTCTAATTCTTTGGAGTGGAACACTCTGTAAACATCTGTTAAGTTCATTCGTTCAAAAGTTTTATTGAGTTCTAGTATTTCACTCTTTATTTTCTGTCTAGTTCATCTATTTGTGACAGTGGGACATTGAGGTCCCCCACTACTATTGTATTAGTGCTTATTTGATTTTTCATGTCTGTTAGTATTTGTTTTATACAGTTGGGTACACTAGTATTTGGTGCATATATATTTATGATTGTCATCTCTTTACAAGAATATAGTGTCCTTGTCTCTTTTAATCAGTGTTGGTTTGAAATCCATTGATCTGCAAGTAAGAGAGATACTCCTGCTCTTTTCAGGCTCCTGTCACATAGAGTATTGTTTTCCACCCTTTAAGTTTCAGTCTGTAAGATTCTTTTTTAATTAAGTGTGTTTCTGGTATGCAGCATACTGTTAGATCTTGCTTCTTGATCCATTCTGCCAGTTTATTCTTTTGACTGGTGAATTGAGACCATTAACATTGATGGTTATGACTGATATGTATTGACTTATCCTTCTCATGACATTTTCCTATTGTTGGATTCTCCCTCTTTGCATTTAATTTCTTGTCTTGCCTGATGGATTCATTCTGCTGGGCTTCATAGAGTTGTGACCCTCATTGTCTTTTCCTTGGATATTGTTTTAAATTTTTGGAATTCTGGTTTGGTATTCACGAAGTTCCTCAGATGTCCTTTGTCATGAAATTATCTTATTTCTCCATCCCATCTGAAAGATAGCTTTGCAGGTTACATCAGTGTGGGTTGGAGGTTGTTTTCTTTTAGGGCTTGAAATATTTTACTCCAGGCTCTTCTTGACTTGAGGGTTTGTATTGAGAAGTCTGTTGTGATTATGATGGGCTTTCCTTTGCATGTGATTTGTTTCTTTTCTCTAACTGCTTGTAGCATTTTGTTCTTCTGTTGGGTTTCTGGAATCTTGACTATTATATGCCTAGGGATAGATTTTTTTATCCTGGCTAGTTGGAGTTCTATATGACACATTTATCCATATGTCAAATTCTTTTCCCCTGATTAGGAAGTTTTCTGCCATTATGTCTGTGCAGTTTTTTTTTATGTCATTTGCACTATCTCCTATTTCTTCATGATTCTGATCAGTCTTATGTTGTTCTTTGCATCATCATCTAGCAGCTGCTGGATTGATTTCTCATTGCCCTTTGCTATTTTTTGTGGGGTTTTTTGTTTGTTTTTTGTGTGTTTGGTTTGGTTTGGTTTGGTTTGGTTTGGTTTTTTTGAGACAGAGTCTCACTATGTAGTTGAGACTGACCTGAAACTCATTATGTGGCCCAGGTTGGTCTCAAACTCACAGCGATCCTCCTGCCTCAGCCTCCCGAGTGCTGAGATTCCAGGCATGTGCCACCATACCCGGCAGCACCTTGCTATTTTTAAGAAATCTTTCTTTTCCTGATTCCTAACCACAATCTTGCCCTATATAGCTGGTATTCTGTCCTTATATTGGCTTATTCTGCTGTGTAAACTTTCAACGAAGTTTTTAATCTCCTACAAATCTATTCACATCTCTTTTATGGATTCCATTTGTTTCCTATGTTGGGATTCTATCATGTTCCTCCATTCCTCTATTTTTTTTTTATCTGTGTCTGCTCTAGAATTAGTAATCATGTCTTTCACTATGGACACAATCTCTGTTGTTGTCTGAGAAATTATTTCTGATTTCATCTTTTCCAGATCCTCTTTTGTTGCCAGTTCAGGGAGTCCGGGTGGCTGAGTGTCAGATCATTCCATCTTGTTGCCCCTTGGGGTTGCCTTTGGTGATCTGGAAGTCTGGATTTGAGACTTGTTTCTGTGTCTTCTCATTTCTGTAGATGCAGCCTGCTGCACCTTTGTTGAGGTGACTCTCTGCTTTCCCAGTGGGCTTTAATTCTCAGCAAGCCTCAGAGAAGCTTTCTCTCTGCTGCCCACCACTGCACCAATTCCTGGGTTCAGAGTGGTCGCCTTCTGGATCACTGCACTGGGCTGTTGTCTAGGTGGGCTTTTGGCTGGGGTCTGTGCAAACAGCCATGGTATCTGGGCAAGTGTCTGACTGGGGCCTGTGGGACTGAGCAGCTGTTTTCCAGGCAGGCACCCACACCACTTTGCCTGGGCAGGCTTCTGGCTTCATTGGTAATTTTTATGTACTGGTGTTCTACTTTGCATGGCAATAGCTTAAGGGGGACACATCCTTCAAGAATACCTGATCCTGCCTCACAAGCTCAAGGACCCGAGTTCGATCCCCGGTACCAAAAAAATAATAATAATAAGGAGAAGGAAAGAATACTTGATCCTGGGCTGGGGATTTAACTCAGTGATGCCACACCTACCTCACAGATGCAAGGTCCTAAGTTTGATGCCCAGTACGAGGAAAAATAGAATACTCAGTTTTCTGCTTTAGATTATTCTGGTGAAGAAAAAAAGAGTCAATAAACTAACACTAATTTGGAGTCTGAAAAATGTAAGAAAATTAATCAGAATTTCTGAAAATTCAATGCATTTTGACATTTTTGTCCCTGTATTGTACACACACATTCATATTTGTAGTTTTACCTAAATGCGACCTTACCATACACTCCAATTAAGAGAACCCTTATTATACAACATGCATGGCTGTACCTGCAGCTATGCAGATATAACACAGTGACATAAACATGTGTTATTTTATGTAAGTCCAGTCATAATAACACTGAAGCAAATCGCTTTTATCACTCAACACCTTAGCAGAAATCCCTGGGTATCACCTAGTATAGTGTTAATTCATTCTTCCTAATGGCTACATAATATTCCATTTGGGGATAGCAATAGTTATATAACCTTCCTTAGTAAGGCACTTGTTCTGTCTTTGAGTTTCTGCCTCTGTGAACAATGTTGGCTGTGCTGTACACCTGTAATCCCAGCTGAGCAGGTGAAGGCAAGTCTGTGGCCAACCTGGGCAACTTATTGAGACCCAGTCTCAAAAAAACTTTTTTGAAAAAGTGTGGGGATGAAGCTTGATGGTAGAGTACTTGCCTGGCATGTGTGAGACCCTGGGTTCAATTCTCAGTTCTGAAAAAAATTTACAGTAACAATGTGAAATAGGAAGAAAGGGGCTAAAGGTGTAGGGAAAGTGGGAAGGGTAGGGCAAAGGTAATAAGGGAAAAGAAACAAATATGAGAAAATGAAAAAATGGAAATGAAGTGTTTGTAAAGGGGGAAGAGAGGGGGGTGACGGGAGGGCAGGGACAAGGGAAAAAAATGAGAACCAAGACCTGTCATGTGAAGGTACAAGATCCCAGTGATGAATGTAACTGTCCTGTCTACCTAGAATGTACCGATAAACTCAATGAGGAAAAAAAATTACAGTAAAACCTCTTCAAAAATATTCTTATATCCTGGGATTTTAATTTTATGGGCTAAAACCTTAGGGTTAAGGTTATTGAGCTGAAAGATAGTTTTGGTTTTGGTGGTTTGCTTTCCTAAAAGTTTTTAACAATTGACATTTCCTGCAACAATGTGTGAGGTCACACTTGTTCTGACACTGTATCTGGATATGTTACCCTTCTTTTTAATGTGTCTAGAGTAAAACGATATCTCATTATTGCTTTAACTTATATCTTTTGTCTGCTTGCTAATTCAGGTCCCTTCGCACACCTGTTTCCTTTTTTAATTTGCTTCTCTTGAGCCTCCTAGTTATATGTGTGCCCCATTTTTCTGTTAGTACATTTGTACACACTAGCACTCTTCTTATACTAAAAACGTCAGCCCTTTATTTGTCATCTGTGCAGTAAATGTAGTTTTCCAAGTTTACCCTGTGTCTTCTGATTTCCTTGCCATATAAAAACTGTGTTCTTGTTGCTGTTGTTGTTGTCTTTTCAGAATAGGGAGTAAACCCAGGGCCTCATGCCTGCCAAGCATCCACACCTCCAGCCCCTCATCTTTTTTTTTTTTTTCTGTGCTGGGAATCCAACTTGGTTCCTTGTACTTGTGAGGCAGGCTGCGAAACCACTGAGCTAAATCCCTAGCCCCCATCATCTATTTTTAATAAGCAAACATATATAACTTCTTTTATGACTTGTGAATTTTAATTGACATTTATACCTCTTGAGTGTTCGTGAATTTCCCCCAATTTTTATCAAGAGTTTTATTGACTCTTACATTTATATTTATAGCATCAGGAATGTATTTTTATGCATGGTGACAATTGGTGATTGGTCAACAGAAAGGACAGAGAGTGTCTGCTACTCGCTGAGCCTCTTAGCACCTCCAGGCCCCTCACATGCTCCCACCCGTGGTGTGCCTGCCACAGGGCCCCCTGTGAAAGGCAAGAGGACACCGAAACCAAGATGATATCCTCTCTCCAAAAGCTCTGTTCCAAGTACTTAACACAGCATGGGTAAAAATAGTAAGTGGAAAGAAGTACAGAGTTTTATTTTGCATCACTTTTCCAAGGCTTCCGTAACAAAGGGCCACAGACTGCGTGGCTTACCCAACAGAGGTTTATTTCCTCCATGTCCAAAGCCAAAGAGTCAGGGTGATTGATCTCCTCCAAGTGTCTCTCCTTCTTCCCTGGGTCATCACATGGTCCTCTCTTTGTGTATATGTCCGTGTCCAAATTTCCTCTCTCTGTGAAAATTCTGGTCAGATTGTATTAGGTCTCACTCTCATGACCTCATTTTATCTTAGTTACTCCTTTACGGCCCCAGACTCCCAAACAGACGCATTCTGAGATACGGTTAAGACTGCGAAATGTGGAGCCAGGTGTGATGGTGTACCCCAGCACTCGAGAGGCTGAGGTAGGAGGATCACCTTGAGTTCAAGGCCAGGCCTGGGCTACATAGTGAGACCCTGTCTCAAAAAAAAAAAGTTCAAAATGAGAATTTTAAGGGGAAACAATTTATCCCATAACAGGTTTCAAGCGGCAGATACAACCAACAGTTACTAATGACAGGAAGCCCCGTGGGCAGTGAGGGAAGGGTTCCCAGAAGAGGTGGCATTGGACCCACTGGACTTCGGTGCCTACGAGTTCAGCTGGGCTGTGAGAGAGAATGAGAGCAAACACGGTTAGAGCTGTGAACACAGTGTGTCGGGGTACTAATACAGAAACTGGGCTGAGCAGTGGAGATAATTCGTGCAGAGCGGAAGTGGGAGATAAATCTGACCACAGACACTGTGGTAACCTGGACCTAGGGGAAGTTCAAGCTTGAAAAAGAAGGTTAAAAGAGACAACTTATAAATTTTTTTGAAACTGGATTTCATAAGTGAAATAGTATTTAAGGAATGAAAAAAAAAGTCAGGATTTCATTTGTGAGGTAAAGTGTGGAAAACAGATGACACTGCCACAATTATGAAAGCACTGACTTGCCCCGGAGTGGTGGCAGTGACAGCTGAGAAGAAGCAGCAGATGAATGTGACACGTGTCGAGGAATGTGGTACAAGTCGCAGAGGTCGACGATTGCTCATCCCCAGGAAATGCAGAAGGATGGGACACAGGTGTCACCGATATTTTGCTCCTAGAAGAGGTAACAGTGTTGTCACCGAGGTTGCAGTGAGCAGAAACTCGGGTGGAGAAGAGGGATCAGCACTGGTGCGCTGAAGTGGGGAGGCCGAGCTGCAGAAGTCCGGCGGAGCTCTTGTGGAAGGAGGCCACGCCAGGTCAGGAGCCTGTGGAAGCTCAGGACCGGAGAGGACGGTGCCGTCCAGGAGGCAGGGGAAGATCTCACCCTCACTTTGCGGACGTGTTTTCTCTCGGCGTGGAGGATCCAAACGGGGCCTTCCTTAGTGCTGAGCTCCGTCCCCAGTCCTTGTTTTTTATTTTGAGACTGGGCCTCCCTAAGTCACTATGTTGTTCCAGCCTGAGCTCAAAAGTGCAATCTTTCTCCTCGGCCTGTCAGGGGGCTGGGATTACAGGCACATGGGGCCGCAACCTGCTCATCTAGCAAACGTTTCGGAGTCGCATATTTAATGTTGAATATTCCCTTCAATGCTGGGAACATACAAATATGTAAGCTCAGGTATTTGGCTCTGCCTCTGCAGTGAAAGCAAGGTGTGTTCTGTAGAGCTTAGCACCGAGGAAGTCAGACACAGTAACAGCAGAGGACAGGCTGCCCCTGCCAGGGAGGCCACCCTCACTTCTGGAGGGAGTTTTCCGTAGTCTTTGTAATGGAAATCAGATGGAAAAAGGATGCCGCAAAGTGGAGACAAAACCAAGAAGCCCTTAGTTCCCAGCTTTTTTTTTTTCAACTTTCATGACATTTACTTGGATTCTTTGCAATCTTCAATTTAATTTGTGTTACAATAGTAATGTTTTGGTGCTTTAATTCACATTTTAAATATTAAAGTCAAGATAAAATTTGGTCACAGGCTCCTCCGTTCAAATGATTCTAAAAATATTTAAAATATATAATAACTTGATAACTATCTTTTTATGCTTTGTGGATATGACCAATTCACTTTAAAAACAACATAACTTTGCAAAAGTTAATAGAATCTCCTTAATAATCAGCACTGGGACAGATGATAAATGAGAAGAGAAAAAATTAAAAAAACACTATGATGGTGGCAGGAATTAAAGCTTTACAATCATGTGCCCGTGCCTGTGTCTGTACAAAGGTCCTGAAAAGGCTCGGCTGTCTGGATTCCCTCCTTTCTTCTGTCCATTCCTGTGGAGCAGGGAGAGAGAGGACTCGAGATAAATCTCCAGGGAGAGACTAGAAAACTGCTTTCACTCTTGCTAGTCTATGCTAACGTGATCTCATTAACAACTACTGAACCTGATTTTCTCCATTTACTCAGGAAAGGACAGTCATGTATGATTGCTTTGCCTCTCTCTCTCTGATTAACATTGCTCAATGCATTGCACTTGACAAAGTACTCCTGACTCCATGGTTTCCTTCGTCGTCCAGAAATTTCCCATAAAGTTGGGAAGGAATGAGTCGGGGATGTTAGCACGTGAATGCCGTTGTGAAAAATATGCTCACCTAGAGGCTGGGCACAGGACTAGAAAGTCCTCATCCCACGGAAGCTGTTGTACCCTACGCCACATCACTACTGCCAGTCACGGCTGCTTACACAGAAGGCTCCATGGGGCATGATCAAAATATATGGTGAATGCTCACATTTTTAAATTAAAGCATATTACAGTAAAAGACACGTTGCCATCCATCCTCCTCAAAATACTTACTCCAGCTGCTTTGAACACACTTATCCCATCGTACTCACCACTGTGAAAAGCAATTCAGGAAGTCCTCTTTTGTGAATGTCTTTATGAGGCACGATGAAACACGTGGTGGTGAATGCTACCAACGTGCATCATCCATCAAAAGGCAGCTTGTGAAAGCATCGAGGTGTCTCCTCTTCCACCCGCTCCACCGGATCTGGCACTGTGTGACTTCTGGCTCTTTGCCAGTGTCACAGTGACCATGGAAGGTAAACGATTTTGAATTGATCCTGGGTAGCCAGAACTGTGCAACTAAAGAAACGCAGGGAAGAGGGCTTCCAGAGCTCTTTCTGAAATTGGCAAGAAGGATGGGAGCAGTGTTCTCAGTGAGGGGAGCTCTTCTACATAGGTCAGGGCGTGTCTTTTACTGTCATGATTGTCTTTGATTTTAACATTCAGCATATTTTCATTAGACCTCCTGTTATAGTGCTGTCAAAGTCCCACCACGAAATGCCTGGCCTGGTGTCTGTTAAATGCAGCCCTTGTGCCTTATGCACCAAGAGCCCTTCCCACCCTGCCCCCAGTGTGGCTGTGGAGCAGCCATTCCTGTACAAACACAGTCGGCAGGCCACCCGGAAGCTCTCCCGCTGCTCGAATGCCTGGGCCACTGTGGAGACAGACAGAAGGGGCAGCAGAGGTACCAGTGGTACCGTAACCCTTTCGGAAGTCTTTCTGCCAGCTTCGACTCCTCTCCTTGTCCTGTGAAATGCTGTGCTCTACTCCACATCTCCGAACTCTCCAACGCTTTCCTCCTCTCCTTCCCTGCCCCTTGGCTCTGAAAGACCTAGACCCGCAGACAGTCGAGGAGGGCACGTAATGAGAAAGGTGACAAGGGCTGGCTTGGGGTGGATAGAAGTATTTCCTCTTTCTCCCAGCAGTAGCCTTGGTTGTGTGTATATAAGTTCCTGTTTACCTTGAAAGGAAAATATTACAGGGTATCCGTCATGGTAGTTAAACACCTGTCTATGATCACCTTTCTCATAGGTATCTCCAAAGGAGAAGAGCCAAAGCTTTTGCGACCCCCAAGAAGACCGCGGAAACCCAAAACATTAAATAACCCTGAAGATTCCACATACTACTACCTACTCCACGTAAGTGGCTCTTTTATTATCAGACGGGAGCCACGGCGTCCTCCGAAGCCAGCCCACACCGGAGACGTCCAGGTTCCTCCCCACCAATCTCCCCAGCCGAAGGTCTGGGTGCTCTGCACTCCTGAGGCTTCGTCCTCCTGCTCCAGGCCTGTCCCGTGGTCATGTCCCCTCTGTGTCCCCCCAGCAGCTTCCGCTGCTCACTTTATTCTGCACTCAGAGGCAAATAGCCCAGAAAAGGAAATCCAACCCAGCAGGAGCTCTCTGAGGAAGGATCTTTCCAGACAGGGACCTTACAGTAAATCATCACTGTGACAGCAGGAGAAAGAAAAAAAGGAAAAAGTGGAGGTTTATTGAACATTGGTTCATTGCAGGCTTAGGAGGAGGTGTGTCCACAGCAGAGGGGCTGTTCCTAGAGACGGGCCTTGGCTCTCACTGTCCAGGCCATATCTCACATCAGCGCACTCTGAGAGACAGATATAAGTGTCTTAGCCATCAGGTCAGGGGCCTTGACTTCTTTTTTTTTTTTTTTTATACTGGGGATCGACCTTGGGCCCTTGTGCTTGCAAGGCAGGTGGCAGAACCACTGAGCCAAATCCCCAGCCCAAGGGGCCTTAACTTTATTAAGGTCTTCCGGTGGCAAGAGAACTCGTTGACATCATCCCTGCTAGGCTTCCCTCCTTCCTGTGTCCTGTTGTCCATGAACGCCCCTGTCACCCACTGCTCATCGTCCTAGATCTTCTCCCTCTCGCAAACCTGCTACCTGAATCATCTGCTCTGGGCTTCAGCTCCCCCTGTAAACGCTCACTCTGGTCATCCTCCTCCTCTTACCTCACAGCAAGTACCATGCTTTCTCCCCTCGGAGTATCTCGTGCCCCACCTAGCTGCTGCCGGTCTTATCCTCCTCAGGCTGCATCAGAAAATGTCTCTCAATGATTTGTGTCCCCACCTTGCTGTTGCTGTCCCTTTAATGGCTGAGCAACTCATTCAGTCAGAGTAAACTCCAGATGCCAACCAGAACCTTCCTGGTTGGATTTGGGCTGATCCTCAGTCTCCTCTGCTGCCGCTGCATCTCCACTCACCGCCGTTAGCTGCTCAGAACCTCCCTGGTGAGCGGTGACCTCTCATGGTCCCAGGACCTGGGCACCCAGTGATCCCCAGGCCTGAACTCCATGGCCACAGTGCCCGCTGCACTCCTGCACCGGGGAGCACCTAGAGAAGAGTGTGTCGGAACCCAGAGAATTTGTCAGAAACAAGTTTCCCCGCGGTGGTAGAAAATGAAGCTTGCCCTTGACTTCAAAGTTAGAGGCTTCTAGTCCTTCCCTTCCCCGCAGGATTTCTCTTCTGTTCCTCAGAAGACTACTGGCCCCTGGGGTGATGCTCAGAATGCAGTCCTGTAGTGTCTTCTCCTCTCCTTTTCTTCGGACAGTTCCATCAGCTGTTGTGACCTCAAGTACCGCTGATTTCTCAATCTTTGTCTCTGGCCTAGATTCTCTATCTCCAGTCTACCTCTATCGATCAAACTGTCTATTTTTTCACATACTCTACATGGACATACGTATTCTACAGACGCACATACATAGGTGATCTCGTGACACTGTTGAGATAAAAGTCACATGCTGTACAAGGCACTCACTTAAAATATGCAACTAAGTGTCACTTAGGACAGCAGTCTCATTCGATTTTATAATATTTTCATCACTCCAAAAAATTCTACCCACTGGCAGCCACTCCCCATTCCGACAGGTGACCCCGGGCCCTAGATGGTCACTTCCTGTCTCCATAGATTTGCCTCTGTGGGGCGTTGCACAGAATCACATACTAAGTGACCTTTAGGGAATTACTAACTAACCTTGTAAGTGGGTAATCTGTTATTCCGATTCCTCCCTCTTTCATAATTATCATAAGATCATAATTATCATTACATATTACTATGCATCAGATCTTTTTAAATTCTTCTATTCCCTTTAGAAGTCAATCCAGGAAGAAAAACGAAGACCAAGGAAAGACAGGTAATTACTATTTCTAGATTTCCAAGAGTCATTTCGTTCAAACAAAAATATAAACCCATAGGTTCAAACTCAAAATCATGTTTTACATGGATACATTTGGGAGAATGTGCTCTCAACATGTTTATGTAGTACATGGGTAGTTGATATATAATGTATAAGATCTGGTCTGTTGTGAATATCTTGACCAGGACTATATGAAATAGTCACTGCAAACTCAAATACATCTTGAATGAATTATGCTTCCACAATATAGAATGTGCTTTTCTCAGCACACTGAATGATATTAACTGGGGAATTTGAACATGCCCATATCCACACATTTCCTTCCTCTGAAATCTTTTTTTCTTGTTGTTGTTTGTCTTTTAGCATGTGCATGCCAAGTCTCACGTTTTTTAATTCTTACGGATGTGTTAGGATGGCAAGGGGTGTGTGTCCGGCAGGTGTGGCACATTCAACTTCCTTTGATTGTCTTTTCCTATAATATTTCAATCTGTCAGCACTTCACTGTTTGAATACATGTCACTGTTTTACTCAGGAGTCATACAAGTTAATTTGGCGGCAGTGGGAATCATGAAAGAAGGTTCCTCTGTTAAGCTTGAGGAGCATAGCATTCCCCATGCATGAATCAGTGGCCTTCTGGAAGTTCGTTTGCAGATTGGTATCTCTGACCTTTAAAAACATGTTTCCTGGTAGATTTCCAAACCTGTTTACCTCCAAAGAAGTCGCATCAGAGTCCAGGTGCTGAGCACACAGGGAGACCCATTTTGGCCTGAGTAGGTCCAAGAATCGGTATGGCTCAGGACGCATCCCTGTGTACATGTCCCATGTGGGACTTAAAGTCACATGCAATATTCATTCCCCTAATGAAGAGGCCAGAAGGTTACCTGTGAAGGAGGTAAATCAAGGCCATGAAACCCTGTGTGTGTCCAGGTACTGGTAGACGATAAATCTGCATATGTTCTGAGGTCATGCACAAAGGCCAGCTTTTCTGGTTGGCCCAAGAGCCATTTGTGAGTGCTGGTCCCACATGGCCAGACTGGAACCTGTTACCACTGTCCATCCCTTTAGCTAACAGTTCCGTGCCAAGTTCAGCCCCATCAGACCAGAAAAAGCTGCCTCTGCAGCTGACACTCTACGCAAGGTAAGCAGTAAGAGGCTTATTTTTTTTTAATTTTCATACATGCTGTTTTTACACATCTCAAGACCTCTCATTTTTGTTGACGTGTATGTGCTAACTCTTAAGTTATAGTAAATACTTCAAAGAGAGAAAGCAAGTGTCCTGTAAGTGTGAGCGAGTGGCACACTAGACTGACGGCATGGTGTGTTTATCTGTTCATTTGCAGTCAGGGAAAATTATTAGACTTGGAAGATTTCTATTATAAGGAGTTTCTGCCCAGACACACTGGACCAGAGGACCATCACCCTAGTTCAACAGAGCAAAGGTCACAGCGGGAGCTCCAGAACCCGAGCTTCAAAGCTGATGAAAGGTACCAACAAACTAGGGTGAAACCATAGCATGTTCAGCTGTGCACTCTACTTCCGTTTGCTTTATGTGTAGACTCGTGACACAGTGCTCTCCCTGAATGTCACATTGTATGGATGATATGTTGTGTAAAAGTAAAATCACAAATATGGTAATATCATAATTGGGCATTCCAGCTTGCCTAGAAAAATCCAAATTAATGTCTGTTTTCTTACTGTAATTGAAACCCCCTTTTACAGTATCTCAGTTTGCATAATAAATTATATGACCATTCTAATTCTAACCAATCTACATACCAAATCTAAACTCTATGTTAAGCTCTCAAGAGTGCTTTAGTTGTTGGTATCTGAGCCATACTTATAATTTCTTAGAATCAGGGATGTCAGGGCAAAATTGTTTTGGAGAAAAATTCATACAAAAGTATGCATTTCCAATTTGATTTCTTACCGTATCACCAATTTTGTGATGTTAACTAACTTAATTTGCAGGTTATTCACTACTTTGGGGATTTTGTTTTCTTTCCCCCAAATTCTTTACAATGTTTTGAGATTGTGCATAAAAAGGTTGGAGAGTGATCTCTGACAAATGGCAGCAAAGACAGCAACTGGAAGCTATTTATCCAGAATCCTCAGGCAGTGTCCTCCCAGCCTAGGGTTCTGAGACCCTGTCATCCCCTCTTCTCTGTGTGGCCTGAGCGCTCAGAGCACAGGATTCAGAGTCGGACCGTCCTAGCCTTAGATCCTGATCAGGCTCCTTCGTTGAGTGGCCTTGCTCACGTCACCTGACCGCGCAAAGCCCCAGTTTCCAAATCTGTAAACAGATTTGCTAACTGCCTCGCTGCATCACTGTGGAGATTAAATGAAATTATAAAGCACTGAACGGTCTAGATGGCACAGGGAGGTGTCGCAGAAATAGTGGCTGTTCTCATCTTTATTTGCTTTTCCAGAATCTACCTGAACTCTGATTTCTATCCCTTATCTCCATAAAGAAGTTGTAGTCTTCCATCCTGGAATCCAGACCTATGGCAAGTGGGAGCTTAGAGATGTTCTAGTCTAACTACTTGGTTTGGGAGAACACCAAGTGCCAGAAAGAGTCAATGATTTGTCCAGTTAAGTGGTTGTAGTTAGTGAACTGTAACCCAAGAGTTTGCACACTGTGCTCGGGTGCTTTTCACTGAACGCTTCCTTTCCGTCTGAACAGCCCATCCTGCCCCAATCTATTCTTCCTCTTTTCCCACTGCCAGGAACATCTGTTATAAAAGCACTGACTCCCTGAGGCGCCGGCTGTGGCCCCAGCAACTTCTGTGCTCATGTACTTAGTGTCCACTAGCGTAAGAATACGAGCAGCCAATGTTGGCAGAGCACTTACTGTGCCCTGGGCACTTTGCTGTGATGTCCTTTAATCCTCACAGCAACTCTGTGGAGCAGTTACCCTTATTTCCCTATTTTATAGATGACCAGGCTAAGTCTACAAAGTTTAGTGACTGCAAATAGCCACTTCAGTTACAAGAGACAGGGACAGAAAATTTACCAAGGGGACTCTCTGAGTTTAGAGTCAATGACTTCAATGACTTTCCGTGGCCACTTTACGTGAAGCACAGAGCTGGGCATTCAAGGAAGACAGACGCGAGAGCACATAAGCTCTTTGAGCAATTTTCAAGTGCACAATATGGTTGTACCTACAGTCACCATGTAGTGAAACACATCTCCTGAATATTCCTGTGAACAGAAATTTTGCCCGCTTTGACCAAGGTGTCTCCAGGTCTCCGCCCCTAACCCCTGATAAGCACCATTCTGCTTCTATAAATTTGACATTTTTTAACTCCACATGTGAAAGAGATCATGTAGTATTTGTCTTTTGGTATCTGGCTTATTTCACTTGGCAAAATGTCCTCTGGTTTCATTCGTGTCGTCACAAATGACAGGATTTCCTTTTAGGGTGAACAATATTCCATCACACGTACAAAGCACATTTTGTGTCCTTTCATCCACTTCCACGGATAGACAATTACACTGATCCCATACCTTGTTGCAAATAAGGCTGCACTGAACACGGGAGTGCAGGCATCTCTGAGATGCTGGTCTCATTTCTGCTGTATATATCCCTAGTGGTGGGATCTGGGGTCAGATGGTATATACATGCATTTCTGAAGCGCGTCCGTGTTGTCTGTTCTATTCACATTCCCACCAGCAACGTGCAGGGTTCCTTTTTCTCATCCTCTTCAACAGCGCTGGCCACCTTTGACTTTCTGAGCATCGCCATTCTAAGCTGTGAGGCCACATCCCTCGTGGTTCCCATTTACAGCTCTCTGACGATTACTGAGGCTGCACAGTTTTTAAATGTACCTGTTGCCATTTGTATGTTTTCTTTTCAGAAATATCGCTATTTGCCTATTTTCTAATTAGAATGTTTTCTTACAGTTGAGTTATTCCAGTTCCTTTGTGTTTTGAATACTAACCCCTTATCGGATGTAGTTTGCAAATATTTCTTCCCACTCATGTGGAATCTCTCCATTATTTCAATTATTTCCTTTGTTCTGCAGAAGATATGCAATTAGGTATAAACCCATTTCTCCGGTTTTTCTCCTGTACTTGTGGGGTCATGTCCAAAATATTATTTACCAGTGCTGAGGACCTTTTCCCCCTGTGTTTTCTTCTGATAAACTGAAATTTCAGTTTCATCTCTATGTTTAAATCTTTAATTCATTTGAGTTAATTTTTATTTGATGCGAGACAAGGGTAAAATATCATTATTTTGCCTGTGGATTCTGCCTCTGCCAGCTTTCCCAGCAGCCTTTGCCTGATGTGTTCTTGGCATCTTTGTCAAAAAATAATTTGGCTGTAAATGCACAATTTGTTTATGGACCTGCTATTCTGTTCTTTTGTTCTATGCACCTGTTTTATGCCAATATCGTGCTGTTTCGATTACTATAGCTTTATACTAGATTTTGAAAGCAGGGGACATGATATTTTCAGTTTTGTTCTTCTTGTTCTTGTGTTGTTTTTTGTTGTTTTCATTTTTTTGGTCAAAATTTCTTTGGCTATTCAGGACCTTTTGTGGTTCCATGTGAATTATTTGGGTTTGTTTCTTCTAGTCTATCAGAGAAATGTTGGAATTTTCATAGAGATTGCATTGAATTTGTTACCAACATTAATTCTTATAGACCATGAACATGAATATAGTCCCACTGAGTTGTATCTTCTTTGATTTTTTTATTAATGTTTCACAGTTTCACTGCACTATTTTACCTTCTTGGTGAATCTATTCTCTAAGTCATTTATATTTGCAGATACAAACAGTTGCCTTCCTTTCTTTATCAGAGAGCTCTTTTCTCTCAGAGATTCTAAATAAATAAAGGTGGTGGCAGGTAATCACTTGGTGGAGAATGACTCTTCCTTCTCGATGGAACTAGGGGGCTGCTGTTGGGGACACTGGGAGGTGGGGAGCTGAAGGGATACCCAGGTTCTCACTGTGGCGAGGAGATGTGGAGATGCAGAAGAAAGTAAGATGAAACAAGAGTGTGTCAGTTAAGGATAAGAGAACTGTCCAAGAGGCATCAGCAGCAAAGTTACAGAGTGGGAGAAGCCTGAGATTTGGGCCTGCAGCCTGCATTTAAACCCTCACTTCCCTGCTTACAAACTGTATCAACCAGAATCAGTGTAGAATCAGAGGATAACAAAAATGTAGTCCTGTGATGGCCTCAAAATCCTGGAATGTACCTGCCATACGGTAAGTGCATATCCTAAATTCTCACAGAAGAGAACTCAAAAGAGAGTCCCACCGATACCCGGCATGGTCCTTCACAAGGCTTTTCCTGTCAAGTATCCACGGAGGTCAAGATGCCCACAAAGACCTGGCCAAAATGATCTTTTTCTCTTTCTTTCCTAGTGAGAATAGACTCGAATAAAGGGTTTATTCCACAGCAGGCAACGCTCTGGCCCTCTCCTCTCATCCTCATTCCTAGTCATTTGTGTACACCCTCAGTGACCCACCCTCAGTCATTCAACTGTGAACCCTAATGAAGGGTAAACCCAACTCCACCTAACCTTGGCTGCACACGACAAGAGGCAAACTCTTCTAATCTCACTCAAAATATGTATCTGACCACACAACATGTATAAGGGTTTGGCAAACCCTTAGTTACTCTGCAATGCTCTCTTTCCCTAAAACACCTACCATCTTGCTTTCCTAGTGCACTCTTTCAGACTTCCCTCCTTCCCGCTCCTCAATACCTCCTTGTTTTCAGCTGACATCCTTTTGTCTGTGACACTGAGAAAGCTACAACAGATTATAGATGCACACTTCTACCACCAGCTGTCTCTGCCCTCTGACTGTTCGCCCATACGCTGCTCTTAGCGTACCATACATGACCCGAATGGCCTAAGCCCAAGCCTGACCCAAGCTCTTCCACCTGTGTGAGAGCATCATCCTGCACTGGTCCCTTCTCTTGGCTATATCTCCAATGTTCATTTTATCCAATAAATAATTTCTGGAGATCAGGATCCATCATAACCAACAACCTCACCCCAGGCCTCCTCCGGGACTGCCCACTTTCCCACTTTCCCATTCCCTCTTACAGCGAGAGTAGGAAGTGGAAGGCACTGCCTCCTCCTCGGCCTCTCTTCCTCCCTGACCCACTTCTCTCTCCATTAGCACTGCACCTGCCGAAGTCATCAGTGATGCTTGTTCCCTCCTACCCAGGATCTGCACTCAGTCCTCTCTCTTCAAGGCTCCTCCGAGGCTGCTGGTGCTTTGTGATTATTTTTGTTGTTCTTGGCTGATCCCTCATCTCAAAATATTGGAGTGGTCCAGTCCTTTACTCTTTCTTAGAGTTGGCATATACTCCCATGAGTTTAAATATCATCTATGGACTTAAATTTCCTGAAGTAAAATCTCTAGTTTACATTAGGACTCATATATCCAACTGGCTGCCCAACTGGGTATCTCCACGTAGCTGGACCAAAACTAAAACTTTACCCTCCCCCCTCCTCTCTGCAGCTCTCCCCATCCCATTAAACAACAGCTGCATCCTTCCAGCCTTAAGCCACAACCCAGGTAGTCTTGATTTCTGTCCTCCACAGCCCTACCCACCGGCAGACTCTCCATTCTACTCTTCCTCTGTGCTTACCACCACGCATCCCAGTGCCGGCTTCACTTTGCTAAACACATCGCCTCATGTTTTAGACTTGTGGTCCAGTCCCATACTAGACTTTAAACTCTATGAAAGCAGGGACTTTTTAGTCCATTGTCTCCACTGGTACCTGACAGTGAGTGGAAAATGAATGGACGGACGGATGGATGATGGACAGACGGATGGATGGATGGCTCTACAGGCCTGCATTTTAGGGAGCACCTCACGTCCCCAAGCAAAGTGCAGAATCTAAAGCTAACCGTTGGTGGCGTTTTTTACAGGTAAAAGCTGGCCCAGCAGCCTCATTAAAAATATGAAAACATTGGCTAACAGGGCAGACACCTCCTCTACCATTAGCCGAATGGTTGGTCAGATTTAGTGGGATGTTTTAAAGAAAACTGGGAGCGGTTTTTAAAATGCAAAACGTGAGCGTCTACTTAGGCACCTTGAGATTTCCTGTTTGACAAAAATGTATTTCAAATAGAGGTACAAGAGTAAGTATTTGTCTCTTGGCTGTGAGTGACTCCCGTCCCGAGGAACCTTGCCTTTCTGGCCCACCCCTCCCCACTCTACCGTCCTGCACACAAAGTCCCGGGTTTGTTCTGCAGACTCCTGAGGGAATCGCAGCAAAAGTCTCAGCCTGAGACCTGACCGCCCTTCTGAAACGCGCGCAGGCCGGCAGGGCTGTCGGGAGAGGTGGGCGGCTGCGCTGCCTGGGACTGACGCTGGCCGGATCTCCGCAGGTGCAGCGGAGCCTGGAGCCCCGAGGAGGAGGCATGCGGGCCGGCCAGCCCCTACGACTACCGGAGGTTCCTGCGCAAAACCTCCCAGCGCCGGCGCCTGGTCCAGCAGTTGTCGCCCAGCCCCTGAGCAGCCACCGTCTGAATCTCCGGAGCCCAAGGGGCCACGGCCACCAGAGCGATGGAGCTGAGACCTCACCTGCCCCTTCCGAGGCCGAGCCATCCAGGGCTGCGCAGAGCTCAGAGCCCTCAGGGGCTCCGGCCCGCCCTGGGACCCTACTCTCCTCTCTCCCCAGCCGGGGGGAAGGAAGAGGGCAGCTTCGCCCCAGGTTCCCTACAGCGTCTTTTTGCTCTTTTGTTTGCAACAGCAGAGGACACCCCTGCATCTAAGCTGTCGCTGCCCCCCTCTTTGGTTGACTTCGAAGACATCTGCCTTTTGCAAGCAGACTTCCCAGAGCTACGGCGCCCTCCAGGGTGGGTTGAGCCTGCTAGGGCCGAGCCCGGCGAGGCGGGAGAACGTTGAGGATGAGGCTCACCTCAGACTCCAGCTTTCCCTTTTCCTGGTTGTTAAGGTTGTCAATAAAGTCAGAGCCCTGAAGAGCGTAGCTTGCACACTCTTGCTGGTCGGCCTTTTCCCTTTGGGGGTGGGCTTCGGTGCACCAGCTATGGGAGGGGCATCAGCACCCCTACCCCCACCCCGCCCTACAAAACATAGCCTACCCCCACCTGTCATACGAACACATCTGGAAACAAATCTTCACACACGCGCGCGCGCGCACACACACACACACACCCTTCCCAACCCCTGTGGCTTCCTTTGTCAAGCCTGGAAAAATGCTGGTCCCACCCTGGAGCGCAGCTGTCGGAATTTAGACTCCTGCTCTGCTAATCTGAGGCGTGTCCACTGCTCCAAACTGGGGGTGTGGAGGGGAAGGGAGGTTTGTCCATTGCTGCAACTTAGTGTAAAAACTGTGGGAGCCCTTCAGCGGCTAACACCTGGGGGTCTCGCGGCCCGGAGAAGGAGAGAACCAGTGGTGAAACGGGTCCTCGGGCAGCTGAACCGGAAGGAGGGCTCGGCCCGCACGGTCTGGGCCCTTCTGCGGGCGCCCGGCTTCTGCGCCCCGGGAGCAGCCCGAAGACTAGGGAAGTGCGCGCTGCCGGCTGACAACTCGCCGACCGGCTGTGATAGCCTCTCCCGAGCCAGCTCCGAGAGCCCAGGAGAGGGACAAGTGCGAC
>NW_022900949.1:18378978-18379920 GCF_012274545.1 Fukomys damarensis | reverse complement strand
GCTTCCCGGGCAGCCCGCTCTCCACCGCCCGCGTGAAGTCCTCCACTCTCCCCCGTCACAGCCTCCACATCCCACGGAGACTGGGCCGAGAAGGCCGCAGTCGGTGGGAAGCTGTCCTTGTTTGCTTCTGTATTTCTTCGGGGTTTTCTTCTTCCTCTGAGTCCCTCCCGCCTTCTCTGTCCCTCCGCACAAGGGAAAACACACAGGATACCGTTTTTCTTCTGCTGAGCCGCCGTCCGATCAGGGCACGCTGTGGACAGGAAATGGGTCGTCCACGGAACCGCTCCCTGCGGGCCGCCCAGCGTTGGGTCTCTTCCCTCGGTCCAGGAGGGCCCGGGAGCGCTCTCCCCGGCCCTGCCTGCCTTCCCTTCCCCTTCCCCGCGGCCTCCTTTATGAACTAATGACTGTAATTATTGCCTCCCCGCTCTCTTTTGTTAAGGCCAACCCCAAGCCCCTAGCCTAATGGGGGGATCGGGGAAGAGAAATTCTTTACAAAGCAAATTGCTGTCTGGAGAGGGAAGGCTTGCGGAAAGACAAACCAGACCTCCATTTGCATCTGAAACAGGGTTTGTTTAAATTTTTTAAAAATGTAAACACCATCATCAGATTTAACGTTCTCTAGAGCTGCAAGATTTAATAGCATTTGAAAAGTAGCAGTTAAGCAAAAAAAGAAAAAAAACAGAAATTCGGATGTCGAGATTTCTACCTTCCTCTTGTTTTAAGCTATTTCTTTGGAGCACTTCGTTTGTGTTAAATGCTTGGTTTTGAGACTATTTCCCACCACTCCCCCATTGTGTGTATGATATAAAAGTTCCACAACCCCAGCCCGCTGGCTTTTCGAGAGACACTGTATCCGCAGGTCTCCTCGGGGATTCAAACAAAGACCCAGGCAGGCTCTGCCCCCGGCGCGCTGCTGGGGGCTTCGGCGGGACCCCGCGGCTC
>NW_022900949.1:18275043-18377760 GCF_012274545.1 Fukomys damarensis | reverse complement strand
CGCCTGCCTGCGCGCAACAGGTAAGGGCCGGCCCACCCGAGACCGGGCCACCGAGACCGGCCCGCCGCCTGGGGTCCCCGGGTCCTGGGAAGTCCGGATTGCTCGGGTGTCCCGGGCCTCGTACGCGAGCGCGAGACTAACTTGCTGCCGCAAATTAGTAGAAGGGCCTGCTCGCGTGAGTTCTGCGCTCTGAATTTCACCCTCGCGGCCCTCACCGCCTCGCAAACTCGCGTGTGTGCACACACACACACACACGCACAGATGCGCACACTGATTGTGCAAGCAGCCCATCTGCAAAAAGCCAGAAACGCTGTATTTCCACAGTCCGGTGGTTTTTGGGTTTTTTGTTTTTTTTTTTTTTTTTTGGACCTGTTTGCCCTCGGGCAAATGTTTCTGGAACATCTCCGATGGAAAGTATCTCCTTAAATGTGCAGGGTCCTTACCGAGAGAAATGTGGAGAACAAACTCCTGTGAGATCGATCTCTGCAGGGGAAAGAGGTGACAAAGCAAACAGTATTTTACAAATTGAAATGCTAGAATTCACGTAGTGGAATAGTGTAGCTTCTCCGTTCACTGCCCTGTCTTTGAAAAATGCTTCCCCTCTTTAGAAAATACTCTGCATTTCCGAAAGTTGACTTTTAGTGTAAAATCTCTCGAGATTGCCAGATGCAGACCTGAAGCTGTCCACGGTGAAATTTAAAATGTGTCGTTTCTGTCCCACCCTTTAGACCTGCTGCCCGCCTGTGATGGAGAAAGGCCCACTTTGGCATTTTTGCAAGACGTCATGGACATTCTCCTTCGGTATGTGGTGAAGAGTTTCGACAGATCAACCAAAGTCATTGATTTTCATTATCCCAATGAGCTTCTTCAAGAGTATAATTGGGAATTGGCAGATCAACCGCAAAATCTGGAGGAAATTTTGACTCATTGCCAAACAACTCTAAAATATGCTATTAAAACAGGTACTGTCCAATCAAAAATAATAAAGCTTTTTTTTCTTGTATGATTTTTTTTCTATAAGAATGTTTTCTATTTTGTGACTACTGGCATATTCAGAATTAGAAAGTTATTTTCATCATTTAAAATGGTCATTAACAGAACGATTGAAATTAAAAGCACTATCTCTTATTTATGATTAATGAACCCGAAGTTGATAATACCAGGAGCATTATCTTAGTAGAAATAATCAGGCTGTATTTGGTCACGGAGGTTATCCATTGGTGTAGAAGCAACCATTTGTCAGCAGAGGCCAGTAGAAGGGACCCAAAATGGAGAAAGAAAGGGGATATGGAAATGAAAGCTCAAAAGGCAAGATACAGACAAAAGCCAGAATTCTGATGTTGTGCTAATAATTTCCTTGGCATAGAACGGATCAGAAACTGGACTGAATATCCTGTGTAATCCTGAGCTAGAGGTACAGTGTGGCATTGTCTCAAATGGCCAAGACTTCTGACCTGAATGCTGGGTCCTCTCTCTCCCTCTCTCTCTCTCACACACACACACACACACACACACACACTCTCTCTCTCTCTCACACCCACACGCCACAATATAGACTACGTTAGCAATCTAACCATGTTACATAATGATGTGTGTCCTTTAGAGCTATTGTGTGTGCAAGATAAAGAAGGGGGGGCAAATCCGATATTCTTGGGGGCACATTTTTTAAAACCTATTTCGTGGTCTATTGGTTTTTCACAATATTCTGAGTCTGCTCATTTTATACTGCCAGAATAACATTTATTTGGGCGCTTTCCAAGCTTTCTATTTATCTACACAAAGTCAACCATTTATCTACCCAGATCCTGATTACCCTGCTCTTTTCTACATTGTCTCTAATCATTCTGACACTTCGTGGCCCAGCACATCATTAAAGCAATAAAAATGAATATGAATTAATTTCTGAGGAAGAGGGAAGATCTTGTAGATTTGAATTGATCTGTAGCTTTTAAAAGATTTGCTAGCAAATAGAAATGTGAAATCTCATGTGAACATTCATTCTCATGGGAAACATCATATTTTTAATGGCAGTTTTTACTGGTGAATTGTCAGTACGTATTAGTTGGATCCACAACAAATATTTAAGAATTTTACTGTGAGATTTTAGCTTTTTCTTTCTCTTTCACATTGTTTGTATTGACAGTGAAGAAAGGTGTGCAGAGAATAAGATCTGGGAAACTGATTTATCATATTAGTATCCTCTTTGAAAGACTATCGACTGAGAGCCAGGTACACAGGAAAAAAATTAACTTGTTGATTCTGTGGAGTATGATTTTTAAGATTTATGAGAGCTCATCCTCCACGAATGTTCCTGTAGAGTCCATGTGACTGTGTACCTGGCAGTAAAAGATGCTGCTCTCCCTCCACCACCAGGTTTGTAGGTGCAAACCTGAGCGATGCTTTTCATTCATTTTTCTTGAGCTCATTCTTATCTAATACCTCAACATGTCAATTACAAATCAAAAAGAATTACCAAACCAAAAAGAATCCATAGAAGTATTTTGCACCTTCATCCTGGAAAGCTGGCGGTGTTGAGAATGCAGTTGAAAAGATTCCTATGGTGGGAATTGCAAGTCAATGAAAGTAATGTTCTGTCTGTGGATGTTCTGTTTACCACTGGGTGAAGAGGGCCATGTCCTTACTTAGATTTTGCCATAATGCTTGTTAAACTTAGTCAAGTGTTGGCCTAATGCTTTTTATTTAAAGTTCAACTAAAAGTAGGATTTCTAAGCAAAGCATGTCAATATTTTCAATATCTCAATATTGTTTATGACGTGTTTAGTCACTAGCCTTCTCTCTCCAAATAACATTTCAGAAAGTTAACAGCAGGTGCCTTTTCTCTTCAGCTGGCAAGTTTATAGATTTTTATGCTGTCGTATTTGTCAACTAGTACTGTCTGTTGGAGTAACCATCCCTGCTACCACCCTACATCTTTATGATCCCTGGGAGGTTCTTTTATGAAACCCTTCCTATCACCTGCTCTCCAGAGAGTCCTTAACCTGATTTCCACTTGGACGCTACACTCAGAAGTGAGGGGGATTACTGAATAGGAGCTTCCTGATGTACTAGAATTACTTTGTAAAGAAATTCTGGACCAGGAAACTTCAGGGAAAGGCAAGCATGTGAGGGCCAACTGGGCTACCTGATGGTTGCTGTGGCTGGCGATGGGGTGGGTATTAATGTGATCTTAAATCTTTAATCGACAAAGGGAGTTGCAGCCCTGATGGCTACAACTGTTCCTGCGTAGAGATGTCAGTGTGTAAAGAGTAGTCCAGTTACCAGGGCTTCCGGCCCCTCCTTAGCTGAGTGTGAGCATGGAGTCAGAGTCGCAGAGGCTGGCTGTTCCCTCCGGTGGGGTCTGTGGCAGCCTCCACACACCCTTCTGCCTCATTTGCTGGTCTGTAGGGAGTGTTCCAGGGCCCAGACCAGCCCTGATCTCCGGTCTCCAAGTGCTGTCTCTCTGGCTGCCTGGCCACGCGTGGCCAGCCTTCTCCCTTGCCCTGTCGGGGGCTCAGCTCCAGCTGCACCCGCCTTTCCTACAGCCCTGCCTGCGTCTGCGTTTGCCTTTTGCCGACAGCAGTGGGAGGCAGCCTGTGGAGGCCGCTGGAGCAATGTAGCTAGGGGAATGTTTCTGCAAACCCAAAGGGGGCGCTGTTCTGACCTGCCACACTCCCCCTCCATAGTTCCACGCCATTATCGGTGAATAAAAGCTTTGAGGCAGGAGAGATTGAGGTGAAATCGCAAACCTAGGTCAAATCTGTTTGGGTGTGGGGGCAGCAGTTAGCTGCAGACTTGTTTTCACTGTTTACCCAGAGTGCTGATGCCCTGGGGCACAGCACACAGCTTGGAAGTACCGGAGGTTTTCATGCCAGCATTTGCTACAGTCCTTATTGTGTGGTTTTAAGCATCTAGAATATGCGTGAGTGTGTATGTGGGTGGGTTAATGGATAGATTTGCTAATCCTTGTTAATTTCCTCACTTTAAAAAATGGCCTAGGGACAGAAATGAGGGGCACCAGGAGGGGGGAGTTGGCTGTGATTTCAGGGGTGAGCGCTGATGAAATGAGGGACCCATGGGGCAGGAGGAATGGGCGGGCGCTGTCCAGAGGGCACACGGGACTGTTGGCTTTTCCTGAATGGGTAACCAGATAGGGCCGGAAAATGCGGAAGAGATAGGCGGCCAGGGTGTGAGGCCGAAAAGGAGGTGAGGAGACCGTGGGGCAGGGTGGGCAAGATGCAGGCAGACCCTGGCCTCTCAAACGTGCCTCCGCCCAGCCCCTGCTTTCCCATTGCCCACTCCCAGCCACCAGCACGGGCTGATAAGAGCTCTCCAGCCTAGAAGATAAGCTGCGGTGACTTTTGTCCCTGCTTATCCCATGGCCTTCCTTTATCTTGTTCTGCCCTGCTGGTGAGGAGAATGCCGCAGCCCCAGCTCCACACAGAGACCAGTGAGTGGCAGGTACCTTTTATCAGATGCCATTTCCATAATTGTCCATCTTCCAAAAATGTTGTTGCTAAGCAAAGCATAGATTTATTGATAGGCTTCTATCAAGACAGGACAAGGGGACATAATTCCAATGAGACACTCATAATCACGTTTTACACAGCAGCCCCAGGAGTGTGTGAATATCAGCCCATTTCGAGAATTTTAGGAAATCCAGGAGTTAGTAAGATAAGGCTTTCTGGTGGCCCGATCAGACCATTGAATATATTGTCATGTATCTTATTGACAAGACAATAACATTGACAGTGATGAGTTTTACTTTAAATCTCAAATGTGAGGAAGCTCTTTGTTTGTAATCAAATATTCAGAGAGGGACAGATAAGAATTAGCTTTGTGCTGTCCTTAGGCACTCATCGCCTTTTTGAATCCAGGGAAAATCACTCAGCAGAGTGTCCTATTGTCTCATTTTTCCCCTGTCTTTTGTAATCATAAGCCATTTGTCACTGATATTATTATGAATGTTGGTATGCCTGGCAGATGTCACGGATTCCCAGAACAACTCCACAAAGACGGACTTTTAACGGCACGAATGCAAATGAGTGACTTGTCTGAATTGTTTTGGGTTACAGTAGCATTTTAGTTTGCAGATATATTGAAAGCGTGGTAGGATATGATCTACTGTCCTGATCGCAGGCCAAATTGGTTATTTTTATACAACATATTTAAAAGGAGATTTTTAGGTGTGTTTTTTTTTAAAAAAATACTGAAACCCAAAATAGTGTCCGTGATTAAGAGGCAGCGCTCTCTGTGCATGTGGATGTGTTCTTAATGTGTGCTTGGTTTTGACTCTACATTTCCTATCCCTGAATGATTTTTCAAGGTTCTGTGGCTAGAAAAATCATATGTGTGAGAAGCACACATTTTTCATTGCTGTAATCCTGCTTCTGGTGTTCCATTCCGTTCAGGGCATCCTAGATATTTCAACCAGCTCTCCACTGGATTGGATATGGTTGGGTTGGCAGCAGACTGGTTGACATCTACAGCAAACACCAACATGTAAGTAGCTAACTACATCTTTGGATAATCCAGGATAGTTATTAGTAAGATAGCATCGTGTTCACCTCCTATGTGAAAATCTATTTTCATTAAGTAGCTCCCAAAATATTGATACCAACCTCAAAGTTTCATGAGTGTTTACTCTTGTTTAATAGAAAATAGACCTGATATATTTTTGATGACGTTAAGCTATACAAAACTTTTTAAATGCAAAAGAGTCTCTTTTGGCATTTTAGTTTTGTAATGATGTATAAACTGAAGGAGAAATAGAACCAGATATTGCCGTTTACATAGGATTGCCCTGGAGTGCTCTTTGGTGAATATGATAAACCACTGAGCTAATAACTAAAGTTCTTAGCTGTGGGAAACAAGTAATTGTTCTGGAGAATCTTTTAGGGATATCTCTGTTTACAGTCGTTGTCATAACATCTGTGAGCATAAGTTTCGAGAAAGGAAATCATTCTACAAGTGCTGTGATGACAAATCATTTCTCTGAGTCTCACACATAAGCTCTGGCCATTTCTTCACTTCAGGTTCACCTACGAGATTGCACCAGTGTTTGTGCTTCTGGAATATGTCACACTGAAGAAGATGAGAGAAATCGTCGGCTGGCCAGGAGGCTCTGGCGACGGGATCTTTTCTCCTGGTACAATGATACTTCAGCTTTTCTCTGTGTTTTTATGCGTATGATACGCCTAGTTAAGAACCCAAGAAAATTAAGTACCTAGTCCATATTGCAGATTAGTTCATACAGGCTGCGTATTGATCAAAGGATGCACGTAGCTAAGGGTAGGTGACCACCACTGTGTCCCCACTCTAGCCTTGGGTCCTAGAAGAGCACAGACAAATGGTATTTACTGACGGCTTCTGTGATCCTGCACACAAGGGAATAAAGGTTCCTAATAAGGGATTCACTCTGATATTCTCCCCAGAATTAGTAAAAGGAAAGGCATAGCCTCGTTTAATAAAACATCCGCTGTGTAAGCTTATGTTGCAAGCCAGACCTACCCCACAGGAACGCACGCATCACTCTGGTCTATGAAGTAACAAAGCTGCTTTACACTGGCTTCAGCCAGGGCAGAGAGCACCTGGGAGATAATTTCCTAGAGCTAAAAAGGGAATAATGATTCCTTCAAGAGATTCTTATTCCTTCCTTCTTTATTATTTCATTTTATCTTTTCCATCTTGCCTTTTACTAGCAGCCATTCCATTCTAAGCTCCATTATTTACACCTCTCCGAGCCCAGAGAATCAAGCTGCAACAAGAAGCTGTGCCCTTGGTTCATGGCTGTGACCTCGGCTTGGTGCAGAGGAGGAATGGGGGTCTGGCAAGCAGTGGGGAGAGAGTCACTGACCCGGAAGGTGCCGAGTGCAGACCGCCACCTAATCAGCCACAGGAAAGGGGGTCGTCAGCGTGCCGAGAGCCCGCTGGACAGGCCAGAGCCACACCTGCCACTGTGCTAGTAAATCTACAAAGCCAAGGGGACGGGGAGAGAGGAGGAGAAGGAAAATGAAAGGAGGAATGAGCAAGGAGCATTTGCTTCAAATCCAGGTGTACATTAAGCATGCTTGCCTGCAAGCTCTGATCTGCGATTTTCTTCTCTGATTTTTAAAATGCATAGCACATTTTTTTCAGGTACTAAAGGAAAAGGTGTTAAACAGAAAGGAAAATTAGCTTTTTTTTTTTTCAAAAGTCATTGAATACCAGCTCTGATGAATTTTAAGCTGGCTTCTATTTTATAAGGAATTTAGTACCTAGTTTTCCTTTGGACTGTTTTTAGCTTAACACCTGCCACTGTGCTAGTAAATCTACAAAGCCAAGGGGACGGGGAGAGAGGAGGAGAAGGAAAATGAAAGGAGGAATGAGCAAGGAGCATTTGCTTCAAATCCAGGTGTACATTAAGCATGCTTGCCTGCAAGCTCTGATCTGCGATTTTCTTCTCTGATTTTTAAAATGCATAGCACATTTTTTTCAGGTACTAAAGGAAAAGGTGTTAAACAGAAAGGAAAATTAGCTTTTTTTTTTTTCAAAAGTCATTGAATACCAGCTCTGATGAATTTTAAGCTGGCTTCTATTTTATAAGGAATTTAGTACCTAGTTTTCCTTTGGACTGTTTTTAGCTTTGCCATCACTACTTGATGGATGCTTTGAAGGACTGTTTGTGAGGAACGAGGTAAGGCTGGGGCTTCAACATCGCTTCCACCTTTCCCACCAGCCCTCTACGGCTGGTTGTGAGAACGAGCTGCCCCTGAGATGCTCCACCCTCATCCAGCCTCTAGTTTAATAGTTCCCACAAGCAAGAGAGAACAGTCGTCCCTTTTGACTCTAAAATTCTGATGAATGACTAGGGCCCAAACCCTGCACCAGAGGAAGCATCCCCTCTGGCAGCTCGAGGCCTCCCCTCTACCCTCACTGATGCTCAGGGAAGGACTTGCTTCTGAAAATCCACGAGCTCTCCCTGCGAGATGGAGGCTGCAGGCTCCGTGCTCCAGGGGGATGCAGATGTTCCAGAATCAGACAGGGCACAGAGAAGCCCCCACCCACCGCCGCCTCTGTGCTTCCGCTTCCTTTACGGCATGCAGAAGAGGAATGGCTCCTGACGTAGTCATTTGCTGAAGGAGGCTTTGCTGGGCATCACCTCCCTGTGAGACACGAGTCTCATTCCCTGAGACTCAACGCGGGGCCTTAGGTCTGTGACTTGAACACAGCTCAGTGCAGTTTGCCTCACACCCGCGTCTGTAACATACATCCAGAGGCTTCGTGCCTCAGGCAGAGGCCTTTAGGATGCCTAGAATGCACACGTCTCTGTGATGTCACCTACACGGGGTGGGGGAGCCAGAGCACTGCTCACTGCTCAAAGGGATTGTGAAGGTCAAGAGACAAGAGGGAAGGAGAGAGCCGTGCACAGCCACGATCGTGTACTGGCTAAGAAGTCAGAGCGCGCAGGGCTCACCCTCGGCCCTCATGCTGGGGAGCACAGCGCATGGCACTTTGTCTGGGGCTCAGAGCCCTGTCTTCCTTCTCAGGGCTGCACAGCCTTCCTCTGGCAGCTGGCTGGGAGCGGGAGGCTAGGAGCTCCTCGGAAAGCTGCAGTAGCAGGAGCACTCTTCCGTGTGTCTTCCCCTTGCTCTTCTCTTTCCTTCCTCCCCGGCCTCTTCAAGGATGGGAAGAGCTGCAGCTCTGAAGGGGGCTGTTTTGCTGACCCCTCCAACACTTGGCAATGTCTGCAGACCTTGGGTGTCACGCTGGGAAGGGGAGGCTGCTTGCAACTAGTAGATAGAGGCCAGGGGTGAATAGCAGTCAGCCCTATGAACCCACCCCACGAGAACGACACAGCCCAAAATGTCAGTGAGTGCCAAGATTCAGGAGCCATGAGCTGGAGAGTAAGTTTCTTAAACTCTGACCCTTTGCCTGGCATCCTATTGCCACCTCGCAGGGAGGTCTGTGCTCAGAAAAGCTGGACCTGCTTCTGCTTGCGCTGTATCTGAGGCCCACAGGGTAGGCTGCCTCACTCTGTCCGTGAGGAAGCTGGGGTCTGGGAGAACTGCTCTGTGCTGGGTGGGCTGCCTGGGTCGGAGCCCGAGGTGCCTGAGGCAAAGGTCCGAAGCCCATGTGGGCCTTCAGCTTGGCCCAGAGCCCTCCTGCTCCCCGACAACCAGGAGAAAAGGCAACTCAGGACCCCACATCAGGGCTGTGTCTCAGCACCTTCACTCTGGTGCATGGTCCCACAGCCTCCACGCCAGTGTCCTCATCTGCCTTAATACTGTCTCCTTCCGGGACAGCAGGCCTCCTGAGCCTCCCCACAGACGCAGGGAAGGCTCGCTTTTCATCACCAGTCAAGTGAAACCCGACTGATAAGACATGCACCCTTCCATCCCCAGCACTGCAAAACACAAAACGAAACCCCAAACCCACCGACTTTATCTTATGAAATCCCAGGCACTCCCAAGACAACACAGGAAAAGCAATTACACGTGGACGGAAATTTTTTCTTAGTTGAGTGTTTTCCTGTCATTATGAAGTTTGTGTTAACTAATACAATTCTGTTTCATTGGTGTCTTTAGGAGAAAATAATTATTTTGAGTTATGAACAGATGTTTTGAGAATATGATGCAATGAACTAGGATTTTTATCTTTTATTTTATAAAAGTTATTAACAGCCCAGATTATTAACAGCAACTTATTCACCCCAATCTAAGCACAAGACAGTACAGGAACTGAAATGAGGAGAAATAACCAATCGCCCTCAGGACAGAGCTAGAGCTTTACAAGTCTTATGCAGAATGACCACGCTCACAAACTAGGAAGGAAAGGCAAATGTGGGGTTGTCTGTTTCTGAGGTAACAGGACTTGAACTCAGGGCCTTTGCACTGAGCCCCTGAGGTCTGAGGGTGGAGCAAAGGAGAATCTTCCTGGCTGGACTCGAACTTGTGATCCTCAGCCTCAGCTTCCCAGAGCGCTGGGCTTACAGGAGTGCGCCCGCCACAACTGACAAAAACTTTTGCTTGAAAGCACCCGGGGAAAGGCAGAATGGCCCTTTGCTGGGTGTCTGGGCAGAGCTGGAGGTGGTGTCCATCCTGCCGTCAGTGCCTCCTGACTGTTTCAGGTAGCCCCTCTGAGCCCGAGGGTTCCTCCACCAGGCCCATGGGATTTTCTCCAGAGCCCAGAAGGTCTGGGAATCAGTGGGGGCGAGCGGGGCTGGTGGGTGTGTGTGTGTGTGTGTGTGTGTGTGTGTAAGGCCAGGAAGTAACTTGTGCTGCTGTGCCTCCAGGGGGCGCCATATCCAACATGTACGCCATGCTGATTGCGCGCTACAAGATGTTCCCCGAGGTCAAGGAGAAGGGCATGGCGGCTGTGCCCAGGCTCATCGCCTTCACTTCGGAGCACGTATGTGTTTCCCTGCTTTCTGGGGTGAGGGCGCATGTGGTAAAGCCTCAGAGGCTGGAGGTGCTCTGTCCTCAGATGCTCTTTTTCCGGAAGGCTCTCCTTGGGTGGAACAGCTGAGTGGTCCTGCAGGTCGTCCTTGACCTGGGCATCTGGAGACACAGCAGGATGGCTTCACCTCTGGTCCCCCTTTGTGTGTTACGAGTGGGGAGGAAGCACAACTGCAAGTGGCTGTCCGCGCCTTGGGCCCACCAGTGCATGCTCTGAAAAGCCAGTTCCCTCATGGTAGAGCCTTATGACTAGAGGTTCAGTGAGATGGTCAGGTAAGTCTTCCACCATCACTGTGCCTGGAGCCGTTTAACCTGAGAACTTCGACTGTGGGCCCAGATTTGTCTCTGGATCACGGATTCCTGACGCTCCCCAGGATGCTGGCCAGGCAGAGGACAAGAGCTCTGGTCTTCCTTGTTGAGCACTGAGACATAGAACTGGATATTTTTTCCTTGGTTTTCAGAGAGCTTGTGCCATTCCTCCCAGTCCTATCCAGACATCTAAAGAAGTAGCCCAGCCTGTTCACCTAACTACACAGTTTTGCTGGCTTTCGCCCTTTGCCAGAGCAAAGCCACAAGCGAGCCACAAACCATCCTGCAACACCGTGGTCCCACTCCCTCCTGCCATACACACACCCACGCAACCAGAGCTCTTGTTCTCTAAAAATTAAAGAATGAATTCTTGGGACAATGGAGGTGAAGAGTAGGAAGATACTTATTAATAGGAAAGCTCGTGAGGGGGCAGCAGGGGACCAGAGTGGGTAGGCGGGAACCCCACTCTATAGTTTCATAGGGTGAAACCCACATGGGTACAACGTGGGCCACAGCCATGAATATTCAATAGAGGTACAAGTTTGGTCACTTAGGTAATTGTGGTTCAGGTGGAAAACAAGTGACGTAACAAGAGTGGACAGAAAGAACAAGGATTCTCCTAGGAAGTGGGGGGTCCAGAGGTCTCTGGTCACCACCAGGGTGGCTGACGTCTATCTAGACTTCATCAGTCCCAGTGTTTGTTCTCAGAGGGAAGTATCCAGTTCTGGTCATCTTGTCTTTATCCTGAAGCCTAGTTTTCTGCCAATGTGTCTCTGGTCACTGCTGTGGTGAGTTTCACCTTTGTCCTGACCTTCTAGAGGACCTAGCCCGATCTGACCGCCTACAATATTTCTGCTTGACTCAGCTGTCCAGTAGTTTGAAACAGCATAGCTTCATTACCTTACACACATGGAGTCCAGGCATCTCTAATGGAATATGCTCTATATGCTCATCCTGGAGCCTCTCAGAGGATCCATTTCCTCCCCTTCAGCTTCAAGAACCTGCCTACATTTCTTAGCTAGTGGCACCTTCCTCCACTTCCCAGCCTAGCCACAGAGCACCTCCAATCTCACAATCAACCCCTGCCACATTTTCCTCCCCTGCATGATTGCACTGGGTATTCTTGAGTAATTCAGGATTATCTCCCATCTCAGTATCTTTAAAATAATCACATCTGTCACGTAACGTAACATATTCATGGCTTTCAGGGATGAGCATATGGCGTCTCTAGCAGTGGGGGAGTCCGTCATTCTGCCTACGATACCTAGTACCACAACTTCCTTTTCTTAGCTTCTTCAAGGGAGGAAATTCATGATATGATTTTTCATCTTGATTACTGTTCCCTTCAAGTGTACCTGGACCCCTCAAATAGTTAAGTGTCACTGTATTTTCAGCCTCAAAAGGTTCAGATGATCTTATGTGGGGCATCTTTTTCTTTTGGCTTCTCAGCTATTTCAAGTTAAAATGAGTTGGCCCAGCAGCAAGCTGTCCCGTGCTCTCTGTGAGTCATCACCGGTTTCTGCTCCAGCTTTCCAGCTCAAGCTTGATGTACACTGATTCGGTGAATGCCAGGCCATGTGATCTGAGAATGATTTTCCTAGACCTTTATTTCCTGATATTGTAAACATGGAGTCCACTTCATTTTTAAGAGAAAGAAAGGCAGTTTGGTTATACAACCATGTGACCCTCCATCCTCCTTCCTCTGTCACCACACACATAGCTATGAATCTGCCCTAAAGCACCACTTGGTTCTAACTATGGGCTTATTTTTCTTTTTTAGTGGTGATACTAAGGAACAAACTCAGGTCCTTGTGCATGCCAAGCACTTGCTCTACCGCTGAGCTACACTTCCAGTCCCCTAGGCTTATGATTTTTGACAAATGTGTATTAAGTTACATTTGATTACTATTTGATAGTCTGCAAAACATTTCCAATATGTATAAACAAATTTGACTTTCACAACCTTGTAAGACAGGTAAAACAGATTGTTGTCAGCAATGTGAAAATGACGTTGCTGAAATTAGCTAAGGAGGAAAAGCCAGGATCATTTTCCTGACTTCTAGAACATTGGGGTCCCTGCTCGGGCCACTGCTGTAGAAACCAAATTAAAAGATTCTACATCAAAGTTTTGTATGCAAGGACTCACTGACTGGCTGAACATGTTATATCTTCCCTAATCAAATTTCTACAATGAGGATTTTTTTCTTAAGGTGAAGATGATACTAAATTATACTTCCTCTTCCAGCCCAAGGGCTGGGCTGCAGAAGTCTTTAACATACCTGTGTCTCCTTGGACACTTAGCTCAAACACTCTGTCCAGTGTAGAAGTAAGTCCTGCCCTTGAAGCTCAAGGTCAAAGTCCTATCACCCCATCTGTACTCCTCCGGGCTCTGGACCTCTGCCCATTATGTTCAGTTTATCATCTAGCTTAGGCCCTTCTGGCTTCAGACCAAGGGGATGTGATGGATATGTCTCCTTTAAGGTCTTTGTTTTTATTTTACAACCACTTCCTCTCCAGAAATAGCTTTCCACGGGTGGAAGATCAGAGATTACCAAGTCGCTTCTCAGTGCCATTTTTCTGGGGTTAGCCACATCAGGGTTTGTGTGGCAGTTTCTTTTCTACAGAAAGCTAGGGTGGTGGAGTGGCCGCTCTATTGGCCCGGTGAGGGGAGGGAACGCAGTGGCTGAGGCAAGCCAGGGGCGATGTCTTTCTTCCTGTTCTTCAAGATGTTTCCTAAATCCATGACTTTTGGAGAAAGCCAGAGAAGAAAACTTGCCTCCATGCCTGAGCTTAGGAAGCTTTATGTAAATCTTAGGTGCCTTTGAAAAATGATCACCTCTCTTTATGGGATGAAGAAACCAAGCCCCAGAGATGGGGGGTACTTTGCCCAGGTTTTACAGCCAGTCATTGGCAGAGCCAGATTTAGAGCCTCGGTTTCCCAAGCACCTAACACTGTTTCCACTACAGGGTTGGAAGATACAGCAGCCCCTGCCCAAGATCTCTTGTAGCATCCTGTCTCCAATCTCACTTTCCGCATGTTGGTTATTCTAGTGCTAAAATAATTTCCTGACCTACCGAAGCTGCTCAAGTTACTCTTATATTCTGAGTTTATACCTTGGTATGTTCAGAACTATGGAAATGATATTGGGAAATGCTGTCATCTGTGGTACCCAGCCAGAAATGTCACACATCAGGAAGGGGAGCATCATCTTTTGTTTTCTAGAGGACCCTCCACTGTTTCTGTTTCACCACAACAGGGTACCTACATCTTTTCTGACCACACAAACAAGGCTGGAGCTTTACATAGCTGATAAGGAAGGCAAGCTATTAAAATTTGTTTGTTTGTTCCAATAGGCTGTTTTCTTGTACATCTTGAATAAGACTAACTTAATATTGCTGTGAATTGCATTAGGAGTAAATAAATCACTGAGCAGAAACAAGAGGAAGCGTTTAATCCACAAGAGTTCCAAGACTACAGGTACTTTGCTCCAAAATACAGAATCACAGAGTCTTGGGACTGCAAGGAATCTTAATGTTCACTGGTCCCACGCTCTTCCTTGAGAGAAAAGCTTGGGAGAAATTAGCCTGATGAATAGGTTTACAGGGAGTCATGATCCTAGCTCAAGAATTTACATCTGTAGCTTTCCATCCTTTGCACACATAAGCTTAATTCCACATGCGCCTTAATTTCTCACGTGTCAAAGCTTTTCCAGAAATAGCTTCCATGAAACAGCCTGATATCATCTAGGAGTCATGTTTGCCGTGACCCTAACAGACAGAAGGCAAGTCACCATAACTCACACACCCCACTTTCCATGCACCAGCTCATGTCCTGTCCACCTCTCCTGGAAGCAGGGAGTGTGTCCTGTTGAGGCCTCCCACGATGCTGGCCCACTTTTACAGAGACTGCTTCAGAAAATGGTGTGCACATACAACTCTGAGTGGGTTTCAGCTTTAAAAGTAAATCCAGTAATGCTATTTTAGACTAGTTGATGATTAGACACAGAAACAGAGTCAGCCAGTCTCTCTGAGGCTCACAAAGCTGTCATTTCCCTCAGCTCTCAGGTTGGATGGGGCATGTAGGACAAGGGGAGCGCTGTTGGTGCTGCAGTCACTGTGGACGTGGGGCTCCGGGGCTTGGGAAGGCTCCCAGAGGCCGATCCCAGCTCGGGCCTAGACTGAGCTTCAAGTTCCAGTTGTTAGAAAGCTCTGCTGTAGAATCATCTCCACTTAACTCTTTTCCTTGGTCCTTCACAGGTGCGTGCGCGCACACACACACACACACACACACACACACACACACACGCCCATTCACTCCACACCCAAAGGAGCACTCGTAGCAATAGTTCAAGTCCATGGACTAGAAAGTAGAATATTTGATGGGAAATTATTAGGGTTAGGAGCTGTGATTCCCAAGCCGGGGTGTTTTTTTGCTTCCTCTATTTGAAGTCTGATTGCTTCTGTCTTCTCCCAAGCAGCGGGTCTGGGTGAAGGGGCCTGTAGCTAGTTCCTGCTTGGGAAGGGTCCCATCTTATGCTTTTGAGGGTGGGCGCCAGGAAGACTTCTGGACTTGCTTTTAGAGTGGCCCCTGGATTAGAGATATTAGGGTTCATTAATCCACCCTTCACTAAAACCACACTTAACAGTGGGATTTGTGTAATTCGAGCACTCAGGAAGCTGAGGCAGGAGAGTTGCCACAAGTTCAAGGCCAGCCTGGGCTATATAGTGAGTTCAAGGCCAGCCTGAACCACATAGTGAGATGTGGACAGTTCTCTGGATTTGTTCCCTGAACACATAGTCAAAAGTTCAACAAGTACTTGTCAGCTATGTACTGTAACAAAGTCTGCCCTCACGCAGCATCCTCTGTTGTAGTAGGGGCAGACAGTACACCAGTAAACACTTGCTGTAACATCTATGGTGAACGAGAGGAGGGAAGCAGTGGGCTGTTCTCCAGGGTGTTCCTGAGTGCTTCTCTGTGGAGGTGACACGTAAGCAGAGACCTGCATCAAATGAGAGAGGAACTGTGTAACTATCCGAGGTAAGGGTTTTCGAGGAAAACAAAGCACAAAGGCTTTGAACTAAAAACAAGTCCAGCAAAGCCAGTGGAGGAGGATGGCCAGAGCCCCTGTCAGAGTGAGCAGAGGTGTGGGAGGGGTCGCGGGGCCGCCGCCCTCCCCTTGGTACCCTCGCACTAGCTGGGCTGCCTCTAAAACCCTGTGGTCCACTGGGCACTTGGACCTGAGTTCAGTTAGGTATTCGGGTACAGTGACGACAGCCTGGGAGAGCTACTGCAGCTTTTCAGACTCTATCTGAATTCTAACAGAGGAAGAGGAACTGGCAAGCTGGGAGACTCTGCGGGTGCCCTGTCATCCAGCTTCCTCTCTCCGCACCCCACGGGAGGCAGAGTTGATCCGCTCCATCAGGAGAAGGGAGCTCGAGCCACAGCCTCCAGTCTTCCGGGCCGAATGGAGTGGCCGAGCGGGGTCCCCTCAGACCGTGGGTGATGTCTTCCACTCAACCTGGATGGAGTTGCTCAGTTTTTAAATGTGGTATTCTATAATTATAAGATCCCATGGGTATGTAAACGTGTATGAAATATAAGCTGAAATGTGAATCCAGTGTTTAGGTTACCTGTATATTTTAAAAGAAATAGGCAATTACTTTGTCCATCAAAGTTGAAATCTTCACTTAGTGTGAAATAAAGGTAACGTGAACTCTAACATCCATTGTCCTTAAATGGGACCATGGTGCAGCCCCAGATAAGCACTGGACTCTATCAAGGGTCTGTTGCTGTTTCCCTGGTCAGGGGAGCAGGCAGAGGATTGCTACTGAGCACTTTTGCAGCCATTCTGTTGATGGACAACAGATTATTTTAGGAGCCTTCGTCGTTTAGAAACATTTGAATCTGTGAAGCCTCTGATTTATGCATAATGTTGCCTTTTGAAGCCACCGGGGCAGTCTCCCTGCCCAGGCCGGCGCTGGCACAGCCTTTCCCACAAAAGGCCGCCTGCACTGCGAGCATCCCAGTGCCTTGCTGGGGGCGGAGCCCTCGGAGCTCTCGCCAGACCCCTGCTCTCCGTCCAGCGGGGTGCTCCTCCCCTGCTCCGTGAACATGGTGCCAGATTCAAACCGAGTCTTCATGCACTGCCTGCCAGCACAGAGACCTGGCGCGTAGGCTGGCAGTAGGATGCCATCCCTTGGGTGCCTTCCTCTCCTCCCACGGGTCCTTTGCTGATTGTTGTTTCTGTTTTGCTACATCTCTGCTCCTGGTCCTGAGGCCACAAACAGACTTGGCTTTCAGCCCCTGGTTTTCTTTTTATGCTCCATGTCCCCTTTGTTCCCTGTCTTTAAGTTTTCTGCTTGGGCTTGTGTTTTTATTAATCTGCTGCATTCAGTGTACTGATCAATTATTGCGGGCAATTGCTCCCTATTCTTTTTCTTTAGCGATCAGACAAAAAAGTCCTCTCACTGAGCAGGTGCAGAGACCTCTTACTCAGCCTGGTTTGCCGTTCTGCCATCGGTGCTAAGATCTCATTCCCAGAGGGACGCGCTCGCTGGGAGCCCCCCCGCCCTGCCCCCTGGAGTCCTGGCCCTGTGTTCCTCTCAACTCCTCCTTGGCACCCTGGCCTCGCTAAAGATGAGAAAGCAATAGCACTGGTTTGGGGTGGGAGGGCCATGCATCTCTTCAAATCCTGACCCAATTAAGCTTTTCCTCCTAGTTCCCAGTTATCCTGGCAACAATTACCCACTTTGTTATTCCTGCTGTAAAATGAGGCTAATGGCTCTTTCTCGTTATGTCTAGCTGCCCTGGGCTTTTAAAATCCCTCCCTTCAAAGTGTCTCCTTTACTGCTTGGTTTTATTTGCTGCTGCTATAAATGTGATTTCTTCTTGCTTATTAGACACACCCCTAAAATACATTAAGAGTTTCCTTTGCTGCATATTTGAGAATACAAATGAGTCAAAAGTGAGCCTTCAAAGAGCAGGTTCTCTCTTCAGACTATGACTTAAAAAGCCCACCAGCGGCCCTTTGCAAATGCAAATTGAGGCAGCAGCTTTCCTTTTGGACAGCTTAATGTTCTGTCGTTAACAGTAGGGCCATGGGCAGATGTGGAACGGCCGGGCTCAGGTTAGCCTTGCTCAGCTCTCCAAATGGCATGGTGATGACGGCCACTGAGAACAGAATCCTGCCCAGAGTCAGTAGCCAAAGCAGGAGGACCGGTGGTGACGTGGCAGTTGGTCTGTTCTCCAGACACAGACTGCCTGTCCTCCCCAGCCAGTGGCTGATGCCTCTTTCTGAGCCTAGGCTGGGTAGTCAGCCGAAAACAAATGTCCACTCCAAGAACTCCGGGGTGGAGAGCGCTGGGTCAGATCCCCCTGCTCCCTTACTTGCTGACAGTTTCCCCCAGCTTGGCAGAAACTGAATGTGCCCATCCCTGGCATCTGAAACTGACTCGGTTACCAGTTGTTCTAGGCTGTCAGACCCAGTTATGATCTCTGACAGTGCTTTCTCTTTCTTCAAAAAGCCAAAAGTTAGCCAAGTGCAGTAACTCATGCCTGTAACCCAACTAGCTGGGAGGCAGAGAGGGGAAGATCACAAGTTCAAGGCCAACCTGGGCAACTTATTGAGAATCTGCCTAAAAAACAGGCCTGGATGTAGCTCTGTGGTCAAGCACTCCTGGGTTTGATCTCTAGTGCAAAAAATGCACACACACACACACACACACACACACACACACACACACAGCCCAAATAACTAGCCCCATTCAAAAATGGTCAGAGGATTCAGATAAACAAAGAAAATGTAAAAATGAGCAACAGGCACATGAAAATGTGTGTTACCATCTCTCATCAGTCAGGAAGATTATGAAAAGAGGCAAAATTATAAACTAGGCATGTTGATACACATCTGTAGTCCTACCTGCTTGGGAGGCTGAGGCAGGAGAATCCCTTGAGCCTGGAGTTTGATGACAGCCTGGGAAAAACTAAAACAAGAAAGAGAGAAAAAGACAAAAGAGACAGGGAAGGGAGGGAGGAAATGATAAACGGTGAGGATGTACAGAAACTGGACCTTTTGTGCCCTGGTGGTGGAAGCTTAAAATGGTATAGAGGTTACAGAGAAGAATGTAGCAGTTCCTCAAAGAGTTAAGAACAGAATACCCACGGGCCAGCACTTCTCCTGGGTACCTGCCCAACAGAAAGCAGTCTTGGCGAAGTACTTGTACACCAGTGTTTTCTGGCAGCACTGTTCACAATGGCCCGATGGTCGGAACTGCCCAAGCGCTGTGGACAGATGTCTAAGCGAACTGTGGCCCACATGTACCCGGAGTATTAGCCTGCCTTCAAAAGGGAGGAAGTTCTGACACGTCCCTGCTGCCCGTGGGTGAACCCTGGCAGTGCTCTGCTAGGTGAAGCAAGACGATCACGAGAGAATGCTGCGTGCTGAGTGACAGAGCAGTCAGCTTCACGGAGGCCGGAGGCCGGGAGTGCCCTGGAGGCTGCCAGGAGCTGCGGGTGGGGTTTTCGTTTGAGGAGGGGAGTTTTAGCCTCACAGGTGAAAAGAGTTCTGGAGATGGATGAGGCTTAATGATTGCAAACAGTGTGAATCGGGTCAGGCCCGGGAGGGATTGTGCTTTAGGTGTTTGCAGTGGTGTTTACATTATGTGTTTTTAAGTTATGTGTCTTTCAACACAGTTATTTCTCAAAACATCAGTACGATATGCTGTTCTCGCAGCTCGGGCTTGGAGCTACAGACTAGAGATAGCGGGAGGAAAATGACGACAGCGGAGAGGATGGATCTTGTGTCTGTGTGACTCTAATCACAAGTATGTTTTTTGTTTACAGAGTCATTTTTCTCTCAAAAAGGGAGCTGCAGCCCTGGGGATCGGAACGGACAGCGTGATTCTGGTCAAGTGTGACGAGAGGTGAGCACAGCGCGGCCTTGTGCGTTCGCAGTTTGCACGTTCACGGGAGCTCACACGTCCGGCCGGTCGGCGAACGGGCACCGCGGCCTCCCTCGCAGCCCGGGCCTCCGCCGACCCTTTCCACCCCGCTCTCCGAGCAGGCGCGGGTGTCGTCGGGGCCCTGGAGCCTCTCACGGCTCTCCATTGAGTGGAGCCGTGGTGCGATCAGTGAGAACGTTCTCCACCGAGGTGAGCAGGGGGACTTCCGTCCCTCGCACTTCGCAGCAGCAGGCGGCGGGGCCCTGGTTATGAGATTTTATCCCCAGAGGCAGCGTGATGACTGCAAACGTAAGGGAGCGGTAAGAGAACGGACGGCTCAGTGAGCAGGGCAGGAGTAGAGGAGCAGGGCGGGTTCCTTGGCCTGTGGGGTTGACAGCTCTGAAAGCCCAGAGGCTGGGTCCCTAGATCCCTAACCTTGTGTACCTCTGAGTGTGGAGTTGAAGAGGACTGTCACTTTCTTTCTGTTTGCGCCTGTATATGTGTCCCGATTGTGTATGTGAGCAAGGGATACATATTTTACAGTCCGGGAAAAAGCCACACCACTCCTTTGGGGATAGGATGGCTGCACTTCGCGTTTGACCCTAACAGATCTGGACACAAAGTAACCTGAAAGCACTTTTATCCAGGTAGAGTGCGAATGAGGAATACCTTTCCCTGTAAGGAATACGCAGGGGGTGTCTCTGGTCATTCACTAGACCGGGTGAGGGGATCTAGCAGCAAGCTGAGCGTGATGTGACAGATGACTGGCGGAGAGGTGAGGCACTGGCAAAAGGAGCGCTCTTGTTTTTAATTACCAGGGTTCCTACTTCACTGAGGTTTGAGGAGAAACTGGCAAAAAAACCTTACTAGTTTTCTTTTTATCCTCTATTGTATTCATAGACTAAATTGCTCAAAAGAAACCTATTGCTAAAAAGAAAGCGGCAGAAAATCTAGAAGAACAGTTTCGGTGCCTTTACGCTTTCGAATCTCCACCCTAGACACGGGGAGGTCATGACGCAGACCCTGCACTCACCCTCCTTGCTCTTCCTTCACCTGGTGAGCAGGTGCTCGGGAGCTGGGTTCCAGTGGGCCGGAAGGTGACCAGGAAGAATGGGGTTTTTCTCTTTCTGTTCGTGACAATTGCAGGAAAATATAGGAAACAAGGAAGAAGAGCGGAAACAGGAAAGAAATAAAAGGGGCAGACCTGAGAGGGAACTGAGAGGCAAAGCAATGGGAGGACACGTACGGGGACACGTGGGTGAAAGCAGGAACCAAAGGAGAGCTCTCGCAGGAATAAGGGACAGTTTTCGTCATCCAAAAGCGCGCACTTGCTTGGAAACAGTCAAAAATAAGAGGAAAAAATACAGCTTCACCACCACAGGGTAACTAAACCTTGGAATCTCTTTTGCTAAACATAAAGGTTTGTTCGTTCCTTTTAATATTTTTGTTTTTTCTTTATACATTCATGATTTTATTTATTTTTCTTACTAGACAGGCTAGCATATTGTCCTCTGTTCTTACACACAAACATACTTGCCAGAAAGGTCAGAAAGCATCTTAGTGCTTCACAGAACTGCAGTTGGACTGTTTGGTTTCAAATCTCAGCTCCAGCACTTTTAGCAAATGCCTCTTTGTGCCTCAGTTTCTATATCTGAAAATAGTAAAAAAGTAAGGGCACCTCCTTCACAGGACTGTCGCAATGACAAATGTAAAATGCTGAAAATGATACCTAGCATAGGGTAAGTACAAAGTATTAGTATGTTGCGATACGTTTCTCTTTTCTGGCATTGCTGTTATAAAGAACCTTTCCACCCTTCGGCAGATACCCTTACGTGTGCATGACTGCTCCGGCTATAATTACTTCTTTATATCAGTAGGAACCTAAATTGTGTGGGCATTTTTGAAAAACAGGATGTCAGTTACCTTTTAAAAGCTTCTATCAGTTTATTCTCCAAGTGCTGTTGTATCCGAAAACATTGAGAACATAGTAAAGCTATGCTAGTATCTTTAATTCTTTAACACTACATTGATAGTTCGTATAATCAGTATGATATTAAGTTGAGATTCTGGACTTGATGGTTTAAGTGAAATTGAAGTGTCTGGGGTCAGGAGCCACGACGAGGTCTTGGACAAACGCAGTCACCATTCCAGTGACACTCAAAAACCACTGTTGGCAGCCATTTTGTTATTACCTCCTTGAGAAAATCAGATGTGCAGTCCAACAAAACCGCTTACAGTGATTTTACAGTCTTGTTTCCCCTAATGTGCTCTGTACAGTTCATCCAGACTTCACCAAACACAAACTTGGACCTGCCCTTGAAGGCTGTCATTTCTTGTACTCTTTCCGGCCTTGCACATTAGTTTGACAGTGGGTGAAGTGATGGAGCTTATGCTGTTCTCTGGTAGAAATTTCCGAATGAAGGGAAACTTTCTAGTGAAAGAGAAGAGTCACCCTTTTTAGCACCGAGCCCAAGAGCCCCATGTGATGGATGAACGATACCATGAGATATTCCCCCTTAGTTAGTGATCCCAGGGGCCTACTTTGGTGACCCGTTTAAGTGGAACATGGTTCTCAAATAAAACAGAGAGAAAAAATCTATAATGAATCTTCATTTGTTTAGACTAGATTCTCTCAGAGTTGAAAAGTAAAAATCATTTTAATTAAATTTTTCCTCACTAAGTTTATCTGTACATTTTAGGGATACAGTACAGTTGCATTCATCATTGGGATCTTGTACCTTTACCTGACTTATCAGGTTCTTGTTTTTCCCCATTCCCCGGTCCTCCCTTCACCCCCTCCACCCTTCCCTATTTACAAAGACTTTCTTTCCATGTTTTTCCTTTTCTCTTATTTTTTCTTTCCCTTCTTTCCTTTCTCCTACCCTTCCCACATCCCCTACTCCTTAAGCCCTTTTCTTCCTGTTACACAATATCAAATATACACTTTGATCCTTATTTACACTTTTAGTTTTTCACACCATAGAAACTACTTATTTATACATGTGTGTCCTATTTGTTTCACTTAAGAGCATGGCCTTAATGTGCATCCACTTAGCTATAAATGTCTCTAGCTTCTCATTCTTTATGTCTGAGTAGTACTTCATTTTATAGAAAACCACATCTTTAAATTTTAATATATATTCTAACGATTGGAATAAAATATGATAATGCAAGACTTTAGCTCACCATGACTTACATTTTAGCAACAAATATCATAACTACAAGAGTATTACATATTTTTCTCATTTCTTAATAAATTCAAAAGGGGAATGAAACCCTGATTTCATACATCCTAGTTTAAGAGTTGTGTTTCATTTTTAGCAAAAAATTGAGTGTTTGCAGTAGTGGCGTAATTTTTTTTTACTCCAGTGGCATTGGATCTGATATTTCAAATTAGTGGAATTTAAATTAATGTGTTGATGTGTCCAAAGAGAGAGAAGAAACGTGAATTAATATTTAGAGAAAAATAAGTATTTGTGAAAGAAAATTGAATTTCCAAAGAATTGTATTAAGCCACCAAGGAAAAGGATGTTTCCCAAATAGAGGGAAAAGAAAATATGTCTCACATGGATAATAATTTAGAAAAATAGGAAGTTCTTATAGAATGGGCACAGGATGGTGTGAGCCTGTGGCAGTGGCCTCCACTGGGGGCCCAGTCACACGCACCTGAAAGCTTAGTGTATGTGAAACCAGCCACATACACGAGAGAGATAAACATAGTAGCGGGAAGACAGCTCCCTCCTGGTGATCATTAACCCCACATCTGGAGCAAGGACGGGGACAGTGGCCAAAGAGAAAGGAGTGTTTGGGGCAGAGACCACGGACAGAACAAAGAGCTTGGCTCGCTCGAGAAGCAGGGCGGACTGGACTTCTGGCTGAAGGGCTTTCGGGGCCAGCATCACAGGTCTGCACTCGGAAGATCACTTTAAATTCAGGGCGCTGTGTGAGTTAGACGCCGGTGCTGCTGCCTGTCACAGTACCAAGCAAGGGACGCTGGGAGCCGAGCGGTGGGAGAGCAGCGGGCACGGAGGGCTGAGGTCCACAGCAAGTGGAGGCTGAGTGGTGATCAGGGTGGGAGAGCAGCCCAGCAGGAATGGCAGCCTCTGGCTTGGCCGCCAGGTTGGCACGGTGCTGCCCTCTGAGTCAAATCCACCTCGACTGACGAAGACGGTTCAGACACAGAGATGCAGCGTGTGTGGTGCATTCGAGTGAGGGTGGTGAAGGGTGCTGAGATGGGCCTGGAGTTCGGCAGCCGTGGGCCTGAGGGGACACTGAGGAGGGCCGTGTTTCAGGGACAGGAAGAGCGGAGGCTGCGCAGGAAGCTGGGAAGAAGCAGCCCGAGTTGGAGGAGACTCAGGAAGTGGCGCCGTGAGGCCCTCAGGGAGGAGCGCCGCGGAGTGCTGCCCTGACACAGGCTGGTGAGGATGGCGAGGAGAGTTTCAGCGCAGGGTGAGGGCAGGAGGCAGTTAGCAGTGGGCTGGTGGGTGAGTGCAGACTACATGGCTGGGAGGTGGAACGGGAAGGCGGGAGGTAGGCAGAAGCAGAGGGCGTTGAATCCAGGCTGAGGTGGGTTTTCTTGGGTTTTGACTCTTGTTTGTATTGACAGGGCAGAAGCTGGAGAGGTGCGTTGAATCCAAGATGATTTTTTGGGTTTTGTTCGTTTTTATTTAATATTTATGTAAATATTAACTGAACATTTACTCTGTATAAAGTTATAGGCCCTGTGGAAAATACAAACGTTAACGATGCTCCATTCTTTTTCTCAATGACATTGTATCTGACTCGGAAATAATGTGTAGTCATAAATTACATTTAATAAATTAGTAAATAAGATAGCTCAGGAGTAGACGCAAATATCAATGATGAACTTATTTTTAAAGGTTTTATTTTAATCGCATACATTTTCAGGGTATGGCGTCACACTGAGATGCACATAGGGTGTGTTTTCAGGATGAGCCTTGGGAGAGGTAGGGGCTGGGCCCCTGTGAGGGGAGGGCTGTGTGTGTCAGCTCTCCGTTGATGCGACGAAATACAGCGGTGGGCACCGCAGGCCACCCCGCGATGGACAGGAAGTAGACAGAGCGAGAGCAAAGGGGCAAGGGGCAAAATGCCCTCTCCGAAGGCACAGCCTTCTCCCGCTCCGGGTTCCTAAAGTTCCTGCCACCTCCCAGTGTCTCATCAGTTACAGACCTAGTGTTTAGGGTGCGGTCAGGGTCCTTGTGATCAGTCACTTCTCCAGCTCCTCACGCTGCACATGGCTGCCCTGGGGACATCTGAGGGACTCTGGGGAGCACTGCAGACCTGAACACCTACACGGGAAAGACTCCCTCCCTCTCCCTCCCTCCCCCCCCACTCTCTCACTTGTTATCATTGTGGACTCGGGGGCACTATTAGAAATCAGTTCCCTCTGGCACTCTCCTGCCTGTCTCCCCCGCTGCACATCTCCATTTCCTCCGTCTCCCTCAGGCTTCCCCTTTACATTATCTAAATTGCCAGTCTTTTTCTGGAACCTTACAGAGAAGGAGTCTGCCGAAGACACATGATGCCTGGTTGGCATAGGACTGGAAGAGTACTGGCCATCCTAGCTCTAGCTAACGAGAATCCAGCCAGCCAGTTTGATGAATGCTCTTACACCACAAATTCATTACTAATGCTTTTATATCCATTTTAGCTTTTTAAAAAACATGTCACTCTAGTTTTATAAATTGCAGTTATATTACAGTTCCCTCTGCTTGTTAAGTACCACACTTTATCATACAATTGATTTGGACGGATGAAGGTATAAATAATCTGAGGTCATTATACTCTCTTTATTGTGTTAGCTAAATTGTGGCCAGTGCCTGAAGGTGGTTAGGGATGCTAATTAACTCTTTCAGGTCCTTGGGGAGCTGTTGAGTGTGCTATAACGGGAAAGACTTTCAGAGACACCGAATCATTCATTATAAAGCAGGAACTCTCTGAGTGTCAGAGTTCCTAGGAGTTTAGCTACAGAGAGCTCTGGGCTGCTAGTGTTTGCTTCCTGTGTCCTATGTACAGTGATATTATAAAATAATAGCACCGTAGCTGATAGTGCATGTGTGCAGAGTACCGGGCACAGGCCTAAACACTTTACACAGGTGATCTAATTCATTTAATTAGAAACACAAAACGTTGCATTCCTCACATTTATTTACCTGGTACCTACATAGCTCACAATGTGTTGCCATATTCACAAAAATTTTAAACAGTTGGCAAGTTTTCCTTTTCCATTTAACTCCTAGCACCTCTCATGTGAGAGGGCCACAGTCTCAGGGCTGGTACTTCAGAGTCAGAGCTTAGATTCAAAGAATTTCTAGTGTTCACCAGTCAAAAAGGAGCCTTTCTCTTTTGTCCCCTGGTTTTTAAGTGTGGGAAGAGTCATGTGAGTTGTACCATATTAACTATTTTGAAGTGTGCATTTCAGGGGTATGAAGTTCTCTTCTTGGGCAGCCATCACTATGACGGCTGGCTGGCTCTGTCCGTGGTGCTGAACAGAAACTTTCCATTAAACAGTAACTGCCCGTCACTCCCACCCCAACCCCAGCTCCTGGAGCATTATTACACATTCAGTCTTGACAGATTTGATTGTTATAGGTGCCTCACTCATATAAATACCAGTGTACAGTATCTGATCCTTGTGACTGTTATGTTTCACTTAGCATAATGTCCCCAGGGTCACCCATTCTAAGGCTGCGTGATAGTTCACTGTACATGTACATACCACACTTGTTGATTCATCCGTCTATCTAGAAACACTTGCGTTGATTCCACCTGTGGGTTACTTGAAGAATGCTGCTGTGAACATGGGTGTACAGTTACATTTTTGAGGCTCTGCTGTTGCTTGTTTGGGTAGATGGTAGAATTGTTAGAACTGGGGTGTTAGATTACCTATTCATTTTATCTAATTCTACTTTTAATTTTTTTAGGGAAGAGCTTTGCTATACCATGCTCTGTTCCCACCAGCAGTGCAAATTGTTAGCCTTTTCACAGCCTCGCCAGTGCTTTTTTTTTTACCTGAATGTAGCCACCATGATGCAGGTAGTGTCTCAAAGCAGTTCTGATTTACACTCCCCTCGTGATGAATGATGTAGACCATCTTTTCATTTGCTTATTGACGATTTATCCATCTTCTTTGAAAAAAAAATGTCTGTTTAAGGCATTTGCTTACTTTCGAATTAGGTAGTTTTGTTGATGTTTTAGGAATGTTCTCTATATTCTGGCTATTAGTTCTTTATCAGCTATATGATTGGTAAATGTTTTCTCCCATACTATAGGTTACTTATTCATAGTGTCTTTTGATGCACAAAAGTTTTAATTTCCATGAAGCCCAGCCTGTCTGTTTTTTGTTTGTTACCTGTGCCTTTGGTGTCATACCCAAGAAATGACTTCCAAATCCATCATTATGAAGTTCTTGCCCTATGTTTACTCCTATGCATTTTATAGTCTTGTCTCTTACTTCCAGTTCTCTGATCTATTTTGAGTTAATTCATAGGAGATAGCTCCTTTTTAAAACAGCAGCAAATCTGTTGTTAACCATTTAAATTGCTGGAAGTTTTTGCTCTTTTAAAAAGTGCTAAACATCATTAAACGTCATTGTTTAAATATTTGCATATGTCCTCATATTATTTTCTTAAATTCCTGGAAGTAGTATTTTTGAGCTCATGATATCTGCTGTTACGTTGCCCTTCAGGAGAGAACTGACCAAGTTATGTCCCGCCCAGTAGTGCACTGGGTCCCTGCTCGCGCCTTCTTTAATCATAGGAGTTAAAAAACCTGAGGGGAGCTGCATCATTTTGATGGATGAAACCTGTTTTACTCTTCCTGTTCGTATTTCATGTTGAGTGTTTGAAGCTTATAGTTACGGTTCAAAAAGAAAAACAAAACAAAGCCGTCTTTTGTCATGCATGTTGCAGGTGTTTTCTAAAATGTCTCATGAGATTCCTAATTTCACTTTTGATATTTATAAAAATGTTTGATTTTTCTGTAGTCAGAGAGTTCATCAGTTACTCTCTTTCACCTGTAGTGTCTTCTTTAGAAAAATCTTTCCCATTCTTAGTGCATGTTAAGATTCCTCTGTTTTCCTTAGAATCTTTGTATTATTATTACCAGAATAGGATACCTAACAAAAATTTATTTTGGTCTAAAGTGTTGGGGAAGTCTGTATCTTTTCCCAGATGTTCCAACACCATTTCAGGTCTAAAAATATTACTGATCTGTAAAGTGATGTACATAATAATCTTATAATACTGAATTCTTATTGGGAATGTTTTGCCTTTCAGTTCAGCTTCACTGATTTGACTATATGGCTACATTATCGTACTTTTCAAGCGCTTTACTCTTAGAATATTTTACTATTTAATAGAAAGTAATTTGTCCTCTATTTTCTTAACTAACATTTTTCCTCCAGTTGTGTTTAGACTCACTTTCTCAGGTTCTGTCCTTTAGAAGTCCCACTTGTGATCCTGTGGGACTTGTGTTAAAATTAGATATCATATATTTGCACTGTTCAGTTTTCTCATCAAAAAATCATGATCTGTTTCTCCATTTATCCCAATCTTTTTTGTGTCTTTGGGTAAAGATCTGTTTTTCTCTTCTAGATTTTATAATTTCTTGTTAAGTTTATTTCCAGATATTTAAAATTTTTTTCTTGCCACTATTAAAGGTATCTCTCTCTATTTCCTAATAACCATTATTGGAATGTGAGCAGCCTCTTAATTTTTAAAAAATTTGAGTTATGGTAGATACAGTTGACTGATAGTTTGGATACTGTGTCTGTCAACTTTCCATTGTTGTGACAAAATGTGTAGGAAAATTAACTTTAAGGGGGAAGAGTTTGTTTTGCCTCATGGTTTCAGAGGTTCTGTTCATGGTCAGCTGGCTCCATTGTTTCTGGGTGTGTGATGAGGAAGAAACATCATGGCAGGAAGCACGTGGTAGAGCAAAAGCTGCTCACCGCATGGTAGCCAGGGGAAAAAGATAGAGCCTCCTCCTGCAAAACCCATTAGCTATGAATTCGTAATGGATTACTCCATTTGTACCACCAGGGTGTTCGTGATCCAGTCACCCCCCAACAGTGCCCCCTCTGAATACTGCTGCACCAGGGAACACATATCACAGGAGCCTCTGGGGAACTTTCAAGATCTAAGCCAGAACAGATACTGGTTATTATTTTATCTCCCTTCCAAAGGTTGTACTTTCTTAGTTCATTTATTGGTTGAAATTTTAAGATAATTACTTTTATCCGGCTTTGTTGAGTGTATATTTAAGGTGAACACTGCAATGTTTTAGAACATGTGTACATTGTGAATTGTTTATCATAGTCACGCTTCTTAGTTTATCCATCTCTCACATTATTACCGTCTGGGGGAGGACACCTAACATTTACTCCAGCAAATTCCAGGTATGCAGTGCCCTAACTTAAGTCACTATGCCGTACAGAATTTACTCATTTGTCACTGAAAATTTATTCCATTTGACCAGTATCTGCCCATTTCTCCCATCCCTACCCTAATCCCTGTGAGTCATCCTTCTACTATTTCTGTGAATATGCATTTGCATACAGAGTTTGTCTTTCTTTGCTTGGCTTATTTCACTTAGGATTTCCTTCATTTTTGAGGCTGGAAAATACTATATCCACATATATCTCTGCCTTTTCTTTCTTTCTTTTTTTTTTTTTTTTTTTTTTTTTTTTTTTTTTTTTTTTTTGAGACAGGGTCTTACTATGTAGTTGAGACTGACCTGGAACTCACTGTGTAGCCCAGACTGGTCTCGAACTCACAGCGATCCTCCTGCCTCAGCCTCCGCGGTGCTGGGATTAGAGGCATACGCTACCACACCCGGCTATCTCTGCATTTTCTTTATCCACTCATGTACACAGACATTTAGATTTGTTTCTGTGTCTTGACTATTAATAGTAAGGTGGTTGTAAACATGGAGATGACAATATCTTTTATAAATACTGCTGATTTTATTTCCTCTGGATATCTACCCAGAAGTAGGATTTCTGGATCATATAGTAGGTATGTTTTTATTTCTTGAGGAATTTCCACATTGTTTTCCATAATGCCTGTGCCAACTTACATTCCTGATAACAGTGTATAAGAGTTTCTTTTCTCCATATCCTTGCCCAATACTTGTTATCTTTTGATTTTTTACAACAGCCACCCTAACAGGTATGAGATTATCTCTCATTGTGGTTTTGATTCGCATTTCCTTGATAGAGGTGTTAAGCACCTTTTCCTGTACCTTTTGGTTATTTCTGTATCTTATTTTGGTTATTTCTTACTTTGGTTATTTATCCTTAGGAATAATGGCTATTTAGGTTCTTTGCCAATTTTTGAATCAGGTTGTTTTTGTTTTTTTCTTTGTTTTTTGGGGAGTATTTTTTTCTAATAGAGTGAAGATCCTTTTATATTTTAGATATTGACTTCTTATCTGTTACTTGGTTGCAAATATTTTCTCACATGTCATAGATCATTTTGATTTTTCATTTTGTTGATTGCTTCCCTTGCTGTGTGGAAATATTTTAGTTAGCTATAGCTCCACTTGTTTTCTATTCTGTGTGTGTGTGTGTGTGTGTGTGTGTGTGTGTGTGTGTGTCTTACTAGGCTTGAACCTAAGGACTATTTTTTTTTTTTTTTTGACAAGGTCTTCCTATGTTGATGAGTTGCCAAAGCTTGACTCAAATATGCAGTCCTCCTGCCTCAGCTTCCCAGAGTGCTGGGATTATAGAAATAGGCCACCATGCATGGCTATACTTGTTAATTTTTGTTATCTAGATTCTTGGTGACACATCTGAAAAATCTTTGTCAAGATCAATATCATGGAGCTTTCCCCCATGTTTGTTTGTTCGTTTGTTTTAGGAGTTCTACAGTTTCAGTTCTAGTCAATCTGTTTTGAGTACAGTATAAAATGAAGACCTAATATCATTTTTAATGTAGATATCAAGTTTTCCAAGTATTACTTCTTGAAGAGACTGCTTTTTCTCATTGTGCTTTCTTGACATCTTTTTCAGCAGTTATTTGACCATATGAGTGTGGATTTATTTCTGGGCTCTTCACTCTGTTCCACTGGTTTGTATCTGTTTTTATGCCAGTGCCATACTCTTTTTTTACTATAGCTTTATAATCTAACTTGAAATCAGGAAGTGTGATGCCTCTAACATTATTCTTCTTGTTCAAGGTTGCTATACTTACTCATGATCTTTACATTCCCATACAAATTTTCCAATTGTTTTCTGTATTTCGGTGAAAACACCATTGGAATTTTGATGCAGAGTTCATTGAATCTATAGATTTCTTTGAGGAGAAATGTGGAAATTTTGACAATATTTATTTTTCCAACCCATGAACACATAATGTTTTCCATTATTTATATCTTTAATTTTTTGTCAATATTGTGTAATTTTAAATATACATGTTCTTTGACATCTCAATTTAATTCATTTCTAAGTATTTTATTCTTTTCCGTGTTGTTGCAAATGGAATTGTCTCCTTGATTTATTTTTTTAATATATTGTAAAGCAACTGATTTGTTTGTGTTGATTTTTTTATCCTGCAACTTTACTGTTTATTATTTCTGAATAACTTTTGGTGGAGGCTTTTTGTATAAAATGAGATAATATGAAAATAGAGACAGTTAAATTTGCTGTTTGATTAGGGTATCTTTTATTACTTTTTCTTACCTAATTGCTTTGGCCAGAACTTCTACTTCTAATATGTTGAATAGAGGTAGCAAGAAATGGCATCTTCATCTTGTTCCTGATCTTAAAGGAAAGAATGCAATGTTTAGAATACAATGTGTTAGCTGTGAGTTTTTCATGTGTTCAGGTACATTCCTTCTATGCCTAGTTTATTGAGAATTTTTTATCATGAAGTGATACTGAATCCTGTCAAGCATTTTTTCAGTATCTATTGAAGTGGTCATGTGGTTTTTACCTATCATGTTAATGTAGTGCATCACATTTATTGATTTCTTTGGTTCAGCCATCATCATCTCTCAAGGATAAATCCTACTTTATCATGGTATATGATCCTTCTAAACTGCTGTTAAGTTCAGAAAGCTGGTATTCTATTGAAGGTTTTTACATCTGTGTTCTTTGGGTTTCTCTTTCTGTCGAGTCTTCTCCTAGCTTTGATATCAGAGTAATTCTGGCTATGTGGAATGAGTTCAGAAGTGTTCCTTCCTCCTCAGTTATGTGAAAGAATTTGAGATTGATTGCTATTAATCATCTCTAAATGTCTGATAAAATTGTCTCATCAATATATTAGGGCCCGAGCTTTCTTTGATAAAGGTTTTTTGTTTGTTTTGTTTTGATTGCTGATTCAATCTCCTTACCCATTTTTGTTTGGTTTTCTGTTTTTTAAAGAATTATCTTGCTCCTAAATTTAATTGAAATATATATAAGATTTTCCATTTAGATGTGAAGTTAACTCATGTTTTGAAATAGATGTCCTGAATTGTGTTAAAGAAGTGCTCACTTTTTCTTATTTTACTAATAACTGTTTCTTGTTTTTCTTTCTCACCTTCTTTGCTTTTCCATCTTCTGTCCTTTCCTTCTTTTCTCAAATGGATGAAAACTGTCGTATTTTTTTTATAAATCAATTGAAATGACACTATGATTTTCTCACTTTGATCTATTGAGGAATAAATTTTCTGAAAAGATTTCCCAGTAGTTTATACATTTTCATTCTTGCAACAAATTCCAATGGCCCTATGCTAATCATTAATTTCCTTCTGGATTATATTTTCTAATATTAAATTCAGAAGCTATATTTGTAAGATATATCTGTAAGTTTTTCTGGGGTACATTTGATACATTTTGGTTTCAGAGTCAGTTTCAGAAAATAAATTTTGCAGCTTTCTACTGCCAACTTTAAAACACATTATCTCCCAATAGCAGGCTTATTAAACCTCACTGCTGAAACATCTGAGTGTGGCAGTTTGAAAAGTAGGTTGTATTTGTCTCTTAGTGAATTTCCTCCCACTTCTTTCATGGTAGTTGTTTTGTTTTGTTTTGTTTTCCAGTTTGGGCTATTCTTGAATCAGTTCTTGTAATTTATATTTTCCTTAATAAAAATTACATTTTTCCTCAGAATTTTTGAGATTGTCATACATTTTTACCTAGAATTCTTTTATAAAATTAAGATATCTTTGTTTGTAACCTCGCTTCACATTTTAAATATCCCATTTTCTCTTTTCCTGATTAGACTAATCAAATATTTGTGGTCCATTAATCTTTCCAGTATCTCAGCTTTTGAATTTATTGTTTAATTATACTTTATTAAGTTGTCTAATTCACTGAAAAATCCTTTCCTTCTTTCTGCCTACATTGTTTCTTATGGTTTCCTTAGCTTTTTAGATTAAACTTTATTTTTATTTTCTGTTTAATTTCAGAAGCATTTAGAGGTATATACTTTCCTCTGAAAATAATTTGGAATGCTTTATATGCTTGTGTATGTAGTGTTTTCACATTATTAATTTTTTTTTTGTACCAGGGATCGAACTGCAGACCTTGAGATTGTGAGGTAGGCAGCAGAACCACTGAGCTAAATCCCCAGCCCTCACATCATTAATTTCTAATGTTCTATGATTGTCACTTTTATTTCTCCTGACCTCAAAAGTTATTTAGAGGAGAGATAAATAGGAAGTGGGAGAAACTCAAGTACTTCTTCAAATGACATATCCCCTTGTTTTAAAAATATTTCCATATATATGCTAATTTGTTTCATTTGTAGTAATAGTTTATCTTAGTCTGTTGAAAAGAAAGTTTGTATCATTGCTTGTTTCTTTTTTGTAAGAACTTCTTGGTGTGTGTTTTGCACTGAATAACTACTTCGGAGAGGATGACATGCGTTATGGTCACGTCATTCCCATTATTTGATTATGAACCCTTGACTTATTTTTTTAAAAATGGAAAGAAAGAAGTGGTCTAGAATAGCCGAGCATAGGTCTTCACGGGGCAGGTGGAGTTCTGGTCATGGTGGCTTCCTTCTCTGCAAAGGCTGTCACGGACGAGAGCTCTCCGGGGAAGTGGGAGCTCATCTCACTGCCCGCCCACAGGAACTCTCCGCACCATGGACTCCTCCTTAGCTCTGACGGTACTGGCAAAAATAAGGACAGTTCTTGTACGAAAGATGGTGGCTCCTTACCGCACCGTGACCGGAGTCACCAACACACATCGTTTGTGTCATATAGTGAGAACGTGAGAGCAAATACTTTTGGAAAATGTCAACACAAAGGATAACTTTTACTCGCACTACATATAGCAATCATGAAAAACACCTTGATCCCATAACCTGATCATAATGTTAAGTGAGCCTACTGTGCATATTGGAAATCAAATGTTAAAAGAGAAAAAGAGGGTTAATTATTACAGTTAAATTTTTTCCACATTGAATTACATATTAAAGGGACGAAAAAGTTCACTGTAATACAGTAAAATTCTTTGCAAAGGGGCTGTTTTATAACGCAAGTCCGTCCTTTTCCCCTGAGTCTATGTTTGCAGTACAGAATGTTCACATTCCTTGTGGGGGGTCCACATCTCAGTTCCTTTTTCATCCCTTTTTCCTCCCCTTTCTCCCCTCGTCTCTTACAGCCTTTCTCGTGAGAAAGATCTGGCTCCCTACTTCCTATTATCCGTCTTTTATTGGGCTCTTTATTTATAATGTGGGTTTGTCATATAAGAGGAATATGCTATATTTAAGCATGTATATCTGATTCATTTCACTTAACAAGTGCTTCTTAAATGATCTGTGTTGCCTTTTGTTTGTTCAGTTACTCATTCCTGAGACAGGCTACCATGTTCAAAGTAAACATGTAAATTTACAGGGAGCACTTTCTCCAGGGAAACTCTGGTAATTTTTACTGCTTGTCTGCAATTCATCTTCAGCAATTTCCTCTCCTGTCAGTATGGGCTACTTCTCCAGTCCGCGCACATTCTGGGCAATTGGAAACTCACTTGGGTGCATGAACTCCTCTTGCTGTATTTACATTGCAGTCTTGTTAGAGAAACAGTTTTGCTTAGCACTGACAAGTTTAAAAACAAACACAAACAAATGGGGAAAAACAGCAGGTTACTGTTACTCCTATAGCATTTGAGTGTTACGTGAGGAAGCACAGTATTAAAGGATGATAAGGCACTGTGTTTTAGGATGAGGTTAGGTGTTTTTCTTGCATTACTAGCCAGTGATAACAGCAGTAGGAACTAGGTCAAGGAACTACCAAATCCAGGCCACTTTCTAGGAACCATGTTAGAAAATGTGCAAATATCACTGCAATTCTAGAACTCAACCTGAAAATTTATTTTTAGTCAAGGCTTTTGTGCAGGGCTAAGAATCTGAGTTTTGATATCAGACAGCTCAGGGTTTGAAATCTGCATCCTGGTAGCTTTTTAATATCCTGTAAGCCATAGAATGGTAGTATTGCTGCTAATAATTCAAATGAGAATAATGTGTATTGAATCATTCCTATATGCTAGGCAGAGTTTTTGCTTGTGTGTGTGTGTGTGTGTGTGTGTGTGTGTGTGCATGTGTGTCTGGTAATGGGGATTAAATCCAGGGCTTTTCTCCATGATCTCCATCCTCAGCACCCCACCCCCTTTTTTACTTTTTATTTTGAGGCACTTAGTTGCCTGGGCTGAGCTCTGACTTGCAGCCCTCCTGCCTCAGCCTCCTAGAGTGCTGGAATTATAGGTGTGCATCACCAGGCCAGGGTGAGGTGGAGTTTCATACTACTATCTTATTTAATCTTCATGCACATCTCATGAGATGAGTGCTGTTGTCATTTTATAAATTAATAAAAGGAAGAATTTAAAAGTCTTGTAATACATGTTATTGCTGAATCTTGGGCAGGTACTGAGTTATCGGTTCTTCATATTCCAAGCTTTTAGCCGCATTCAACACCTCCTTTAACCTCGGTTTCCTCATCTGCCACGTCAGTGCAGTGATAACTGTCTTGGAGTGAGGGCAGGAGGATGAGGGATCATGTATTAGGCATCGTGTGATGACCCCTTTTAAGACTGGCTATTCATTTTTGCTGCCCTGGAGTCCTATTAATAACAATTGTCAACACTTATAGCCATTATCATCCATGAGGGTAACCGTCATCCATTTCCGTCAAGAAAAGTTCATGCATCTGCCTTCTTTGCACACGTATTTCTGAGAACAGAGTGAAACCTCACCAACTAGAAAAGTTTAGTAACATGTCTGCAGTTTCAGGGCCAACGAATGGCTCCAGCTCTGCCTGTGTGATGAGGGAACCCACCTTCAGGCACAGTGTCTGGGAACGTGCCCCAGGTGGTAAGATCGACAGCTCTTTCCTTCAGGACCACAGGGATACGGCCCTGGATTAGAACTCACAGCCCATCCTGTGAGTTTGTGTGTCTTTCTTCCCACAAGAAGATCTTTCCTGCTGGTGGTTCTACCTGGTGTGCTACTTGGGATTCTTTCCAGGCAACTTTATGGAAGGTTCTGATCCCGTAGCATCCTGTGACGTCTTAAAGGCGATGGCTGACCGAGAATCTCAGTGCAGAATCAATTTGTCCAAAGCCCTCATGTGGACTCGCAGTTAACCTTCCTGATACAGCTAACCGAGAGTGGTATTGTAAATCACGAGTGGCTACTTAAGAGCTGCGGACTGGGTGTGTGCACGTCACAGATAGACACTGATGCCATATGGATGCTTTTAGACCAAGGTAGAGGATGTAGCAGCTGCCATCCAAAGCTTCCCGGCACCAGGAAGAGCTTGTCTGGCAAAGCCAGGTCCAGCCAGCCAGCATCTGACCCTCAGAGGAGCCCGCTGGGTGTCACCCAAAGTTCCCTCGCTCGTGACATATGGACAAGCAGGGGATGCACAGCATTACAGCTGCCGCCCCTTCTGCTCATGCTGCTCTGCGACCACGCTGGCTCTGCACCATGGGTCAACGAAAATGACTTAGCATTTTACACAGTTCTTTAAATGTCTCCCAGGCTAAAATTCCCACTTACACAGCGGGCTTCCTCAACATGTGGAGGTTTCCCTACATCCGGATCACCTAAGTGCTGCCTGGAAATAGAGATTCTAACGCATTTTTGTATATGTATTGGTTTACTGTTTGTCTCCCTGTAAGAAGCACTGGAGAGCCGAAACTGTTGTCTGCCCTGGCACACCAGGTCCCAAACGATATTTGCACAAAGTATTCAGTAAATATTTGTGCAGTGATTTAATTCTTCAACCCTAGACTGACCTATGAATCAAAATCCCTAAGAATGAAGCCCAGAATCTGCTGTTAAACAAATACTTAGGTGATCCTTATGCACACTGTGTTTCAAGAACCAGTGTTCTGAAGTAATCTGGTCAATTCTAAGATCAAAAGATGAAAAGTTTGTCCCCAAACTCAGTCAGCTTAACTATTAGGGGAAAGTAAGTACATTAATATCCTCTGGTTAAACTTTTCCTTCTAGTTGCACAGCTCCAGCTGGTGTCTTTCCACCCTCTGCCTATCCCAGGATCTGAGCTCAGTGGACACAACACATACGGACCTGGAAGGCAGTGCCTAGGAACGGCTGGGGCTGCCCACGTCTCCTGTCACTCTGTCTGTCAGCAGCCAGCATCCGGTCTATGTTTTGACAAGCCTGCTCCTCCCAAAGCAGGAAACTGCGAGGACCCTGGACAGGGCACTCTTATCAAAGACAGGAACAAAAAGTAGCTGTTAGTGCCGGCACCGGCACCCAAGCGAGAGCTCTAAATAGAAGTGCGCTTCCCTGTTACCTGTTTTCACAATTCCTTTGGAGTTTCCCTGGGAACCGGCAAGCAGGATTTACACATTGCAGAGCAGTGGAGAGGGAGAGAGTAAGAGTTCTGGCAGAACTTTCTCAGTCCGTTATGCTTCTTTAGTGACAGGTTACAGAGGTTGTCATGGCTGCTCAGGTGTGTTCTGCAAAGAGCATAGTTACCTGGTTAAGCCATAGTTGCCCAGTTCCGTACGGAAGGGTGGTCCCTGTCTCTCTCCCTTCCGCCCAAACTCACCTGATAGAGAAATGAAAGCGACAATGTGTTTATCTCTGCTTTCCACACAGGCTTGCATGGCACCGCTGATTCACAGAAACCACATCTTATTTCGTTCTAACAGAGTCTGGCCACCAGGCTCGGGGATGCACACCTGTGATCCCAGTTCTCTAGGAGTCTGAGGCAAGAGGATCACAAGTTTGAGCCCAACCTGGACGCCTCAGGGAGATCCTGTCTCACATTTTAAAGGGTGGGGGCTGGAGATGTCGCTCAGCACAAAGACCTTGGGTTCCACTCCCAACGACAGGCAGAACCCAGTCTTCCTGAATTCATTTGCTATCTTCTTCGCCCTCTTGAGTTTGTTCTGGGAGTTTAGGGTTATATTTCTAGTTACAATCCACCTTTCACCAGCCGTGATTTCTCTTGGGAAAGGTTCTTTGGTTTGGGTCATCGCTTTACCTCTGAACCTTTTCACTGTTTTGAAAAATGAGGTTAAGCTAGAATCAAGCCTCCACATTGTAGTGCACTGTAATTCCGACCCTGCAGCGATTCTTGCTCCCCCCTAGTTGTTAACAAAATGTGTAATGTGGGTAGATGAGCGAATACCACTTGTCACGCTCATCCACCTGGATTCTCCAAGCTGGTATAAACTAGGTCAAACCCAAGATTTCCAAAATAATTTCTCAGAAGTTTCCTTCTCGGGTTTCATGTTTACCTGCAAAAGTACTGTGACACTGGGCATGGTGGCACACACCTTAATCCCAGGACTCTGGAAAGCTAAGGTCAGGGGATCACAAGTTCAAGCCCAGGCAGGCAATTTAGCCTGTTAGGGAGAGCCTGCCTCAAAATAAAAATGTAAAAATGGGAGGCTGGGGTTATAACTCAGTATGAAGGTGCTAGGTTTAGTCTTCATACTGGGAAAAAGAAACCTATGGCAATATTAATGTGCTTAAAGCTGTACATGAAAGACAAATATGATATACTACTGGAATTTCTTCTGTAAGATTAGCATTTTGCTGACAGCAGGGCTGGAGAGGTGCCTGAAGTTAACCTTACTGCTTTAAGGGAGCCCACAGGCCAAGCTGTGAAGGGCAGGAAAACGGGGAGGGAGATGCTTTCTAGGGCTCCTTCCCTGGCCATTACTCGCAGGGTACCTGCTGTGCCCTTTGCTCTACCCCAGCTGGACAGACTAACCTTGGGCCCTGCACCGCCAGCACCCAGGTACTACACGTGAACTGTTTCACTTTGGAAAACAGCTTCACCTAAATCAGGGCTTCCTGTGCCTCGTGGTTTAATGTCTGCTGTATATTCCTGCTATTTTGTTGCACCTCCTTTATAGGCCGGAGATGAAAATGGCAGAAAATATAACTTACCTACTCACCCTATAATGCTCAAATTATTTTCAAAAACGAAAAGTTAGGGAACTGATTTCTGATAGAATACCATACTTCAGTATGTAGGGCTGGGGATTGAGCTTAGGGGTGCCACCGCCTGCCTCACAAGTGCAAGGTCCTGAGTTCGATCCCCAGTACCCCCCCAATCATACTTCAGTACCCTAGGCAAGACAACACCAGAAGGTGTAACGACAGAGCCCAGTACTCACTGTGCCTCCAGCTTCGCGAGAACACTCAAGACTGTGCTGCTGAGCTGGTGAGAAGATTAAAACCCCATCACCGAAGGCTCTAAGTGCCCATAGTGTCCCAGCCACTCACTGTGGTAACCACCTCTTACTTGGTTTTCCAGATTGTCTTTATAAAACCTCGATCAATGATCCCCACGTGAAACGTTCAGCAACCTTAGAAAATATGTCACTGCCTACAGTACCTTGTAACTACTCTATCTGTCCTTTGTTTTTTCCCCCTTAATCTTGAAATAGGAATGTCGCACTGCATAAATAATCTCATCAATTAAAACTAACATTTATTGAACACTTACCAAATGCCGATCCCTTCTCACATCATTTTGTATTTATTATTCAATCATAGTAATTCTGTTATCTTCCAGAGATATTTGGCATAGGAAATTAATTGACTTTGGTAACACCACACATCCAGCCACATTTGGCTTGTTGTAAAAATAAGCTCTTCTGATTACCATAGTACAAAGGAAATTATTATCTGTGTTTTCACTTTAAGAAAGAGATATTTTGAGAATGAAATGATGTTTCTTCTTCCTATGCAACTATCTGTGTTTAAAATTTGAGACCATGAATTCATGGTCTACTTCATGCTCTTAGCACTTGGGATGTAACTAGGTGGTTTAGGGACTTAATACTTGATTCAAATATTTCAGAATGTCTTTTCTTGGCATTTCACCTACATGTAAAATCGTGGGTGCATGCTCTAGAAATTTTGGAATACAAATGGTTTTTCTCTGCACTCTCCTTTCACTGCCAAATGTCTAGCTCCACATCAAGCCTATTTTAACTGAATTGAGAGCATGACTTAAAATCAGTCTTTTTACAGAGTAAAGGCACCCTACGGAAATTCTACCGGAAAACACAGTGTGGTCAGAAGCCTCCCAAGTATTCCCACAGACGAGAGCCTTGTGTCATCATTCAGGGAGGGAAATGCATTTCACAAGTTTTAGCTGAGCATTATTATCCATGGTACAGGATTGGATTTAAACCTCTTGTGTCCGCTCACATTGTAAAACAACAAAGAACACCAACTTATTCCAAACAAACCTATGCTATATTTATTTTGCCTTTCAGGGGGAAAATGATTCCATCTGATCTTGAAAGAAGAATCGTTGAAGTCAAACAGAAAGTAAGTTTTTGTAGGGATCTTACCTAGCCCACAACAAGCTGAGGATCTGTGTTTCCATTTCTAACCAGAACTCACTTGGGTTTTATTTTTAAAAAGAACCTGCATTACTGAGACAAAATACTTGGCACCCACAGCTTAAAGGAAGAAGAGTTTATTTGATTCCTGGTCGTAAAGGGTTCAGCTCATGAATGGTGTGGCAGAAGAGCCTAGCAGAGAAAAGCTGCTCGACCCATGACAGCCAGGAAGCAGAGAGTGAGGAGGGAGGAGTTAGGGACAAGGAAACCCCTTCCGGGTCACACCCACAGTGGCTCAGCTCTTTTTGCCAGGCCTCCTCACAGCTTGCTGAGCTGCGAACTCATCAGCGGATTGATTGCTCACGAGGAGGGTGCCCTGTGATCCATTCACCTTCGAAAAGCCCCAAAACATGTCAGACTTCTGGAGGACATTTTAGATCTATACCAAAGCAGGCTCCAGGCTTCAAACCTCCCAGCTCTAAAAAGAGTATGGAGTCCTGCATCCAGTCATTATTTGTTTCTCTTTGTTATGCACAGGGTCTAAAGAAAAGGTTTAAGACTTATGCAGGTCTTAGATTATTGCCCTCTAGTATGTTGAGCGTGCTCATTAAACCAGCACACAACTGAAGATCACTGTCACAGGCAGAGGACACCAGAATGTTCAGGTAGCATGTGAGTTACAGTGGTACGGTTATTTAAAAGGACCAGTTTTTTCTGCCTAAACACATCTGAGATGATTGACTCTCCATACATCTGATAGTGTAAGGAGCAATTTAGAACTGTGTTTTAGAAGCAGTAAGTTCTGAAGACTCACCAAAGATTCCCACAGGGCGTGGAAAGCATTTGTACATCAGAATGGTTCACAAGTCAGAGAGTTTGTTTTTAAAATGCTGTGTAACTTTTGGTGAATCTGTTCTATAGTTCCCGGTTTAGCAATATACACAGGCATTTTGTTTTTATACACTTAGGGATAATTCTTTTCTTTTTCCCTTATAACCTGGTTCTTCTACCAGAACTGTGCTTGTGACATAAACCACAAAATCAAACCTCTGCTGCCACCTAAAGACTGACCCTGTAACATCGTGTTCTGTAAATGGATACAGTCCTGGGATGAGGCGGCTAATTCCATTTATGACACTTCTGCCTTCTCCCAACACAGCCTACTGTTGCAGTCTTCATTTAGCAATCATCAGACAGGCTGAGGACTAATCAAATGGATCAAAGTTGTGCCTCATTGTGTAGACCCGTGCAAACTCTTCTCACTAAGATTCTTCCTCTTTCTTCCTGTACCTGCTCACACTGGAGGAAGTAGTAAGCTCAGAGCCCTTGTTGTCAAGAAAACTAGAAATGCGCAAAAGGACTAACGGGGCCAGAAAGGCCACCGAGTGATGAATAAATGGCTTCTAGACATCACTGACGGCCCCTGGCTCAGCGTGTCCTTTCCTGAGAGCAGAGTGTCTGCTGTCCTGAGGCAGCTGTCGGTTCCCGCAGAATGTCCAGGAGCACAGATTGAGGTAGTGGCTGCTGATTCATACCAGGCTCCTGTGTGGTGATGCCACTGCTGACGGTTCCAAACACGCAGCCATGCGTGCTGGGGGAAGATTTCCCTTGCTTCTGATCAGCTTCTTAAAAGAAGGCTTGCCCTCCTGCTTACATCCATGGGGTTTTCTCGTTTGTGTAGGGATTTGTCCCTTTCCTTGTGAGTGCCACAGCTGGAACCACTGTGTACGGCGCATTTGACCCTCTGTTAGCTGTGTCTGACATTTGCAAAAAGTACAAGATCTGGATGCACGTGGATGTAAGTACCCCTCGGGGACCGCTCACTGAAGTGTGCTGGGGTGCCCTTTATCGGGGTGCATGGGATACGATGTCTTTTCTCTCTCATACCCTCTTTTTTACTTTAGTATCTTCAAAATGGTGATACTTAAGCTTTTCAAGATCTGAGAGGCAGAGGAACACACAGCTCACATGGTAGACAAGATTTGCTGGAAGGGTCCTGGGGCTTATGATGCCTTGAGGTTCCCAACACGAAATATTCTTTTTTCTATGACCAGCGCTAGAGCTGAACACTTGGTTTTCAATCCATGAAATGCCCTCAGAGGGTTAGGGCCTACACACGGTCACACATACTCAGGTCTGTCTTCCTGATGGGCAGGAGGATCACAAGTTTGAGCCCAGCTGGGCAAGTTAACAACTTAGCAAGATCTTGTCTCAATGTAGCTCAGTGAAGAGGATCTAAGTTCAGTCCCCAGCACCGCCAAGGAGGGGAGTGTATGAAGGGATTTGCATTTATATAGAAATCCAGAGTTAGGTGTTCATGTAATTAGACAGGAAAGCCAAGTTAACAACTTACTGGAAAATGTGGACTACCAAATTCTCAATTTTTTAGCTTGGTCAACCAAGACGCTAAATTATATTTGAGATGCTTTGACTCAAGGCTTAGTCACACTAAAAATGAATAGAGGTAGAGGTAGATGTGTGCCATTTTCAGAGGAAAACAGCAGCACCTCTTGAGGGGAGGATTGAAGGGATGTAAGTTAAGATCAGCAGATTAGGCAAAGTGTGGCTTGAAGATCAACTGCCCTCTCTAAATGGTTTGCTAATGTCCTGTGGTGAGGTAAAGAGCTTATGCCAACCATCACTCATCATAAACCTTCACAGCCTGAGCACAGTGTTTGGATCAGATGATTTATTTTTCCTGGAAAGACTTCTTCGGTGAAGGAAGCCATGCTTGATAGATATTCTGGTGCAGGATCTCTGCTGTGTGACTGCACTTTCAGTGGCACTGGGTTGGGCCACTCTGACTTGCAACTTGAAAGCTATTTGTGGGTCCTGGTCCATCTTCTCCACATAAACTGTGGTGACCACAGGGTCTCTCGTTCTGAGAACCCGGACCTCACTAGGACTAGTGGAGGTGAGGAAGTAAGGGTAGGATCTTTCTCCAGCTCATACAGACTGAGGAGATGTGCCCCGGGCTGGCTCCTTATACCTCTGTAAATAGGGGTCAACTTGACATCTTAGAATGATCCTCCAACTCCAACTTTGTGGCCTGGCCCCAGAAGGAGGTTGCCTGAGGCCTGCAGATCGGTCTCACTTGAGACTCATCACTCTGGAAGACACCACCATCTGGGAATGAAAACCTCCTACCTTTCCCCTTGTTTGATCTTCTTTTTCAGGCAGCTTGGGGTGGGGGACTGCTGATGTCCCAGAAGCACAAGTGGAAACTGAGTGGAGTGGAGAGGTACCTGCATGCTTCTTGTTAGCGGTGTAAGATGTTGCAAGCTAAACATGGAAAGCAAACAACGCTGCGTTTCCGGGGACTCTGGTGGTGCGCGTGGCCCTGCTCCGCCTGTGCTTTGTGCCTAACCTCGGGTGGTGTTGCACTCAGGGATGTTAGGTGTAAACTTCCAGAATCTCGAGCCCCCGGCAGGTGAGCCAGGCAGACCGCCCCTCAGAAACAGAGCTTTCTGTCTGAGGTCTGTCCCTGGGTCCTCTGCACTCACCACCAAAATTGTTCAAAACCACAGGCAGGCCACATTTTTCTAGGGAGAACATCTACAGCTTTCATGTTCTTTAAAGGACCCTATTCACTCCTTTGACGAAGTCAATACATAATTTTTCATAATTTATCAACGTTGAAAGTCCAGGTTTGGGATTTAATAGAGGCAGTTAACTTACAGCCAGACATATTCATGATAACATCTTTCTGTGGTTCCCCCACCCACCGCCCCACCATAATAAGCTTTTCCTGACAGAGCTCTGACTGATGCTAGAAAATAGCTTTTATTTACAGCCTAAGCAATTGAGCTTTAGGGCAAAGCTGCAAAAAATAAAGGAAGTAATGTTGGATTAGCATAAGCATTTTCAGGTCCAAGGGGGAAAATGCAGAATGCAAAACACAGCCTCGGGCTCTTCTGGACCAGAGGCAGAGGGGGCCGAGTCCCCTCCCAGTGTGGAATCCACTGCGGTCACTGCAGTGAGCCTCCGCCCCGCGCCCTGGCCACCAAGGAGGTGCACATTCACCAGAGGTTGCCAAATGCCCCGCATGCCCTGCCAAGTGGCAGGTGCTGCTTCGCTCTGGCCCTGCCTGGAAACCTCTTGGCACGGTCTCTGTTCCAGGACAAGTGGGTGGGCTGATGGCCTCTGGGGCACCTGCTGGCATTGACGTGCAGGGTGCCCAGGCAGAGGGTGCGTACAGAGTATGCTCGGTGACACCCAGGCCGGCCCACATGAAGAGAACCATGAGTGTGGATGGAAGGGGTGGGGTTGCTGCGATGGAGTCAAGGGTACCACGCCGGATTCGTGGACAGGAAGCTTGGAAGAGTCAGACAGGCCAGCTGGGCCCCGTGTCAGAGGTCACAGTGTTTGGCTGTGCTGCCCAGGCAGAGCCTGCCCTGGGAACGGCTGGGCTAGGACCCTGGAGCTGTCCACACCCATGTTGCAGGCCCCACTTAGGTGTGGGAGGCTGAGAGCATGTGGATCTCCATCCCGGATCAGCCAGTCTGGGCCTCTGCTCCCGGACCTTTGACCCTCTCTGAGGCTGCCATGAAGACCCAAAGGAACAGAGGCAGTGGTTCAAACAGGAGAAACAGCAGAGAGAGAAAGAGGAGGGCAGGAAGGAGGGGGAAAGGAAGGCAGAGAGACAGACGGAGAAACAGAGAACTTGGGAGGCACCTGCTCCAATGATCAGAACGAGAATTAAAGCCATGGCTTGGGGCTAGGGGCTAGCTCAGTGACAAGCACTTGCCTAGCGTTCTTGAGGCCGTGGGCCCTAGATTTGATCCCCACCACCATAAACACACACACACACACATGCACACAATTAAATTCATGGGCCTTCAACGGGCACCTTCTCTCCTGTTTCTTTCTGACTGGCACAAAATCTGAGCATCTGTTATTTTACCTCCCGTGCCACCTGGGGCTGCAAGTGCGGCCAGCCCTGGAGCCCCTCCGAGTAGAAGCTCACTAAGTTACCTGCCTTGGCTCTCGGAAGATGAGCGTCCACGCACCTAGCTCCACTGTGCCAGACACTGACCCGAGAGCAAAGCTCGGCACGTTCACCTGGGAACACACAGTCCTCTGCTCCAGTTGCTACCGTTCTTGACAGTGCTATAACTAACCCTACCACATGGAATCACCCGATGTGAATGCCTAGAAACAAGGTGATTGCTCACGTTCTGCCCCCTTAGCCACCCCCATAGAAAGGCACTTTCTTTGGTGCGTAGGGCTGCAGGGCGGTGGACACTGCTGGAGCATAACGTGCTAGCTTGGGAAAGGCATGTGTCCTGCTTAGGGGAATGACTTTTTCCAAATATCACAGACCAAAGTTTAGGACTTACACTAAAACTGAAGAGAGCGCACAGTCTATTCTTGTCCCTAAATTCAAAGGTTCCTAGGTAGTTGCTGAGCATTCCCAGATGCCCTCCTCACAATAAAATGTCAAAGCACCTGGAGCCCGCCTGGCACCTCCTTTGAGAACCAACCAGATTCTCAGACGATGACTCCCTGCTGCTAGCACTTTAGAGCTGGTGTCCAACAGGGTGAGCCCAGGACCTGGCAGCCCAGGGGGACCTCACAGGGCGCGCCCACTCTTCCTTGGTCTCCCTGCAGCCTGGTGCTCTGCTGTGTTACACTCTCCAGGCTTCAGGGCTCAGGCTCGAGGGCCTGGTATAGCTGCTGTTGCTTCCTCCGTGGCCCTCTCTCCCACCTTCCTGTCACTTCCCCTGTGCGCGAGCTCCAGTACCTGGCACTGTGTAGTTTGGGAGGAGGATGAGGTGGACAGTGGCTGTGGCAAGGGGACAGAGGTCTTGTCCAGGGAGTCTCGGCTGAGGCCCCACCATGGTGCCAAGACAGAATCATGGGGTGCACTGCCATGTGCCAAAGACCTGAGCTGGGGAGCAGGCCTGCATGGGCAGAATATTGTGCTCCTCCAATGGGGGTGGAAAGACGGAGAATTTCAGCTCTAGCAGCCATAGCCAGCATTTCTCAAACAAAGGCCAGTCGTCAGATCATTGTGCTGTTTTGACATCTTTATGAGACAAAAGCTCATAAAGCTTTTGCTTTATGCTCCTGCCTCTGAGACAAAAGCGAGAAAGAGGCAATTCAGTGACAGGTGGTGGCAGGCCTTCATCGCTTTGATCCTAAGAAGACAGACACACAGGTGTAGGAGTAAACAGCCCGAATCACAGGACCGTGGGACAGCTGCCTTACTGTCCTGCCTGAAGCCCTTACTGACACAGCTGAGTTCCTCGGGACCGGACACAGTGATTGGACGTCAGAGTGGACAGAGTGACGGAGTCCCTGAGCCCAAAGTCCTAACACTTGTGAGTGTGAAGGCAAAATCTGTAGCAGAGCCAGCCGAGACAGAATTATTGCAAGTTTGAACCCAGCCTGAGCAACTTAGCGAGACCCTATCTCAAAATCAATGAAAAGGGGCTTGGGATGTAGTTCGGTGTGAGGGGCCTGGGCTCAATCCCTAGTACTGCAACAGGGAGGGAGGGAGAAAGCAGAGAGAGAGATGGATTATCGATCAGACTTGTCAGATGGCATAAATCCTCAAGCTCTGCATGACTGTTGTGAGAGCTGAAGTTACTGATGAGAGTGCAAGGTGTTTCTCAGGTGTGTGAGGACACAGTTGGAAACCTCGCCAGAGAAGCCGTGGTGCAGCTCATTTTTGGTCTGGAAAAACAGGTCAAGGTTAGGAGAGAGGTGGGAACAGGAGACGAGCTAGAAGCTTCTCTGGAGGAACGTATTTGAGAAACGTGGTCAGCAGTGGAATAAGAGGCAGGAGGAAAACTGAGCGGTGGGATGGGCACTCCCTCTGCGCTCCAGGCCCCTGCAGTGGCGTCCCATGTCGGGACACTGGGAGTGAGTGATGTGCTGCTTTCCCTGCCCAGTGCTCTGTGCATCTGTGGCCAAAGTCAGGACCCTGAACTCGGTGACCCCAGGCACTCTAGACGGCTCTTTGACCACGCAGAGGCAGGACGCAGGCGTCCACTGGAGCTTGGGGGAAGAGACCACCAGGAGGTCGCCCCCCGCCCACCTCTCAGCACAGAGAGGCTGCACACCCGAGGGCCTGCCTTGCGTTCGAAGAGTGGTGTCCCCACAGTGTGAGAAACAGAGCCAGCAAACCGAAGCCCTGTCACCCCGCAGAGAGCCCGAGCAGTCTGAGCCCGTGTGGGGTGCCGTCCTCTCACACGGCTTGTTTGTTTTAGGGCCAACTCTGTGACGTGGAATCCACACAAGATGATGGGTGTCCCTTTGCAGTGCTCGGCTCTCCTGGTGAGAGAAGAGGTATGTTTTTTCCGACGCTGTGCCCAGGCCTTGGGCGAAGCTCTGTCCGGACTTGACCTTCTCTGTAATTGTGAAGGTCACCAGTCCTTGCCTCTGGCTGCTCACCCTTCTCCAGACGGTGCTCTTCTGAACGCCTGTCAGGGAGGGAGATCTCCGCTTCCAGAACAAAACCGTGACCATGACAGTCCCCATGTTCAATTCTGTTATAGTCAGAGTCCCATCATCCAAGGGCCCTTGGTCACTCTTAAAAATCTAAATTTCCAGTTTTCTTTAGGGATATGAGAAGAGACAGTTTTTTGCCATAAGAAAAAATGTAATTTTTCCCTTAAGAAAAAACGTGCATGATATAGGATAAAGGTGAGTGTGGGATTCAGATACGCACATGTGTATATATAAGAGTATGTCTTACATCCCTCCCAGTTCTGTTCCATGGTTTTTAATTTCAGTGCCGCATTCAGAATGTAAGGCATCTGTATATGCATCAACCTGCAAAGCAGAGAAGCAAGGACCACTTTCATTCCGGGGCAGTCTGCTTTCCTCTGTGAATGCTCGGTGTGGCCCTGACTCCAGGCCTCACCCTGCCAGGCTGAGTCCCCTGCCCTCACTGCTCTGTTACTCTGTTGGTGATACCCAAAATAAGGAGCTACAGTTTATCCCCATGAAATGTTTTCCTGTTAGAATTAATGAAGCAACTGAACTTAAAAGGGCTGTGAAACATTTATCTTTACGTACTTTGAAAATACTTCTTTTCCTGATTACAAAGTTAACACATAATTATTTTAGGAAATTTAGACAGGTTAGAAAATAATAAATAAATTTAGAGTCACCCAAAATGCTGTCATTTAGAGAGAAATGTTGTTACTGTTTTCAAATATTTTCCCACATTTTTTTTCTAGGGCTATAATATAGTTTATGTTTAAGTTTTATGTAATCAAATGGTTATCATCTGTGTCAGTGGTGGCAACCCTATAGCACATGTGTTGTTTTTCTCTTAAGACAAAAGATGTTAATGTGTGAGCTGTTTTTTCTAAACTACAACTTCAGTATTCAGGTTTAATTGAAGTGCTGGTAAGTAAGTAGGCTTTTAGGTGCACTGTGGGCACTCGTCTGTGAAGGGTTTTGCCATCGCTGATCCATGTCATATATATATGTTTATTCTTTTTTCTTTTTTCTTTTTTTTTTTTTTCAGACAAGGTCTCACTATGTAGTTGACACCAACCTGTAACTCACTATGTAGCCCAGGCTGGTTTTGAACTCACAGTGGTCCTCCTGCCCCAGCCTCCCGAGTGCTCGGATTACAGGCGTGCACCACCATGCCCTAGTCTTTTTTCTATTGAACAATGTATTGTGAGCATTATATCCCAAAACACGGTTTTTAGTGGCCTCATACCATATCGCACAAGACATAGTGGCTTGATAAAATCCTTAAACGTGTGTCTTTGCTCACATTTCTGATTTTTTTCTTAAAGCACGGAGCTGTAGTGTCTTTATCAAATGAATAAGAATCCTGACATACAGTGAACACAGACTTCCCCGCAAACGGGATGAGTACGCTGGAGAGTGGCCTTTCAGACTGGCTTCCCGGCATACAAACATCCACTTTGATGTGTTGTCTCCTACATGAGCTAATGCAAACTGCAGGGGTACTGCTAGAAAGGACAAAATAAATTTGTGTTATGTAGATTTTCACCAGCTGTTTGACTGTGGTCCCGGCGTGTCGCTGCAGACCGAAACAGAGCTGAGCCACATGAAAACGGCAGATCTGGAACTGATCAGACAGCTGCATTACCGAGAGCTGCTGAGTGGTAATTTCAGGACACAGCCTCGTGGCTCCGTGCCTAAACCGTCCGGTTCAAAATAGGCTTTGATTAAAACACAGAAGCTTATTAGTGTTTCAGATGAGGAGAAGCTGCAGAATGGACAAACGTGTGCAGTGACAGAATCAAAATACACAGTAAGTTTTCCAGCCAGCCACAACCAGAGAGAGAAGTTGCTCATCCAGGCAAGGAGCTGAGCCCTTCCAGTTCTGCTGTGACTGGAGAGGCAGGCTTGCTTCACACGTGGCTGACTGTCGGGCCGGAGACTTGGGGCTCCTGTAGTTTGTATTCTGTAGGGTCAGCAAGGAGCCCATGCCACTCAGAAACAGTCAGTGAGCTTCTACATGAGGGAGGGAGGTGGACATCGCCTTCCTCTGATTAAACTACACCTGCACAGCTTTGCTTAGCTGGGTGCCAGAGAATATTAGAGGGGAATGAAATATGAGAAGATGAAGAAATGGAAACAAAGTCTTTGCGAACAGAGAGGGGTGGAGGGGGTGAAGGGAGGGCAGGGGAATGGGGAAAAAATAAGAACCAAGATGGATTACGTAAAGGTGCATATTCCCAATGATGAATGTCATCGTGCTGTGTACCTAAACTGTACCATAAAATTAATTTAAAAAAAGAAAAGCATATATGGCACCCCACCAAGGGAGAATTCAAACAATGGGGAATAATTAGTCAGCATCGAAGGTGGATGGTTGGAAGGACTAAAGGTTTTTAATCCAGTTTTAACGGTGTAAGGGACTCTCAATGGGAGAGATTCACGTTTTTTGTTATTGTTTCCCCTCTGAGGAGTAGGGACGGGGAGTTGGATTAGTAACACTGTCTGGGACAGATGCGGTGGCAAAATAAGATCGCACAGAAGAAGACTTTAGGTCTAGCCGGGAGACAATAAAAAAACACTTTTAAAAGTAACCTGTCAAATACTACTAGGAAGAAATTAATCGCAGAGGAAGTGAGCAAACAGGACAGACAAACACTAGTGAGGGTATAGAAAGGATTCCTTTACTGGATAGAAATGGTGAGGTCCAGATGCCTGTGCAAATCCAAGAGTATTCGATACTCTGACACATTTTGGGGCCCAGTGAATAACAACATCCCGTAATATGGCAATAAGTATTCTGTGAGAAGAGAGTTCTTAGTTTATAAAAGGTTGAAATGCATGGACTGGAGTTTGAAACAAGCTTTAGCATTTCAGGGATTAAGCCTTGAATGTACTGATGTGTATTTCAAGATCTTCTGGAAAGGGGACTTACAGTTCCCTACACATATCTGAGCATGAGAATTCCATTTTGTGCAGCGACTGTGAAGGTATTTAGAATGGTTTGGGACACGATGGTCTCGCTTACCTTTTCATAGCGCAGAACCAGGATCCTATCTTCCCGAGGCTTCCTGTGTGAGAAGCAAAGCCACTTTGCTTCACCCTTTTGTCCCGGGGTGAGATTGGCCCTGTCCAAGTTTTCAGAGGTCACACACTCTGAGTCACTTTCCTGTCCTGGGAGAGCTTGTCTGATCTTTGCGCCACTCTGCCCTTTCCTCTGTGGTCTCCCTTGGGGTTCATTATGACCTTGCAGAGCCCAGGGAGAGCAGTTTTGCAACCATGAAATAATATAAAAACCCCAGTTGTAACTTCCATATCATATTGGCCTGCTAGTGAATTTTCTTTTTCAAATTTTCTACTGCTCTACTGCAAAAACATTGTATTCAATTTTTCTTATTCTCAAGAATAGATTTATGGATTATATTGAATGCTAAGCTTAAATTACAAAGTAGAGTCCAGCTCTGCCTTTACCTTTGGGACACCCCATCTTCCAAAAGCTGGTTAAAATCTTACTTGCATTGCACTGTGGTTTAGTTTGGTTACTGCTCTAAAAGTGTTCTTACTTCTGACTTCAACTCAGTGATCACATTTTGGTCTTTTCTTCTCTGCTCATGAGTCACAAGAGAAACAAAAACCAAATGTCAAGGCTCTTATAAAACTACAATTGCACGGTGGATAACAAAAGAGTCAAAGGGTTGCAGTAGTTCGTGACAAATTGAAACGCAGTGGTGTTTCTAGTGAGCAGACTGGGGGTGCTATTTCAGTTGAAAAGCATGACTCACTCTGATTCTTTGGAACAGGTCAATCACTTTCCACCCATTTTCATACTAGATTAGGGTGCCCAGCAGATATTTGGTCCCTGAATGGTGACCATGATTCACGGTCAGTGAAATTGCCTTTGCGACTTCCATAAACAACTGAGTATAAACGTCCAATATGGAAGCCTGACTCCCGGGGGAATAGAACGTGGGAAAGAGCACTTAAGTTCCTCTTAGATAACAGGAACAGGGAGAGAGATCTTTGGGAAATGGGAAGGGACCAAGACATGGAGGGAAGGGAAGAGAAGGGAATGTAAAAAGGATTGGGATGTGTTACATTCGTGTACCAACTTCCCACAATGAGCCTAAGCATTATGTACTAATAAAACAAGAATGGCAATGCCTTTGGTTTTTTATCTCAGCACGGAAAAGTGATAACAATTAACTGTGTGAAAAGCTAGGGTTTTCAAAGACAGCTTAAACCCTAATAGCTACATGGTACAGTTTTTGCACTAGATACAAGTGGGAGCACTAGAAGAACCAGACCAATAGTATTTTTTTTCCTTTTTATTGAGTTTAATGGTACAATCTAGGTATACAATACAATTACATTAATCATTGGGATTCTGTACCTTTACATAATAGGTCTTGATTCTTATTTTTCCCCTTGTCCCTGCCCTCCCTTCACTCCCTCCTCCCCTCCCCATTTACAAACACTTTATTTCCATTTTTTCAGTTTCTCATATTTTTTCCTCTCCCTTATTACCTTTCACCCACCCTTCCCACTTTCCCTACACCTTTAGCCCTTTACTTCCTATTTCACATTATTAATTATCTCATTAAGATCCTGTGTACTATTATAGTTTTTCACACCAAAGAAACTATTCGGTATTTCAGTTAAAGAAATCTCTGTATGAACATTAAAAATAGGGAATCCTAAAATAAAACTAAAAAGGAAAGTAAAAGAGAAAAGGCAATGATGTAACATCAAAATAATCCTTAATTCTGGAGATGAAAATGGTCCCTGAACATATTTAAACTGCTTCTCGCTCTTATAGTCTTATTCTTTTTTTCATTATTTAGAGAATACTTTATTAGTTTCTGTACCAATAGTATTTTATAGACTGGAGATGTTTTCAGCAAAACTAGAACATGAGGATGTCCTAAAGAACGTCATCCTCTGTGATTTTTATTTATTTTTTTTTTTACAAATGCCTTTTCTTAAAAGGAAGCAGAAAAGTGCAAGGATGTCCTTGTTAATCTCTGGTAACTTTCAGTTCTGAGCCAGTCAGCTACAGCCACACAGTTAGCACAATAAATTAATTACCACAGCCTGGATGGTCCTGTCTGTGTCTTTGGGGTTTTTTTTCCTTCATAATTCTCACCACAATGAAAAGCTAATTAATAGCCAGTAGAGCTTCCTACAGCCTCATTTCTTTTCTTCTTTAGGGATTGATGCAAAGTTGCAACCAGATGCACGCCTCCTACCTCTTCCAGCAAGACAAACACTACGACCTGTCCTACGACACCGGCGACAAGGCCTTGCAGTGTGGGCGCCACGTTGATGTCTTTAAATTGTGGCTCATGTGGAGGGCAAAGGTGAGCATGCGTCGACCCAGAGGAAGAGGCTGCCTGATGCCATGTTTAAAAAGCTGATTACTGGGCCAGGGGTTTGGCTCAGTGGTTCCGCCACCTGCCTCGCAAGCGCAGGGTCCCAAGTTTGATCCCCAGTACCTAAAAAAAAAAGTTGATTGCTGAATGAACGGTTGGTTACCCAAGTTCAGTTTCCTGGCTCCTATGTCCACGTGCCTGAATTCCACATGCTTTGGTTTTGTTGCTGTTGCTGCTGCCATTGTTGTTATCTTGTAAGCCCAGGAATTTCTAATGCCCGTATCTAGAAAACAAATCCATTCTGCTGTATGCGGCGGATTACCTTGATATATATTCAGATGTATTTCTCATTGTTGTAATTATTGTTGCTTGGGTTTGTTTCATCCTGGACTTTTGGTTTTCTCTCAGTGATTGGTGTCTGGTTAGATAAATGCAATCCAAAAGTATGTCTGGAGACCAGAAAAATGCAAAAACTTCTCCTATGATAGCTAACTTTGGATGTTTTCAGAGAGAACCTTGCATGATAAAGCTCTTTAGGACTTTGGAAACACCTACCTACCTCCTTTTGTATGAGTTCTTTTTACCTCAGAATTTACCTGAGGTGATTTCTCCTCTCCCAGCAAAGCAAACTCTGTAACCACTGGTGCACAGCACTGGCTGGCTCTCGCCACAGCCTTCTGTGGCGTATATTTATGTGAAATGCAAGCAGGCAGCAGAGATAAACAATCTGACTTTTCACTACAACTGGATTCCCAATTTACAAACCAGTGGCTTCGGCCTGGTTTCGTTTTTCCCCAGCCAGTGGCCAGAGCCACCAGTACACGCTATGGAAACCCAAGGGCAAAAATGGTATTCCAAGGAAGCCTGAGCGGGGAAACTGAGGAAGGGGGAGGTGAAGGAGGCTGGGGTGCTGTGCGGGTGTGTGGGGGGTAGAGGCACACATTCAGGTCTTCGCTTTGGCAGTAGCATGCACAAAGAACGAACAGGCTTAAACCGGTAGAAACTTGGTTGGCAGGAATGAGGCACCAGGGTGAGGTCCAGGAGTGTGGTCCTTCCCAGGATCTGTGTGGAGGGAGGAACCATGTACACCCGGGAGATCCACGTATGGTTTTTTGTGAAATTTTCCCAAGTAAACAGAACTGCTTTAAGTGGTTCAGATAGGTAGAGTGGCCACCAAGAAGAAAAACAGGGATTTGAAAGAGAAGCAGTGCGATCCACGTGTATTTTACAGAATCATCTTTAAATCCATCCTGCCAAGAGAAGCAATATGAATAGAAAGGTAGTCTTTCCTGATGCATAAATAACTCTTAGACGGTGTGCCGGGATGGCTGGACGGCTCTCGGGCAGGTCTCCACAGCAGTGTTCACTCTGACTGGACTTTTTCCAAGTGTTGTGCAGTGTCAGGCAGCTACACAGCGTGAGGCAGGCCCTCCCTCGGGGGCCGAGGAGAACGCCCATCCCTTCAGCTGCCTTCCTCTTTCCAAAGTTGAGGAGCTGACAGGGACGCGTACCTCCTGAGACTCATTCTGCTGGGCGTGACATTTTCACCTGGAAACAAAGTCAGAGATGTGAATTATTGGTGTATTCCCGATTTGTTTTCAAAGAAGCAGTTTTATTCAGTTGATTGGTAGAAATCACAAAGTTACAGACACAAGTACCAGACAATAAGCTGAAGAAAGCTTGACCTCTAAATAGTGTGCAAGTGGTCTTTTGCTTCAGGGGTCATTCTTTTTGCCTCTTTTTCCTGTGGCGGTTTTTATTAAGATACTGATTGTGAGCTCTATTTACATGAAAGTGTTTTCATGGTTCATTAGTTCCTGCTGCTCCTCTTCCATCTGGGCCTCTCCAGCATGGGGCTGCCTGTTGGTTCTTAGCAAAACAACTCTGTGGCCACAGGGGCAACTCAAAGAGCAGAACCAGGCAAAGAGCAGAATAAAGGCAGAGGAGCCACTTTTAAATTATCGAAAGAGGAGAGTGCAAAAAAAGAAAAGAAAAATCACAGCTGCTACCTTACTTGTGAGCACACACTCTTTTAATTTCTTATGCAAAACTTCCACTACCTAGACATCCAAAAGGCAGAATTTTTCACTTGGTTTTCAGCCTAAAGCTATGGTTTTGGTTTTTGTTTTTTTTTTACAGAATGAAATGATAGTTATTAAAGTAATATGCTCAGTCTCACAACCTAGGTCAAAGGTAAGGACAATTACCCCACCAAAAGCTCTCTGACCAAGACAACCATGGTAGAAGGACCCTGGAAGTGTGGCTGTGGTGGCCTGTCTCCCGTCCCCACAGGAGTAGGAAGCCGTCTGAAAAAGAATGTTGGTGAGGAGAGCAAAAGAGCATTAGGAGAATGTGCCTGGAAAATGTGCCTGGAGAAGGCGGTGTTCTAGTTAATCAGTAACTCCCCCTTCCCAAGATAAACCACAATGACAATGACACTTAAGTGTAAACTATCATTCTTCCGGGCTGGTAATGACAAATGGAGCTAATGCCCCAGTGGGAGCCATCACATTAAAGCCCAAGATAATTTGATTAGTGCCAATCAGTGCAAAAATGGACTCCTGGTGTGTGCTGCTAAGAGGCGTTCTACATAGTAATAATAAATGTAAGCCTGTCCTTACTAAGTAGGCCTTCGTTTATCACACTAGCTTATTACAGAATCCAAGGAGTTGATTTTCCATGTTGACAAATTTTCTCGGTGGTAAAAACTCCACAGCAGACAAAATAAATAAACAAGCCTTAAAATTACTCCCCCATTTTTAGGTCTGCAACCAGAGATTAAAATGTCATGGTAAATCTTCATGTGTGTTTGTGGTTACACAAATTGGCAGGTTTTCTTGTAATTTCCTGTGACTGGCCTCTCTGGTTGGTAACAAAGAGACTGGCAAGTGGTTGAGGACAAGAAAAACAGGAAAAATTATGAAGAGAAACTGATGTTCGGCATCTTTTGCTGTGTGACTGTTCACTTTCTTTCTAAAATATTAATGATTTTAACAGGTAGCTATTGTGTATCTGTTGCTGGGCCTAGTGCTGAGCAGGATGTGGTAAGAAAGCTACAGCTTTCCGGCAGGCTAAGTGCAGGAACCCCTGTCGTCTGAGAAAGACTAACTGGTCATAAAAGATGCACAGATGCAGGATGCGGAATGAGCGAGCTCGTTCACAGTTTGAGAATCAAGAGAGCTTTATCAAGAGGGTCCCACGTGGTAGAGCTGGGAGAAGGGCACTCCGGGGGGAAGGGCAGGCAGGTGCCCAGGAGCACAGCTGAGCGGAGTGGAGACCTGAGCTGACCGGGGGCGAGGAGGGAATCCAGTCCAGCTGGGGAGCAGGAGGGCCCGGACCAGGGTGGAGTGGAGTGGAGGTGGCAGCAGGGCCTCCAGCAGCTACGTGAGGAGGAGCGGGGCCTTGGTACGTGAGCCACTCTCTCCCGTGGGAGCCTTCAGGGCCGGAGTTCATTGTCAGCAAGCCCTTGGCAGGAGTCATCAGCCTCCTTGAACCAGTCAACTGGGACAGCAGTCATCGAAGCAATGAATTTCTGAACCCATTAGCACTCTCCAGTGCAGCTTAGAGTGCTTTGGATGCTGCGGTCCCGGCCCGCGCTGGATGCCTGTTCTGTGCGGTGAGGAGAACATGAGAACAGAAGTGGGCCTGCCGTGTCTGTGGCACAGACACCCCTCTAGTTCCCTGTCGGAGTGTTGGAGTGGCCGCTGGTAGGCAGTCCTCAGTGCTCCCAGGATGAGCTGTAGCTGCTTTTCCAAGCTCTCCATTCGTACTTGGTAACTGCAGAAGCCGTTCTGAAGCGCGTCCTGACGTCACCCGTACGGCTCTAGCCCAAGGCTGCTGTGCTGGGTTCATAAGTACAGATCCAGGGCTTGCAGAGCTGGAAACTAAAAGACCTCTGTGTGAATACTGCCCCGTCAGACGTGAGTCGTGTGCCCGTCTCCTGAGAAGAAGGCTGTCATCCTGCCAGGCTCACAAAGCACTTGTGCTGCCCGCGTCGCTGGTTTGATCAGCCGACACCTTTGCTCTGTAGAGAGGTACACGGCGAACAACGATGGGGTCTGGGAGGCGAAAACGACGTGACGGCGGGGCAGCAGACATCCTGGGGAGCCCTGACGACACGTTCTGTCCGTTCTGTCGTGGGGGGACTCACCGGGCCCTCCTGTCGTTAATGACTTCCACGATTCCCTCTAGGCACTGCAGGGGCAAATTTTCCCCTTGGGCAATCACAGTGATCGCCTGGGGAGTGGAGGCTCGGGAAGAAAAGGGGTCAGCTGTGGAGAACAGTAATGAACGGGAGCAGAGGCACCTGAGGGGAAGAGCACGGGGAAATGCTCCCAGAAAGGCCCCGGAAGCAGGCGAGCGTGGGGACAGTGACAGTGGACACGAGGCGCAGAAGTGGCAGAATGGCTGTCAGGGCCCCGGCACTCACTCCATGCCCCTGCCGGGTGTCCTGCCCACACTTTGGCCTGCCTGATGAGCTCTGTTCTTCCTTCCACAGGGCACTACTGGGTTCGAGGCACACATTGATAAGTGTCTGGAGCTGGCGGAGTATTTATACAATATCATAAAAAACCGAGACGGCTATGAGATGGTGTTTGATGGGAAGGTAGGTGCTCAGATTTCCGCAGCCGAGTCCATGCCAGTCCTTACCACTGCTGGGCTCTGGGGTAAATAAGACGCTGTCCCACCGAGGGAAACCACGCAGAGGGTGTGCGGTGGATGACGGGTGGCACCTTCAAGCTAGAATGAAGATCAGATCACATAGAAGTCTATCTGACGGGAAAGCCAGGCGCTCCAAAAGCAGCCTCTGATTTAAAAACACAAGCTGCATCCTGAACCTGGGGAAGGAACAGATTGTAAATGTCCTTGAAATTTTCAACCTTGGCAGTCGGAGCTGGTTCTGAATCTTCCTCTCCCCTTCGTAGCCTCAGCACACAAACGTCTGCTTCTGGTATGTACCTCCGAGCTTGCGTGCTCTGGAAGACAATGAGGAGAGAATGCGTCGCCTCTCGAAGGTGGGTGCTGACAGCTCCTCTGGTGTGTGTGTATTGGGCCTCTCACATGCGTATTGTTCTTGTGACACATGCACATCTTCATGAGAAATCCCACCCACTCCCCACTGTGGACGCCAAAATAGCCAGGCTTCTCACAGCTGTACTTCCTTGCTTTTTGAGAGGCTTTATGGTGTCTTAAAATTAGTAATTAGGCAATGATCTTTACTTACTGGTGTTCAGAGAGCTGCAAGAACTTTTGTTGGAAGTTGACCAGATTTCCCAAGCAAAACTGGTGCTCGGTTTTGGTGCAAGCGCACACAAAAAAAGACTCCAAGTATAAGGATTAGAAAACAAAGCTGTTGCCGAGCCTCTTGGGATGCAGGGCAAAGCTCCTGTGGGTCTTGAGAGCCATGCAACCCTAGAACATACCAGCGCAAGGAGCAATAATAGTACCAGCCGCCATCTAGGTGTGTATTTTCCCAGGCCAAACTTGTAGTGCCTGTTAGATCATTTAGTTCTCGTGGTAACCTGATTGGGTTGGTGAACGGGGGAAAGACTGGCTTTCCCAAAACCACACAGAAGCCACTCCAGAGCCCAAGAGAGTGAGCTTTACATTCTACCCCTGTCAGTAAGACACTTTTTACCTGGAATCCTCGGAGGCTCCCGACATTTACCATGGGTGAACTACAGCGTACGACACACAGCAGAGGGAGATACTGTAGACATGGGGTCCAGCTCTCTGCATGCCGTAGGGTTGGAAAACAGGGAGCCATTCTGTAATTTGGGTCTCAAAGGGTTGGTGTTTGATTCGGGGTGTCTTCCCATGCCGTAAAAGAGAGAGACAATCCTTGCCAGTGCCTACTTGGGGAGGGCAGGCCGTCTTGCCCACCACTGAGGAGCCTGGGATGCTCACTGACCTTTCAGACTGTACTTCCTTCTGTACAATGGCAAGAATAAGATTTCCTGTAGATCTAAAGCCCTCAAAAAAAAGCTTATACATATTAATACCTGCCTGCAAGCAACCCATAATCAAAGTCCTCCTCAGGAGAAACTTAATGCCTGGCTAAGGTCTTGTAAGCCAAGTCTCCTAACTGGAATCGTTGACCCTGGCTGTGCATTAATAATCACGTGAAATTTGATAAAAACAGGGTGACCATGTCTTACCCTGACACCTTGGTCTCACTGCTCTTGGATGGGTCTGGGAATCCTTCTGAAAGTTCTCCAGGTTATTCCACTGTGCAGCACAGGTTGAGAACTACCGACCTAACAACAAATGGAAGGAAATTTCTAGAACCTGGATCTGTGTTGCACTGTCTGGGGTGGGAGTGGGAGTGGCTGTGTCTGAAATTTGGGTGAGTTGGTTCTTTCCAGTATAGGAAGCCCATGAGGTGAGAGAGGAAGCAGAGATCACATTGGACAAGAGATAGCAGCAAGTTTAAAAAAGAAAAGAGAAAAAGGTATGTTGGGGCCTACAGTCGTTTGAGAGAAAACAGCTCATTTTCACCCCAAAGGTGTATGAAGCTGCTTCTCCACAGGGTAAATTGCCTTAGTAACAACAAATTTTATTGATTGAGTTAGAAATTAGATGCCCCATTCTTGCTGCTTTTCCGTTCTGTAACCCACCTGCCAGACAGATAGACTCACAGAGGAGCAGGACTTGTTTTGTTTGTTAAATCGGCTCTGTCACTGGGCTGAGGGCTGAGCCAAGATGGGAACACGCAGAAAAAATATCTTTTTCTTCCTGAGAAAAAAAGCCCAATTCCGAGCTCCCTGCACTGAAGTACAATTTCTCAGGTGCATCTTAGATTGAGCGTGTCGCGTGACCTGTGCTGGTGATGGAGATCATTTCCCCAGGACGGCAGTTAGGATGTGTAATTGTAGACTATGTTTCCGCTGTTGGTAATTCCAGTCTGAATGTCTCTGAGGGCTGCAAAATGAATTCTGATTTTTCTCTTTTCTCTGACTGTGTTTTCATCACTGTACTAGAGAGAATTCATTGTAGGTCTGAATATGAAAATAGAACCAAATGAATTATCAAGGTTACTTTTTGTCTGTGTCAATACTGTTTCTGAGTTTTGGGCAGGTTCCTTATTAATTATAACACACTCAAGCTGAGCTACAATGACCTACACTGTCCATTACAATAATAAATGCTGCCTGTGGCTATTTGCATTTAAATTTAAATCAATTAGAATTAAATTCAGCTGAAATTTTAGTTCTTCAGCTACACTGGCCCGCTTGCGAGAACCCAGCCCTGACTACCAAATGGCTGGGACACACAGAAGCGTCTCCACCCATCGTGTAGTGTGACACAGGTCTCAAATGAGAGGCAGCGTGGAAGCTTCCTGGCAGTGTATGGGAAGCAAGAGAACAAAGTCAGATTCTGGGCGAGACCAGGAGTCCCTCTCTGTACCCTCATGCCTGGGAATGGGATTTGGGGTATGTATGCCAGGCCCTCAAGAGGACTTTTAAGCTAAAGTACCATCGTGGTCTTCTCAGGATATGGTGATGAGCTACCAAAGACTGAGTGGGTTGTAAGTAACAGAAACTTATCTGTCACCGTCTGGAGGCCAGGAAGTCCAAGGTCAGGATGCCGGCAGAGTCTATGTCTGTTGCACCGGTAGATGAACTTTTTAACCACTGTGTCTTCAAACAGCAGAAGGAGGGTGCAGGAGCTCTCTGGGGTCTGGTTTTGAGGCAGTAATGCCACTTGTGAAGGCATACCTTCCCAAAGACCCAGCTTCTAAAGGCATCATACAGACAGTGAACTTGAGGAGACACCAACATGCGGCCTATAGAAAGCATTTTTTGCATACTCCACAGTAAGGAGGGGTGATGACATTTAGGAAACCTCATAGTGGGCCTTTTTGCAGCATGCCTGGGGTCAGACATCCAGAGAACAGAGGTGGTTATTACTAAATCAAGCAGTGACATCTTCAGGAGATAAAGAAGACAGTCTGCTGGGTGAGTTTCCTTTGCTCAGGCAGAGCTGTGAGTGTGCAGGTGACTTGGGCAGGGACCTGACGGCCTCAGGTCCTTCTGGGAGAAGGCCACACTGCACACCTTAGGCACAGGAAGGGCAGCAGGTAGGCTCCAGGCAGGTATTTATCAAACAAGAATCAGAAGGCTGATGTTTGATGACCTCTTGTATTTCTGGTTCTTCTCTTCATCTTCTTCCTCTTCTGTTTGGTTGGTTGGCTGGTTGGTTGGTTTGGTTTGGTTGGTTTTTCATACTGGGGTTGAACCCTGGTACCTCACCAATAGTAGGCAAGCACTGTACCTCTGAGCTACATGCCCAGCCCCTCCTTATTTTAATTTTAACTATCTTTGATCATCATCTACATATCTTCACTCAGCTTTTATAATCGTGCACAGATCGACAACTTTCAAAAGGGTAACGATGGATTTAATAGTAAATAGACAAGGAAGTAATATGGCCTCGTATTTTAAAATCTGCTGAGTTAATGGGGAATTTCATTAGTGAGACTTTAACATTTCAGGGTATCTTATTTATGCCTCTTCTACTTTCTCACTTTTCAGACATTTCTCAGGTTTCAAAGATTTAGAAACAGGAAGGCCTAACACACAACAAAAAATAAATTTCTATGATAGTTTCTAAGGCTGTTTCACAATGACTGTGACCTTCCTAGGGAAACAAATATAGATTTGATTTTGGAGCATTTTCTTGGTTAGTTTTCTAAGGGATTGAAAAGCAAATGGTACAAAGGAGGGAATAATATCCTAAATCTTTTAAGGCAGCCCCGAAGATCTCATATTGATTACATCTTTAATGATTTCTTCAACATGCAACCCTTCCCTCTCCAACTTGGCTTTTGTTATTCAGAAAACCAAGAAATGGGCCCTCAAAAATCTAGCAGTAGAAGGAAGCTTTGTGTGCATTTATCAGAATAGACAGAATCTTGTTTTCCTTTTAAACTTGCCATTAGTGAGTATCGATGAAGTAGATATTCCCTGGTCCAGCTAACTTTTGTTGATCAGCATTTTCTGGAAGGAACCAAAAGCCATGTAGACTTAGACAGCCATGGCTCCTGCCAATTCAGATTGCTTTCGGAATAGGAGATTCAGTTGCACTTCATGTCAGAATCTGCTTGGGATGTAGCTGTCAACTTTAATCTTTTGACCTTTGATTTGCATCCATCTGAAAGTTAGAGATGGTTGTCCTTAATAACTAGTGTCACTCATGTGTGGTTTTGCCCAGCTTCCCCTGAAAATGAAGTCAGACTTCAAGTATCTTAAGTATCATTGTTTTATCAGTACAAAGATCAAGCATGACTTATACAAATAAAACTAAGGAAAGGTTATATGATTTTTTCCCCCTGAATCTCTGCAGCCATGTGGATACAAAATTCTTTTGTGAATTTGGGGCTTTCTTACGCCCAGGGACACACTGACTTGCCTTGCCTTGCACCACAGAGTGTTAAGTTCCATGTCCTTTGGCTCAAATATTCTAGTGGATCTGTTTTCAGAACTTAGTCCCAAACTCAGGATGCTTGAATATTTTTATATTTATTTCCTGAGATGGAGCCAGTGTCCTGCATACATGCTTAACCCTTCAAGTGAAAGAAGAATTCACCCCACGGAAACATTCCTCTTTGCATCATCTCCCCATGGGACAAGGGAGGGGCAGGAAGGAGCACAAAACTCCTCGGTCTAGAATGAGGTCATCTCTCACTGGAATCCTCATCCACCTCCACTTCAGGGAGGAGACTATGCTCGCAATGTGAAGTGCATTCGCTTTGTCTTTGGTAACCAACAAGTGATGGACCTCATTTGGAATTTGCTGATTTTGAGCATTGACTACCTTGAAGATTAAAACCTCAATATAAAGTGATACTTAGTATTACTATTAACTAGTTAATATTCAGAAGTCACATGTTCATAACATGAATCTAACTGCCATTCATGTCAATTCAAGTGTCCTTTGTTAAGCTGCGTCCAACTATGATATGAGGCATGGTTCCCATCTTTAACTAAGTTTCTGACCGTGTACACCTCAAATAGATCTGAAGCCTCTCTGACAAGTCATTCCTTGTTATATATTTGTAGCAGTGAGCCTGGAAGGTCAGATGGTGACGAGACATTGTGGCATATGTCACAGCTCTAGCTACTGGGGTGTGCAGTGTGGGGTGGGTGGGGTCACAGGTTGGAGACCTGCCTGGGCAACTAAGAAAAGCCCTGTCTGAAAATTTTGAGAAGTTTTATAAAGGACTAAGGATGTAGCTCATTGGTGGTGTGCTTGCCTAGCACACCCAAGGCCCTGTGTTCAATCCCCAGCACTGAAAAAACAATCACATGTTAAATGTGCCAACTCCAATGGTAAATACGTGTGAACAGATCACGTATTACGTTAGATACAACTTTCATTTGTGCCGCCTCCTACGTAGCTGCTGCTATATTCTGTTCTTGGTAGCCGATTAGAACTAAGAAAGCCCTCAACATACACCTGGCACGGTGCTGGGAAGCATAGGAAGTAAAAGGCACCAACTATGCCCTCCAGGACCTTACAGTTGAGGTAGATGGAGAAAATGCATTTACTCATTGCTAAGAGGCCAGCAGGAAATTCACATCTAATCAGAATCTGTGGGTCAGGATCATGTGTCACAACTTAGAAGAAAGACACTAATGATTTGGAGAAAGCAGGAAAAGCTTCACAGCAGCTGTAGGAAGGTGGTAAAGTCCTGCAGTGTGTAGATGTGAACTGGAGGAAAAGGGATTCTAAGCAAAGAGAACCGATGTGATGTTATGAGACTGATGACAGGTGGGAAGGATGGAAATATGGAAGGCACCGGATATCCAAGGCATATTAGATAAGTTAGTCTGTCAGAGCTGAAGACTGGTGTTGGTGAGCAGTGAAGACTGGTCCTCAGAGCTGATGACGGAAGGACTTTGTGCCAAGCTAAAGCGCTTGAACTTAATTTCATACACCATGGCAACCACTAAGGCTGTAACGAGCAGTCTGGCACAATTACTTGAGAATCTTGTCTGTTGTGCACTTCTGTATGTCAAGTTCTTGTGAGTTCAGATTTTCACTTCAGCTGATTCTTCATCTTGTCAAGTAGGATCTTTTAAAACAGCTTATAAAACAGAGGTAATGCAAAAGGGGAATAAAAAGAAGCTGGGAAAGTTTAGGGTCTTTACAAAGTTACCAAAAGTCTATTATTTTCATACATCACGTGATACTGAGGCTTACCTAGGTGACAATTCTACGAACTATGTTTTTCTTCCAATAATTTAATATTTTCTGCAAGAAAAACTCCAGTAGTCATATTACTAAGTCATTTAGCCTTGGGACCAAGAGTAGGTTCTTCTCATTTTCCCAGAACACTAACTAGAAAATCAGTGCCAAGATAGCAAATGCCTAATAGCTCATTATCTCTCTTCTTAGCACCTTCCTGGTCTTGAATATTTTGAACTGTTCTGGTCCTTTGATCCCATGAACACTTGAAGGCAGTTCCTTCAAGGGTAAACAAATACGGCCCTGTTGGGTTAAAAGCTCACTGTGGGTAGGTCCATGGCTAGGGGAGAGGCCCCAGAGAAACAGCTCTGAAATGGTCGCCCCTGCAGGTCGCCCCGGTGATTAAAGCCAGAATGATGGAGTACGGGACCACCATGGTCAGCTACCAGCCCTTGGGGGATAAGGTCAACTTCTTCCGCATGGTCATCTCAAACCCCGCGGCCACTCACCAAGACATTGACTTCCTGATTGAAGAAATAGAGCGCCTGGGACAGGATCTGTAACTACCTGGCTCTCCCCGCTGTTTCGAGTCCCTAGGTAGACAGTGAAGTTGCCCTGAACTGTGTCGCTGTATTTGTAGCTTGTTCCAGAGTAACTCTATTTCTGTATTGTGGTGTCACAGTGGAATACTGTTTAAAATTTTAAAAAAAACAACATTGCTCCCTTTAAAACTCCTTTCTTAAGTTTAGAATACCTCTCTATAAATTTAGTGACAACAGGCTGTGTTCTAATCAATAAGGAAGAGCTTGAAGTTATAAATACTTCCCTTACTTTTAATATAGTGTGCAAATCAAACTTTATTTTCTTTTCAGAGTAATAGGACTGAATAGTGCCAAAGTGCTCCTGAACCATAAAAGGTTCTTTGACGTGCCGTGAAAAGGGAAAAGTAAATATAAAATGTATGCTGACAATAAAAACTCTAGCCTTTTGCATAGTATTAGAAAAATTTCTAATTTATCTATAGCAACATTTCAAATGTATTTAAATACATATAATTTTACAAAAGGAAAATATATATATTAAAAAGAAATCCTATTTTGTAACATATAGATTTTTATTTTATATGGGTTATACAAACTGCAGGGGCAGATATAAAACCTAAGCCAGATTTTTTTTCCTTTCTTTTAACGGAGGCACAATAAAACACCTAGCAGTGTTATTGTGACACATAAGCCCACAGAATTCTTAAAAGGTATAATTCCTACTTTCAATACATGTTATGGCTTAAACACATCTCCAAAGTTATTTCAAAATAAACCCAAAAGAATACTGCAGATTGATAAGAATGATTGATCAGTTCCACAGTTAAGATCCCCTTCCCATTTAAAATCTCCCTCCTCTTCCTGCCTAGCAGGCCGCCCTCCAAGCATGAGAATCCAGGCTTCGTCTCAGGTTAGATCAGGGAGCATATCCATTCTGCTCTCCAGGTGGACCTGCGCGGGACAGAAGGCTGATGCTGGGTTTTAAGGCATCTTCCCAAATAGCATTCTTTTATTGGGTCATTTCGATTAATTAGAAAAAAAAATAAAACCTAATCAGCCCAAGCAAAGAATGAAACACATCCCCAGAATGGGACAAGCCCAGGATCCTAAACTCAGCTTTGTGAGATGGGAGTCTGCATGACTAAAACAGCACCCTGGGTACCAAACTGCCACTGTCCGGGAAGGAGTCCTTTACTCCCCGGATGACTGCTCACCCGCTTCCCTTCCCGTTTCTTCACACACAAGTCTCTCCTGCCAGGCTCTGTCACTGGGACGCCAAGAACTAGCATCCCCTTCCTTTCATGAAGCGAGCTCCTCACTCATTTTGAGGTATTCTAAGACCCTCTATCCGTCTCTTACCAAGGCTCCAAGCAGCCAGAATATGCAGCGATGTGCAGAATTCAAGACCCTATTTTAAAATCATCTTTCTTTCCATGCAAACCTGATGGCAGGGCATGAACTAACAGGCCACTGCAGATATTTATGGGGCCACAGATTGTCAGGATCTAAATGCTGGCAAGAGAACTGCGCCTTTTATGTGCAGACTGCAGCAACATATCCTGAAACATTCTATCTTTTGTATGGACAGGACAGTTCAGTGCTCAGAAAGACTGGGTACAGAAGAAGGAAGACCTTGTCCTTTAGCAGATAAAAATGCCCCGTAATACAAGCGCAGGATGCAACCATATGAAATCATGAGTTTGCTTCTACCTTATTTCTCCCAGGTTATATAAAAAAACACATAATGGATGTAAATGTGGCTTTGGACGCTTTGGGAATTAAATGGGTTCCCTTTGGCAATTAGGAAGAGAACCTGAGCTGCAGACTTTCATGAAGGAACAGCCTCCCATGCTAGGCTTTCTCTGACAGAGAAGCACCCCGAGAGTAAAGCTCACTGTCGCTGTCCATCCTGAGTCTCCCACCACTGGCTGGGAACCTAAGAAAACCCTCCCAACCACCGGCCAGAGAGAGAAGCAAACGGAAGCCCAACAGGTCCCAGTAATTTAATACTCCTTAATATTCTTTAAGGTAGATCAGTAACCCACTCCAGAGAAAAGGAGGGAAGCAGGGAAGAAAGGGAAAAGGAACCAAAGAAAGAAGGAAAAGAGAGAGGGAGATGGTTTTGAACATCAGCCCAAATCCCAATGCCAAAGGTCCTTACGTGAGACCATTCTTTAAGCATTTTAGGAACGTTTGGTTTTAGCTTTAATCCGAACTAACATGGCCATTTTCATTTCTGCAGCAATATTGTATTTATTATTTATGATACTTGAACAAAGTATAATATATCTTTATCTGAGAACTGTAAATGATATGTACTTCGTGTGCTGTCAAAGGCTGTGAGGGAAGGTAAGGGAAACAATTGTGTGTGTGACTGTTTTGCCTTTGTTATATTGATAGAACTGTCTTGTCACCTCAGCTTGGGGTTGTGCACTTTATATTTGAACTCTACAGTGTTGCAATGAACATGTGTTGCTGTAACAGCTTGTATAATATATTATTGGTATGTCTGCTGTGTGGTAGCTGTGTTCAACTTTGGTATTCTGAGAACTTCATTTGCCTCTCTCTCCCCCCACCCCTCTCTCCGGCTCTCCCCCCACCAATCTGTATCCCCTCCACACCAGCTGTAATAGAGAACATGCTCTCAGCAAAGCCCCTCCTGACAATTGCCTTTGAGAATTGTGTGATTTCACAAAATGCAAGGTGACCACTACTTTTTCTCTAAGAATGGTAGAAACCAATTTTGGAGTGTTGTAAACTGCCAACATTATAGGTGTTGGCTCTGCTGGGCCCTGGAGTAGTTGCTACTCCTTAGAATATGGACAATGAATGCACAGGTGTAAATACAGTGGTGGGATATAAATCAAGGGATCTCAACCTGGGTGTCATCTTGCACGTGCTCTTCTGTTTTCAAGTGCTAGACACAAGCACCATGTGATTATTAGTCATGTGTTCCGAACACTCTTCCCAACTGATGTTTCTGGACAATGTCAGCATTTCCCCGACACCACTCCATTACTAAACACAAAAAGAAATTAAGAAATAAAAAATATAAATGTGTCAACCTGTTCTTCTTACCAAATATAAACTTGTGTATGATCAAAGTATTTTATCTATGTTGTCTCTCTAAACCCAAATAAATGTGTGAATGTGGACCTGTCTCCAGCTGTTGTGCTTGCTTCTGGGTCTGGCATGGGGCCGGCATCATTTTTAGGGCATTGTCTGAATTCGAGGTCCTTCCTGGTCTCCGAGGTCAGAGGGCCCTTGGCCTTCCGCAGTTGCCCCCTTCCGGTGGTATGTATTGTTGTACCACTCTGGTTTCTCCTTCATTAGGATCCGATCTTTTTAGAAATGTATTATGGAAAATTTCAACTACCTAAAAAATATAATGAACAGTGCTGTTTCTACCCAGCTTCCACATTTGCTGACTCAGAGCCTGGATCGTGTTTTACCCATTTCCTCCCGGGATATTATCTTGATAGGAACCTGTGAAAGATAAGGACTCTTCAAGCTTACTCTTGATTCCAGTCCCACAGGTAGAACTGTAAGAGCATCGCCATAACAACATCAGTTATCCAGTTGGCAGTCGCACGGCCTTCTTTCTCGATGCCATCACAATCTGTGGCTCGTGGCTGTGCCTCCGAGGAGCTGGGGACCTGAGTCAGACACCCAGGGCCGGGCCGTGCACACCTGGACTATGTGTGTGCTGCTGTGTGTGTTCACTGTGTGAGTGTAGGACTCTGGACCCGTAGGGTGCAAGCTCCTGTTTCTCAGGGGCTTTTTTCCTAAGCTGTTAAAAGCAGGGCTAAGACGTATGGCCAAGTTAAAAATGCAGAAGCATAGGAATTTAGCAGGTTAACGTATAAATATCTACACAGAGAGAACAGGAATATCTGAGGCACCTTTCAGATCCAGGCAACCCCGAAAGGTCTGCGATTCCCTTAGAACTATTATTATTCTGGAGAAAAGAGAAAGTGTTTCAAGCAGATGTGGGGGTAAGGAAGGTTAACAAGGGGAAAGATGACAGCTAATTCCAGTAGCACCGCTTACAGCAGAACTGGCACAACCGCCCAATAAAGAGACTTTCCTGCAGATCCCTGCCTCTGTTCACGTCATCCCCCAGCCTGGGAAGGACTCCCACTCCCTCCCTGACATGAGAGAAGCCTCTCCTGAGGGATGAGGGCACTGACTCGAGAGCTATGGCCCCCCGGGCTCAAACCCCAGTCCCGCCACCGACCAGCCGGGAGGTGCCGAGCACCCGGCCTGGTCTCCTTGACTCTCCAGGTTTAAAACAGTACGGTTCCTCAGGAGTTTTGGGGGTGAATTAAATGAAATGTATGTAGAGCACTGGTTGTGGCTCTTGGCACCCAGTAAGAGGTCAAGAAATCTTGTTTTTGCAGTGTTAATGTCAGTCATATATGAACTTCATGTTACCTCCTGAAACACTAGCCCTGACTCTTACTTCTGCTCAGTAGTGCCTGCTGGGCCCTACCTCACAACAGACGGGAAACGTCATCTTATTCTCCCATCCTTGGGCCGGGGATTTAGCTCAGTGCTTCCACCACCTGCTTCTCCCATCCTTATGTCCCTCCTTCCCCCTCCCCTCCAACACGTGGCCCTAACAGGCCTCTCCGAGGTCATCAGTGCTGTCCCACAGGAAGAACGTAGTCCCTGTTGTCAGTGGGTCTTCCCCCATGGCTGATGTGCTTTGGCCACGTCCGCTAAGGCCCTCAGCTTCCTCAGCTAGGCTGAAGGGGTGGGTCACTGGCTCTGAGGCAGAATGTAGGTAGATGGTGGCCTGAGATTGTAACCCGGAAGAGCCCTTCGGTACAGCAGTTAGTTCCACTAACACTTATGCAGGTTACCAAAAGCCACATGCTCTCGTGTGCTCATCCACCTCTTACACATTACAGGTGGGGAAGCTAAGGCTCTACGTTTAGTCATTTTCTAAAGTCAAACGGTGAAAGTTAACACATGCGGTAATGCTTCGGCACACTAACCACCCCGGCTTTCTGGCTCCGTCTCCTCTCTCATCTTTCCTTCTGTACGCCTTCCACCTCCTCCGTTACAACTCTTCCCCGGTCCAGCACCACGTGGGCCTCTGTCCTTGTCCCAGAATTCCCTACACTGCCTCCTTCATCCGAGTGGGGCTGAGATCCTCTGCCACAGCCCTGTGAGACCTTCCCAGATGACCTGATGCCCGGGAGACAGCTTCCTGTCTCTCATATCAATGCACTTTGTTTTGTTCATAGCCATTTTTTCATACTTTGTTTTTCACCAATTCTATGATACCACAGTTGTTTAGATGACAAGCCAAACATTTGCCTGTCTGTGAAAGCCAGGTAAATCGGTCAATTTCCTCCATAGTTAGACAGAGCTCGGGATTCAGCATCCCAAAACATGGCACCTCGGCATTTGAAGAAATGGGAGACCCAGAAAGTCTTTCTGACGCTCTTCCCTCCTTTGCTCCTGAAGCAGATGGTAGAACCAGAAGGAATCCCTGCATTCCTTTGTGCTGAGACATCGAACTCGGCTGACCTTCCCCTTATGAGGCATAAGAGTCTTATCCAGAAGCACCCTCTCCATCACCCAGAAGGAAGGGGTTTCTCTCTAAGGACACAGGGACTCAGAAGAACCTGAGCAAGCAGACTTGCTAGGCCCCCTCATCAGAGCACAGTCTTCTGTTCTGCAATCAGACTGCTGCTCACTGCCCATCAAAATACAGCTTCTCTGTGTGGGGGGTCATTTCTGAAAGCTCCCATGGAACTTTAATTAAATAAGTTCATATGTTTTCCTCTTGCTCATTTGTCTCTCATTACAGGTGCCTCAGCCATAAAGCTTGCAATGGCTGAGCAATCCTTTCTGCCCATGTACGCATAAGAACAGCCTCCTCCATTGTAACTGCCTCGGATGCAATCACCAAAGGTCTTTTGCTCATGTCCTGTAAACTAACTGATCACCTCCAACTCAATTAGATCTTGACTTTTTTTGGCGGTGGGGCTTTTTGAGACAGGGCCTCACTATGTAGTTGGGACTGACCTGGAACTCACTATGTAGCCCTGGCTCATAGCAACCTCACAGCGAATTCACAGTGATCCTCCTGCCTCAGCCTCCCGAGTGCTGGGATCACAGGCGTGTGCCACCATGCCCAGCTTAGAGCTTGACATTTTTAAACTTCACTTTCACTGGAGCTTCTTATGATCCATTTCTTGTAGTTGGGTTTTTTAATTTTACCATTTGAGCTGGCTTAAAGAACAACTTCCTACTCCAATTAGATAACCATACCTAGCTCTGAACTTCAATTCAAAGAAATGTTCTGTTTAACTCCATTTTTACTTCTCAGACAGTCCTGTCTGAATTTACATGATCAGGGCTGGCCAGAGCAGTCTTCTTTTCATCTATTTGCCTATCAAAACACATGCCCACAAACAGCATATATCTAAGTATATATCTAAGGAGGGAGAAAAAAATATGGTGTATGTTTAAATAAAATTTTTATTTCAGTAAAAGACATGTTGCCATGAATCCCCCTGAAAAATATTTCCCCTCACTTTGGAAATCCTGGTCCCATCACTCTTGCCACTGTCTAAAGCTCGCAGGAAGTCCTCTTTCCTGTCTTTATGCACAGTGATCAAAACTATGGTGAGTTCTGCTGCTGAACGCCATTTAGCAGAAAGCCAGGCTGTGACAACACTGCTGTGTCCTTGTCCACCTTACTCACTGGATCTGGCACCTGGCAACCACTGGCTCTTCCACAGAAAGGCGAATGTTCTGAATCAACTTAGGTCATTCAGGGCAGTGTGACTGAAAGGCATTCATGAAAGAGGACTTCCAGAGCTGACCCAGAAAGTGGCAAGAAAAATGGGGTAAGGGCGTTCCAAGCAAGGCAGGGTGTTATTTTGGGGGAGATTTACGGCAATGTGTCTTTTACTGTGGTACATTTTCTAAAAAATGTATAATAGCCTGCATATTTTTTGACATACACATATACAAACTTACATATGCTTATCTATCTATATAGGTAAAAATGTCTGTCCCCACACGAGCACACACATGTGCACACACATACACACACCTGTAATTCAGTGGGTTTAGTCAGGACATAAAACAGGAACAAGCACTCACCAAATGTTCAATATCTCAGAACTCACATTCAAAGGAAAACAAGGGATAAATTCCCACCAAATTAAACAGTGCTGCTATAAAAACACAGGAGTATTTGGTAGGTTGATGGGTACGGCTTCCGATGCCTGTGAAGTGGGGCCCGGGAGGGTAGAATTGTGGAAAGCCCAGAGCAAAGTAGCTGTGGGGAGCAGCAGGCCAAGGAATAGAGCTGCCCTTCCTCGCCCCCTGCCTGTGCTCCATTCGCCCTTCTCCCTGCTCCCCTGCCTCCTGACTGTTACACCAGCGATCTCTGAGAGAACTGTGAATAAAAATTGCTTTTAAAAAGTAAAGTGGCTACAAGCGGGCAATGTTTTGTTTCCCACAGGAAAAGCAGATGAGTGCTTGTGAAAGATAGAATACAACTTTTGCCATAAGGGGTAAAGAGCCAGGATGAGGAAATAGACCAGAGACCCAGTAAATGAAAATACTCACCTCAGGGTACTACACCTCCTGCAGCCTTGGGCTTTCAGAATCACCTCCCTGCAGCCAAGTCTGAAGGAGCTATTCCCATGTGCCACATCTGGCATCAGAAGAAAACTCCACTGATCAAAGGACCTGACTGTCATCTTCCCAATAAACGATTTAAGTAAACTATCGTGATTTTACGAGCTTAGTCTGTGACCCCATTGTTCTTAGCATCCATATCGCCTTAAACTCTCCATCTTTCTAATCTGTAGATCTAATTTCTCTGGTTTTCCATTAGGACAGGGCCGTGTCTTCCAGTTTGAGACCCAGACCTTAGAAAGTTCCTAAACGAGCTTCTAGCCCACATCCTCTGAAAAGTACAAAACCAGAATGGAGTTTTCCGCCAGAAGTATCTCCTTAGTGGCGTGGTAGGACTGGGGGAGAAACCCAGAGCTGTGGCTGCCGTATTGACTCTCAGTGTCACTGCTCAGCAGCAGATGTCCACTTGCTCACAAATGTCCACTTGGGAAACTCCCTGGTTTGACGCGTGTCTGATAACGCAGAGTAAGCTCTAATATGAGATGACTTTAGAAGCTCAGTGCTTTTCTTTATTCTTGCTGTCCAAGCTGGTGCCCAGGGAAGTCTCTGGCAAAGGACAGAGAAGGAGGAGGGTGTGAAGAGAGAACTAAAGCTACCAAGGTGACCGTAACCTCTTCATCCCTAAAGGACATCCAGGTTTTCCTTTTCAGTCTTTGATGAGCTGTACTTACCAAACATCTACACCATGTGTATACGTGAGTGCTCTAAGACTAAGTGACAAGGGATTTGTTTTTGTTGTGAAATGTATTACGCCAGTGTACATGAGGTTTTGTTTCAGTTTGGTTTCTTCTTTTCTTTCCTGTCCTTTCTTCTTTCTGTCTTTTGATTGAATCCAGGGCCTTCACACTGAGCTACGTACCCAACCCTTCCTTAGCTTTACTTTGAGACAGGGTCTCGCTAAGTTGCCCAGATCAGGCTGGAACTTGTGCCTTCCTGCCTAGGCCTCCTGGAGTGTTGTGCCCTGCATATACGACACTTTTCAGATGCTTCTTGCCTGATTTTATGTGTAAAAGTAAAGGGATTCTGCTCGCCACGTTAACATCATTTGAATTACCTGCTCAGCGTTGGTGATTAAACAACAAATCCTAGATGTTAACTCTGGAGCTGGGGGTTCGTCCTCTTGTTTTTGCCTAGAGACACCGCATTCTGTCAACTTCCTTCCTGTGGACTTCATGGCCAAGTGAGCACAAATCTGACTTAGTGTGCTTTGTGAGAATTAGGATTTCATGAGAGCCGGCGCTTTAAGGATAGAGTTTGCAACAGCTTGGAAATCCAGGCTTCCTCCGTGAGAGGTCAGATCCATGTGCCCATGTTTTCATTCCTCTCACGAGCCAGCTGCTGGAGGAGCAGCTGGAGTCAGATGTCTGGCCTCAGATGCTGGCACTGCTATTTATTAGCTTCGTGGCCCTGAGCAGATCATTTAACCTCTCTGAAACTTAATTCTGTCATCTGTAAAATGAGGACAAAAATAACACTTGCCTTACAGGGTGATGGTGAGATTCAAATGAGAAAAAAAAGGAACGCAGTGCTTGGACATAATGAATATTCAACTCAGGTCAGTCTCGTTTTTATTCTGTGCTGCTGCCTGTCGGGACTGGACTTGGATGTAGACTCTGTCCCAGGTGAGCTCTCAAGTGTTCTCCTCCATGAGACAGAAAGGCCTCAGGCAGCAGCATCTCCCGTGGGGCTCCTGTTGGTAAGGACATCAGGCTGGTGGCTCCTGAGGCCATAGCCTCAGCCGCAGTGGCGACTGGAAGGGGCCTGGAGGGACAGGCAGGACAGCTGAGGACAAGAACAGCAAGGGGAGACGAGTGGTTCAGCTGGAAAGATTACCTGGTACCTGTGCGGAACTCCTTTCCCAGGTGCCTCCTTGCTCAGACTCACACCCGTCACAGTGAAATGACGCAGAATGGGGGCTTTGGCTACTGGCACTGCTGGCATGGTCACTTGCATAACGGTGACTGGCTTCTGTTATACCGTGCGTAGTCAATGGTGCAAACTATCACGTTTCATCCCCCAAATCTCATAAGTAGAAACCTGTGACTACCCACTGTGATAGTGTCAGGAGAGGGAGCTTCGGGAGGAGTTAGGTCATGAAGCTGAAACCCTCATGAAAGGGGTTCGTGTCCTTGGGAAGAGCCCCCAGCGGGATTCCTGAGCCTCTGCCAAATGAAGTACAATGAGAAGTCAGCGGTCCACACCCCAGAAGAGGGCCCTCACCGGACCTGACCATGTCGGCACCCTAACCTCAAACTCTAGCCTCCAGAAATGCTGCTTATAAGACACCTCAGTTTTGGTATTTTGTTTGCTTCATTTTTCTTCAATACATATACTTTTATTATTAGTGCAGATTAATTTTACAGAATAATGGGTTTAACTTTGGCATTTGTCTACAGTATTTTAATAGCAGCCTGAGCTGACAATTTGGGACACACCATGAAGGAAAAGTGACTTGTTCTCCCTCAAGCTGTTAAAGACTTTGCAATGCCTCAAAAAACAAGCAATAAGGGAACATAAAAAGTTCTGAATGGAAGGCTATCCCACCCCAGGGCTAGTCTTCTCCTTGAGCAAGTGCATGAATAAATACAAACTACAGACTCAAGTGTGTTGAACGGGTACTTCTCTGCTTGAATTCTGTTTCCACTTTGAGAAAAGAATGCTTGTAGTCCCAACTAAAGTGTCAGAACTGAAGCTTCTGGCTGTGGGAAAGTAATTAAAAGCTTATTACAGTTGGCAAGAAAATTATTTTCAAGAGAAATTTCAATTTATTTAAACACAAGAACTTCATGAATGCTGATAAAATTCAATTATACTGCTATAGTTTGGATTTCAAATGTCCCCCGCAAAGGTTCATATGTTAAAAGCTTGATCACCAGCCTGGGAGATGCAGAAAGAGCCGTAAGGTCTATTGAGAAGAAATTAGATCAGTGGGGGCATGCCATTGCAGGGACTATTGGGACCCGAGTTCATTCTCCCTCCCTCCCTCTCTCTCTCTCTCTCTCTCTCTCTCTCTCCCTCCCTCCCCCTTCTTTCTCTCTCTCTTTCTCTCTCTGCCTCTTGGTGGCCATGAGGTGAATAAGCCTCTGTCATGAGTGTTGGGAGCTGATAAGACCTCCAAATACCTGTAGGGAGGACAACAGGGAGTAAAAATAAGAGACAGAGACAATATTCAGTATGCAAGGGGTGGGACCAGGAGGAATCTGCCTCTAGTGGACAGGCTTCAACAAATTCCATCATGGATCCACTTTTATTAATCAGCAAGAAGCATAGGGGAAGAGACAGTATACTACTTCAGGAACAGTGACTGCAGTAATATTAGGGTAGTAAGATAGAGGCAAGTTTAGCATCTCAAAGGGAACAAGTAAGGGTCCCTTCCTGAACCTTGATGCCTGCATTTTTTATTGTCCCCAGTAGAAGTTATCTTGCCTTAGGAGTGCTATGTTGATGGCTTTCCTACATAGCTAGGAAGTCTATGCTCTTTTGCATATCTCTTTGTTCCTGAGGCAAGTTGACACCAACCTAGGGACTGTGGGACCTGTTTCCTGGCCCTCAGCAATCTACACATATCGTAGCTGGTCTTCAGACCATGAACTCCTGCCATGATATGCTGTGGCACCACAGGCCCAGAGCCAGGGGCCAAGTGACCAGGGACTGAAACCATGAAGTAAAATAAGTCTTTCCTCCTAAGTTGTTTATTTCGGGTATTTTAATCATAGGAAGCTAACATATAAATAAACCTGAGAAAAGGGAGAGAATTGAAGACTTTCTTCCAATTCATATTTTAGCTAGTCAAAAGGGAATCTTGCCACCAAAACTTCTGCCTTCTCTCTACTTCCTTAGATGTCTGCTTTAGGATTATGAAGATTATGGTAGTAAAGAATAGTTGTGGGGGTTTTTTAGGGTTTTGTTTGTTTGTTTGTATGTTTTTTGTATCGGGATCAAACTCAGGTCCTTGTGCTTGTGAAGCAGGCAGCAGAACCACTGAGCTAAATCCCCGGCCCAAGAATAGGTTGTTTTTTGTTTGTTTGTTTTTAATTGAATTTATTGGTACATTCTAGATAGACAGTACAGTTACATTCATTACTGGGATCTTGTACCTTTACATGCCAGGTCTTGGTTCTCATTTTTTCCCCTTGTCCCCACCCTCCCTTCATCCCCTCCTCCCTTCCCCACCTTCAAACACTTTAACTCCATTTTTACATTTTCTCATATTTTTTTCCTTTTCCCTTATTCCCCTTTCCCTATCTCAAGAATAAGTTTATTATTTATTTTATTTAAATTTTTGAGTAAGGTCATACTGACTCTGTACTATAGAGATACATTCTAGTGGGAAAACCATCCCTCAATGTGTTTCTCCTCAGTTGGCTGAGCTGGGATTGCTTTATGATCAGGGATGAGCAGACAACTCCAATTACTACTTAGCAGTCACAACATAAAGAAAAATCTGTGGGCTTTTTCCTTGCATGGATGTGCTTGCTGTATTTATAAAGACAAAGCATCTTTTACTTCATTCTTTTAAAAGGATGGAAGGAAGTAGCCATCGGGGAAAAATGAAATGCTAACAGTGAGAGATTTCACCTCTGCTCCTGCCCTAATGATACAACAACTAGTAATTTATTTTAAGAAAGTATTTAGTCTCTTAGTAGATTCAGTGCATGGGGAACCCCAGCCATTGCTATCATCAATCTAGCAATTATAGCAATATTTGATAAAGGGCGGTGAGGAAGGGAGGAACCTGCAGTCGTAACGAAAGTTTTGCCTTATCCTCACCCTGAACTTAAGGCAGCTACTCCAAACTTTGGAAGCCAGTTTGGTACTTCCTAGATTAATGACAAAATCCTCTACAGCTCAATAACATATTGTCTGTTCTTCTTAGTGGGTCCTGCAATCTTTTCTCCACTTGGAAAGCTGGATTAGTGATAACTTATTGGACAGGGCTGTAAGGGTCCAAATGCTGTGAGGGCCAGCCCCTCTGTTCTCTCCCACGTCCCCTCTTCTGCCCCGGGGCCGCTCTTCCTTCCTATGCTGCTGAGTTGCTCACTAATGAACTGCTGCTGTCCAGTCAAGCTCTGAGTCGACAGTTCTCTGTGACTGCCATTGTTCTTTTCCAGAGTGGCTCTCCATGTAAAGGAGGAGCAGGGGGGTTGTTTTGCTTTGTTTAAATAAAACATCAACTGGTACCAGATGCTTCTACGCAAACAGCCGTGGGTTTTGCAACAAACACAGACCTGCACCTGCTCTGCCTCTGCCCTGGGTATTCTGTGATTGTGATCCAGCATGTTTCACGGAGTGAACCTATTGTGACTTTGCTTTTCAGGTCCATGCCCTTGGTTTCTGCTGCTTGTACACACACACACACACACACACACACACACACACACACAGAGATAAACTGCACCCCAGGCTGTTGAGTTGCCACAGACAATATCATATGCTGACTTTTCACAAACGATTTCGAGTTTCTCTCAAGCTCTTCTCTAACATACTACTTTTCTTTCTAGCAAAAGCAAAAATGTCTTTCAAATTTGTTACTTTAACAAGTTATCCTACCAATAAAATGTACAACACAGAGCATTTTCTGTCAAATTATTTGGTTTTCAATTGTAATTTTGGATTTTTACCTGGCATGCATTAATTAATTTATTAACTTTGGCTTTTAGAAAAAAAAAACAGCCATGGGTTTGAGCATACTGGGGGCAGGTTTTATTCTAGCAAACTCATTTACAAGGAGTTCAGCACCCCTCAGGGAGCAGAGCAGTTAATTGCCTATTATCTGGTGAGCAGCAGCCACCTGAGACAGAGGACTCTGGGTAGACAGAGGACTCTGGGTAGACAGAGGCCACTGCAGCTGCCTGTGCTGCAGAGGGATGAGTCACGTGGCTATGGAAGCCTCAGTCCACGAAAACAGAATCAGTGAGGCTGTGACTCCACGTCCCACGCCACAAGGCTGCTACCGAGCAGAGATCTCATTCTGCCTTCGTTCACCTCATGCACCAGCAAGTGGAGAGCTTCTCTGCCTGTCTCCTCTGGACCTTTAACAGGAGCATACGTGAAGCCCTCTGTCAGTCAAAAACAACTCAAAGAGGGACCAGATCCTTTCAGCCTCTGTCTGGCGCAGAAATTATAATTATCTCATCATCCCTGTGCTCAACAAGGGAAAAACAGGAAGCGGAACTGAAGGAAACAAGTCCTTAATCATTGTTTCTTTATGATTTTAAATAACATCTAACTTGCTTCAAGAGTGAGACAAAATACGGTGGTGCCGATTATCTACGTATGGGCGACATATCGATTTCTTCCTATTCCTGCAGCCCGCTTTCCCTCTGCCGTGCTCTGCTTCCAGGACTAGTGCCCTAGGCAGGAAAACGTCAGCCGGCATAAACACTGAGTATTTGCACAGTTCGCTGGAGGGAGACAAAGATGAAGTGTGATAGTGTCGGGCTTCAACGCGGAAGGAGACGGGAACTAAATCAATACAGAACAGTGCAGTCGTCACCACAGGCCTCAGCAGGAGCACAGAGATGGCTGCGTCTCGAAAATTATCTTCCAGAAGAACCGAGGAGAGAAAGGCATCCCAGGTCCCCTGATGTGTGTGGAAAAAGGTGAAGCTCCTTCCAAGAAGCCTTGCTGCATGAGCATCCACCTTCACAGCTCAGGAGATCATGGGGCCAGCACTCTGTGCTGCCTAATAGGGACCAGGGGTCCTAGAGAGGGCTGAATGCTTACATTGACTAAAAGGCACTAAAAAACCCTAACCCTAAATGGTCTTGTCCAAGAAGCATCTATGAGAAAAGGGGTTGTTCAATGGGAGGTAGCGAGTACACATTGCGTGGTTTAGGGGTGGCTAGGTGAGGGCTAGGACCCAGGTCGGCCCTGCAAGAGAGCTCCTGCAGCACCTTCACTTGATCCTGGAAGGCTCGATCCTTGGCCTTCAGAGGCTGGAACAGTGATTCTGTACAAAGACTGTAGAAAACGAGAAGTCTACGATGAAAGCTTTTGCTTCTACAGAAACTGTTTTCTCACAGACAGCAAAACAAGTGCACTTTTAGAGGTAGCTGCCATGTTTAATAAAGAAAGGGGAAACATTACTCAACCTACTGTGCTCTAACAAAGTAGAAAGAAATCTAGTGAAATCGTTTTCAAATGCTTAAGCCTACTTGATTGGACACTGTGGATGTTCAGGCACCTGATCTACCTCCTGGTTTCCTCTCCCATGAGCATACTAAAAGTGGTCTGTGTTCTTGCAATTGTAAGTATATTGAGCCCTGCTCAAATTGACACCAACTTGTAACAATATTATTTCTTCTTTAAACTCATCACTTCTCTATTACTGTTGCCACTTACCTTAGTTGTTACAACAGCAATACTAAGGTGAGGTTCTTTGGTTGTAAGTCATTAAAAAACAACTTTCACTAGCTTAGGAAAAAAGCTGGTAGAATACTGGCAAAATTCATGGACTGCAAGTAAGGAATTCTAGAACTCAGAACTTAGAAAAGGTAGTGTTCGGGGTGCTCCTTAGCCACAAGAGTTTCTGTTTGTTGCCTCTGGAGCTCTGCCATCAATAAGATGCCTCAGTTTCCCATTTCCAGTCTCTGTCTTGTTCTTATTCCTAAAGAAAAATCTTAGGATTTGAGCTCTGAGGCAGATGTCAACTTTGATCAAGGTGTCATCCCTGTCCAAGATGATAGCCTCACAGTACAAATCAGGCTCCCAGGACCTGCACCACTGATACAGAACAAGTGTGAGGAAGACAGGGTGACTCACGGGCTTCACAGGCCTGGCAGGCGTCCCAGTATCACTGAATACTCATGTGAGCGCGCACACACATATATATATGTGCACACACACACTCCTCTATCCACGGACAGTTGTTTATTCTCTCAATAATTCTTCTAGCCAACACATATTAATATTCAGTGTCCCATGATATCTGGCCCTGGAGATATTATTATATCATTAGAGGAAATAAAAACAGACATGGTTCCCATGTCGGAGAGGTATTTTTAAGTGGGGAGAAGACAATGAAACAAATGTAGACTTGCACCGTGAGTATCTAGCATGAAGATACACCTTTTCTGAGAAATTATCATGAGCTGAGATCTGAAGGATGAGGAAGAGCAACTCAGGTAAGAGGGAAAGGACTGGGGTCCCGGGAACAAAAACCTGCTTGTGTAAGCGTCCCGTGCGGGGACTGGAGGCGCCTAGTGAAACAGACTTTAACTGTTTGGGGCTCAGTTGGTCTCAAGCCCCTGGAGAACAGTAGCCTTGCCTGCCTTGTGCTGCTGTCTCCCAGGGTCTGGAGCAGGGCGTGGCACCAGCTGTGAGGTCGTCCAGAGCATCAATCACTAACCTTTTTGGATGAGGGACCAGTTTTGTGGAAGACCCTTTTCCCATGGACGACTGGGAAGAAGAAGCTCAGGGTGGTTCAAAGGAGCGTGCAACCTAGATCCCCACAGGCATAGCTCACAGGAGGGAAGGCACTGCTGTGGCTCTAATGCCAGCACCGTCTGACAGGAGGCTGAGCTCAGGCGAGCCTTGGGGGACAGCTGTGACTACAGAAAAAGCTTCCCTTGCTCCCTAGCTGCATGGCCCAGTCCCTAACTGGCCACAGACAATCATCACCCAACAACTGGGGACCCCTGCCCTAGAGGAGTAGAGAGCAGGAAGAACTTGTGCCAGGTCAGGCTGGAGAGAAAGGCAGGGCCGGGCCTTGCAGAGTATGTTAAGGAGTTACGCCTCTGTCTAAAAGAAAGCAGAGTGGGGATGATTCACATATGAAAGCGACAACTGTTTCTAATGTGTGTAATGACTACAGAGAGTCAGAGTAGGAGCAGCAGCCTGCGAGACGATTACAGTGGCCCGGAAGGGCATGGCAGCCCTGTGGAGGGCTCTACTCGTGCATGCGTACAGGCCGCAGCTGACACATCCTTCCTGCACACTCTCAGACAGCCACCCAGGGAAGGGAGGGCTCTTCGAGGGTAACATTTACACCCAAATGCAAAGAAAGCTGTCAGGGTTAGTCTTCACTGTCCGCTCGATCAGACGGAGACATCTAGGAAATTAGTAGAGCGCTCTTCCGGCTGTGTCAGTGGGATGCTTCTGGAGACAACTGGCATGTGGACAGCAAACTGAGTGGGGAGACCTGCCCTGAGTGTGGATGGCATCACCCTCAGGGTGAGAGACCAGACGGAACAACCGGAAGAAGGAGGAGGAAGTCCACTACTGCATGCTCTCTCCGCTTCTGGGCTGCCATGAGGTGAGCAGTTTTCGTCTGCCAGGCCTTCCACTGTGATGTTTCTGCCTTTCACAGTCCTAAAAGCAATGAAGTCAGCTGACCAGGGACCCGAACATCTGAAATTATGAGCCAAAATAAATCATTCCTCCTCTAAGTTGATTTTCTCAAGCATTTTATCACAGCAACAAAAAGCCCACACAAAATCTGTACTAGCTGCTTAATGTAATCTTCACATGTATGTATGAATAAAAGGGAATGCTACTTAACCAATAAAAACCAAAAGCATAGAAAAGTATGTCACAAACTTATGGTACAGACCTCAGAGGAAGCGGACAGTTCAGGAATGAGAAGGGAATACACAAAATTCTAATTAGTGCCCTCACTAACCCTGAGTCATCATACCAGAGAGAGAGCGAGAGCCTATTTCATTTATAAAATTAAAACTAATATGGAGATGATTATGATTGTTGAAATTTAAAATGAAACTATACACGATAAAAAGGAAAATGTGAAAAAGAAAAAACAGACAAAGAGATAGACAACACAAGATAAAATTCAATTATAGAATCAAGCCAACAGTTCCAAGAAAACTGGAGATTTTAAAAAAAAGAAGCAGAGCTGGGGATTTATCTCCATGGTTCTGCCGCCTGCCTCGCAAGCACAAGGACCAAGTCTGATCCCTGGTACCAAAAAAAAAAGAAGCAAAAATATAATGAAACATTTTTAGTAATACGGTAGGCTAGATTCTCATATTTACTCTCTGATAACAATGTAACTTGTTGAATAATGCATTAAATATATTAATAAAAAATACTCAGGCCAGGAGCTTGGTGAAAGTAGAAATCCAGGAAGGTCAGCCTAGAACTCAACCAGTTTCTGCCTTGAGCTTATTTGTCAAACTTTGTGAATTTAAGGTTTGGATTCATGGCTTCCTAGTTCCGAGAAAGGAGGCGAAGCTCAGCGTCTACTCAAGGCTGAGCACAAGACGCTCCCGCATAAAGCTGTAACCTCAGTGTGAGCGTTGAAAGTATGGATCACCTAGCTACAAAATCATCACGAATGAGGCAGGAGTAGCGTTGGAGGGAAGTGAGAAGAACTGAGAGTCTGCAAGCGCCTGCTGGTGCCTGTAAACAGAACCTGGAGGAGCTGCAGGGCCAGTGGCAGAGATTCGCTGGGCGGGCCGGGGAAGAGGAGGACCGGACTCAAAACGGAAGGAGGACGGAAGCAGCACTCTGAAGCTTACTGACACTCAGTGGTCCAGGTGTGTGGGAGCGAAGCCAGCCAGCCACCTGGTAGGCAGATCTTCCAGGTGGCAGAGTTCTGAGAAGAGCCAGGTTTCGGCGAGTGCAGGTATCTTTGTAGAAGAGGGACAGAATACGTGGGGAACTGAGGTAATGGCCCGCAGGAATGGCTTAGGGAGTAGAAGATGGGCGAGGTGAGAGCCTACAAAGCTTTGTGAGAATAGGATCTGGGAGAAGAGTGACGGAGTGGGAGCCTAGGCTCCCTGAAGAGGACACACAGAGACAGGGCATGAGGGTCTTAGTGCTGTAGGCCCTAAGGCAGATGATAACGTCATGCAGTAGGCACTTAATAAATAGCTTGCTGGTGTCTGACAGGGCGACTAATCACTCTACCGATAAAAATAAATAAATCGGCCCCCAAATTTTCCCGCTTCCTCTAATACAGAGACATATAAATATTCAAAAATAATTATCACCTCATCTATAAACCTCAGAAAGTTTATAAACAGTCATCATTATTTCAAGACAATGAACAGGAAGGTTTCTCTGCCTTTCTGTAACCAGATCACGCAGGGAACTGCAACACTGACTGTGCCCAAAGCAGGCTGTAGGCAGTGCAGGCTGGAAAAAGTGAAGCCCGTAATTAGCTTGTTTTGAGAAGTGAGTTCAGGCTGCATGCTGAGGTCAGCGTAACGCACCCAAATTCCATTCCCACAACTAAAACCTTCTGCACTACGAAGACAATGTTCTGTCTACAAGCATGTGTTCTATCCGTTCTGTTCCTGGTTCGAGGGTGTTTTGCTTCTCCTTCACAAGCCTTGCCTGCATCAGTTTCCATAGAAACTGCACAAGTGCACGTCCTTCCTTGCACGTAGCTCCTCTTTACCCCCGTTGACCAGCACCTTTGCTGCTTGCACCAGCGCTGGGCATCCTGGCTTCCCAGTTTCTCCATCTCTTTAGTTCTTTTCATTTTTTTCTCAGCCTTCTTGCTCTGTAGCACCGAGCAGGAATTTGAAACCTATGCTAGAGGTCTCTTGCGAAAACTGTAAGTTGATCTGGGATTCCAACTTCAGCCTTGGGTGATGATGCCATAAATATCCAGCCATTGTCTAAGGGGGCCTCACCCAGCAGATTTCGGTGACTCTTTTCTATTCAAAATTAAACTGAAGTCATAGTTAGTCTCTGTAAGTAAATGGTAGATCTGATTTCAAAGAACTGAGATGCGTTCTTGAAGAGGAACTGAAGTATGTATGTCAGAAAAACAAGGCTCCTCTAGAAAAAAAGAAACGACTGTTGAAAAGATGCATTGGCAAAAGGCCTGGGGTTGGAGTGAATTCTAGACAAAGGAAGAACAAAATGATCTTTTAGTGTTTTCATAATTCCCACAGAACTTCAAGTTCTTAAACTGGTTTATCTGCACCTCTCTTGCTACCGCCCTTTGATTCTGCGTACAAAGCTATTAAATGGAAAGGAAGCAACAGTAAAACTTAAGGATGCTTAAGGCTGGGGATTTAGCTCAGTGGTGCCACGACCTGCCTTGTAAATGCAAGGTCCTACGTTCGATCCCTGGTACACCCCCCTCAAACACATTAAGGATGCTTTCTCTAAGGAAGAGCTTGGCTATGTCATATTCAAAGATTATCCGCGGGAGAGGAAATGCTTTTGTGCTTCACTGGATGGGAAACATTGATTGCTGGGGAAAGGGGCAACTTTGGAGGCTATAGAAGAAAGGGGATGTTAACTCCAACTTTTGGGGAAGTGTTTTCATCACTAGAAAGTTAAAACTGGGAATCTGAGAGGTTTGCTTATGCATGGTTCACGTGAAGGAATGGAAAGGACGTAAACAGATCTAAGGCCGCACCAGAATTCACCTCAGACCTTGCGTACAGGGGTCACGTTTCTCGGTATATAGGATCTAGTATGATTATCTCAATCTAGAGAGTCAGAGTATTTTCTAACAAATTAGATAACAAATCCAGATAGAAAGCAAAAATATGACACAGGAACATAGCTCGTGAAAATGTAAATCAATCTGCTCAACACAGCAGTTTGTTGGTTGTCCTTTGTTTTAATTTCTGATTCAAAAAAAGTGTCTTAATAATACCTCAGAGGTATTCGCTAGAGGGTTTTCCCTGGAGATAGCTAAACAGGTGGGCATTACATCACGGCATATGGCAATAATTCCTAATTTCTTTGAGTTATGAACTTGGTGCTCAATAAAGAAGGTTGACACAAACAACAGTCACTTACTTGGGCAACAATTGCAATCTGAGCATATGTATCAGGGTAGCTCTGAAGCGTTTTGTAAGGCAAACGTAAGGAGGTTTGGGGTCTGGGGTTTGTTTTCGGTTTGTTCTTTTTTAAAGGAGATTTCCACAGTAGTTATGTTTGAGGCTGTCCATTGGTGAGCAAAACCCTCAGTCGCAAAGCCATCCTGACTTGTAAGTGAGTGAGGGTACGCTCACCAAGGGATGTTGGAGATTGGAGGACACCGACTTCGGCTGTCTGTCCCAGTCTACTACTGGGACATACTATCACCCACCGTGTGGCAGAGATGCTCAATCCTTGCAGGTGCTCAATCCTGTATTAGAACTCCTTGTCTGTGATTATTTTGTTTGCTTTCACAAACTCCCCCAACACTGAGAGCAGACCTACGAGATTCCCACCCAGGGCAGTGTGTGTAAGCAAAAGGCTTTGCAGGGGAGAATGTTTGAATGCACCAGATATTAATTTTTCCCAAAAATCAGTAATAAAATTTTAAAGGCTGTTTCTGCTCCCAGTTCACAGAGTCCCAGAAGCTGAGTCAACAATCGTGGAGAAGTCGTTGGGCCACAGGTTTAGAACTTCTGATAATGGGGAAAGTTATGTACTGGAACCATAGTGAAGCACACGTTTAGTAAGAGGGAGCTCTTCCTTCCCAGAGCCGCCATCTGGCTTTTTAAAGCTAAAAACACACAGAGTAGATGGAGCTCATTGGAGAATCAATGAGGCCTTCTCTGCCCATCTTAAATTCAGTTAAGCAATCCTGTGAATGGTAACTAACTGTACAATGAATATCCTTGCCTGCCCACACTTGCACCCCTGGCTAATTATTTCTTAATGGGAATTCTTGAAGCAGATACTTTTAATCCAAGGGTTGGTGCATTTTATAGTTTTTAGTACTCAGCCAAATTTTCCTACCTAAAGTCTATATCAATTTGCATTTGCCTAGCCAGGTTTGGGATTGCCTTGCTTCTCAATTTCTCGCCTTGTCCTATTGCTTTCAGAGTTACTTCATGTATTTCATTCATGTAAACACCCATTTATTATTCATGCCCTATGGAAAAACCCAGGTCATGGTACAGTCGGCAAGGCACAGTGGCTGCTTAGAGCCATCCGTTCTTGAGAAAAATGAATGAGGTATTTGAGTTAGCATAGGCGTTAGAAAAGAATGCCTAAATGGGGCAATCTCTACTACAAGAAGAAAAATCAGTACCCCAGGCAGACAGAATAAGATAAAAAAAAGTCTAAGAACTATCTTCAAAGTGATAAGGAAGGACACTGAAACGTGATGTAGGAAGACAGTCATAAACAGGAAGCCAGCCGGTCACAACGAGTATGAACAATAATCGTTACAGAAAGGCCTTCGACAGGGGAGATTAAAGAGCTAGCTGGGTACAGATGAAGAACCAACCAGTGATGTGGAAGATCTGGTCAAGGCACTGTCCTAGGAAGACTAAGGCGGGAACGGACAGATGAAAATTAGAAAAGGAAAGAGACACCACTGGGAGGCACAAGTTCAGAAGAAAGCACTAGACAAGAGCCACCGACTCACTCACTCTTCATAAGGTACCCGCGTTAAAAACACACCCCAGCAAGAATGCATTCCCCAGTTACTTTTATTTTAGGGAAAATGGAATAAATGTATAGAGATAGATAGATAATTTATTTCATGTCTACCATTTAGTTTTTATTTTCTCTTTAATACACAAAGTGTATAGAACAACCTTTTTTATTTCTATGTGATGCGTTATTTTTGTCTGCCTTCTTGTTCCTGTTTTCTAGTTTAAGTCAAACATGTTCAAAAATATAGCCAGTGCAATGGAATTTAGTGAATTATTGTCTGGCACGCACTGTTATTTCCTCAATATGGACAGGGGATTGGTCCTAGGACCCCCCTCGGGGACCTAAACCCACGTACACTGAAGTTCCTTTTCAGCATTACAAAGTATTTGCATAGAACCCATGCACGCATTCCCATGTACTCTAAATCGCCTCTAGACTATTTACAATACCTAAGAAAATATAGTTATTTTAGTGCATGTTTAGGAAATAGTAACCCCAAAAAAGTCTGTCTATATTCAATTCAGGCACAATTTTTTTCAAATATTTTGAATCTGTGGTTGGTTGGATCTATGCTGTAGACCCTGCCGATAGGGAAAGCTGGTTATCTATGACTAACTCCTTCATAAATCATACGTGCAGAGTGTAACATTTGCATCCCTTGTGTGGAGTTGCTACCTGGACTTCACACCTCATAATTCCTTTTTCAGCTCCTGTCCCTGCCCTGTTTCCCCTTTGACCTCTTGGTCTCTGCATCTCTCCACCCCCTTCCCATTTTAGAAAGATCTATCTCCTTACTTCCTATTATCTTATCTTTTCTTTTGCTTTTTATTTTTAATTTGAGTTCTCATAGGAGAGAAAGAAACCATGTGATATTGAAGCTGGTGCGTCTGATTTAGTTCACTTAACATTATGGTCTCGAGGTGCGTCCATTTTCCTACAAATACCTGGTCTGTCTTTGTGGCAGAGTAGTACTCCACTGTGTATGAATGCCACCATTTCTTTATTCAATTCACTCATCTGTTGATGGATAAATAGGCTGCTTCCAAGATTAAGCTATTGTGTACTGTGTTTTGTACATATTTAATGGTCACTTGAGTGTGGATAAAAAAATGTTGTGTGTATGTATACACACACACACATATATATGTACATGTATATATGTGTATGAAGTTCCCATTTATATACAAAACTTCCAAGCTTTATATGCATATCTTATATATAATATATATATGTAATTATAAATTTTTTCTATTTCAGTCCTCTGTGCTTACTAGAACACAAGGATTTTTTTCCTTGCTTTAATACTTAGCACAAAAAACAATCCTGGAAGATGGTAAACAGCTCATAAATGTCTTTTGACTTAAATCTAAATATCCACTTATTTTCTGTTAGGTATGTCAGTTTTTGAGAGCAATATCTTACAATGTCCCAGTAAGACTGTGTGTCTCTGTCAAAACTCCTTGAAGGGACCAAATGTTTGTGTGGGAGAAAGTAGCTGGCAACACTGCTGGGAAATTTAAAAACCAAACAAAATTCCCCGCTGATTCAACAAAGACTTAACACATGCCTGTAGTTCACCAGCCACTAGGAATTTAAAGACTTCAAAGTGGACATTGTGCAGCACTCCGGAGGGCACCGGTCATATCTTATTCTACATGAGTGTCTCCCAGGAAATGTGTCTTGTTCTCCTGGGAAGCTGTTTGCTCATGCCCTGCCTGTGATCTGGGGGTGTCCTCCAAACACACACGCTGGCAAGTCAGATGCTAATGGTATTTAGAAGCAAGCCCTTTTGAAGGTAATTGGGACTGGATGCAGTCAAAAGGGGACCTCCCAGGTGTCATCAATGGCTTTATAAGAAGAGGAAGAGGACCCAAGCTTGCTGTCTTGCCATGTGATGCCTCTGCCATGTTCTCATGCAGCACAAGACCCTCACCATTTGCTGAGAAGATGCTGGCACCACACTCTTAGCCTCCAGAACCTTGGGCCAAATAAACAACTATGCTTCAAAAGTTTCCCATTGCCTACTATTTTGTTATAGCAATGGAAAACCAACTAACAAGCCCTTGGCTATGCCTTTCCTCAAATGTACTTGAAAAACATATCGATAAGCTTGTCCTTTGAGGTCCTATAGTTCTATATATCACTATATTCCAAGCTTAGATTGCCCTGTTCGTTGCTCTGCCATAACCATGACACCTGTCTCTCCCTCTCCCTTTCCATGGGCAACCTATATGTTAGCTGGTTCACTTTAGCACCGAAAGTTCTTCGTTTCAGAGAATATTTGGCTTTAGGGTTTTGAAAATAGCCCAAAATGCACATGTCTGCAATGAAAGAAATCGGTGTGTAAATCTTATTTAGGACAGCCTGCCACAGTTTGGAAGAGTTCAACCATTTAATATGGCCCTTGTCCATGATAGCTAAACTTTATATCTCAGAGTAAACAAGAATCTGGAGGAGCCCCCAATCAGTAATTCAGTAACTGGAAAAGTGACCTCAGTCATTGCTCCTTGATTCTATTCAAAAACTGCTGCCAAAAAACTTGAACCGTTTCTCTAAGGAAATTTTCAAAGCGAACAATTTCTTAGGAATTACAAAAGAACTGTGACTATGTGGCACATATCAGAATGAACAGATATCAGTGACTTACTAGAAGAACTTAGAAAAAAATGTTACTGAAGGTTTACCAAACATTCTGTAAGCATTTGACCATTTTATTCTTTCCAGGGACATTTCTCCATCTTAGTGGAGGCTAGAACCTGTGTATGGGAATGCTGATAATCGCTCTTTCTTGTTCAAGCAGTCAAACCCCTGCTACCTCCTCTCCACCCAGCACTATTTCTTCCTCGCATGCCTGTCTCTCCTCCCTCCTGCACAATCTACAGTCTTCAGAATCTGAGGAAAAGGCCAAACTTGGTGGTGCACACCTATAATCTAGAACTCTGGGAGGCCAAGGCGGGAAGATTGCAAGTTAAACCCAGGTTGGGTAGATTAGTGACTTAGAAAGATCCTGTTTCCAAATAAAAAGAGGGCTGGACTGTAGATTAGTCAGAAAGCCCTAAACTCAATCCCTGTACCACAAAGAAAGTTTGAGGAAAACATGTGCCATTTATAAAAACAGCAGTGATGTTTTGGAAACATTAAAAACTGCTTCTTGCACTGGGAATCATTGCCTCTGCACTTAGATCTCTGTTGAAGAGAGACACTGCCTCTGGTATGCATTACTTAACTCCTAAGCATGATCTGGTGTCTGTCCCTATCCCTTGGCCTCCTGACCTTTAGCCACCATGCATGCGTGAATTCATTTCCATTCACCTCGGTCAGGCCGGTGTCCAGACGGACAGTGCCTATGGAAGCTCTACTTCCCAGAACATGGCATCTAGTTTGATGGTCAGATGCCAAGTGACAAGACAACTGAGGGAGATGACTCCTTCATCACCTTCCTCAGTGACACTGCTGCTGGCAAGCGTGTGCCCATGGCAGAATTCATAGACCAGGAACCCATGGTCATCAGTGAGGTCTGCATTGACACCAATCACTAGCTCTTCTATTGTGAGCAGCTCATCATGGGCAGGGAAGAGGCCACCAGTAACTTTGCCCATGGTCACTACACCATAGAAAAGATCACTGACCTTATACCAAATTCATAAATTGGCTGAGCGGTGCACAAGTCTACAGAGCTTCCTGGGTTTCCACAGCTTTGATGGGGAGACTGGCTCTGGGTTCACCTCCCCGCTGTTGGAACATCCCTCTTTTGACTATATAGAAGTTGTATATAGAAGTTATATACAATTCTCCTAAGTACATCCATTAAATATGTATTTTTATCTGTGGCAAAGTACGTTTCTTACTGCTTCCCTCTTTTCTAGCCATCAAGGTTGAGGCTAGTATTAAAGAGCTAACCTGCTGGCCTAACCTTCCTTTCATACCATCTTTCACATTCTCAACAAGTGGTTCTATAACTGCCCTCCTTAAAACTTTTGCCATGCCCGAAACTTAGTCCAAATTCCCAACCCTCCATACCTTTCAGTGCCCCGGTTCATTCCTTCTTCTGCAGCCTACAATCTTGCCACATCCCCATTCCCCTGCCCCAAGAACCCTGCTGCTTTGCTTTCCGGTCATCCCAACTCCGTGGGACTCCAAGGAAACAAGAATAACCAACCAGTGTCAGAGACCAACTATTTATGTAGAATGATTTACAAAGTATGCCTGTCACTATTGGGGGTGAAAATATACACGTGTACTCTTATTTGAGGATCGAACACTTGGAAAAGAACCTTGGGCAAAAACGTTTCCATACTAAGAATACCAGCGAAAACACCTCTACTAGAGATCATAGCCCTGTGTGCAGCTCTCAACTGGGAAATGCTGGGACACCTGATTCCCGCCCGGTCCCCCTCAGGTCTTCCTGAAAAACATAGCAGCGACAGTGGCAGGAATTTCCTCGAGTTTGCAGCCTCTTTCATTGAAAAGACTTTGTAATTCTTAAAAACATATTACTGTGACCCCAAATAGCTTGAAATGCTTACTAAAACAAGCTCAACAACAACAACAACAACAACAACAAAAAGGTCCAGGGATTTAGCTCAGCGGTTCAGTGGCCTGCCTTGCAAGGACCCAAGTTCAATCCCCGGTACCAAAAAAAATAAATAAATAAATAAATAAATAAAGCAAGCTCAAGACAACCTGAATTTTAATGGATTCTTAAATAATACTTTGGTCCTGACACCACAAAAATAATATTATTTGTGTGATTTCTTTTCCTCTAATTGCTGTCTTACCTGATAAATGCACGTTCTCCACTGTGGCCCACAGTACCACCTGCCTTTACTGCTATATCATAGTTCATCAAATTCCAAACTGGAACAAAGGAAACAAGAAGAGATATTTAACTCTGAGGTTCCACAATATTTTAACACAAGAGTGAGAAGCAACATGCCTTAAAAAGAGAAAAGAGAACCCAGGACCCTTGCTCCAAGCCCTTTCTTGCTCAGTGAGAGTCCCCCAAATTCACTGCTGCCACTTGGAATCCTTCCCTGATTTTCCAGGGGAGTCTTAGTCAGCTCTCCATCCCATGTGTGTCTCTTCGTCACCTGGGAGCAGGCCCACTGTCTCCACCAGTGAGTAACGGCGACACGTTTTCTTCCTGACCCTCTGCCTTCCGTCTTTGTCATCCAGCCCCACCCCTACTCCGTCATGACCCCAGTTTTGCCAGATCTGGTTTTGCTCGACATCAGATGGACTCAGAACCGTGGAGAAACTATAGTACATGCCAGATGACACAAAAACTGCCATCTGGGTTTTCACGAGATTGTGCGTCCGAGAGTGACACCAAGAGACATACACTGGAAAAGCAGGATGACTCTGTCTGAAGCAATCCTCATGTACTGTACTTCAGGCCTTCCTGGAATGTTCTAACAGCTTCCTCAATAACTGGAAACTAACATCACCTAAATTGTGTTTCAATCCTTTCTCCTACATCAAAAAAATTTACATCTTTTAAAGATACTAAAAAAAAATTTCAAATAGCCTCCTTAACTTTTTCTAGAATATTCTACTTAAGAAAAAAGCACCATCTTTTTCTCCTACAAAGCTTCTCACTGGCGTTTTCTCAATTTCAATTACAATTTTATTATTCCCTGGAGTCTCCCCAAGGGTTACTTCATGTGCTAAGGCTGTCCTTACTTAGAGTGGCTACATTTTCTCAGAAATTAAGTTGAAGGGAGGGCAGAGAAAAAATAAGAACCAAGATGGAGTATGTAAAGATGCGAATTTCCAATGATGAATGTCGTTACACTGTATACCTTAAATGTATGAATAGAATTAATTTTAAAAGAGAAATTAAAGAGAAGTTGAGATTATATTTAGGGATTCAGACTTTAATCACCCAGTGGTCCTTGTGAGTTTATTTTTCCTCAGTAAATAACAAAAGGTGGAAAACTTGACGCTGAACTCGACATGGAACTTGATACACACATACCTGACTTTCCTTCCCAATCCTTTCAACCTGTAATCACCTTCCAGAAATCTGGTGTGCACACACAGCCGCCCCAGTAACTCGCCACGTTTACGGTGAAGTCGCCTGATGCCGTCTCTTTCATTAGAATCTTTATGGCTCGTGTGTGGCATTTAGTCCATGCTTGGAAGTTGGCACCAGTATTACTAACTCAGGGTCAAGCCCCGGCATCTAGGGCTCCCTGTCACCTCTGGTTGCAGCCTGTTAATGCGGAGCTGGCAGGCAGGAACAGTTCTTCCCTGAGGAACTCGTGTCCCTCACCAGTTCTGCGTGTGTCTTTTGGTCTGTTTGCAGTCTTTCCACCCAATATTCACTTCGATTAATTCGTTTAAGTATGCATTTAGGAGTCCTGGGGAATGGACTCAGGACTTTGGCACTGAGTTACATCCACAACCCTTTTTTATTTTTTTATTTTGAGAAGTGGTCTTCCTAAATTGTTATATGGCCTAGGCTGTGCACAAACTTATGATCTTTAAAAGTGGCAGTGGGGGCTGGGGATTTAGCTCAGTGGCACCGCGCCTGCCTTGCAAGTGCAAGGTCCTGAGTTCGATCCCTGGTACCAAAGAAAAAAGTGGTGGTAGGGGAACTCTTTTACTTAGCTGTTTCAATGATCATCCTGTTAAAGGAAAACTATATTTTCTGAGTTCTCATTTTGATTTTCTTCCACCCCTTTCACACTGCAGGAACTACAGAGCACAGTGACATTTTTATTTGAATCTCACTGGCAGTTTCTGTGGGTGCTGTCATCCTTGCTAAACTTCTGGCATGTGTGTGTTTCACCTCACTTTCTAAGGACATGCAGAAAACTATTATTTGATATTCTTGTCATAGTCTCATCTTCCAATTCTAATTCTTTATTGTGGTTCTTGGGAAGAAAAATCTTTTCTGTTGCCATTTATCTATTCTTTGCATATAATTAAACCCTTCAATTTCCTTTCCCAAGCAGAGCATGGGCCTGAGCACATTAAATCACAACAAAGTGTATTCCAAGCCACAGCGTCAGCACTGTGACAACTGTGATACCAGCACTGGCAAATGGAAACTAATAGGATTTTCAAAAAGTAAAATAGTCTGTCATTTCTACATGCTATATATGAAGCAATATTTAGCTGCATGGTGTTCAAGTCTACAATGGCAACTGTGGTTTCTTTGAGATTCTATAACAAAAATAATATAAATAACAACATAAAGAAAAATGCGCACATGCACTTAGAAGGCGGGAGGGAGACTATTAGAACATTTCTCTTTCTGTCCTTTTTCCTCAAAATGTGATAATACACACTAAAGATGTTAACAAGAGCAAGGAGGGGAGCCAGGAAGCCGGGCCATCCTCAGCTCCTGTGTGTGTCCTGAGAGAAGCTGACACTGTGTTTCTCTACTGGCCCAGAATCCTGTAAACGTTCCACAGGGCTGAGGGAATAGGGTCACCAGCCCCTTCTGTTTGTTCTGTTAAGTGAAATTTTGTAGAACTGTTGGTTTAGAAGAGACTCCTGAACCAAGCACCAAGAGACAAGTACTGGCTGGCCCCTTCAGCAGAGGAGGCCGGTAGCAACTCGGGAACCTCTCTAGGCTCACCCTTTCGGCCAGTGAGCCAGAGGAGCCTAGGTGCTCAGGCACCAACACAGCAGTGTCTGTCCTCCTACTCCTGTGAACAAGAGAAAAAGAGGGCCTCTCTGAGGCACCTAGATGAAAACTGAATCCCACTGCAAAAGTGGAGAAAATCTGTGATAAAGGCACACCACACCAGACTTACCATAGCTGGTAAGTCGGAGGGACCAGCACCTCACATCAGAACCTGGTCTAACTTTGGGGGAAAGACAGCTGAAACGTGCAGTATGAACTGGCAGAGTTCAACCCAGCGGGAAGTCAGAGATCTCAACTTGGACCTTGCAGCCAAAAATCAGCCTGAACCTCAGGGGACAGCAGCTGGCTTGCTGAGACTAATTAGCTTAGACCTGTACACTCCTGCCCACACTGTCTGTTGTGTCAACAGAGGTATAGCCTGAAGGAGGCCCTCCATTTCTATTTGTATTTTTTATTTTCAAAGTAATATTTTTCTCTTATTTTTAATCATTAAAAATTTTTTATCTATCTTTTTCTTTTCTCAAATTTTTTTCTTTTTATCTTCTTTTTCTTTTCTTTCTCTTTCACTCTTTCTCTCCCATCTTGATCTTCATTTCACTCCCGTTTTGTTCCTGTTCCTATCCTAATTCAAATTTATTTTCTTTCTTTTTCTTTTCTTCTCTTTTTCCTTCACTCAATTGTCCTTAGTTTTAAAAGACAGTGATTACAGTCTCCAGCCTCTCTATTGCTGTTAGTTTGCTCTGTTCTGTGTATATTTTGTTCTGTCTTCTCTTCTCTTCAACAATTTCGAGAGTTTCTGTGATCTTCCTGTGTCCTCTGACCTCACTTCTAAACTTTCTCTATCCTATCTATCCCTCCCTCCCCAACTCCTTCTAAATCCCAGACCTGAAGGGTAAAGTTGCTATAGTGAAGAATTTATTTGCTATCAACATATTTTGGGCTAGTCCTTGATTTCGATTTAATTCACACAGTTAAAGGTGATAAATTAATAACTACCACAAACTGTCATTTTCTAAGCTGTGCTTGATGCTATTGTGTTGCTTATTGTATCACTTGGGCTAAGGTATTATTGATCTAATCAGTTGTTCTCCTTGGTATAATGAAAACGAGATTGCCTCAGAGACATTAGAGACTCAAAACCTAAAGACCAGCTATATCTGGAAGGTTGAAGTATTAACCCAGGATTAAACCAAGGACAAGACAACAACAAAAATATAAATTAGAAGACATTTAAACAAGGCACAAACACGTACTTCCGCCTGACCAATGGTAAACTCTGGGGGAAATGAGGTGGAAAAGTCTAACAATCAAACATCTGGACACCCTGCATTGGTAGCACTGAAAGTAACAAAACAGATAAATGAGGCTCTAGAAAAATTCAAAACAGAAACAATTCCCCAGATGATAAATGGTGAGAAGAATGAAAGACATGATTAGAGACTCTAGAACAGAAACAGATAAAAAAAAATAGATCAGCTCAGGACCATGATGGAAAACATGAATGCCCAGCATAGGAAATAAATGGGAACACTGAATGCCCAACATAAGAAAGAAATGGAATCCATGAAACAGATTCAAACAGATGTCCAGGAGATTAAAACTCTATAGAGGGTTGGGGATTTAGGTGGGCCAGAGATTTAGCTCACAATATCCTGGAAAAAGAAAATGAAGGCCACAACTCCATAAGGGCCAACAGAGCAAATACACCAAGCAAGGCAAGAAATTAAAGGGAGAGAGGGAAAAAATAAAAAGTAAAAGAACCAACCACAGGAAAATTACATGACAATGAAAAGTCAATACTTAACAGTTATAACTAGCAATGTTAATGGACTCAATTCACCAATCAAAAGAAATAGACTGGCAGAATGGATTAAGAAGCAAAATCCAACAATATTCTCTATACAAGAAACCCACGTAATTCACAAAGACATGCATAGATCGAGAGTAAAAGGGTGGAAAACAGTTCTTCTTATGACAGGAGTCTGGAAAAAAGTGGGGTAGCTATCTTATTTGCAAACAGAATAGATTTCAAACCAAAACTAATTAAGAGAGACAAAGAAGGCCACTACATCCTTGTAAAGGGAAAATACAACAGGAAGAAATGACAATCATAAATATATATGCACTGAATTCTAATGCCCCCAACTATACAAAACAAATATTAAGGCATATGAAAAATGAAATAATCACTAGCACAGTTGTAGCAGGGGACCTCAATACTCCATTGACACAAAGAGATCATGTAGACAAAACATCAACAACAAAATAAAAGAACTGAGTCAAATCTCAGAACAAATGGACTTAGTAGATGTCTACAAAGTGTTCCACCCCACAAAATCAGAACATATATTCTTTTCAGCTGCACATGGGTCATTCTCCAAAATAGAGCACATGCTAGTTCACAGAACATGCTTAAGTAAATGCAAAGGAATTGAAGTTATCTATCCCCTGTATATTATTAGACCATAGTGCAATTAAACTTGAGATCAATAGCCTAAGAAACTGCAAGAACTTCACGAACACATGGAAACTAAATAACAGCCTGCTGAACAACAATTGGGTCACAGAGGAAACTAAAGAAGAAATTAGACAGTTTCTACAATTAAATGATAATACCAATACAACATACAGGAACCTATGGGACACAATGAAAGCAGTTCTACAGGGAAAGTCACAGCAGTAAATGCCCAAACTAGGAAAACAGAGCAAGCTCAAACAAACAACGTAATACTTAACCTTAAGCTTCTAGAAAAAGAAAAGCAAGACAAACCAAAAGCTCATGCAAGGGAGGAAATTATAAAGAAGAGAGCAGAAATTAATGCAATGGAGACTGAGAGACAAATACAAAAAAATCAATGAATCAAAGAGTTGGCTTTTCAAAAGAATAAATAAAACTGATAAACCCTTAGCCAACCTTATCAAAAAGAGGAAAGAAAAGGCTCAAATTCATGCAGTTAGAAATGAAAAAGGTGAAGTCACAGCAGATCCACCAGGAATCCAGAGGATCCTCAATACCTACTTCAAAAGCCTGTACTCTAATAAAATGGAAAACACAGAAGAAATGGACAGATTCCTACATACATATGAGCTTCCAAAGTTGAACAAAGAAGATATAAAAAGCTTTAAAACCCCAATTATATTCAGTGAAATTGAAAATGTAATTAAAACATTAGCGACAAAGAAAAGCCCAGGTCCTGATGGCTTCACTGCTGAATTCTAAAAGACATTTAGCAAAGAACTATCACCACTATTCTTTAAACTCTTCAATGAAATTGAAAGGGAAACAATACTTCTAAATTCATTCCTGGAAGCAAGTGTCATTTTGATTCCAAAACCAGGGAAAGACCCAAAGAAAAAAGAGCACTACAGGCCAATCTCCCTAATGAACATATATGCAAAAATCCTCAATAAGATACTGGCAAACAGAATACAGAATATTATCAGGAAGATCATACACCCTGAACAAATTGGATTTATTCCAGGGATGCAAGGTTGGTTCAACATAAATAAATCAATAAATATAATATACTATATTAACAGAGTCAAGGACTAAACCCATATGATCATCTCTATAGATGCAGAAAACCATTTGACAAAATTCAACACTCATTCATAATAAAAACCCTACAGAAAATTGGAATAGATGGTCTTTATCTCCACCTGATAAAGGCTCTCTATGGAAAACTAACAGCCAATATTATACTAAATGGTCAAAAACTAAAAAGCTTCATGCTAAAATCAGGAACAAGACAAGGATGCCCACTATCACCACTCCTGTGCAATATAATTCTGGAAACATTAGCCACAGCAATTAGACAAGAGAAAGAAATAAAAATAAAGATAGGAAAGGAAAAAGTTAAACTGTCACTATTTGCTGATATGATACGCTACATAGAAGACCCAAAAAACTCTGTCAAAAGACTTCTAGACTTAATTGACAGATTCAGTAGAGTAGCTGGATACAAAGTCAACACTCAAAAATCGATAGCCTTCTTGTACACAAATAGCAGACTCACTGAGAGAGAAATCAGGGAAACGATTCCTTTCACAATAACATCCAAAAAAATGAAATATCTACGAATCAATCTAATGGAGGAGACAAAAGACCTCTACACTGAAAATTACAGCACTCTGGAAAAAGAGATCAAAGAGACAGAAGAGGATATAGGAAGATGGAAAAGACATCCCTTACCCCTGGGTAGGAAGAATCAACATAGTGAAAGTGGCCATACTACCAAAACTGCTATACAGATTCAGTGCAATCCCAATTGAAATTCAAACAGCATATTTCACAGAACTTGAGAAAAAAATCCAAAAATTCATTTGGAACCAGAAGAGACCTAGAATAGCAAAAACCATTCTAGGCAACAGAGACATGGCAGGGGGGATCACAATTCCCAACTTGAAACTGTACTACAAAGCCACTGTGATAAAAACATCATGGTACTGGCAAAGAAACAGACATGAGGACCAATGCAATAGATTAGAAGATGCAGAAAGGACACCAGACATATTCAGCTACTTCATCTTTGACAGAGGAGCCAACCCTCCTCACTGGAGGAAAGAGAGCCTCTTTAATAAATGGTGTTGGAAAAATTGGATTTCAACTTTACAAAAATTAAAACTAGACCTATATCTCTCACCATGCACTAAACCAAAATTCAAGTGGATTGAAGATCTTAATATCAAAACAGAAACACTAAACTTACTGGAAAGTAAATTAGGTAGAACTCTTGAAGACATTGGCAAAGGAGAAGACTTTATGAACAAATCCTCAGCAGCATCAGAACTTGCACAAAGAATAAACAAAACTGGGATCTCATTGTATTAGAAAGTCTTTGCAGTGCAAGAGAAGCTACCAAAAGATCTAAGAGACAACCTACAATGTGGGGACAATTTTTACCAGCTGCTCCTCAGACAAAGGACTGCTACATAAAGAACTTAAAAAAATCAGACCCCCCAAATTCAAAGATCTGATTCAAAAATGGGCATCTGAAATGAACAGTCATTTCTCAGACAAAGAAGTAAAAGCATCAAGTAAATACATGAAAAAATGTTCAACATCACTGGTCATTTGAGAGATGCGGATGAAAACAACACTGAGATTCCACCTCACCCCAGAAAGAATGGCTGCTGTCAAGAAATCAACCAATCACAAATGCTGGCAGGGTTGTGGGGAGATAGGAACCCTTCTCCATTGTTGGTGGGAGTGCAGCCTTGTGCAATCACTGTGGAAATCAACATGGAGATACCTCAAAGAGCTGGGACTAGAGGTTCCATTTGACCCAGCCATAGCTCTGCTGGGTGTCTTTCCAAAAGAATTAAAAGAATCATATCACAGTGACATATGCTCACCCATGTTTAGAGCAGCACAATTTGTAATAGCTAAAACTTGGAAACAACCCAATTGCCCATCAACTGGAGACTGGATAAAGATGTAGTTTTTCTATAAAATGGAATACTACTCAGCCATAAAGAATGAGAAACTAGAGATATTTATAGCTAAATGGATGCACATTGAGGCTATATTCTTTTTGGGCAGGGGAGTTTGAGACAGGGTCTCACTGTGTAGTTGAGACTGACCTGGAACTCACTGTGTAGCCCAGGCTGGTCTCAAACTCACAGCGATCCTCCTGCCTCAGCCTCCTGAGTGCTGGGATTACAGGCATGTGCCACCACACCTGGCCTTGAGGCTATACTCTTAAGTGAAATAAATAGGACCCACTTGAGTGAATACCAAATACTTCCTCTGGTGTGAAAAACTAAAAGTATAAATAAGATCCAAATTGCATAACTAATAATGTGAAATAGGAAGAAAAGGGCTAAAGGTGTAGGGGCAGTGGGAAGGGTGAGGGAAGGGAAATAAGGGAAAAGACAAATGTGGAAAAAGGGAGGAATGGAAACAAAGTCTTTGTAAATAGGGAAGGGTGAAGGGGGTGAAGGGGGGAATGAGACCCATCGTGTAAAGGTAAAGGGGATCGTGTAAAGGTACAGGATCCCAGTGATGAATGTAACTGTATTGTTTTCTTCTTACCTACTCACCAGATCATAGATTTATAGAAATCTACTTACCAGATCATAATCTTGAAGCTGAACTCCAGTTTCTAAAAGTTCTATAGCATAGTGATAATCCAAAAATTTTTTTCTTTAGACTTTTGTCTTCCTTTTCAACTCTCACATAAAATCTTTAATAATGACACACAGTAGACATAACAATAATGATAACAATAACAATAGTAGCCAGGAATTTAGCTCAGTGGCTCCAGCACCTGCCTCACATGTGCAAGGACCCAAGTTCAATCCCCTGTATGGAAAATAAATAACAATAACAATAGTGTTTTCAGATTATGTCTATGCTCACCCCTGCTCTATTCTCTAGTCTAAGTAAAGATTTTTTGTTGTTGTTCCTGAGCTTGAAGGGAAGGAATAAATTGGATATAAATGTGGTAGGAAATATACTTCATCATGGAACAAAATAAATAAAGGAAAACAAAAAGCAAGTTCAATGAAAAGCGAGTGAATTTGCAAGGTTTGGTTTGGAGAATAGGGACAGGAGAGGTGGATAATTAGGGGAGACTGCAGAGCTTGGACATTGGGCTGATTCTTTTTTAATTTTATTGAGTTTATTGGTACATTTTAGGGATACAGTACAGTTACATTCATTGTTGGGATCATGTACCTTTACATGGCAAGTCTTGATTCTCGTTTTTTCCCCTTACCTCTGCCCTCCCTTCACCCTGGGCTGATTTTATTTCCTGCCTTCTTCCTTCTTTTCAAAGCGCATTGACATGGGCAGAGACCCATTCTGAAAAACTCTTTCAGGCATTCAGGGAAAATGTGTCTTAGGATGAAAGAAGTGAGAAGTTGGGGGAGAAGAGAGAACAGTTCAGGACAGAGATGATGAAGGCTGAGGACGGAAAGGCAGAATCAGTAAGATTTAGCGACTAGACTTCACTAAATAAGACAAAGGAGCCAAGAAGAAACCCTGGTTTCATGAGATTCATTGAAATAAGGATCCCAGGATAAGGAGCAAGTCGTCTTGGAGTCCCGCTGTAAGAATTTTACCCTTGACTTGACCTTGTGACACCTATGTGGAAATGTTTACCTAGTAGTTTTGCTTGGAAATTTTCAATGGCTTCATTGCTGAAGAAAGAGGAACAGAAGCTGTGAAGTCAAACAAGGGAGGAAGTCATTTTAAGGACACCAGAAATTGAGACACACCGGAAGTTAACAGCCAACAGGACATTTCTCACTCCTTCCCCCACCTCTCAACCGTCACAGTCTTCCTGGGCTACAGACGTCGGCTCTCCATCCACTCCAACACATTCTCTGCCCTACAGTCAAAGGTACTACTTCCTACTTCTACAACAAATCTGTTCAAGCCACCTCTTTTAATATCTTCCCATGACCTTGAGGGAGAACTTCCAAGTCCTTAACTGTCTTCCACTGTCTCTGTATTCAGGCCCCGCACATCCCTGCTCCATCCCTCGCACCTTCCCCCACTACAGATGAATAACAATGTCTGTGGGCGCTGTGAAGGGATGGACTGGATGAACAGCAGCTCCCTCATCTTTCTCTCTCTGCACCTCAGATCCATTCCAGATCCGCTCCCTCTGCAAGGCTCCACTTCCTGCCCTTCTCCTTGAGTGTTGCTTGCATGTGGCTCCGTCTTCTCAAGAAACTCACTTTTAGGGCCAGGAATTTAGCTCAGTGGTGTTGCACCTGCCTCACAAGCACAAGGTCCTGAGTTTGACCCCCAGTACTGCAAAGAAAGAAAAAGAAAAGAAAAAAACCTCACTTTTAGTCCTAATATGTCTCAGAGATATTTTTCTTTCTAAAACATGGAGTTGATTTGTGTTCATAATGCATCTTAATTATTTCTTTCATCCTTTTTCCCTCCCCTCCCTTTATCTCTTTTTTTTTTTAATTATTGAGTTTATTGGTACATTTAGGGATACAGTACAGTTACATTCATTGTTGGGATCATGTACCTTTACATGGCAAGTCTTGATTCTCATTTTTTCCCCTTACCTCTGCCCTCCCTTCACCCCCTCCTCCCCTCCCCATCTACAAACACTTTATTTTCATCTTTTCATTCTCTCACATTTTTTTCTTTTCCCTTTTTGTTCTTCCCCTACGTATCACACCT
>NW_022900949.1:18255766-18270112 GCF_012274545.1 Fukomys damarensis | reverse complement strand
ACGCCACCAGTGATCGCAGGCAGGCAGGCAGGCAGGCAGCTGAAAAAAAAAACCCCTCTGGGGTCTTTGGGGCCTTCCTGTTCTGTTGTCGCACAGGCCGGGGGCTCCCGCGCAGGCCGGGAGCTCACGCGCACGCTGCCGGTGATCGCAGGCAGCCTCCCTTTATCTCTTGATGCCCCTCCCATTTGAGGAAGATCTATCTTCCTGCTTCTGATGGTCTGCCTTTTATTTTTCTCCTTTCTCTATAATTTGGGTTTCTCAAGTAAGAGAAACCGCGTGATATTTAAGCTTGTGTGTCTGGTTTATTTCCTTTAACATTATGGCCTCGAGGTGCAGCTGTTTTCCTACAGACAACCCAAGTTTATCCTGTGGCAGAGGAGTGCTCTACTTGTGTAAAGACCACATTTTCTCTATCTAGTCACCTGTGGATGGACACATAGCCTGCTTCCAAGATTTAGCTCTCCTGAATTGTGCTGCTATACACAAGGATATGGCATGAAGCGAAATTCTTTTAGTCTCTCTGTTCCGATTCCAGGTGCCCCTGAGAGAGGTTCTGGGTGGCGATGATGATCGGGTGACCCCCTCCATTCCAGCCTGCTATGGACAAGGGTCAGGGTCACACAGAAAGGGGGAGACCCTTCTCCAGAGCATGAGGACCATCAGGCTCTCAGAGGAGGTGGTATGGACACCCAGGGGTCATTGACTTCTGTCTCAGATCCCATCATTCTGGGGGCCACCATAGTTTAAATTTCTCAAATCCTGTTTAACTTTTATTCTACTATTACATAATATCAGTGCAATTGACTTATATATAGTCTTTCGACCTTGACCAATCAGTGTCATAAGTGAATCTGGTATGCACATTCTTTATTCAGATCACTATGATTAAGTAGAAATTTGAGTTCCTAGTATAGTATGATAGGAGACTCAGGTTCTGTTTTAAGTATGTGGCTTAGAAGAAACACATTTTTAAAAACCAGGCAGCCAAAAGCACCACATTATTAACTGTGTCTGTCTAACAGATGGTAATACTAATTGTTGTTCAGGAGCTGCCTAATGTTTTTATTTCCTCAAGGGTAAAATATGAACATAGACATACAAGATTTTTAATATTCCATTGCTATAACTTACCACATGAGCCTTGCATAATATATGATTCTCCTAAAAGTTTTAAAATAGGAAGAAAATATATCTTATTTTGAAAGAATATGACCCTTTTTAGAAAGAAACATTTTTAGATGTCAAAAAATCGCAACTTAGAAAACCTCACTTGAAATTAAGTTGTTTATTTGCATTTGAATGAGATGCTATTTCTGTTCATTCTGATAAATTCAGCACTCTGCTTCCATCAATATTTAGTGACCTAACTACCAGACTTTAATTGCAAGTTATTGCAGTGAAGTTCTGCATTTCTCACAGATCAAGAAAACTCACCTCTTGTTTATTGGCTTCTTCAAAATAGGATTTTTTTTCCTGTGGGGTGCTGGGATTGAACACAGGGCCTTCATACTGAGCCACATCCTTTCTGGTTTTATTTTAAGAAAGGATGGCACTAAGTCATTAAGCTGCCCAGGCTGGGCTTGAACTTGTGACCCCTGCCTTAGCCTCCCCATCCTGCTGGGGTCGCAAGTGTGCACCAACACAGCCAGCTTACATGGGGTTTTCATCATAGTTGAAATAGGAAGCATTTCCTTCCACCCGTACCTGTGGCACCATTGTCCATATACACAGATAGAGACTGAAATGAAAATACTGTGTTTTATCTTCCAAATCTACACAGAACTGATTCAAAATCAACACATGCAAAAAAAAAAAATATCAACAGCATTCTGGTACAGAAATAATGGATTCACTAATAAATAAATTAGGAAAACAATTCCATTCACTGTAGCTCCAAAAACTTTTAGATACCTAGGCATCAATCTAATGAAGGAAGCAAAAAACTCTACAATGAAAATTACAAACCTGTGAAGAAAGAAATGAAAGAGTGCACTAGGGAATAGAAAGACAACTCTTGTTCTTAAACTGGCAGGATTAACTTTATTCGCTAGAATGATTATATTACCAAAAATGATCGAGAGAGTTAATGCGATCGACATCATAATTCCAAAGACCTTCTTCACAGATGTAGAAAACATCCTGAAGTTCATATGGAATCAGAAAAGAGCCAGAATAGTCAAAGCAATCCTGAGGAAAAAAAGAACAATGCTAGAAGCACCACAATTCCAATACTCGAGCTACATCATAAGCTAATAGTAACAAAAACAACACGGGTTTAACACAGAAACAGACAGCTAGACCGATGGAATCAAACATGAGAGAGAGAAACAAACCCATGTACCTAAAGCATCTGATTCCTGACAAAGGGACGAACAGACAAAAGGACCTGAGGAAACTGGACATCCACTCACAGAAGACTGAAAATAGACCCCGTCTGTCTTTAACAGATTAAATAAAACATGGGCTAAAGATGTGGAATTGAAAAACTGAAACTTAGAAGCTACTAAAGATAACAGGGGAAACATTTGATTCGTAAGTCCGGGCTGAGCCTTCCTGATTAGAACTCCACCAACACGGGAAATAACGTAAAACATCAACAGAAGGGTTTGCATCAAATTAAAGAGCTTCCGCAGAGCAAATTAAACAGATAGCAGTGTAAAGAGACAAGAAGGGGAGACACAAAGGGGAGAAAATTTCTGCTGGCTACTCCTCTGATAGAAGACTGCTGTAGTATCTAGAATATATTTTTTAAAATCTAAAAAAAAATTAAACCCCCAAAACAGGTGACCCAATCAAAAAGAGATCAATTGAGCTGAATAGACCCTCATCCAAAGAAGAAGCATAAAAGACCAATAAGCACAGGAAAAATTGTGCAGTGTTTTAGTCATTAGGGAAACACAAATCAAAACTTCTTGGAACTTCTGTCAGAACAGCTGTCAGGGAGAACACAAGAAACTACAAACGCTGGTGAGGATGTGGGGAAAAGGAGCCTTCCTACATTTTTGGTAGGAACATAATCTAGTACAACCACTATGAAAACCAGTACGGGATTTCCTCAAACAACTAAAACTAGGGCCGGGGAATTAGCTCAGTGGTAAGTGCAAGGTCCTGAGTTCTATTCCTGGTACCACAAAACTAAAAATAGAAATACCAGCTGACCCAGCTCTACCATTCCTGGCCATATTCCTGAAGGAATTGAAGACATCATGCTACAGTGATGCATGAGTACCCGTGGTTATAGCGCCACAGTTCACAATACATAAGCCCTAGAAAATGTTGAGATGCCCGTCAACAGGTGAACAGACAAAGAAAATGTGGTGTGGGCGGGAGATTTAGCTCAGTGGTGCCACCGCCTGCCTCACAAGCGCAAGGTCCCGAGTTTGATCTCTGGTACCAAAAAAAAAAAAGAAAAATGAAAATGTGGTGTGTATACCCAGTGTGGCATTTTTGGCCGTATTATAACCGCCTGCCTCACAAGCGCAAGGTCCCGAGTTTGATCTCTGGTACCAAAAAAAAAAAGAAAAATGAAAATGTGGTGTGTATACCCAGTGTGGCATTTTTGGCCGTATTATGAAATAACATGAAACCATGTTATCTGCAGTAAAATGAGCAGAATTTGAGATCATTATGGTAAGAGAAACAAGTCAGCATCAGAAAGTTTAGTGCTTTCTTTTACACCTTAAGTATAAACGAATGAATGAAAGAAAGGAGAGACCGCAGGAACCTGGAAGGTGGACTCTCGGAGATGGGAAACGGGGTCAGGAAGAGGGGGAGGAAAGGGAGAGAAGCAAGGGATTGAAAATGATCGCGATACGTTACACGTGTGCACCAGTCCCCCAAAATGAATATGGCTATTCTGTATTACAAACATGCGCTGATAAAACTCTACGTAATACTTGGTTACTAAAATATGCCTTTCTTTGCCAACTGCTTTCCTGTATGACTCGTGGCCTTCTCCGTGTATGGTTGTCCCTTACTGTCTCCAAGGTATTGGTCCTAGCCCCCAACAAGCATGAAAACCCAGATGCCAACGTCTCATATGAAATGATACAGTGTTTGCGCACAACCAGCTCCTCCTACATGCCGTAAATCATCTGTGGATGACTTGTGACACCCAGTACAGTGCAAATGCTGTGCGTAGTGGTTACAATGCGTTGTTTAGACAAGGATAGCAAGGAAAAGGCCTGCACACATTCAGTACCCATACAGCTCTTTTTCCAAATTCCTTCGCTAATTGCACAGGCGCAAGACACACAGATCGGGAGAGCAGCTGTACTTCAAAGGAAACAATGTGTCGGAACATTACCTGTGCAGATGTAAATCTAGCTTGCAGATGTATATTTTGTATAGACACAACTTTGCCTTCTCCTTTGATGAGAAATTATTTAGTTGGCTTAAGAGTTGAAGTTCTTCAAATTAAAACACTTCTGCCCAGCAAAGGAAACAACAGTGAAGAGATAACTTCCAGAAAGGGGGAATATCTTTGCCAGCTATTCTTGCAACAGATGATTGATATCTAAGATACGAAGAACTAAAAAAGAAAAAAGCTAACTGGAGAAAAATAGCCCTGTCAATAAATGGGCAAATGACTTCAACGTTCACTTCCCAAAAGAAAAAATGCAAGCATCCAATAACTACATGAAGAAATGTTCAGCATCTCTAGCCATGAGGGAAATGCAAATCGAAACTATATTGAGATTCCATCTCAGCCCAGTCAGAATGGCTGTCATCAAAAATGTATAAAAAGTAAGCAATGAACCAGGAAACACTGGTGAGCCCCTCACAAGGAACCCTTCCACGCCGTGATGGAAATGTAAACTGGTGTAACCGCTAAGCAAGTCAGCGTGGAGCAGCATCAACACTCGAAACACTAAACACAGAGCTAGCGTCTGTCCCGGCTACACCAGGCCCCCATCCGTTCCCCAGGGAGCAGTGCACACCCACACCTGTGGCAGCACACACTTCACGAGAGCTCACGAGGACTAAGCTACGGAAAGGGCCAGGCGCCCATCACAGGTGGAGAAAGGAAACGTGTATTTACACACAACAGGGTGTTGTTCAGCCATGGAGAAGAACAATATCACGTGATGTGCAGGCAAACCGACTGAACTGGGGACCATCACCTTAAGTGAAATAAGCTAGACTCAGCCACATATCATGCTTTCTCCCACACGTGGATTCATAGGAAAAAAATAGAACATAGGAAAGTAGACCGTTAGAAAAGAGGAAAGTGATGAAGAAGGGAAGAAGGGAGCCAATGCAGAGGTGAAAATAATCAAAGTATGTGCTATACATGTGTGAATACATCAAAACAGAACCTACTATTCTGCACAAATAATAGGAATCAGTGAAAGTATTTTTTAAAAAGATCTGGTGTTCTTCAGGTAAAACCCTATTTAGCTCTTCTTATGTGGAGGGATTCCACAGTTCTGATTTCTCTAAGATTTAACAAGGTCCTAATATTTAAGAAGCAAAGTGTCCCTAACAGAGTATCTGTAGGGTAAGAAATGAGCATAAGAATCCTACAGCTGAGTAACAGAAACCCCAAAGATGGAACAGATGTTTAATTGGTAACAAAAAGGGAAACTTTTCTCTCAGGGTAAAATATATATGCATGGTTGTTTGCTCTTAGAAACATTTTTTGTTTCTGCATTTTAAGGAAGCGAGGTGTCCTAAATCAAGAGTTCTCATTATTTGCAAGCGTTTCTTTCAGGAGCTGGGAGTCGGGAGTGTCTGGCAGACGAGGTCTGTGCTTCAGGACGATGAGAATGGAAAAAGGCAAGAGATTCTGAAGCAGTTGTTGATGACCAAGTTGGAGTGGAGAGCTTTGACAGAGGAGTGCCCTGTCCCCTGGAGGGCAGTTCTGGGCCAAGGCACTGTCGTGCGGAGTTTCCCCTCCTTTCTCTCCTTTGCTGCCAACACAGCCCCCTCCCAGACTTCTCCCCTGACTTTAGGTGCGAGTGCAAGGGCTTAACAACTATAAACGTCCATCCTCTCACTTTGAAAGGCCTTCGCTAATGCCCTGGTGAGCGTGGACATGCCAGAAGTATGATGGAGCGAGCCTTGCTAAACACAGCCCCCAAAAGTCAGCCCCACCACAATCAAGGCTGGAAACTGCAGAGATGATAACTATGCCTTTCATTTCGTTTCTTTATGAGCTTTCTCTGAGACAGGCCCTTCCATGAGAAATATTTCTCAGGGTCTATGAGGTGAACGCTCATAAAGAACCTTCCCTGGTCACCCTTTATTACGCCTTCTGAAACACTTGTAAACGTTTCTATGAGGTTTTTAGGAGACTTAGAGCCTCCGTTCTGTGTGTATTCAACGTCTTTGGAGACAGTCATCAGTTTGTGCTTCCTGTTAGACTCCCAGTTACACTGCACTGTGCCTTCTGACGCCCTCTGTTGGTCTGATTTAAATCCTGCTCCCTTCAACTGGCCCTTCAGTCTTTCGCCGAGCTAAATTCTGCAAATCCCTTTTCCTGAGGACAGGAGTTCAACAGGGTGTGAATTCTAAATAGAAATTCACACAGCTTTAAATGTTCATCTTAAACTTACCACCATGGAACTAAAATTATTAAAATATAAACTTTTAAATTACATGATTAAATCAACAGACTTGTTTAATCTTTTTTTTTTTTTCATTTTTGAGACAGGGTCTCACTATGCAGAAACTGGCCTTGAACTCACTATGTAGCCCAGGTTGGCCTTGAGCTCATGGAGATCTTCCTGCCTCGGCCTCCCCAGTGCTGGGATTACAGACCCGGCAGATTTATTTAATCTTAACTACTACTATTACTACTACTACTACTACTACTACACTTAAAGGTTCAGAGACAATTATTTTTACTTTTAATTTTAAATAATACATGGCATTTGTACATATCTTGGCACAGAATGATAATTTGATATATGTATATACGTATATAATGCACAATGACCAGCATAGTTAACATTTCCATCTCCTCAAATATGTATTATTTCTGTTGGTGGGGGACTTTGGACTCTTCTTTCCTAGTTAATTTGAAATGCACGGTAAACTGTTGCAGATTATGGTCACTCACTGTGCTACAGAACACCGGAACTGGGTCCTCCCGTGTCCTGTGCCCGCCCTTCAGCTCTGTCTCCACCTTCCCGTGCCAATCTCTTGTGGTCACACCTGTGGATCACCAACTGCACTCTACTTAGATGGCGATCAAGATGCTTAACTTTCACAAGTGAGTGAGCTCACATATCATTTTCCTGTGCCTGGTTATTTCACTTAGCATTAAATCCTCTAGCTCCGTGCACATTGCCCCGAATGGCAGGACTGTACCCCACTGTGCATACCTCCTCTCTCTGTCAGGGTACGGATGACATGGGAACGGAAGTGTAAACACGTTTGCTACCTCGGAGTCATTCCCTCTGGAAATTTGCGTACGCAGGAATGGATTTGCTGGGGGACGCGCTGGCTCTATCTCTGGTTTTGCGAGGAAGCACCATACCATTTTCCATGACGGCTGTATTCATTCTCATCACTTTGGCGTCGAGGTTTCCAGTGGGCCACCTCTGCGAGGACCGACGTCCGCCCTCCCGGAAGGAGAGGCGCTGGGTCCCCTGCGCCTGCCCTCGGCTCCTGTCCGGCCACGCCTCGCGCTTAGTCCGGACTCCGGAGGCGTAAATGAGGCTCCTCGCCTGGCCGAACCCCGCTTCTGTGCAAGGGTTCATCTCGCTCCCGCCTTCTCCTTCGGCCACGGTCCATGCGTGCTGTTCCTACCCGGCCTCTGTCCTTGCGGCTTCGGCCTGGCTCTCCTGTGGCCCGGCTTCCTGCCTGCTTCCGTTAACCCTCGCTGTCCACATCGCCTGGTAAACGGTACGTGGGAGCACCTGCCTCCTGGCAGGTCCGACCCCATTCCTCATGCCTCTGCCCCGCACGGCCAGTTCTCCACCCAGTTCACCTGGCACAGTACTTGTCATCTCCTGTGTCTTCCTAAAAATAACGCCCTTGATTGCTGTCGCCTCTTCTCGCTCTCCTCGGTCACTCTTTCCTTATGTATCTTTCCCCTAATCGGCGGTTCCCTTATCTCCTCGTCATTTTACGTCTTCCAGTTCTTCCTGCTTTACTCCTGACTTCCCATCTACCACAGCCAAGGCGCTACCTTGGTACAACAGGCACTGCCAGCTAGGCAGGGCCTTGTTAAAGGATATATCTATACCAGTGCATGTACGTGCACACACACACATAGCCGTTGTTGTCGTTGTTTTATACGGATAAAGTTCAAACCAAAGGCCTCACACAGGCTAGGTAAGTTCTCTACCACTAAGCTACAGTCCCACAGCATAATATATAGTTTTATTCTTTTGGGGGGGTACTGGGGATCAAACTCGAGACCTTGTGCTTGTGAGGCAGGCAGCAGAACCACTGAGCTAAACCCCCAGCCCTTGATAATATACAGTTTTAAATCCAAAATCACCCATACTGGAGTTTTCTCTTTTGGGAAACTAATTTAGTAGACACCAGACATTCACAATAGTTTCAAATTAAAGATCTGCTATTGTATTATGAAACGGCCTTGCACTGGTGTCCTGAGTTGCTCTCTGGGCCCCTTCAGCTCTGTTCTGATTATCTGTGAGCAAAAGAGAAGCATCCATAGCTCAGGAAGCCTGGCCTCACAGCTCTGAACGCGTGCAGCTCACATCCACGGTTCTGCATACCGCTTTCCTTCTGCACATTTACAGTTTGGGACTTGGCTACCCTCAGTGTCATAGCCCAACAAGTCACAGGGGGACACCGCCACCTGATGAGGGGGCAGCAGGGGATGAAAGGATAATATGCAAAGAGCAAGGACTGGAGAACAAGAGAGAGTTTATTATCTGGGAGCCAGGAATTGATCATTAGCTCTCTCCTGGCTAAAGACCTCCTGGTCTCACCTCTGGCCTGGCTAAGAGCATGCGCTCTGGATTCGTCAGTATTTGTGATTATACAACATTGTGGGGGCATGAGGCAGATGCAGGGAACAGCAGAGCTAATGCACTCATGAACCAGGCTCTAAAAGGGGAGGAATAGTGTGTCCTTGTGAGGGACAGGCCACAGTTAACAAGGCACCTGCGCTATCCTTCAGGCCGTAGCTAACGAGGCACCTGTGCTACCTTGGCTAACGTTTGATGGTGGAGAACGGCTCCAAGGGTCCTGGCTCCTCAGCATCAGTGTCTCCTTGCTGTAAAGACGTCACAGCCTCGTGGATCGCTGAGCTCTCATTCATGACTGTGGGCACAGGGAAGTCTGTCTCCAACACCAGCAGAGGATCAGTTAGCAGCTCACACTTAGGCCTGAGAGTGATGCAGGATGCTAATTAATAGCCACATTAAAAGCCAAATCAATACTATCCTAAGCCTGCCCAGTGCTCTCCTGTACTCAGTACCTCAGCTAATGCTGCATCTGTTTTTGCAAAGCCTGCAGAGCTTCTTGTTCTGCAGTTCCAGGCTGAAATGGATGTTCTCTACAATAGAATGTTTGAAGGTATATAATTCAGCTCTGCAAATTGTTGAGAAGAAAGATTCATGGTAATCTTCCTAAGTGTGAAAGTTTTAGTTTCCCTGCAGCAGGACTATTCTGAGGCGCTTAATGTATCCCCAAGGGCACTTCAATGTTCAAAAAACTGACTCCATAGTCTTGGCATCAAATGTGGAGAAGAGTGACAGTTAACCTGAGGAAAACATTCAAGAAACAGTGAGTGGCGAGGACCCTGATAACTACCTGCCCCAGAGAAGAAGCCTAAACAGTCCCACACTGTTCCAGTCTAGATTAAAATTAGTGTGGAAAGAGTTCATAGCATTGTAGGCAGAAGTGATAAAATACATATTGTCTGCAGTGTCTCACAGTGAAAGCCCAAACAGTCACAACAACTGACACACTGGTGCATACCTGCTAGTATTCACTCTGATTTTGGAAACTCATGAAGCCTTAAATCCAAGAAATTAAGAATATCAATATTTGGGGGCTGTCGGTGTAGCTCAGTTGTGCAGAGCATGCTTGTCTTGGTTCATTTGCCGGCCCAGAATATATACACGCATACCCACATACACACACATACAGGAAACATCGATATTTTGCACTGTGTGCATGTTTAGTGCATTTTATACTTGTATGAAAGAAAAAAAGATGATTTGGATAAGAGAAAATGAGATAGTCTAATTTCTTAAGGTAGAATTGAGTTGCGAACTGAGTTAGCAAACTAGAGTTTCTGGTAGGTAGAAGGTACCTGAGGCAGTGCCCCATGGCAGAGATGTTGTAGGTTATTACGTCCTGCTGTCCACGGATGCTCACCAATGCTGTTGCAAGCCTGTGACGTCCCAAGGACTCATCTGAGGCAGCCTCAGAGGCTGCAGAGTTTGGATCCTGGGGTGCGCCCGGGGCCGTGCTAAGGGTCTGTTCCCTACCGCAGCACTACTGGGGGGTGGAGACTTCAGAGGCCAGGCCCATTTCACATATTATTGAAATGTCTTTAATTTAGAAATGTTTTCCACTTTGATATTTCATTCAAAAGTTGCACTGAGGCGTGCCCTGGAAGGATGCTGTGGGACGGGGCTCCCCCTCTTCCGCCCTTTGTCGCGGGCCAGCGGTGAGCACTTTTGCTCTGCCTTGCTTGGCCACCATGGTGTGCTGTCGTCACCGGCTAAAAGCAAGAGTCAGCCATGGAACGAAGCCCCAAGACCGAGAGCCACAATAAACTTCTCTGTTCATGAGCTGGTTATCTCGGGTACTTATTAAAGTCACGGAAAGCGGACTAGCACAGAGGCTTCGCAATAATATCTGACTATACGAAAGTTTAGTTGAGCACACGCAGAACATGACGATAAGGAAGAGGAAAGTGATGACTGCAGCGCGAGACTCCGGTGAGCCAGAGACAAAGAAGAGGAAGCAAACATGGGGAAGCTGAAACAGGACAGGAAGTACAAAGGAGCTGAGAAAATGGAGCAGCTAAAAATATGTATATCTTGTGGAAATGCATCGCAGTAGGGTGGGAAGGCAGCCAGCAGTTTGAGAACATGAAACTAAGAACTGCAGTGACTTCCGAAGGCTGTCGGAAAACTTCTCAGCGCTTCCTCGCGCTGTTCCCTTTAAAAAGCCACGCAAGCAGCTCCTCCAGAAGCCACGGTACCCCCAGAACCGCGTGGAGGTTTAGGACCCACATCTAGCCTCCTGTTTCTCCTCCAGCCCTCAGAGTTAGCCAGTTCTGGGAATCTTAGGTTGGCATCAGATAGCAGTAAAGTGACAAGTCAAGACAGCATCGAAAATCCCTGCAGCTCCCAAGAAAGAAAGTTTTGCCCATAAGAAAAAGAGGACCAGAGGGCAAGAGAGAAAGAATGCATCTTTTTGTAACTACAGCCCGAAGCTAAACCCGTATCAGAGGAGATGCCCTACAACTTAGACAAATGAGACAGTGAAATGCACAAGAAATACTCAAACGTCTGTCTCTCAACATTTCATTTTAGTTACGTACATACTTAAATCATGTATTATTGAAATGTCTTTTATTTTATTTTCCACTTTCACATTCCACTAAAAAGTGACACTGAACCAGGGTGCACTGGCTGATTATCACAACAACCTGAATTCAATCCCCAGCACTGAAAAACAAAACTGTAGTCACACTGCCTTTGACATGTGCCTTGATGTCATCACCTTCCCAGAGTCAGTTTGGAGTCACCAGAGGGCCCCACAGCTGCCACTGAGCAGAACCAGTTCTGTTTTAAATGTCACTTAAATGTAAATGTATCTGTTACAAAATAAGAAAGCTTATAAATCAAATTTGCAATTAAAACACACAGCTACAAGAAAAAAATATCATTTCTATATACTACTATGAAGTGATCATCAAAAAAGAATGCTCAGTGTAAAAAAAATCAAGATAGGCAAAAATCATTCCCTTAATAGGGAAAAATATAAAAATAAATGAATACACTGTCCCTCACATATACACTTGTACTTTTAAAGTTTAAATCATTAGGTGGCCATGGTGACATAGGCCTGCAATCCCAGAACTCAGGAGGCTGAGACAGGAGGATCACCATGAGTTTAAGGCCAGCCTGGATGGGATACACAGTGACTTCAAGGCCAGCCTAAACTACATAGCAAGACTCTGTCTCAAAAACTAAATAAATATGGGTTGGGTATTTAGCTCAGTGGCATTGCACCTGCCTTGCAAACACAAGCTCCTGAGTTTGATCCCAGTACCAAAAATAAATAAATAAATACGAAATAAAAGATTATCTGTAGTAGAAGGGGGAGACTAGAAACAGAAACTAAACTTTTCTGAATAGGGCATGTGTTACAGTCTTGACTTTTGAAATATGTAAATATTTTATAAGACTTCAAAATAAATCAAAATTAAAATCAGGAAATCCCTAAAAATCAAATGCAAAACAAACATATGAAGTCATCTGTGTATCAACCTGGTAGCTTAATCACTGAGGAAGGCTTTATTTCAAGTGGTTTTAAAATGCAGTGATTTGGCCACATATATATCCAATCAGCGTGAGACAACACGGGAGATTCCCACTGGTGAAACACGAGTCAATTTGACCAACAAGAAAGATTAACAAGACTTAAACCACATTTAAAACCTGATTGTTCCAATTGATACCAAAACAATTAAACTAAACTAACATGTAAACTTAATAAAATATTTAAGAGACAATTAAGGAGAGCTGAATGTTGAATTAATAGTTGAGGATATGAAGAAACTATTGTTTCTCAGATGTGACAAGAATATTGGAATCTGCTTTGTAGAGATACACACTGAAGTATTTACAGATGAAATGATGTGATCTTATCTAAATCATTTTCCAAATAAGGCCAAAACTTGGGAAACTCAATGTCTAGAAAAAGTGTGGCTGTTAAAACTATGAATTAATCTAATACTGCCATCATTAAATCTGATTTATAATGAAATACTTAAGTACAAACACGTGCTCATATTTTGTATGCAGTTGGTCGGACACATGAGTACAAAGAACATAAAAGTACTAAAATGACAAGGACAGCCTCTGGAAGTGAAATGAGGAAAAGCAAAATTACTACCATAATCTGGAATGTAAATTTGCCCCAGAGTTCTATATGTTAAAGGCTTCCCCAGAGTGGTGCCGCACATCCAGAGAGGGGTGTGCCCTTGAAGAGGGCTGTGCTATCCTCCTGCTCCCTGTGCTTGCTTTTGCTTCCAGGTTTTGCTCCACCACACACTCCTGCTGTGATACACTGCCTGGCCACAGGTCCAAAGTAATGGGACCAGGTGATTGTGACCTGGAGCCTCTTAACCTTTTCTCTCTATAAAAGTTGACTATCTCAGGAATTTTATTATAGAGATGAAAATCTGTCCGACACAGTTACCATGAAGAAATTTATTTAAGTGACCATTCAGGAGTATGTGCTTACCTGAGGAAGTACCAGAAACTTTCAAAAAAGAAATGATAGTGCTAGGGCTGAGAGTACAGCTCACTTAGCATGTGTGAGGTCTTGGGCCCAGTCCCTAGAGGAGGAGGAGGAAGGGGAAGAGGGAAAGAGAGCAGAAGGGGTAGTAGTAGTGAACCACACAAGGGTGCTATATCTCACTGTGCCATCTGGGGTGAGAGAGCCACAGCATAGCAGGCAAAAATGGTGTTCAGTGTCATTAGCAATGGCACAATGACCAACCGACCAGAAGGACGTACACCAGAGCCATTTCTCAAGGCTCCTCTATATTCAGATCTTGCAGAAGAGGGTAGGTAAAATGTCAGCAGGAGTCACTTGGGTGCTTAGGGTAATAGCTGTTCATGGGACAGGGTGGGGTTATCTGGACGTCTGGAAGAGGCCAACCGGTTTGCACTGGCTCGATACCAGCTCTGTGACTGGAAACACTGATAACACCCAGTGCCCTTAGAGGAGGATTGACGTTTTAGTTACTTTCCTGTCCTGGGGACACAATACCAGAAGACACAGTGCCAGAAGCCCACAGCGTAAAGGAGAGGTTTATTTTGGCTCACAGTTTCATCCATGGCTAGCTGGCTCCAAGGCAGGAACAAGATGGGAGAGGGGCCTGGCAGAGGAGAAAGTACTCATCCCGAAGCCACCAGGAAGCAGAGTGAAGAGAGGGGCCAGGACCAGAACACACCCCTCCCAGGCCGTGCCTGCAGTGACAGCCTGCAGCCGGGCCTCACCTCTGAGCACACATTCAGCTCCTGACCTTATCAGCGGATGAACCCACTGAGAACAGCACCCCGTGTTCATGTAAGTCTTCTAGAGGACATCTTAGATCTAAACCAAAACAGCGAGGCAACATGGTTTCTCCCTCATTGCTAGCTCACTTTTGATTTTTTTTTTTTTTTTTTA
>NW_022900949.1:18239256-18255582 GCF_012274545.1 Fukomys damarensis | reverse complement strand
AAGGCGCAGGACCGAACCACTGAGCTAAATCCCTGGCTGCTAGCTCACTTTCTTGTGTAACCAGGAGTAACTTTTAATAATCTCTGTGGCTATCTGGCATCTGACTCTTAAATCTACCTGTTTCTCTGTGTATTTGTATGTGTCAACATAGGCCTACACATAATATGTTCAAAATATGTTCAACACACTTAGAAGAAACTCGTTGTCCTCTACTACTGAAACTACTTCTCCAAAAACTTTAGGTTCCATTGAGTTTGAGGCCCCATCAAAATGACTTTGCTAGCTCCTGCTCATAAATTCTGCATACAAAATTTTCCATCATACAATTCTTGGCCTCAAGTTCACTACTTTACCCTTACGTCGAATTTTATGTTCTTACCACAGTAAACTGTTTAGGTCCTTGAGTAAAGAATTTCTTTTCTTTTATAATCAGTGCCTGGTAACGCCCGTCTCTGCCTTCCTTCACTTAGAAGTATATTTCAGGACTCAATTCAGATGTTAACACTTCTGAAAAGGCTGTGATCTCCTAAGTATAGCATTGTAGAAAGCACTGGAGACTCTATCTTACTTTTGCAAAAGAGAAGACTTTCTTCTTGCAAAACCATTATTTGAAATCTCTACTCCCCTACATTTCCAAAGTCCTGGCATCACCAAGTCAACCGCTCTAACAGCCTCCTTAATCTGCCTGTTTCTGTTTCTTCCATTTCTCTGCTCCTTTCCTCCATATGGTTCAGAATTAGTGGGAATCGCACCACAATCACCAGAGAGGCCAGGTCGGGGGTAGACCGTCCTCATCCTAAGAAAAGATGGGTCAGCACCAAGGACAGGGACAGCCGTACCTGTCCTCAGTCCTCAGTTTAGTCACGCCATTCCTGTGTTCCTTAGACTAAGATCCTTCGTCACTGCCGAGCCTAACTCTAACATAGTCTTCATCTTTTGTCATAATGACGTTTTTAACCTATATCCCCTAGCACACGTCCTTTCTCTCCCTTAGTGCAATTGCTGTGCTCAATTAATTACGCATCAATTAATAAATGAACCAACGAGGCAATAAATCAACAAATGGGTTTCAGAAAAACAGAGTGACGTCCAAGAATGCTCTTAAGTAAAGCAAAAATGCAAGGAAGCAAAAGTACTATATTTTTTATGATGGCTTCAAGCATAAATTCTCAATCATGGCTGTACATCGGCGTGAGCTACAGAGAGTGTTAAAGATACAAAAACTACAAGGCTCTACCCCAGAAATGTAAAGTAATAAACCTGAAAATGGGGAGTGGTATGTGTTTTGAAGTGGAGAATGACTTGCACAGGTGGTTACCAAAGGCATGAAATAATTCTTCTACACATAGCTCTAAGTGCTGCTGTGTCCCCTAAAAGAGAAGTAAACCTCCAGATGTTCTTATTTATGTAAGCAAAAGGACTCAATATTTTCAAGCAGGCGAAGTGCACATCACAGAGATTATCTTTGTTCTGACCTCCACTGGTCTCCCGATCACAGCGTAGTAAGGCAACTGGAGTTGTTCTTTCAGGATTTCCTTTTCCCATTGCCACCTGTAAGGGTAGAGTTCTCAGGACTATTTTATCAGCCCAGGATGGGTTCACACTGCTTCAACTATGGGAGCAAAGAATCCCAACAGCAGCAAAGTGGGTGTGCGAATCTGTCTCACCTTCGACATCCTATCAGTGAGCTTCACCTTTCAGGTTATCTGTTTAGTTCAAAGAGCAGAAACTCCTCATCAGGATGTGAGTGCTGAACATATTACATTAAACTCAGAAGCTTCCGCATCTGTAAGTAACGTGAACTGCCTGTTGCACTATTTCGAGTATATGTTAAAGTTATTGGGTTGCCTTTTATTTTTGTTCAGAAATACTGTTTGAATTTTAAACACCTATGTAGAGAATTTTCTACCAGATTGTCCAAAGCTCAGGAAGCATTTATCAATTGGGCTTCATTGTTCAATTCAATTTTTAAAAAATTCTTTCTTAGGCCTCTCACTATATCCAGCATGAAAGCCATGACCTGGTCCAGCTGTCCAGAATTCATGCTTAGTTCCGGGATATGGCTTTGGCCTCAGATAAGGTGGGTGGGGAGTCTGTCTATGCTACCACCTCTTTGCCAAAACTAAGACCTGCTTATTTTTATAATGTAACTCTCCCTGTGTGATAAAAAACACATCAAACAATGAGGCAGTCTAATATTTTCACTGAATTCTAAAACTCCTTGATGGATTAGCCATGATGTTACCCAAAATTTGTGATATAATATTTTTTAATATTAGCATAGCATGAAACTTTTCTATTTGCAGGAGGACATTCAAATTCTAAGAATTATAATCAGTTTTAAAAGATAACATTAGCACACAAACTTTCAGTGTATTTGACATTACTTAGAAAAAGATAACATTATTTTAATATATATTTCATTTAATACAAATTTATATATACTCTTTCTTTAAAAAGGAATAATTTTTTCTGAATTCTTGGTCTTCAATCTCTCAAATGTAACAGATATTCGGTTAGTTATGATCATCCTGTTTAAGAAAGGAAATATGTTCTTTGACTATAATCAGCAACAATGTACTCTAAGGAATGTTAACATCCTAGCTTGGAAACAGGACAGATGGCGTTCTGGCAGAGGCACCTGCAGGTGAGAAGGAAGGGGCACAGGGAAAGCAGGGAGCAAGAGACTCAGGAGGGGACGGTGTTCTTCCTTATATCAACCCACAAGCTAACCTAGGGGAAAATATCACCCCACAGGATCTGACCCACTCCTGAGAGACAGCATTGATCCATTCATGAGGCTGGAACCCCCATGACCAAAAGCCTTCTCTAGGTCCCACCTGTTACAGGTGTGATCACTTCAGCCCGCTTCCTTGTGAATTTAAGGATAGCAGATCACAGCCACATCTTAGCAGACCATCTCCCCTGTCCTAGAGGCAGTAACTGTCCCCTGCTTTTGCTATCACTGTGTTGTCTGGAGTTTTGTCTCATTTAGTAACTACATATATCTTCTGATTTAATTATCTTTATATTAAATTTCTCTTGTTTAAGTCACCTGGTTGGGAAAAACTAGAGACATTTATAGCTAAGTGGATGCACACTGAGGCCATATGCTTAAGTGAAATTAGTAGGACACGTGTAAATACCGAATAGTTATCTGGTGTGAGAAACTAAAAGTGTAAATAAGGATCAAAATGTATAATCGATAGTGTGTAATAGGGAAAAAGTTCTAAAGATGTAGGGGAAGTGAGGGGGTAGGGGAAAGGCAAGAAGGGAAAAGAAAAAATAAGAGAAAAGGAAAAACTGGAAACAAAGTCTTTGTAAATAAGGAAGGGTGGAGGAGGTGAAGGGAGGCCATAGGAATGGGGGGAAAATAAGAACCTGATAAGTCATGTAAAGGTACACGATCCCAATGATGAATGTGACTGTATTGTTTACCTACAATGTACCAATAAAGAAAAACTAATCACCTAATTGGACCCTGGGTGTTGCAAGATTAATCTTCTTTTAACACTAGATATTAGTGAATATTTTGAATTTTAATGAGACATCTATGCCCCTCTAAAACAGAGTTCAATTATTTTTTAAATTTTAACATGGCTGGGGATTTAGCTCAGTGGCGCCGCCACCTCCCTCACAAGTGCAAGGTCCTGAGTTTAATCCCTGGTATGTGAAAAATAATTTTGTAATGTGTTCAAGTATCATTGCAAATCTAAATTCACTCTTGCAAATTTCCTGTTGTACCACAAGGCATAAAACTTTAGTAAGCAATTTTTTAAACTATAAAGGGAAATTCTAAAATTGCTGAGTTCCTACCTTTTCAATGGAAAAACTGTAACTTTATGTGACTTTTACTTTCAATTTTTAATTAGCTCTCATATGAAATAAATGCAAACATGTGTCCAATTCAGCACAAAAAAATGAAGTTGGAAGCAGAGGCTTGGTTCATTTGCAGTATGTCCCCCTGACAGCTACTTTCCAGTAGTGTTTAGACCAAGGTAATGATATGTCTTCAAATAACAGATGGAATGAAAGTAACCGATTATAACACAAAAGAAAGGTGACTGAAGAAATCTCTCTGTGACTGAGATGATTTTAGTGGAAACCAAGGAAGTGACACAGTGGCCATCAGTTAGTTCTGCCCGATTTATAGATGGCGAGTCCTGGGCGGGGATTGCCAAAGCCCGGGCGCGGCTCACACAGTGGTTCTCTAATTTATTTTTGTCTTGACACTTCCTTAAAGCCACCTCAATCTTGTCAGGGGTGCATGTCCATGCTCAGCAGTCAGCATCTGCTCTGGGCTTTGCTGACCTCATGCTTTTTAGGGATTCACTTGGCACTTTGGATGCAACAGGTAACCATCGGTAGATCTGCCATGAATTCTCCTGCTACTACAGTGTCATAGGCTGGCAGGGTCACCAGATGCCAGGAAGAAGCGGCTTAAATGTGAAGACCCCGCTAACCTGAACCACATAAGTGAAAAATAAAGCATGAAAATGTTACAGTCGGTCATGGGCTTGCACATGGCTACCAAGGTGTCCAGGTTAAATTCAGATTGCCCTGCAGAAATACAGGCCTACCTGACTTAGTCTGATACTATCGCTTAAGTTGTACATGGACTGTAGTTTCTGAGGTGGTTCTCTGAAAATATTTCTCTTTCAAATTTCAATAGGCAGAGGGCTGGGCACGTGTTAAGAAGTCACATGGCTGTCATGCCCAGCTAATCGAAAGAAAGCAAAGCGACCCAGAATCCCATGGAAGAGGGGTCCCAGTGTAGCACCTCCTTCTGTTCCATCATGACCTGGACGGGTGGCACTCTCTCATGAGACGTGAGAAAAAGGCACAAGGTTCGGTGTAGCTGGTGTTCGAGTCACCCGTGTACTACAACAATCATCTATACTGCAGCTCACCACAAGGTGGTAAGTACTATCTGCCTCGCTCTGCTGATACCGATTAAAATAAGGAATACTAAAATTTTAGCCAGTTCCTAGTACATGTCAACTATTCAACAAATGGGCTTTGGAGTGTAATCCGCAGAAGGGCCATAGCTGTGTTTTTAAATTTGACTGGCTCACACACTGAGAGAAAGGTATTGATGTTACTACACCGGTATAAGCGGCTGAAAAGAGAAAAACTGCTTCCTGTTAATTTGGGTGTATCTTCACACATCATTCAAACACAAGTTATGGTAAGATCTCATAAGTCAGTTCCCCAACCTGTATGGGAAAGTTCCATCCCGATGTCCTAAAGCAATAGTTTGTCTTCTGTGTGTGGGATTGTGAATTTTAGATTACCAATTGCTGTGAACTGAATGTGTGACCACCCCCGGCTCTACTTCTAAAAAGCAAACAGACCCCGCAATATATGCGCACAATAAAGTGTTGAAGCCCTCAGCCCTGGCCTGGTCACATTTGAAAATGGGGCTTTGAAGATAGTACTTAAGCTTAAGAGAGACCAAAATGTGTGGGGCCTGATCTGATGGTGTTAGTGCCCTTACTGGGTGACACCGGGGAGGTGGCTCCCTTCTCTTCCCTTCCCTTGTGGCTGTACCAGGAAAGACCACTTGAGGACACAGCAAAAAAGGAAGCCTTGCACAGGCCGAGGGGAGCACCGCCACCAGAAACCAAATTAGAAACCTCAGGGAAAACGTATTCATTGTTGGAGCACTTTTAGTTCTTATGTATGGGGTTGAGCTCATATAGTCACATAATATGCACAACTTCGCATTCTGGATGTTTCCAAGCATAATTTACTATTAAATCAATTACAGTTTACTTCCCTACCAGAAGGCTCTCAGTGCTGAAGGACAGAAGTATTGAAACATAATCAGAAATCATTTGCAAGCAGCTGTTACAGGACTTAATTTATGTACGTAGAGGAAACATTTTCACTAAAACTACGAAGAAATATTTAAACATCAGAATGTAAATACCCAATTTAAATGCCTTTTGAATGGAAGTTCCACAAGGGCACACTCCTCCAGACACACTCTCCGTGTTCCCATGCTTGATATTTTACAATTTTGCCCTCTTGCTGACTTCACCGATCACGGACTGAGTGTGCTCCCCGCTCGCCAGGGTCAGCAGGACTGACAGACAGGGACAGCGCCACTTACTGAGGCTGAAGATAAACCACACGGGGAGCCCAGCCTGACCTCTCCGGAACCTGCACCTGATGTCAAAGCTTCATTTTGCAGCCACACCAGACACAGGCTCCTTTTGTGTCCCCGAGTGTTATGAAACAGTGCTGAGATTTTGCTTAGTGGTGGCTAAAATCAAGAAGAGTTTTTGACTTGCCTTTGGAACTGAACATTTTAGCTTGGCATACAAAGCTCCTTTGATTATTGTCTGGAAGTGAGTCTGGCTTCCTTATTAGCAGTGTTAGAGGAGAGAGGAAAAGCACTTTCTGATCTCACAGACCTTCCTCTAGGTCACATCAGGAGAATGACGTTAAAGTTAGTCTTTAGCATAGCTCAGTGGTAGAGCACTTGCCTAGCGTGTGCCAGGACCTGGGTTTGATAGCCAGGAGCACACACACACACACACACACACACTGAGATTTGAAGCATCAGCAGATAGGAAAAATCCACTCATAAATATTGTACAAACATTTACCAACCCCTGCCATGCACCGCACACTGCCTGGGTACTGGGCTTGACAGTGACAAAAACAGATTAAAAAGTTACCGTCATGGATTATACTGTAGAGAGAGGAGAAACAGAAAATAAATAATATGAGAACGTGTGCAATTTCCTGCAGCAATCAAGTTATTCTATCTGAACTTAACTAGTCTAAATCAATCAAACGCATAGTTGCTACCCACAGCTGGCAACGACATTCTGCCATCATTACTAATCCGATCCACTGAAGTCCTTTTCCTCTGAGCCCAAATATAGTCTCAGAATCCTTACCACACTGTCCAGGTATACCCAATCCATCAGAGCTGTCAGCCAAGAAATAGTGCTTCTTCTTTGATACTCAGAATATCACTCAGAATTAGGGGCTGTGGTCTGAGTGTACTCCCCAGCACTATAATATAAGAGGTGAACTCTTAGGAGGTGACCATGTCACAGGGGCAGAGCCTTCATGAGTGGGATTGGTGCCCTTGTGAGAGGCCCAGGGGAGCTTCTCCCTTCCTTCCACCATGCAAGCACACAGCTTTGAGGTGAAGGGAGCTCTTACCGGACACTTGTTGCAGTTTGTCAGCCTCCAAAACTATGAGCAATAAATTTGTCATTTATAAATTACCATGCCTGTGGTATTTTGTTGTAGCAGCACCAAGACTACTTCTAAGCTTAGTTCTCAAATGTATCACCCAGAAATTTTACAGCTACCTTGACAGGCAATATTTCTCCTGCCCCTGCTTTCACTGTTCTGTTTGGTTTTGCTTTGCTTTTTCCCTTTGCTTGTTGCTTTTGGTGCTGGGGGTTGAACACAAGGCCTTGCATATATCAGACAAATTCTCTATCGCTGAGCTAACCAGCCTGAGTTCTAATCATTTGCAATCATTAGTTTGACTACTGTTTAAAAATGTTATGTAAAGGCTAAAGGTGTAGGGGAAGTGGGAAGTGTAGGGGAAAGGAAATATGGGAAAAGGAAAAAATATAAGAAAATGAAAAAATGGAAACAGTTTTTGTAAATAGGGAAGGGAGGAAGGGGTGAAAGGAGGGCAGAGCTAAATGAGAACCAAGACCTGTCATGTAGAGGTAGAAGATCCCACTGATGAATGTAAATGTACTGTACACCTAAAAAGTACCAATAAATTCGGTAAGAAAAACAAATAAATAAAATAACATAAAATACAAATGTTATGTATGATTTGTGGGGGCCAGGGATGTAGCTCAGTGGTACCACGCCTGCCTTGCAAGCGCAAGGTCCTGAGTTCGATCCCTGGTACCACAAAAAAATAAAACAAAACATAAAGATTTCTGAGCTAGTGGAGAAACAGAAAAAAGAAGATCTCAATTTTTCCGTCTAAATTTGAGACATTGTTGTGCAAAAGACAAAAAGCTTCATGTTAGGAGAAACAGAAAAAAGATCTCAATTTTTCCGTCTAAATTTGAGACATTGTTGTGCAAAAGACAAAAAGCTTCATGTTTCCTCATATATAAACATACGTGTGCTATCTGTGCATTTGCAAGGAAAAAAATAGAAAATAGACTGAATCAATGGTTTCAAATGCTACAGTATAGAGAGAGACATTAGTCATATGTCAAAATTCTCTGAGTTACTATTAAATCTTCTAAATATGTGTAGGAAAGCCAAAGTATTATCTGGTCCATTGCAATTCAATTTATTGAAAAATAAGCAAACAAATCTGGGAAAATGTAGCTAATCATTATTCTGTGCAAATCCAACATAGGTTTACAGAAGAGCTAAATACAGTCATTATACTTCTGGGAAAAATCAAACCAGAAATTTAGTCAAAGTCTTATGTTTATTGTCCGCTCTACCAAAGTCAGAGGTTAAGAATTCTACTTCAAAAATAAAAAGCCCTGGGTGTGACCATAACCCCAGGGCAAATCACTGTGAAGAATTTAATTCTCCCATCTCATTAAAGGAGAGAAACAACATTTGGAAGCACTGCTTGGTGGGAAAGACACCAGATGTCTCCTAACCTTCCGCTGACTCTCAGTAATTGACTCACGGCTCGGCAGCCCGGTATGCTTTTCATTCCTTGTTTCTACTCCCTCCTTCTTGGCCCCTTTCACATCAGTGGGAGGGAGGCCTGGGCTTCACAGATGAATGAGAAAAGTCATCTTCTGAAAGTCTAGAAATAGCTTTCTCTAACTAAATCCAACACTTGTGAGCAGATCACACCCTTTACTTCTCAAACCACCCCTTTCTAAAAAGCAGAATAATTGAATTGCTATGATCCATCCTTTCTTCTAGGGGAGGGGGTAGTTAACGAAAATTCTCTGAAGTTATTAACTAATCTGAACAATGTCTACTCCAAGGGAGGGGGTACAAAACAAAGACAACGTCAGCACACATGCTAATGGTTTTCATATAAAATTTATGAGCTAAGTACATCACAATGTCAAGGAACACTTCTCAGCGCATCCGGATTCAAACCAAATTCCGAGTTCAGGAAAGACTCCAGAATCTTCAGACACCACCAACTGGACCACTGGACCTAATTAGGAAACAGCCTTTTAAAATTCTTATTTATTAAGTGATGCGGTGCATATGCATTAAGCAACTACTTCTCTGATTAGGTCTCCTGCAAGGGTAATGGCGTGCGTTCATTTTATGTGTAGTATTTCAAGTCACTCTTGTGAAGACATGAAAGAGAATTCACAAAATTTTTGAGTGAGATTCCCTTTAAAACAATAATAAAAATAACAGAATTAGTTGAGACCAGGATGGAAGCTAAAATAATGAGCTGATGGACAAAAGTGATAATTTTATCAAATACTATTTCATTAACTATTAGTTACATGGCTCCAGGAAAGAGAAATAATTTGGCATTTTTCTCTTCTGGAGAAGAAATTACAATAAAAAGAGAAGAAATCTTTTATTGTTCTAATTAGGAATTTAATGTTCAGGAATGAATTATTTTGCCCTTTTGCCTGAGGTCCTTGGATATAAAACTGAATAAGGCAAAACAAACTAGAAAGGGCTGAAGTGGTTTTGTGACTCTGATTGGTCAACTGACTGCACCAGAATCCTTTAATATCATTAGTGGTCAACACTGAAAATACTGTCACATATTTTACTGTGCCTGAAATTTGCTTGTTCATGTTGCCTTCCGTTTTGACCAGATTCCTTCTTCTATTTTGGCGAAGATGAGAAAGAAGGAAGGGATGAAGGAAAGAGGGAGGGAGGGAGGCAGGAAAGAGTCGGAGGAAGGTGAGAAGGAAGACAGAAGGATGGAAAAGGAGATTGAAGGGTAAAAGGTGGTAGAAACTTTAGACTGACTTACTAGGAGAAGTTTCCCCTTTAAAGTGTATTTCTTGCAACAGATTAATTTTTAATGTAGCTCCCTGTAATAAAGACTTAACTAGAAATTTTTTAAATATATTTCTTGGGGCTGGGGTGTGTATACCTCCGTGATAGAGTGTGCACAGTGCAGCCCTAGTTCGATCCCCATTACCACCAAAGTAAAAATAATATTCTTTTCTATGTTCATTGAAACAATAAAATAAATGTAATATTACTTCATGGCTAAATATTGCTGGGTGAGCAGGAGCGTAGGGCAATGAAAAGCTTACCAGGCTCTCCTCCAGGTCTGTGGACCTCACTCCCTGGTCCTTGGCATATTTCACAGGGGAAAGCACCACCCAAACGTGAGGACTGCAACAGCCTGAAGTTACTAACATCGGTTCCTGTTCACAGTTTGCAAAACAGTCTTGCAGATGTTATCTACAGCAACCCCACGGTGGGTGAGAAAGGCATTATCATCGGCCTCATTTTGCAGTTGGGGACAGGAGTGTGAACGTGAGTCATGAGAGGCCTCTCCGGCTTCCCTCTCCTTATGATCACGGGTGTTCAAATATTGCATTTCACACTACAGCTCTTAGAAGACTTTAGGAAGATGCGACTGAGAAAATGAAGGCTCCCTCACTGCCCTCCACCCTCGATTTCCCACACACTCCTCCACCTCTGCTGCAGCTCCAACTCCCTGTCTTTGTGACAGGGTCCAGAGGTCATCTCTCAGCCGAGACTGAAAGGATGAGAGACATCACATGCAAAAAGCTAGGGGATCTCATTCCGGGCAAGGAGGGGCTTTTTGGTGCTCAGAAACAGAAAAGACTGGGATGTCCTGAACTTAGTTTGCAGTGGGAGAAACAACTACAAGGTAACTAAGGTCGGGAGGGTGGGCTCAGCGTTACATCGATCTTGCAGACTGAGAGGTCATGGTAAGGACAAGGGCAAGTTTAGACTTCATGTAAGCAAAGAATGTTCAGAGAGGCAGGATACACCACAGGTGAGGATAAAGATAAAAATAAGGGCATGTCCTTAAGTAGCAGAACCAAGGGATCTGCTAATGCAGGGATGGCAACCCTTTCAGAGACGAGTGTCCAAACTGCAAGCCAAAACCCACTTTTTCATTGCAAAGTGCTGACACTGCAGTTACACCTGGATGCTGAGGTTTTAGTGTGGGGAAAAAGAACCCATACATTAACATCTTGTGTCTTAAAACAGTTAACAAGTGTGCCATAGGTTCGCCACCACTGTGCCTATGCATTAGATGAGGAGGGAGAACTAGAAGAATTAACCAGGAGTCCTACCATTGGCACTGAGCAATCCATCAGGAGGAAGGGATGCTTTCTGGTGAGACGAGAAAAACTAGGAGAACTGGCTTATGGGAAAATTAGAATTTTGGTTTTATCTGAGTGCATTAAATTTAAAAAATCTTCATGGTCTTGGGGTAGGCAAAGATTTCATACATAGGACATGTACATACAAAAACCACTTATCATAAAAGAAAAAATATTGATGCACAGACTTCACCAAAATTAAAAACACTGGGCTGTGGATTTAGCTCAGTGGTTCTGCCACCTGTTTTGCAAGTGCAAGCACCTGAGTTCGATCCCCGGTACCAAAAGAAGAAAAAATTAAAACATGAGGGGAGAAAACTTTCATTAAATTATACACTCAGAAAGATCTGGACATCTCTGTATGTAAACTAAAAATTTTCAATCCAGAAAAAGATACGTTATAAAAATGAAAAAAAATACTAGTGTATAGATAATCATTAAGCAATAGTTACTATTAGTATATGCACAGACAAAAATATATCAACTTACAACACTAATATTTTCTTTTATAGGCTGTTCAATGAAATCAAAATTTTTTAAAGTGCAGGAATTTTGTTATGTTACTTTTCTTTCATCTCTAAGAAACAAATACAATTATTTAATCTAATACAAAGCATAATTTAAATATTTCCACTGAGTGACACCTTGCTGACTAACATCCAGTGGTCACAGACAACACTTAAAAAGGACTGTGCTCATTAAAAGCTCCCAAATCGTAATTTGATGTTCTAAGATATTGAACAGGTAAATACCAGAACAAATTTTCATGCACACTTTTTCACACTTTCACCAATCTAACTACTATCATCACATCAAGGAAACACACACGCAGAAAATTAGCAATCAAAATTGGAATGGGCTGTTACTCTTCTCTGCCTGAAGGAATCTCACCAGATAGCCTGAGGCACAGGTGTGTTCTAGGCACACTTACCAGAAGTCTCTCGGATCTAGCAAAAATAAATAAGTAAATATTTGTGTTCTAAATTTCTAATCTATGTAATAATAACATTTCTTAAATTCTGTATTTTAAGTGGGTTCAGCCTTGATATAAAACTCACTTTGCTGTAGTAACACAATTATCTCATTACCACCCCTTGGTGCTAGGGTTCTGCAGTACTAAATAGTGTTGTGACCTATGGTATTAGTCAGAGCTGCTGGATTATCAGGAAAATTTGAATTCGTATTTTGTGCTGCATAATTTTGAATCTGTCTCTCTCTTATATTAAATAAGCCTTCATTTCAGATGAAGGCTTCCAACAACAAAATGTTAAATTATGAAAAAAATCTAAAGCAGAAATCCTCACTTATCGATATTTGTTTCTTTAAAATATTGATATTGCAGACTTTTAAACGTTCTCTAATCATTGATAGAGAAGATTATAACTAAAATTAGTTTCTAAATTTAGCAATAGGTTTTTGAAATCGTGACTCGTGCAAAGGTTATTTCTCACGGCTTTACGGAGGTACAAATGGCTTACAGTAAGCTGCACGTATTCAAAGTTTAGCCTTTGGTCGCTCCTGACCTGCGTACTTACCCACCGTGGCTATCACCAAAATCAGAGCCTCGACATCCCCTCATGCCTACGTCCCGCTGCTCCCCTTCCCCTTGGTAATCTTCCCTTTTCCCACCTCCTCCCTCCTCCTCAGCTTTTGCAACTATAGAACAGTTGGAATGGTCAAGCGTTTTGTGTAAGCACCATCGTGTGGCCGTATACACTATTGTACTTGGCTTTTTCAACGCGGCATAATTAATTACCCTGAGATGCATGTGCGCTGTGTACTGTCAGGAGTTTCCTCTCAGATGCCTTAGGGGCTTGTCGAACTTGACTTGCTCAAAATAAAAGCCAGTAGCTTCCCTTGCCCCAGTGATCTTCTTCCGGAGTTCCTGGTCTTGGGACAGAAATCAGTGAGTTGGGAATTCGGGTTCTATTGAGCAGTAAGAACAGCAGCCCCCAAATGGAGTTGGGAAGCCCCACGTGGAGTCTGTTAAGTCCCGACCCTTCAGGGATCTTCTGAGTGGTGGAGGGGGCTTCCCCAGAGCACGATCCAGCAGACCATGGGCTCAAGGGCACATGAGCCCTGTGTGGATACTGCATAAACACACCGTGTATTGGACCCTAAAGAATCTGTAGTCTCCCATGGGGTAGAGATTATATTGCTTACACAAGAGCTTAGCTCCCTCTTAATCCCTTAAGGCCCCCAGATCAGCGACGGTGAACCTTCAGAGCTTTCAATGACATAAACAGACTGCGGCCAGGTTCACACCCAGTACCCTTGACAAGGAGCCCTCTTGAGTATCCTACTCAGAACCTCTCCCAGCTTGCTGCAGCTTTACTTCCTTGCCTTTATGTCTTTCTATCTTTTAATTAAGTTTATTGGTACATTTAGGTATACAATATGACATTCATCATTGGGAATTTGTACCTTTACATGATGTATCTTGGTTCCTATTTTTTCCCCATTCCCCTGCCTTCCCTTCAACCCCTCCACCCCTTCCTATTTACAAAGACTTTGCTTCTGTTTTTTTTTTCCTTACTTCATGTTTATTCCTTTCCCTTCTTTCCTTTCCCCTACCCCTCCCACTTCCCCTTCCCCTTTGGACCTTTTCTTCCTATTTCACATTATCTATTTTACATTTTGATCCTCATTTACACTTTCAGTTTCTTAGATCAAAGAAACTATTCAGTATTTACACATTGAGTGTCCTATTTATTTCACTTAAGAGTATGGTCTCAATGTGCATACACTTAGCTATAAATGTCTCTAGTTTCTCATTCTTTATGGCGAGTAGTATTCCATTTTATTAGGAAAACCACATTTTCTTTATTCAGTCTCCAGTTGATGGGCAATTGGGCTGTTTCCAAGTTTTGGCTATTACAGTCTGTGCTGCTATAAACATGGGTGCACATAAATCGCTGTGGTATGATGCTTTTAATGCTTTTGGAAAGATACCCAGCAATGGAAAAGTTGGATCAAATGGAACCTCTAGTCCTAGTTTTTTGGAGTGTCTCCACACTGATTTCCACAGTGGTTGCACCAGTTTAGCTTCCCATCAGCAATGGAGAAGGGCTCCTTTTTCCCCACAGCCCTGCTGGTATTTGTTATTGGTTGATTTCTTGATAGCAGCCATTCTTTCTGGGGTGAGGTGGAATCTCAGTGTTGTTTTTATCTGCATCTCTAGCATGACCAGTGATGGTGAACATTTTTTCATATGTTTAACTGCTGTTTCTATTTCCTTGTCTGAGACATGTCTGTTCATTTCAGATGCCCACTTTTGGATAGGGTCTTTACATTTTGGAGTGGGTCTTTAAATTTTTTTCAAGTTCTTTATACAATCTATATAGTAGTCCTTTAAGGAACTGCTGGTAAAAAATTTTTTCCCACATTGTGGGTTGTCTCTTCACTTTGTTGGTGCTTTCTCTTGTATCTTTTACTTTCTTGCCTATTATACCTTTTAAATTAACTTGCTTGCACCCAGCTCCTCCCTCCCAGTTTCATTCTTCATCACCAGGGGGCATGACCAGGGTGTCCAGTAACAGGCTCAGTGAGCAGTCGTCGTGACCCAAACTGGATTTGAGCCTTGACTCCCCTCTTCCTCTTTATGCCCGTATTCAGTCTTCATCGTCTCCTGCCTGTAGTCTTGCAAATATTTCTCCATTCCAACTACTTCTTTCAACTTCCACTGCCATCATCCTATTGAAACTATGTCTTGCCTCTTTCTTGGCCTAGCTTTTCATCTGATCAATTCCCCAAATTACAGTCAGAGCCACTTCTCTAAAACGAGAGTCCCTTCACCTGCCAACCCACAATATTACTTACCCCATTCTGATTGTTGTCAAGGTGAGAAAACCACCCTAGGCTTGGCCCACCCGACCCTACATGGCTTGTCCTTCTGACCTTCCAACCGAGGCTTGTCCCAAACCAGTTTCCACGACAGCAGTCACACCAGTTTCTATTCCATTCCTAACCCTTCTGCTGCCGCACCTCTGCCCAGCCTGTCAGCAAACACTGCTGGTTCTGCTTTGAAAACTTCATCCTGACTCCACCCTCTCCACCATCCCCACCGCTGGGGCAGTGATCGAAGTCACCATCACTTTCACCAGGACTATTCCAGAGCCTGCTGGCTGTCTCCTCCACCACTCCTGACTCTCTTGACCCATTCAGTTGGTGTTTGAAAGAATCGCCAGCCAGTATGTTGGCTTTTCGTGTAAGTCAAATCATGCACCCAGCTGCTACACATTTTCATTGCAACCCGGAAGGCAACCCAAAGTCCTGCTCACCCGGCGTCTCACCGCCTGCCTCCGTCCTACCATGCCCCATATTACAGTCACACTGCCTGCCTTCGTTTTAACCTTCAGCGCTCCCATTTCAAAACGTTTTCTTGCCCTTCCTTCTTGAGGAACGCTTCTTCATGTCTCCTGTCCTGGCTTTTCCAGGAGGTGCTCGTTGCCCACACACTTTCCCTGGGCCAAGAGAGCCATTGTGCACTCCACGGACGGCCTTCTGGGCCGCACCCAGGTCCCGCGCAGGGCCCTCCCCGGCTCCTCTCGCTCCGTGTCAGACCCCACATCGCCACCGGCCGCCCTCTCCTCTGTTCCCATCTTCATCCTTTGCTCCTCCGCCCGGAAGATTCTCACCCAAACCCCACGCGAGTCTCCCAGGTCACTAGGTCGGCCACAGTGTGACTTACTGGGCAGTCCTCTCTCGATGGGCCTAATAAACAGCCTTAGCCCCACGCCGCCCTTCTCTGTCTTCCGCCTTTGAATGCCCATCGAGCACAGAACCGCACGTGCTATTAATTTGTGCCTCCGCCGTCTAGAAAACGCCGTCTACCGTGGAAGGGATTGTGTTTTCCTCACTCCGTGCTCCTCGTGTTTGGAAGAGTGAGCGCTTCACGAGTCACTTCTCATTAGCTAAGCGAACTGCCAGGGCCTCGCTCGTGTCTGCGTCCCTGCCAGTCCCCCACACGCAGGCCCTTGCACACGGCTGCAACATCTGTGTCAGCGGCCCTCCCCTTCCATTCTCTGTAGAGAGGGGGAGGGGAGGGGAGGAGCGGGAGGAG
>NW_022900949.1:18229580-18238765 GCF_012274545.1 Fukomys damarensis | reverse complement strand
CGGCGGGGTCTCCTGGGGACGGCGCCTCAGAGGCTGAGAGAGAGGCAGGCGTGGGGACAGGAGAGGGGACCCGGAGAGGCCCAGAGGAAGGGCAGACGGTCATCAGTCCCGCTGTGACCCTGGAGGCTCCTTACTCGCTCTGACACCTAGGACCCCAGGTGGAAACTGCAGAAAGGAAACCCTAAGCAAAAACCAGGGTGCGTTTTCCGGGCCTCCAGCAGGCCTTGGTGCTGGCCCCTGGTCCTGGCCAGTGAGCAGAGGGTCTGCCTCGGAGGTCTGTCCTGTCTCGAAAGGTCTTGAGTTAAAGTCATCCTCGGACTGTTAACGCTTACTAATTCTTCCGTACTTAAGTGTGTAAGATCTGCGTCCTTGCTGGGTGTCCGAGAGGCTTATGTTCTAGGTTTGGATCTGCCCCACCTAAACAAGGACGGCCTTGATTCAGTTGCTTGGCGTCTCTGGGCCCAGTACTTTATCTGTCAGGGAGATCCCAGCTGTGTGTAAGAATGGGGAAAACAAGAAGTGCGCCCGCTGTGTTGTGGGGCAGAGACACAGCACTTGCCTAGCAGGTACAGGCTGCGGTTCCGTCCCAAGCACTGCAAGAGAAAAACAGAATGATGCTAGCGGATTTTGTGAAATTCTGTTTGGAAGGCTTCTGTTTCTGAGAAGTTGCTCTTAACCAAGTCGGTTGTCAGTTTCTGGCTTACATGGAAGATGACAGCTTTCTAGTCTGTTGAAGACTCAGATACAGAAAAGCCCCGAGGTGGATATTATATTTCAAAATTTACTTGACAGGTATTTCTCCAGAGATGTAACTCTGACATCTGTTAAAGTCTTACATACACTAGTTACCAGGCTATATAGTGTCCATTAAATTGTTTGTATTATTTTATCGAGAATATATATTGGTTTACTACTACTTGTTTTGCCTAAAGGCACTCATAATTTAAAAGTTGTAGATATTTCCATATTTTATTAGAATAAACTATAAAGTTGATTTCATAAATGTCTGTACTTGATATACTATTTTTAATTTCCTTTAAACCATGACCCTTTTAACAACTATTATTATTTTCATTTTCTTCTCCTCCTCTTCAAATTTATTTTACTGGGGTTTTTTTGGTTTTTGTTTTTTGTGCTGGGGATCGAACTCGGATCCTTGTGATTGTGGGGCTGGTGACAGAACCACTGAGCTAAATCCCCAACCCTGTTTTACTTATTTTTATACAAAAAGCTGTTTAGTGAATCCACAGATTTTAGAATAAGTTAGTCTGTTGGACTGAGATCTTTACAGTTCTCTAGCACTTCATGAATTTGTTTTATAGTCAACAGAGTCATATTAGGAATTCACAAAATAGCAAAATGTAGAACAAAATAGAACAATTCTTATTAACATAATATTTTTAGTACAAACATTTGTATTTTCTGTCAGTGCAGCACGTAACTAAAAGTTTAAGCATTTATGACATAAATTCCGGGTAAAAAACATATGCCGGATTTTAAGATTTACAGGCATTAGGTGGAGACTGGTTGTCTGACGATATCCATATGTATGGTTACCATCGTCATGAGGAACATGACCGTTACAGGAAGCTGCTGCACATCCAGAAAAGCAGCACTTCCGTCTTGGCGGAGGAGACGGACGGCAGCAGGAAGGAAAGGTGCTGGGCCACCTCCCGCAGTGGAAGGGGCTGTGCTGTGCTGTGCTGTGCTGCGCCTGGCAGCGAGGCCTGGGATGGCACTGGGGACCAGAGGGTGCCCTGCTGCCCCCACGGCCCCGTGGCCCTCCCCGCATCCTGGCGTCAGCGGTGCTTCCTCACTACTCAGAATGTTTCCTTTGCACTTCTGGCTGGTGCTGTCCAGGGTCTCAGCCCCCCAGATCCAGATCCCGGTGGCGTCCGGTGACAGGACTGCGGCACCCCACCCCAGTGCTGTCCCGCAGCTCCGGTTCACACTGCTTTTCCACACTTTCCTGACTGAATCTGTAAGACTCATATGGTGAGACTTCTTTTCTTTCCTGGTGGTTAACAGGAACTGATTATTGTTACAAAGTTTCTTTTGCTTATAAAGCTTGGTGCCTGTCCAGAATGCTTGGCACCAGAAGTGGTTTGGATTTTGGATTTTTTTTTTTCAGATTTGGCGTAATTACTTACACATGTACATCATGAGCTCCATGGGGGCACACCCAGGTCTAAACCCGAGTTCACTTCTGTTTCATACACACTGGAGACCTGCAGAATGCGGGTCATTTTGTGATGTTTTAACAGTTTTGTTAATGGAACAAAGTTAGCTTATATAGCTAAAAGGCCCAGAAGGGCTTTTTTCCCAGTTTGGATGCTGAATAAACTGTATATTGTGTGTCTCAGTTTTAACTGTAACCCGTGAAGTCAGTTGTCAAATTCATGATGTGCTGTTGCCACTCAGAAATGTTTCAGGTTTGGAGTATTTTGGATCTGGAGCGTTTGGTGAGGGATTCTCGACCTGTGTGAGGTACAGAGATGCATGGCTCCATGGGTCCTGCGTACTGGTGTATACCTTTACTACTGTTCCTTCTGTCTTTGAGAAAATGAAGGCGCAGAGATGTGCAGGTGAGAGAGGGCGGAGATTCAGGGCTGAAGTCGACACCAGCCTGCAGGCTGCGCGGGGTAAGTGCACAGAGTGAGCGCACAGAGTGAGCCGGCGGGAGGCCTTTCCAGGGGGCTCACGTTTGAGAAGGCAGGCGACACCCAGCAGTTAGCGTTCTGCACTCGCTGGAGCCGCATAACAAGGGAGCGCGATGGCGCATCCAGGGCCCTGTGCCACACTGCGGTCAGGGCAGGAAGACGAAGGACTCGGCTTGTTACAGGGAGGAGATGAGATGCGATCAAGAGTTTTAAGATGTTAGCTTTATAGGGGCCTTAGAAAAATAATCTGCTTTGACAACAACCATGTTTCCCTTTTTATCTTTATTGTATTCTAATCCACATGACAGCCTGCTAGGTGGATTGAATCAACCACCAAGTAAGTCTAGTATTTTTTTTTTCTAGTTGTGCTGAACATTTTTCTGATTTGGTCTGCGATCACAGGTGCACCTGTGAGATGGCTGTGGGCTGGGAGACTGGGGTAGATGTTCCATCGCACAGCAGTTATGTTTCGGCAGACTGGCCGGAAGATTTATATCCCAAGAGCTGCGTCGTATAAAACTGGAGAGAAACAGGAGGTGATGGTGATACAGCAAGTGAACTATGAGTAGATTGATTTCTCTCCATTTTCGTCATGAACTATTTTCCACATAGGAAAGAGGATATGTTAATACCGATATAGATAAAGATACAATCAGTTACAATAAATAACAAAGTAAAGCCAGCTTGAGTACTTGTCAGTACCCCACATAAAAAGAATATTACCAATACATCACTTGATCTTCTAGTAACATTCCCCTATTTTCACTCTAAGCGTAATTATTTTCTAAACATTGTCATTTTTAAAGCATTTGGGAAGCGTGGCCACACATTTGCAGGCGGGTGACATCTAGATGGGGATGAGAGGACGCTTGGAAACCGGGTTAGGATCCCCACTGACTCAAGGTGTGGCCAGAAAGTGTACCAGTTCGATGTGGCATAAATGCAAGCGTGTCAGGAATGGTTAAGAACAAGTACCACAGAAATAATAAGGATAGCTACCTGAGGTATGGAGCTTAGAAACTGCCAAATGTTCCATATTACTTAGATTTCCACTTTAAACACAAGTAAACCATCTTCAATCGGAATTTTTAGCTATTTGCAGTTCAACCCTTTTAAATAAAACTATTTCCACTTTAAAGACAAGTCAATCATTTTCAATCAAAAATATCTTCTAAGCACTAGTCCTAGGTGCTTTGGGCCCAGCCATGAGCAGAAGAGTCACAGATCTCTGCGTCTGTGGTGTGTTATATTCTCTTGGGCAGACAGATGACAGCAAGTGTGACAAATAAGGAAGTAGGTAGGCATTAGTAAGTGAAAGAAAAGGCACAGTCAAGCAGGTGCAGGTGTGGTATTAAGTAAGATGGCCATGTGTGGCCTCATGAGAAGAGAAGGTCTGAGCCAGGTGTGCAGGAGGTGGCAGCATCAGCCAGGACCCAAGGGAGCCAGGACCCAGGGGAGCCAGTGTCCCTGCGGAGCCAGGCCCACGTGGCTGTGGGTGAATGAGCGAGGCAGATGAGGACAGGGAGGTGGCAGCTCAAAAGGCCTGTGGCCAGTAAAGGAGCCTCGCTGGGCCCTGAGGAAAGGGATAATGGGAGTCAGTGTGGGTTTCAAAGCCTCATTTGACTGCTTAAGCGTAACACAGGAGTAAGGGTGAGGGAGAAGCCCATTAAGAGGCTTTGGGTTCCAAGCTGACTTTGAAGTTGGTGCCAACAGGGTTTCCTAATAGAGTGGATGTGGGGTGTGGGAAGAATGGAAATATCATTGGCTGCAGTGGGAGCTCGGATGGGAGTGGCCTGGCATTCAGCTCTAGAGAGGATGTCCTCACAGTAGTTACTCAGGAGGACGTGCATTAGTCCTGTGTTACAAATTAGAAATGACATTCTGAGAGTTTAAGATTACACTGCTTAAGAAAGAGAACAGAAAATCCAATCTTTGGGACCCTAAAGTCTTTAACCTTTCTTTGAAAATTTGAGGAAGCAATCTTTATTGTGTAGCTAATACAAGATATAGTCAGGTAATCGATGATATTCCACTTCTGTGATTAACAATGAAACCTATTTGTAATAAATGGAGAAGCACGAAGTGAATACCACTAAGCCCTATTCGCTCATAATTCTTAGCCCACTGGTTAAAACATTGTGCAATTTGAGGCTTCTGTTGACTGTGTGGCTTAAAAACAGGCAAGTGAGAAGCCCTTTCCATAAAAAGCTTTTTGTACCCAGAGGTGAAAGATGTTTCTGTTTCCAAAATCTAAGAGCAGATTTGGAAGAGAGAAGGTTCCTCATTATACAGCTGGATTTTGAATAGATTCAAGTGTTGAGAGCGGCTAACTGGCTCCCTGTGAATGAGGCCCTGGGCTCCATCCTCAGCATTAAAACAAAAGTATGAGGAGCTGCAGAATGTCAAATGGTACTGATCACTGTGAGCTTTAGAAAGCTACAGTGGGTAGGAGGTAGCTCCGAAAAGAGACTGAGACAGAAGGCATTTCATTTGGTCATTGATAGGTGTCAAGGCAGTGTAATTATGACACATGAATGTGGTGAAATTCTGGAAAACACCTTTGATTACCATTTCGTAGATTATGTTTTTCACAGAGCCAATTCCAGTCTTTGAGAGCATTGTTTGGATTTCATCTCATAAAGAAAAGAATGAATCTCTAACCATGGTGGGGCAAGACAGGCAGAGGGAGATAAGTGCCACAGAATATTGCTTCAGTTATTTACTGCATGTTCGATGCATTACCACAGTTAAGCTGCTGGTTAAGTTGATCAAAGGCTACTGTATTTTTAGAACTAACATACTGGTTTATCTCCGCTGAGCACATTCACAGTTGATCGTGGGGCCAGTGCGCCAATTAGGATGGGCATCTGCTGTTGTTCAGGATAACATCTTCCCGCTTTGGGGAGAGGGTGTGGTACCCCCGAGCTGAGCGCCCGATTTGAGGAAGCAATCTTTATTGTGTAGCTAATACAAGATATAGTCAGGTAATCGATGATATTCCACTTCTGTGATTAACAATGAAACCTATTTGTAATAAATGGAGAAGCACGAAGTGAATACCACTAAGCCCTATTCGCTCATAATTCTTAGCCCACTGGTTAAAACATTGTGCAATTTGAGGCTTCTGTTGACTGTGTGGCTTAAAAACAGGCAAGTGAGAAGCCCTTTCCATAAAAAGCTTTTTGTACCCAGAGGTGAAAGATGTTTCTGTTTCCAAAATCTAAGAGCAGATTTGGAAGAGAGAAGGTTCCTCATTATACAGCTGGATTTTGAATAGATTCAAGTGTTGAGAGCGGCTAACTGGCTCCCTGTGAATGAGGCCCTGGGCTCCATCCTCAGCATTAAAACAAAAGTATGAGGAGCTGCAGAATGTCAAATGGTACTGATCACTGTGAGCTTTAGAAAGCTACAGTGGGTAGGAGGTAGCTCCGAAAAGAGACTGAGACAGAAGGCATTTCATTTGGTCATTGATAGGTGTCAAGGCAGTGTAATTATGACACATGAATGTGGTGAAATTCTGGAAAACACCTTTGATTACCATTTCGTAGATTATGTTTTTCACAGAGCCAATTCCAGTCTTTGAGAGCATTGTTTGGATTTCATCTCATAAAGAAAAGAATGAATCTCTAACCATGGTGGGGCAAGACAGGCAGAGGGAGATAAGTGCCACAGAATATTGCTTCAGTTATTTACTGCATGTTCAATGCATTACCACAGTTAAGCTGCTGGTTAAGTTGATCAAAGGCTACTGTATTTTTAGAACTAACATACTGGTTTATCTCCGCTGAGCACATTCACAGTTGATCGTGGGGCCAGTGCGCCAATTAGGATGGGCATCTGCTGTTGTTCAGGATAACATCTTCCCGCTTTGGGGAGAGGGTGTGGTACCCCCGAGCTGAGCGCCCGGCCTCGTTCTCCATCAGACTTCCTTCTGGTTCAGGTCTGTAAAGGATATGGCTCAGCACACCAGGACCATCCTCCTTGTCTCCAGAATCCTGTAGCAATGTATTCTCCCTGTCTTCAGCGACAAGCAGAAGTGAAGTTTCTTGGGCCACGAACGTGGACGGGTGCAGTGCGGAGTGAGAAGATGGCTGTGAGACCACGGCTAAACCATGAAGCTCGCTGGCTCCCTGCCCTCAAAGCCTGGCCTAGAGTGGAGTTGCTCCTGCACGCCTCCACGCTGGGCCACACTCGCTCAATGTAACCTAATTGGAGCAGTGTTCTGTCTTCTAATTTCAATGTACAACTACTGAGGGCCACCCACGTGTCAGTGGAAGGTACACTAAGATCAAATATGGTCTCGCATCTCAGGGAGCTTCCGGTCTGGTAGGAGGGTCGGGCTGTCCCTAAACGCGTCAGTCAGAGTGTGCAACACACAGTGATTGGCGAGAAACAATTCAGGAAAGGCGGTGATGACAGAGAAGACCGTGGGTGGGAGTGACCAAGACACACTTCGTGGGCGAAGGTAGGAGGAGGCCGCCCCGACACCAGGTGTGTGGGTCATCGGGCGGTACAGTGGGGAAGAAAACGGGTTCTGGTTTAACCTTGGTGAGTGGTAGTCAGAGTACATGCTCGGCCCCATCCTCTCTGAGTCACAGGCAGAGGCAACCATAATAACAGAACGGGAGCCCCTGACCAGTGCTGTCCGACAGAAGCGATGCACATCACCCGGGGAGCTGTACAGTTTCTAGGAGCCACAATGGGGAATGGCAAAAAGAAACGCGTGGCTCAGACTCTGTCTGTCCTCATATTTTAATGGTGTATGCAAAGACTGTCATCTAGTGAATACTGTTTGAAGTGGAGTAGTAAAATTATTTTCTCACATCCGGTGTCGTTTTGTGCAGTGCTAGAGGGTACAGCTTGAGATACGGGCACAGCGTCGCATCCAGCGCTGTGTGTTAACCGCAAGGCTGAATGGAGGACAGTGGGAACATTCTGGAGCGAGCTAAAGGGGAGAGGAAGGGCATGTGCTTTGATACGGCCTGTCCTTGGCACCTGATATCGATCCCAACTTATTCCTGGTATTAATTCCTACCCCAGATTGCTTTATTAAGACTAGCCATAAAAACAACCTCAAATCATCAATGCTTATTTTTATTTTTATCCTTTCTCTCCACCAACATCCTGATATTTTACAGTTCACAGATTCTGCTTAATGGTTACAGGGTCTAAAGCATAACTGAGAACAAACAGCAAAGCGGGTAGCCCTGCACCCACATCCGGAAATATGTGATCTGTTGCCCTAGGCAACCGTGGCTAGCAGCTTTGTTTTTTTCCACCTGCTAATTCACAAGCAAAACATACTCTCCTCGATGGCTCCTCTCTTTGTAGAGATTCTGCACTACAAAAACGTGTGTCCTGTTCAGGAGGCGGCTGTAGCGGTAAGATTTGGATTGAGGAGCTGGCGATGCCCAGGGCTTGATCTGGAAAAGCCTCGGGAAGGTTGCGGTGCGGCCCTCCCCTGTTCAGCGTGGTTTAGTCTGCCCTAGAGACGGCACTGCCAGACGTCCTTCCAGATAGCTAGCTGTCTTTCACATGCGTGTGTGGGCCGATGGAAAGGCGGCAGCCACACTCACTTTCCAGCACGAGAGCTGCAGCGGGTAGAATAGCTTCTATTGTGGACGTGGGCATGTGTGTACGTGTGTGTTTGCGTGTGTTTCCGTGGGTCGTGTTGGAGTAAGAGTAGAGTGGTACGAACAATGACGGTGACCATAATCATGGATGCAAAGCTCGTGTGCACCAGGCACTGTAATAAGCACTTTGCTGGTGTTTCTGGTTCTTGAGGTAAAGGCTGTTGGGAAGGGGCCTTTCTTAGTTTCTTTCTGGACTCCAGTCGAACACTAATCTTTGCATTCACTTCTGTAGGACGTCAGGCTAGTTGCTGCTTACTGAAGAGTCTGGGTATCAAATCATTACCACAAGTGACTCTGTAGTCACAGATATCACTGTCAGATTTTTCTCATCAGAACTCACAAGAGGTGTTAGCAGTTGGCACCACAGTCCAAGACGGCGCAGGCAGTGGTAAGGAAAAGAAAAATGTGGAGGAAAGTTGATAGCATCAGAGAAGGGTTAAACTCTGGGCTGCTCTGCAGCAGACCGACCAGGAAACTGGATGTAGCCCTGTGAGTACCTAGCTGTCAAGTGAGAAGAGCAGTCAGAATAGGACCTGAATTGGGCTCAGTGCTCCAAAGGTGGTAAAACATTGTATTCCAAACATTTGGAACCAAAAAAATAAAAATACATTTCCCTGGAAATTCCTCTTGAAAAAAGTCAAGAATGTTCTCCTTGTACTTACACTTTTGAATTAAGCCTTTATTATTCACGTGCCTTAGAGGCACAAAGCACTGTAGATTAAACACAGTTGCATAGCCATGGTGTTCGGTCAAACGGCCTAGAGACAGACCATAAGAATACACAACAGGGGCCGGGGATTTAGCTCAGCGGTTCGGTGGCGTGCCTAGCAAGCGCAAGGACCCGAGTTCAATCCCCGGTACCACAAAAAAAAAAAAAAAAAAAAAAAAAAAA
>NW_022900949.1:18166027-18229076 GCF_012274545.1 Fukomys damarensis | reverse complement strand
CACATGCGTGTGTGGGCCGATGGAAAGGCGGCAGCCACACTCACTTTCCAGCACGAGAGCTGCAGCGGGTAGAATAGCTTCTATTGTGGACGTGGGCATGTGTGTACGTGTGTGTTTGCGTGTGTTTCCGTGGGTCGTGTTGGAGTAAGAGTAGAGTGGTACGAACAATGACGGTGACCATAATCATGGATGCAAAGCTCGTGTGCACCAGGCACTGTAATAAGCACTTTGCTGGTGTTTCTGGTTCTTGAGGTAAAGGCTGTTGGGAAGGGGCCTTTCTTAGTTTCTTTCTGGACTCCAGTCGAACACTAATCTTTGCATTCACTTCTGTAGGACGTCAGGCTAGTTGCTGCTTACTGAAGAGTCTGGGTATCAAATCATTACCACAAGTGACTCTGTAGTCACAGATATCACTGTCAGATTTTTCTCATCAGAACTCACAAGAGGTGTTAGCAGTTGGCACCACAGTCCAAGACGGCGCAGGCAGTGGTAAGGAAAAGAAAAATGTGGAGGAAAGTTGATAGCATCAGAGGAGGGAGAGAAGGGTTAAACTCTGGGCTGCTCTGCAGCAGACCGACCAGGAAACTGGATGTAGCCCTGTGAGTACCTAGCTGTCAAGTGAGAAGAGCAGTCAGAATAGGACCTGAATTGGGCTCAGTGCTCCAAAGGTGGTAAAACATTGTATTCCAAACATTTGGAACCAAAAAAATAAAAATACATTTCCCTGGAAATTCCTCTTGAAAAAAGTCAAGAATGTTCTCCTTGTACTTACACTTTTGAATTAAGCCTTTATTATTCACGTGCCTTAGAGGCACAAAGCACTGTAGATTAAACACAGTTGCATAGCCACGGTGTTCGGTCAAACGGCCTAGAGACAGACCATAAGAATACACAACAGGGGCCGGGGATTTAGCTCAGCGGTTCGGTGGCGTGCCTAGCAAGCGCAAGGACCCGAGTTCAATCCCCGGTACCACAAAAAAAAAAAAAAAAAAAAAAAAAAAAAAAAAAAAAAAAACACAACGGTATTGCCGTTCTTTCACTTTATTCTTGTCTTTGTTGAGCATTTTTTGACAGTTATCATGCATGGACACTGTGCCATGGCCCAAAGTGAGTTCAGCCCTCCCTTGTTTGTAGGTGGTGTCGGCTCCAAGAACCCCGTGGTCCCAAAGTTACAAACGCTGTATCAAGTCCCTTAGCAAAGTGTTTTCGTCCTTGTGTAACCTGGGCACACCTTGCATGCACTGTAAACCGTCTAGATAACAGTGCAAGTGCTACATAAGTAATTGCAGTTTTACATTGTTTAGGGAATGACGACCAAAAGTCTGACTCTGTTCAGCGTGGACACGACTTTTTGAAAAATTCCCTAGTTTGATCAGAGCTGAGGAGAGGGAGCTGATGGGCATGGGCCACTTCCCGCCCTCATCAGTGGCGGTGGAAGGAAGAGACGTGGGTGTGGGAAGGGTGCTCAGATGGCAGGGGTGTCACGGGGACTGTGAGCTGCAAAAGGACCTTTCTCAAGAGAGAGAAGTCGTAAGAAATGGGAGGCGTGTTTCGTTTTACGTCGCCCTTTTCGTGTGCAACCCAGGACTAATTTGGGAGGTGTAGAAGAAGGATCAGGCTGGAAACCAGTTGCTTGCGTCTAAGAAGGCAGTGGATCGAAGCATAGCCCTCAGCCGCAGCGGGAACTCGGTGCTTTACTGAAGTCACTGATGCGGTGCAGCTCGGAGGCATCTGATTCTGCCGCGAGTGCAGACACCCAGGACCATATTTATGGCCAATTCGGCCACTGTTCGAATCTTATTCTCTTTCCTGTTCTCTTATTTTATATCTAAAGATTATCTTAAATCCCTTTTCAGGATATATATAGGACGAATGACTAATGAAGACTAAGAAACTTGTTTATCTTCCTCTATTATAAAATGAAAAGCGTGGGTGAAGTTAAACAAAGATATTTTCTCCTAATTCTAATGCTTTCAGGCGATATGAACAAAGGCAGGATTGTCCAAAATGAAGAATAGTCTAATTCAGTCAATACTTAAAAGTAATAGACGGAGAAGCCCAAACTATAAATGATCTAAAGAGCACCATAAAAGATAGGTGACAGGAAACAAAGAGACGGGAAGGGAGGCAGAGGTAGGAGAGGAGCAGAAGAGAAGTGGAAAGAGCAGGAAAAGGACCGAGGTGCAGTCTGTGTCTGCGCCGGCTCCCGCAGTCCTGCGTCACAGAGGTGAAAAAGAAAAGAACGTCACACAGACGGAGACTTCCTGTGTCAGAGCGTAAAGCAGTCGACTTAAAACCACTGAGTGAGGGCAACATAGTTGAAGGTTTCAACTGTAAACGCGTCTCAGAACAGGGTTCTACTGAGCTCTCGGGTTGCATTAATGAGGAAATGGCCCGGTGTGCGGTACCTTTGCTGCCATGGCTGTGGTCCTTGGGACATCAGCTTTATCAGCTGTACACTTCAGCTTCAGAAACTGCATAAATAACTAGCAAATTTTAATGTGCTGGGGGCCATATAAAAATATTCTTAAACAAAAAGAAAGCATGTTTATACCTTATATAAAAACAAAGTTTAAAGGGTGTTCTACTATCTAAGGTGGAAGCTATTTTCATCATCATTTTACAGATAAGGAAACTAAACCAACAGAGAATTAAATAACTTCTCCCAGTGTACTGAACGCAAGGTGTGTGTTGTACTTAGATAAAAATATAAGGTTCTATGCTTGAACTCACAGTGTGGTACGAAAGACACACACAGAATCAGTTACATTAGACGTGGACAAATCAGAAAGGTACCGGAGGCTGGAGCAAGGTCTTCCCTGCTTCTGCCTCTTCACGATCACGATCCGTGTTGCAGAAGGCACTGTGGTTGGCCGCCGTGAATGTGAACTTCAGAGTCAGACCCAGGCACCCTGCACCCCGACGGTGGGACCGCCCATAGATTAACTTCTCACTGCTTTGCAGGGTCCTGTGGGAGAACTGAGATGCTTTAGTGTGTGACTTGCAGTGATAGTTCCATGTGTTTAGAACTCCTGCTATTCTTAAAGTGTTATTACTGTGAGCTAGCATATTTTAAGTGCCAGTAGTAGTGCCGTGGCACTACTGAGAGAGAGAGAGTTGAGGTGTAAATTTTGCCCCTGTAATATAGTTGAAAAACATATATAAAATAAAGAGACATATGTATGTATAATGCACATAAAGAGAAAAGCCATGACAGATTCACAGCCCTAACTCTGCCACCGTGGGGTTTGAGGTCAGAGTGGATCTTGAGGATGTAACCATGAGCCTTGAGCTGGGCTTGTGTAGCAGACAGAACTCAAGTGGGTGGAGAAAAATGGGAGATCGCCAGTGTCGTGCAGGAGCTGTCGGGGGAGGAGAACTGAACTCTAGTAGTCCCCCTTTCTGATAGGTTCACTTTCCGTGGTTTGAGCTTCCCACAGTCAGCTGCAGTCTGAAAACATTAAATGGAAGATTCCAGAAATAAGCATTTGTGAGCTTTAAGTTGTGCACAGTTCTGAGGAGGCTGAGGTGATCTCACCTCTCCTGCCTGGGGATAAATCTTGTCTCTGTCCACGGCATCGTCTGTGGCGTCCCTGTGCTCGTACTCAACAACCCTGTATTACTGAGTAGTGACTTCAGAACTCAAAGGCAGCGATGCTAGCAATTTTATTATAGCATATTGCTGTCATTGTTTTTAAAATGAATTGTTATTGTTAATATCTGTCTGCAACCAGTTCAATGTTTTAAACTTTGTCATAGTTTTGTCTGTATAGGAAAAGACACAGGGTTCCACACAAGCCACAGTCTGGGATTGAACCCCTGCCTCCCCCAGGCACTCTGAGCAGAGATTCAGTGAAAGGAGGAGGATGGACATGAATCTGAAGCTAGGGGTTGTGGGAGCCCGGCCTCTGATCCCCAAGGTGCCCCTCCAGCAGCTCTCCAAGCCCACAGGGGGATGGATGCACATCTGAGCACACCAGTGACCATGAGGGCTGCAACCTGGCTTCTCCTCCAGGCCTCTGCTTCTTACTGCGCCCTGCGGTCCACTCCTTCACCTTCAGCCTGCTGTTCTGGCATAGACGCGGACTCGCCAGACTCGGGGTTTGTCCCCCTGGACCTAGAGGACTCAGGTACCCCATGGACCTGGCTCTGGGGCTGCTTAGTTTCCCCCGGACTACAGTGCAGACTCTGACTGCTCCGGAAGAGGGCCTCACGGGGCAGCTGCCACTGAAGGGTGTGGACCTCGGAGGGCCTGCAGCGTCGTCCTCCACGATCTCACGCCACGTCAGGAAGCCACGGGAGAACATTTCTGTTTTTGACTGTGCGCCTCTGCTGCAGAACTCATTTGTGCTGCTTGGGAGCCTGTGGAGCCAGTGAGCTGAATGTTTAGGGTGGCTCAGATTCTTTACCAATGGGCAAATGAGAGAGAGGCCAGGAAAACCAGCCTGCGCTTAGGCACTGAAATATACACATGGGCCAACCAGCTAAGCACCGTGCTATATCATGCAAAAGAAATATTGCTGTGAGATTTTTAAGTTATCACATCACAGAAAAAGAAAGAGTGCTTTTGTACTTTTTAAGGTGTAAAAACTGCTGTCAGTAGCATCTATTGAAAACCACTCATCCTACACAAAAACTCACTTAAAATGGGTCATAGACCTAAATATTTGGGTAAAATTATAAAATTCTGAAAGAAAACCTAGGACTAGATCTTCAAGATCTTGGAAGAAGGGATGGTTTCTTATATATAATATGAAAAACACCATTAGCAAAAAAAATGGATAAACTGGACTATGTCCAAATTTAGAACTTTCCCATTGCAACAGTAGCATCAAAAAACCATAATGATAATGCACAGCACAGGGAAAAAGCATATATCTGAGAAAAGACTTGTATCTAGACAATCCAAACAACTCTTCCAACAGATAATAGAATCTGTTTTAAAACCTAGCAAAGGAACTGAGCAGACATTTTTTCAAAGAAGATACATAAACGACCAATATAAGCATGTGAAAATCCACTCAACACCATTGGTCCTAAGGGAAATGCGAGTGAAAAGTCCACTCCACACCATTAGGATGTCTTAGTCAAACAGACCAATAATAGCCACTGCTGATGAAGCTGTGGAGCTGAAATCCTCGTACACCACTGGTGCAGTATGAAATCACGGCCCCACTTTGGAAACTGGACTGGCAGCTTCTCAAAATGTTCCATGCAGAATTCCCACAGAACTCAGTCCTGGGACTTCCAAGAGAAACAAAGCATATGTCAATGCAAATATCTGTACATAAATGTTCACACCAGCGGGTTTTGTAATGATTGAGACATAAAATCGAACCGAATGTCTACTAACTGATAGAAGATATGATCTATTTATAGTTTGAACATTATGCCAGATGGAGCCATACACAAAAGATCAGAGATTGTTATGATTCCATTTTTATGAAACGTCCAGAACAGTCAAATTTATAAAGAGAAAATGTAGATTGGTGGCTGCTTAGGGTGGGGAGAGACAGGGAAAATGTGTACAGGGTTTCTTTTAAAGGAGAAAAAAATGTTCTAAGATTAGATTGTGTTAATGATTGCACAGCCCTGTGAACACGCCAGAAACCATTGAGTTATGCACTGTATATGGGCAAATGTTTCTGTCAGTCGTGTTCCAGGAGCCACTAGGAAAATGCAAAGATGTCTTCAAATGAATGTGTGGTCAGGATTCAGTGCATTAAGTGAAAGCCTTTGTTGCACCAGGGAATGGTAGGGTGGTATTCTTCATGGCTGAGCAGGGTTCTGGGGAACTCAGAATGTATGTTTGGAAGATGAAGGTGGAGAGGTTGAGGAGGAATGCGAGTAAATCCTGCTGCGAAAATGCTTTGCTACCTAAAAGGATGTGGGCAGATTGAGTTTTAGGAAAAACACTTCATTGTCCCCCTAGCACCTGGTTTAAAACAGACTGTAGGTCTGGGGTCTGGTCTCTGTTGCATTTTTGTCTGGTGTGCTTCTGTCCTTTCAGATCCTTACAGCACAGAGGGCTGGGCTTCCTTGGCCCGTGCAAACTCCACAGCTATGGAGCCAGCCCACCTGTGTTTCTTCTCCGGCCCGTTTCTTGTGTTCCTCTCATCTGCTTTCTCACTAGCCGGGGGAGTTTGTTTCAGTTCCGCATTTCGGATACTGCTCTCATCTGACTTCGGTGCCTTTACCCAGACACTCAGCTTCCCTGCCCTTTACCACTCCTGATTTTCACCCAGTTCCTCTCTGACTTGGCTTCCTCTCCACCTCTAAGGTAACCAGACTCTGGCTTGCGCCTCTGCAGCCTGTACTGGCAGAGCACGGGATCCCGAATAGTGTGAGGGGAGGCTGGACCGTGCTGCGATTCCCTGGTGGGACAAACTTGAAAGTGAGGCAAGAGAGCGAGATGCACAGTCAGCTCTTTCTGCCCCTCTGCAGCAGTGTCAGATAACAGAAATAATACAAAACAAAGACGGGATTTACCCGCAAACAGTCTGGACCAGCTAAGGTGGCTAAATCTGTCTTCTTTGTGTGTGTGTGTTTTGTTCTTTGTGGGGGGGCTTGTTTCTACTTTACTTTAGAAAGTGGTTTGTGTCTTTCCACGTATTCAGGAAACTTGCACATTTTCACTGATTTTCATTTTCTTAGACAACAAAGAATGGAACCAAAGGATGTAATAGGTGTTGCTTACGTTTTTTACTGCAATTTTATCTGGAAAAGTCATGAACACCTGACCAAAAAAGTGTAAACCCAGCCCATTTTCCAGTATCTCATTTTTCCCTCAGTGTCTGAGAACACCCCAGCTGTAGCTTAATCTATGAAATCAGAATATCCCTGGAGGTTGTAATGTTGAGATAGACTGTCAGTGATAAAAAAGATATAAAACAAATACTCTATTCCCTAAAAATTAAAATGGTATTTCTCTGTATATTTTAGATGCTAATAAAATAAAACAAAATTTTTTCATGTTCTTTAATATATTTCAGTATCCTCATGACTTGTTATCTATTTTGTTCCTATCCTATTACTACTTTGCTTTAATTATTTTCTGGTAGCATTATTTTTTCTCCAAAATGTCCTCTGAATTTGACTGAATATATATATTTTTACTTTGGATATTTTCTAGATAGTTTGAAATTGTCTTTTTGAAATTTTCTTCTCTATTTTCACTTTGCTAAGAAAATGCTACTTTACTTAAGAGTTATTTGTCAAATCCTTTATTGTTAATTTCTAATCTTTATTATTATTGCTATTTTGATTGGGTAGTGCAGCCATACTACAATTTTCCTTTAGGGGACTTATTGGAACTCTCTGATATATGACTAATTTTCAGTCAACAAAACTAAACCTAATTTTTACTCAAATCCTATAAAATATCTTTTTTTTCTTTGCCCCACTAATTTGCAAAATACTGGAGAAAAAACGTGCAATCATTATGAAGGTTATAATTTTGTAAGCCAACTATTTAGTATTCTTTTCCATAAAACTTGATTAAGTCTTCAAATAATTTGTATAAATAAAATATTCTTGGCTGGAAGATTTTATGATGAATCATTCTGAACCAAGACAAATAATGCTGAATTCTTAATTGCATTTGTTCACTCCAGAAAAATAAAGAAAATAATTAGCTGAGAACAAGAAAAACACTTCCTGGAAAGTGACTGAGCCTAGTAACAAAAGTAAATAAGTAAAACACCCTCCTTAGCAATAACCACTGTAAAACTGCCCTCCCATACCTCATGGGAAGAATGCATTTGAGTTTGCATATCTTCTCCCTCGAAGTTTTTAGAGTCCAGAAAGGCCAGGAACTATGCAAGGCACTTGTCCTCTTTGAACTGCCCACCTTGCCTTGAAGCTTCCGCAGTGCTTAGGAAAATAAAGCCACAACCGGGTAGACCAGGGAGGAGTCTTTTCCCCCTCTTTGTGAATAGCCTTCAGACTGGAGTTTTATCATGTCTATACTCCCAGCACTCTGGGAGGCTGAGTCATGAGGATTACAAGCTGGAGCCCAGCCTGGCTAATTTAACAACTTAACAGACCCTGTCTCAAAATTTAAAATAAAAATGTTTTTGAGATCTTGGGATATAGCTCAGTCCTAAAGTCCTGAGTTCAATCTCCAGTAGCACACCCAAAAAAGGATAGAATTTTTTGTGTCTTGGCCTCTGGGTTTGCTAACAGGACCTCCACGTTGCTGTATCAGTCAGCTCTTTGCTACTGTAATGAAATACCTGAAGCAGAATGCTTTATAAAGAAAAAGTAGTGTCTTGACTCTGGAGGGTCATAGTGACACAGCATGACATGGAACCCACAAGGACCCCCACAGTGGGTCTGACTGTGCACCTCTCTCAGGGGTGGACTTCCTCCCTCTCCTTCTTAAGCCACCAGGACTCAATCCTGGGAGCTCTGCCCTAATAATCTATAAACGTAGTCACCTAGTTGGCTCCCTTCCCAGAGGCCCTGCCCTAAACAGCACAGTCAGGTTAAGTTTCCACCTTCTTAACACTATGAACTTATAACTTGGGGGTCCACATTCCTGCTTGAGTTCCAGTGGACAACTCTGTGACTGTCGCTTCTATAGGCATGGTACTGCGTGCTCATTGTGCAATGATTATGATTTTTAAATTCTGTTTTAAATTAATTCAAAATTATAGAAAAATTGTAAAGTAAAGGAAGAGATCAGCACACTTATGCAAACACTATTTCACATGGTACTATATTATGTTCCAGTATTTTTCAATGTCCCTGGTTTTCTCACACTACTACAGTACTATAAGTATATTATTTTACCCTACTTACTTAACATATGGTGATCATTTTTAAAGATAACAAAAAAGTATTGAATTAATATTAACTCTTCTCATATTCACTGAATACTTAGATTTTTGGGTTTTTTTGTTTTGTTTTGTTTGAGACAGGGTCTCACTATGTAGTTGAGACTGACCTGGAACTCACTATGTAGCCCAGGCTGGTCTCAAACTTACAGCAATCCTCCTGCCTCAGCCTCCCAAGTGCTGGAATTACAGGCATGCGCCACCACGCCCAACCTTCAATTATTTTAAATTTCTAATAATGCTACAGTTTTCCTCTTTGGACTTCTAGGGTTCTTTCACGTATTGCAAAATGTCTTTAAGTCACATTCCTAGTGACTTAATTAGGGAAACAGAGAATGAATATTGTCATATTTAGATAATTAGCAAATATTTGTTGATGGATGGGCAGACATGATAAAATCTGGCAGCCTTTAAATCTCCTGTATTTACTGTATGCTTGGAAAATACCTCATCACCTGGAATCATCAAGAAATAGCACCTACTCTAGAGTAAGCCAGGAGTTGTTTATTACAAAGCATAGAGTGCATTCAGAAGTGGGAGGATCAGAAGTTAGAGTCACTGTTACCACTCAGGGATCACTGTCACCAGGAGAAGTACCTATCCAGACCTTCAGTACTGTCCTGGCTGAAACTCAGAGCTACTGGTACTCAGAGGAGAGGCTCCCTACAGGCAGGTAGAAGGCACAGGACCTCTGCCCCGGAAGACCTCTCCATAGGCAGCTCGCACTGCATGCTGCTGGTTTCCACCCGCAGTTCTGACATCACAGGTCTGCTTCACAGGTCACAGGCAGCACCCTGAGGCCGGAGGAGTCTGGGAGGTGATTTTCCTACATGTCCCCTTTGGTGTTGCTGGAAAAGGCGCTGGGAAGGGTGTTAGGGAGCCATCCAGCAGCCTCTGCCGCAAAACTCATGGAGACCAGGGGGAAGGGAAGGGAAGACTTCCCTCTTCTGTGACTCATAATTTGGCTTTAACAGTTTGATTCATAATCCAAGTTGAGGCCGGGGATTTAGCTCAGTGGTTCCACCACCTGTCTTATAAGTAGAAGATTCCAAGTTCATTCCCCGATACCAAAACAAAAAGCATAATCCAGCTTCAATTTCTCTGTGTATCGTGATAGGGGAACTTTATTTTTCTAATTGGGTATCCATTTGTTTCAGTAACATTTATTGGATAATCTATTTTTTTCCACTGATTATTAACTGCCAACTTTTTCATACATTAAATTTGAATCCTGTAATTTCTATCCTTTTTCATCAGTTTATTTGTATAAATAAATCTTAAAGTAACAAAGTATTTTTATTTTTCTTTAAAATATAGTTCTTGTTATTATTTGAAAATCTAATTTTTCCTCACAGTTTAGAGTTAACTTGTTGGATTTCTTTTCTTTTTCTTTTTCTTTTTCATTTTTCCTACCCTTACAGGCATGTCTAACACATATCCCATGGGTTGCTTACCCTCTTTTTAAAAATGTTATAATAAAAAATATTGAATCGGGGGTTTGGCTCAGTGGTTCCGCTGCCTGCCTCACAAGGGCAAGGGCCCAAGTTTGATCCCCAGTACCCCCCCAAAATTTTTTAAGATAGAAGGTTTGTTACTTATACAAGTACCAGGGGTCAAAGTCAGGACCTTGTGCTTATGAGGCAGGCATGGTGCCATCAGCTCAATCCCCAGCCCCACATTATATATTTTTACAGTGACCCAAGACAGTTGCACTTCACTCAGTGCGGTCCAGGCAAGACAAACTTTGTATATTCATGAGGGGTTCAATTAGAACTACAAAATTATTTCTATTCATTTAGGGAAAAGTGATGTCTTTACTGTGTTCAGTGCTCCCTTAATGTGGTAGATCCTTCCATTTTTTCAACTCTCTTAAGGTGTCACAAAGTTTTATAATTCTAGGTAAAACTGGAAAATTGCTTATCATTTATTTCTAGGTTTCATAGTTTTTTGGTACTGTAAGTTTGATCTTTTTAACCTATCATTTTCTCATTTTTATTTCTGAATATATTAGAATGCACATATACCTCTTATCCATCAGCCACATCACTAATCCAACTTTTCACTTGATTCTCCTGAATTTGCAACCTAGATGATCATATTATGTCCATATGATATTCATTTTATCTTTTACCTTGGAATTGGACCAAGTCCACTGGTGGCTGTTTTTGTTTAAAAAAAAAAATTTATTGGCACTAGACATGCTTATTTACATATTGTCTCAAGCAGCTTTTCCCTACAAAAGCACACTCATAGCTTCAAGAAGAACATTCAACATGCAAGACCTAAAATATTCACCATGTGACCTTTTATAGAGGAAGTTTACCAAATCCTGCCATAGAATATTTCTAAATGTGAGATCATTTTTCTGGATCATATTGCTTAAGACTACCGGTACAAAAGTAGAGTATATATGGGGAGACTCCTTGGGTTAGGAACACTTGGTGTTCTGGAGTTAGAATAATGATTCTCATTGATTTCTGGTAGTAGCCTTTATCAAGCTAAGGAAAATGCCGACCATTTCAATCTGAGAGTTTTTTCTAATAGAAATAGGTATTAGATTGTACCAACTGCTTATCTACCATGCAGTGAGAGGATCCTGTAATGTGTCGCTTAACATTTTAAATTAGAGAAGTACTGTATATTTCACTGTGAACTCTTCTCCTATTCCTGTTATTGTGCGTTATCCTCTTAGTATATTTCTGGAATCAACTTTCCAAAATTGTATTTAGGCCATTTGCATCTAAATTTGTAAGGAATATTGATTTGTTTTCTTGTTTTCTTGGTTGTTGTTTTGTTTTGTTTTGTTTTTGTAAGAGTAGGAAAAATTTATTGAGGGAAAGAAAGGAAGCTTCTGTCTAAGAGAGACAGAAGGGGGACCAGAAAGTGGCTGCCCCTCTTGTTTTCTGATTCTATTTTTAACAGTTATTCTTGGTATTATGTCCTCTTTCTTCAGTCTTCTGGAGATATCACATGGAATCTTTGAACAATCTCTGTTTCTTTCATAAACTCTTTTTTTCTTCAGGGGTCATTATTGTAGCTTTGAGTCTCGGTACTCCCATATTCTTCTTTTTTTCCTCAAAGTTTCACATCATTTGGTTGTTGTTTCATAATTTTTATTTGAAGCAAATTTTTTGGTTTCTGAAGGGTTTGTTTGGTTTGTTGAGATAGGATCTCGCTGTGTAGTTCACACTGTCCTTGAACTCGCTATACAGGCCAGAGTGGCCTGGAACTCTTAGTGATCCTCTTGTCTCAGCCTCCCAAGTGCTGGGATTACAAGTGTGCACCACCACGCCTGGCTTGAGGTCTTAGAATAATCAAGGAAGCTGGAGTGGGTTTCCCTGTCACTGTAGCGAGCTTCCTTTTCCATTAAGACCTAGCTGCAGCACTGCCCGTGGGTGCAGGGGCTCACAGAGGGACAGTTCTCCCCTCTCACCTGGGAAATGCTCAGACCCGTGAGCCTCAGCCCTCGTCAGGTGCTGTTTGGGTGCTGAGTCCATTTCAGTGCAACGTAGGTTTCTCTTCCCATTTCCTTCGGATTGATTGATTGATATTGATTGATTGACTGGATGGCTGCACCCTGGGATCTGCCTGTCTGTTACGGGTTCCCAAGCTTCCTGGACACTGGCCCGCGTAGAAGCCAGTGAGATTCTTTGTCCATGTCATTTAAGATGAGGATTCTTGCTGAACTCAGACTGGAGGCAGCAGAAGTCAGGCAGAGACTAGAAGCAGATAAGTCAGGTGGCCTAAGGCGCCCTGAGAACTCTCGGAGGTCCATCAATCCTCTGACTGTGGCCAGAGCTGAAGAGGGAAAAGATAAGAGACTTGCGGAATTCCCAAGGACATGGGAGCCAGGGGTCAGTGCCTCAGAGCGGGCAAAGACCAAGCCTCTCCGAGCTGGCCACTACTGGGTGCACACAGTGGTTGGAGGGGGCCTGGGGTGACTTGGGGGGCAGCCGTCAAAGAGCCTGAGGAATGATGAAGATCCTAAGTCCCGAGGTCCTTCTGCTGAGGACTGGATGGAGAGCATCCTTACAGCGCTGGATGGGCCGAGCTGAGTTTGAAGGTATCAGTCCCTTCCTCTTCCATATGACCTTGCGGTTCTCAAGGAGCCAGGACGCCTTCAGCTTCAGTCCTGCTGGTGAGTGCAACAGCGTAACAGGACCCTCGAGGCCTGAGCTGTGACCAGAGGCAAATGGAGTTGTGTTTCTGCACGCCACAGCCAGCCCACGGGCAAGGTGATATTGAGCCTCTGCTGGCTATAGTCGTCCTTTAGTTACGGAAGGATTTTCCCCAGGATGTAGAACGGCTCTGGACAAAATCCCTCCTCCTGCAGTTGAGTGGCCCTGCACTCTGAAGCTCTGGCTGTGTGTCTGGCAGCCTCTCGTGGCCTCACATCAGACAGTCACCTCCTTATCCTGCTAATCCAGCCTTTACATCCCATTCTGCTTTACTGGCCCAGAAATCTCTGAACATCATTTACCTGACATTGGCATCACTCACTGCTCTCCACACAGGTAGAGTCGTTGAGTTCTCTCAGTTTTAGGAGAAAGCATACATTTGTCCCCACTGCATGGAACCAGAATCTCTCAGTGCATTGTGAATCTGTCTACCTGTAAGCAAACACCATTATGTGACAATCGCTGTGATCATATAATGCTCACGATAGCTGTATGGATTAGACAGTCCTGTCCCCTTTGTACATAGGACACAGCCAAGGCCCAGCAGGGTTAAGTAGGGTGGTCAGGGTCACTGGATAGTGTTCAACCCTCATTTGACTCACTCGGTTACCACACTCACATCTAATGTGTTTGCTGAGAATAGAGCAGGGCTCAGGCTGATACAGTTTGAATGACGATCAAGGATAATTCCAAGTTCCTTGTTTACTGTTTTGTTCCTTGATACATGAATTAAACAGAATTCAATTTAGTGGTCTAAATAAAAGGAACAGCTCTGGAGCGGTCTGTGTTTTCAAACAAAATAGTTTCCATTCCAGACTTGGGCTTTTGCACAGCTGTAAAAGTAAAATGAAAAATATTGTAGCTACTGGCCTGGTTAATCTTGATCGTCAGCTTGACTGGATTGGGAGACTTGGTGGGGCGACTGGATCGTGGGTGATACCGTCCTCAGTGGATTGATCCACGGCTATCCACAGCTGAGTGTGCTGTTAGGAGGTGGGGCCCAGTAGGAGACGGTCCCTGGAACGTGTCTTGGGCACATGTATGTCTCCCCGGCACTCCTCTGTGCTGTGCTTTCCTGCCGCCATGAAGTGAGCTGCTGTGCTCCCCCACGGCCTTCTGCCCTGATGTTCTATCCTGAAGCCAGCCAGCCATGGACGGGATCCCCTGAAACTGTGAGCCTCATGTAAGTTTCGAGAGTCAAGTGTTTCGTTGAAGCAACTAGAAAGCCGAAGGATATAGCTGCAGACCAGGTCTACGTAAGCTGTGTGAGGAAAAGTGTAACTAAGTTAAAGAGGGTCTCACCCTCCGTATATTTTTTAAATACCCATAGGAAATCGTGTATAAGAGTCCTTTATAAACAAGTTGAAGAAAATCATGCAGAGCTGTCGAATATTACCAGGTGTTCACAGAAGGATAAGCACCCCTCTTTGCTTCACAGTCACGCTTAGATCTTGACTAGTCAGCTCTTGGTGACATTCTGTAGAGAGGTAAATTTCTAACTGGCTGGCTTATTCAAGTACACTGATATCTGTATTTTCCATGACAAATCTCATAATCACAAAAGAGATTTATCAAATTAGTAATTAATGCTGGCATTATATAGTACAGTGACATAAGACCTAATTACAATTAGTAATTAATTAATGGCTTTGTAGTTCTTCCATAGAAAAGGCACTATTAAAGTAACATTTTTAAAGAAAAAAAGGCAATATAAATATACCATTGATAATTTTTAATGCCTGCCCTTTCTTAATTCTCCTCTTTAGGTGACTTGGGACAGATGTTTTGGCAATTTTTATGCGCTGAATTTTGACATACAGTAGTCGTACACCAGAAACATGATCTTACAAGATGCCCATATTTTGGAGCCTTCATTTCTTCATTTTCACAATCAGGATAGTACACTTTGCAGAGCAGAGGGAGGATAGGAGTTAGAACAGAAAGCATAACACATGCAGTGCCAGGTGCATGGTCAGTGCTCTGGGAAGGGCAGGCGTGCAGATTATTCATCCTTTTATCTCTTGCTGCACACAACTGCCCCGAACTGAGAGGCATGCAGTGGGTAATTCCGTCTCGGCCGCTGAGTCTGTGGTAAGGAGTTGGGACGGGCCACAGCAGGGCCAGCTCTTCCCCACTCTGTGGTGTCTGCAAACTCCTTGGCAGGAAAAGCCTGAACAGCTGGAGAGGTCCCATTGGCAGGAGATTGGTTGCTAACCTGTCCCGGGGCTGGGCTGAGAGGGGTGACAGGGCCCCTCTACACCTGCGTTAGGTGGCTTGAGCTCTGACAGTGAGACCGCTGGGCTCCGGAGGGAAGGTCTGGGGAGTGAGCCTTCTGAGAGGCCCAGGTGGATGGCATCCAGCCTGCTGTCCGCGGTCACAAACACCACTTTCGTTACACTGCCTTGGTCCCAGCAGTCACAGCCTGCTCAGATTCAAGGGACAGGACACAGGCAAGTAAGTATCAAGGGACAGGAGGCCAGAATTAAAGCCACCAACAAGCTCCATCATCATTCTATACAAATATGTTTGCATAAGAATAAAGAAAGTACGCGGAGCATGGTGGTACACTCCAGCAATCCCAGCTGCTACTTAGGAGGATGAGGCAGGAGCCAAGGCCAGCTGGAGCAACTTAGCAAGACCCTATCTAAATTTTAAAGAAGACTGGGGATGTAGCACAGTGGCAGACTGCTTGCCTAGTGTGTTTGAGACCCTAGGTTCAATCCCACATGCACACAGCACACGAACAGCCAGGATAAAGAAAGAAAGTGCTCCACCATCTTATAGAAATGAATATTTGCAGTTGCCCAGGGAAGGAACTCTGATAAGAATGAGCTTGATTCACCAACACATAGTTTAACACCGGATCCTCTTACATTCCAAACAATAGGACACTATTGTATTATATTGTACTTTAAAAATAGAACCAGGTTCTTTTATACTCAGAACAACACTGTAGATTCTTTTATCCCCAAGCCATCAAAATGCATGATGATTTCTAGTGCACTTGTAACGCTGAAACTACTGAGAGTATGGGAATTGCTTTCCTTCCCTATGTTTGACATGAAACAAACAGTTTTTGTCTTGGCTAAAGTTTTCAGCGCTCCTGTCCCATTGGAGTCTGTACTTGCCTTTCTCCGCTCTCCCTTCCTTTTCTCTCTGGGCACCTCTCTGTACAGCAGCGGTTCTCAAACTCCAGAGTCCCAGGGAGTCACTGGAAGCCTTGCTAAAAGACAGACTTTTGCACAACATCCCCAGAGTTTTGGATACAGTAATTTTGAGAGGAGGCTCAAGAATTTGCATTTCCAGTAAGTGTTGAGGTGAGGCTAACACTTCTAAATGAGGCTAGCCACATTTTGAGAACCACAATTATGGGAAAAATGTAGAAGTCAACCCAAAAATTAGCTTGGGCCTCACTGGATTACTCAACTAGGTGAACCTGCAGGCACTTTCAACACCTGAGGCTGCAGCCCTAGGATCCATGTGCAACTGTAAGAGTAACGGCAACAGTGATAGAGACTCATGTACACTGGACACTTAGCATGGGTCAAGCATTTGCACATGTTCTCTTATTTAATCCTTACTTGAGCCAGTGAAATATTCCCATTTATAGATAGGGGAACTGAGGTTATATTAAATCTAAGTTTCGTGATGTTGCACAGTAAATGCTGAGCCGAACCCAAGTCTTCCAGGATCCAAAGTCCATGTCCATGATCCTAACACCTGTGTAACATACCTGTCCCTTCAAACTTTGGGAAACAGCTGCATTCAACAAATATTCAAGGTATACATAGTAACGGTTACCTGGAAGACAAGTTTGGATCCTATAAATGCTTCTTGAGCTAATGCGTAAATGAGTCAGAGGTGGAAAGGGTGGTACAAAAGTGACCTGTCGCTGCATCGACAAGTGAGCCCTGTGTCTGTGTGTGACCCGTCTCTAGGTCCTGCCCACCTGAGATGCACATGGGAAGTGTGGCTCTTGTGCCAGTAACTAAGTGGCAGCCCCTGCTGCAGCCGACTCCGTGGCCTCTGTGCAAACCCAGCTCACGGGCTTTCCCTGATCCTTCATGAAGTCCCAGGCATGTCCCACAGAGCTCTGGGCCTCGACTGTCCTGGTTGGAGTCCCGGTCATTCCCTCTGCACCTTTTGGACCCCAGCCGCATGCACACTGACCTGTGGCTGCTCAGCTCCTGCCTTTGTGGCAGCAGCTGCCCTGCCTTCCTCTTTGGCTGCTGTGGCCCAGCTGTTAATCTAGGCAGTTCCCTCCTAAACCACGAAGCAGAGACCCACATTCTTGGCTCCCTCTGGGGTCGCAAAAGATACAGTCCTTTAAAAAAAACTCCTCATCCCTTTGTTTTCCTGATCTCCCTGCCCTACTAGCTACAGCCAACTACAGCCCTAGGGTGGGTGCTTGTCCTGGTGGGGAAGGAGACTTGAATCTAAACACATGCCATGTGGTAATCACCGTCCTCTGGAGCTTTGCAGGTCTGCATGCCCGGCATCCAGAAAAGTTCGATGATGACCACAGCCTCCATTGCTTAATGCTATTCCCAGCAGCATGTTCTGAGCCAGCTCCTATTCTGAATACTTTTCATGTGTTGATTCTCACATCAGCTCCATGAAGTAACTTCTCATCACGCCTTTTTTAAAAATGAGAAAACAAACACTGAGAGGTTAGGTAACTCACTCGAAGTTTCACAGCCAACAAGCTGCAGTGCTGGGTTTTGAACTTTGTCCTCAACAACAACAAAACAGGAAACCGGAATGTCTTTTTCCATGGCGTATATTGCCCTGACATATCTTGGATAAATCAACAGTCACAGAAGTGGCCACAAATAACTTTCAAATATGTAGAAATAAATGACAGCTCATTCATGCAGAGTTTACCACATGTGACCATTTTCTTTACTAATAGGTTCTAGTGCCAGGTGCAGAATACTGACAAAGACAAAAACACAAAAAATTCCTCTCCTCACAGAAAGGCAGGAAATGTTGACATTTTTCAGTTTCATCCTTAAGCCGTGCTGTGTATAGTTTTTCTGCAGATGAGTACATCTGGCTCATATGCTATTTGGAAGGAAGAGCAAGCTGCATGTTGCCAGCGACAGAGAGCCGATTAAATTACGGAGTATTGCATCCACAGGGAAGAGACTTTGAGCTACGAAAGTGGCTTTGGAAGAATTCCAAAAGATAGTGAAGAAAACGTGTTACTTTTGCTGTGGAAATACGGGCCTCTTCTCAGAAAGTCATCCGTGTTGTTATCTTTACTTCTCACTCCTTCTTTTCCTAGTGCCAAGAACTGAACCCAAGTTCTTGTATGTGCTGCGCAAGGTTCTAACAACTGAACTCTAACGTGTTCATCCTGGAAAGGTTCTCGTCCCACCCAGAACACCGCTCCACAGATAACGAGGAGGTTATCTGTGCGCTTAAAGCCAAGGGTCACTGTTCACTTCTCATCCTGAGAACTCTCACCAGAGTTGTGTATTTCATTCATTAATTCCTTAACATTTCCTTTTGGAAGTAGAGGAATGCTGCTGTGAGTGTTCAGAAAGGTTCTAAGAGATAACCACGCACAGTCATTCATGGGGTTACGCATCATTTCTCCTAGTACTACAAATAAAGTGGTCTTCACGTCTTCAAGTCGAGCGCCTAAGGAGTTGAAGGTGTGCAGAGCCCTCCGGGACCCTTGGCTGTTCGTTACTCTCAGCCACAGTCCTGTTCCTTACAGCCCAAGTCTATAGTGTCACTTTTACTTTTGCCAAAGAATGACCCATTTCCATGCTTCTTGTCTGATTAAACATGAAGGTTTATCTCACTGTTGAATTGTATGTTGCTGGAGGTTTAACCCCTTCTCTTGAATTCCACCTGGAAGCATTGGATACTAAGCACTTGGCTCCTGACAGAGAATCTTTTGTGACAGATAAATCTGCCTCGTCAGTCTCTCTTGATTTTGAGACCATAATCTGAGTGTTTTGGAAATTTCTGCTGCCTTAAAAGACTGGCCTGGCCCCAAATACTAACTCTGTGCCTCGGGTACTATATCACTGTGAATTTTTAGAAGGCTTTTGAGACGATGATTTGGGATACAAATTTAAATTAATAGTTGAACACTGTTCTACTACGGTTGTTTTCATGAGTGTCCTCCAAAGGCCCCCAAGTTGAGGCTTAGCTGCCAGTCTGTAGCAGTACCGGGAGGTGACAGAGTCTGTGGGAGGTGGGGCCTGGTGGGAGGAAGTTAGGTTGTTGGGGGGATGTGCTTGAATGGGATATTGGGGCTCCGTTCTCCCACTCCTTCTTCTCCTCCTCTTCCTCCTCCTCCTCTTCTTCTTCCCTTCCTCCCTTCTGCTTCTTCTTTCCTCTCCCTTTCCCTCCCTCTCCCTCTCCCTCTTTCTCTCTCTGCCTCCTGACTGCTGTGCAGTGAATGAGCCTCCTCTACCACATACCCTGCCACAGTTTCCTGTGCCACCACAGCACAAAGCAATGGAGCCAAGGGGCCATTGGCTGAAACCTCAGAAACCATGAGCCCAAATCGACCTCTTGTCTCACTAAGTTGATTGCCTCAGGTAAGCTTTCACAGTAACAGAAAGCTGACACGACTGCCAATGCAAATAACTCAACTGGACGGCAGTTAGAGAAATAGATGCCTGTTCTTCTCCATGCAGTTAAGGAAAACCACATCATAGGTGACCCCTGCTGTGGTAGACAAATTGCATGTTCTACCATATGAATCATCCTGATTTCAGAAGCATCAAAAACAGAAACATACATCTTGAGTTAAGGACATGCATTGTCTTTATTTTTCCCGTTGGTCTCAGTGTTTTTGCTGCTCTTCAGCAACCTCTGAATTTGCTTGACAAGTCAAAAAATAACCCCTAAAACTAACCGTCCACCTTACAGTACTACTGTGATACATTTACCCTTCAGTGACTCTATAAAATAGTGATATTAGCTTCTCGGTGGCTGTTTGTTGCTTTCTACCAAAGCTTGGGAAATGTGCTCAGCCTGCTCCTAATTCACAGGCCTCAGTAGGCATGCCTGGTTTTCATTGCTTCAGTAATAAATAGATGAGGCTGTGGCTCTTAACTCTTAGAAATCTTTAGAAAATATTCCCTTTGCAATCCTGGAGGTTAAAAAGCCATTTGATGCTAATACCTTCATGCTTAGCTATTTAAGAATTTTACCTACAGATGGAGAAATCTTTCTTACACCAGAAAACATTCATCTTCCCTGCCAAAGCAAAATGGAAAATCGAGTCCGAAATGTTTTAACCTTCTCTCCCTTTCTATTATTCCATTTTTAGTTGCTATAACAAAATACCCGAGTCTGGGTCCTCCTAAAGAAGAGGGTTATTTAGCCCACAGTTTGGAGGTCCGAGAGCATGCCCCTGGCTTCTGCTGACTTCTGCTGCAGACCTCGTGTCGGATGGCGTTACATGCTCGGAACATGTGTAGACGAGATCAGGTGTGGACAGAGCCCAGAGAGGGGCGAAGCACCAGGCCTGCTCCTTCTGTCACAACCCACTCTTACAGAAAATAACCGGGATCCTAAAAGAGCTGCATTAACCCCTTCAGTGAATGACCCCTGACCCGATCTCCTTACACCAGGCTCTGCCCCTTGAGAATCTCCCACCTCCCATCATGACTGCACAGAAAAGCAAACCTCCAACACTGGACCCCTTGGGGATGCAAACTGTACTCAAGCCATTCCACCTTTCTCCCTTTTCTGCTTCCTCTGTGCCATTGGAAGCAGAGATGATTCATTTTGTAGAACCAGAAATTACTGTCACATTTCCACTACAGTCTGTCTAATGTTAAGCCGAGCATCTCGACCCAGGCACAGGTTTTTATCGCCTTCTCCACCAAAACTAGGGGTGGTGTCAAGGGCATGGGCAGATATGGACTTCAGCTTGGTGACATCTGTTCTAGAGGGGAAGTTCTATGATGTGGCATCCACCATCCTACCTGAGGAAACACAGCCCAGTTTGACAAGTTTCTAGAAGCAGTGAGAGTTCTTCTTTGGGACGGAAATGTGGCTCATGGAGTCCTGTTTCTGTTTGACCATCTTTGGCCATGTGTGCCTTTGCCTCTCGTCTTCCTTTTTCTTTTAAGTATTACTGTACTTTTTTAGTTTATTAGTGATGTGTGTGGTACATAATGCTTCCGTTTGTTTTAGGGATGGAGAAAGGAATTGAGATTTGTGTGTGTTCGTGTGTGTTGTATCTCGGCAGACGTGTTATGTACATCCAAGAGAATCTTCTGCCTGTGATGTTCTTTCATGTGCTTCTCTTGCTGTGGATGTTTGTATGGATACTTCTCTTTCTGCATGGCTTTGTTTCTTGAAAAAGGCGAAAGTAATAGAATGAAGGAGCCCAGACTTGGGTTTAAATTCCATCCAGCAATTAGCTGCCTGATCTTGGGAACGTTACTGAAACCTCTGACCACATGCTCCTCGTTTGAGGAAATGTGAGTGACACTCCCTACTTCTGTGTGGTTTCTGTGAGGATTAGATGAGACGGCATGCAGTGCAGGAATAGATTATATTTTTTAAATTTTATATCTTCTTTGCCTATCTCTACTTTTCATTCTGCTTCTGTTCCTTCCCCTCCTCTTTTTTATTTTGTGTAACTCGGGTTTATTTTACTCAATTCTTCCCCCTCCCATTTTTATTTGGGGGGGCAGTGAGATCCCATTCACCTTCCAGCCTGATTCATTGTTTACATGTTGCCGTATTTACTCTCTATTTTTACCACCATTGATTTCTTAAGAATGAAGACATTGTCTTACACCATATAATTAGGCGACCGTGATGACCACAGTACAATTACCACAGTGTCCATGATCACGACTGACACATTTTGATTCCTCCTTTTTCTGACACGTCATCCATATTCTAATTTTCCAGCTATCTTTCCAACAGTGTCTCCATTTAAAGCGCCAGACCAGTTGTTCTGCAGAGTGCCCTCCCTCTGGGTTTGCCTGCCGCCTGCCTGGTGCTGCGACACAGACCAGGTAGCAGCCGCCCAGCGGGGACGACGCTGCGCCTCCGGGACACTGATGGTTCGTGACGCCAGCCGCCCACCGCTGTGCACCCCACGCCCGACCATTTGGTTAGGAGCTGTGTCCACTAGGTGTTTTCACTTAGAAGTGTTCTCTTGACGAGTGCTGGGAAATACGTTTTGTAAAGATTTTGCTCTGAGTCTTTTGAGCATTCGGGGATCTCATTCGCCGTCTACCTTTCACCTCCTGGAGGTGACAACACCGAGTGAACGTCGTGCTCTCCACCACCTCCCACCGGGGCGTTGGCGTCTGCTGCTCGGCCCTGCCACCTGCCGTGTGGTTGTAGAATCGTTCTTCTTCCGAAGGCCCCGTCTCCCCTACACCTCTCTCTCTCTCCATTGCTTCTCTGCTGTTCGCCCTGACTGGTTAGCTTACTCGGCAACGCGCAGTTGATGAGCGGGAGAGAAAATACACAAGGGAGGGAAGAGCAGGGGGAAATGCTGGTTTCAATGAGGTCACGAGGCCTCTCTCTCTGATGACGTCACGAAGGCCTCTCTCTCTGATGACGTCACGAAGGCCTCTCTCTCTGATGAGGTCACGAAGCCTCTCTCTCTCTGATGAGGTCACGAAGGCCTCTCTCTCTGATGAGGTCACGAAGCCTCTCTCTCTCTGATGAGGTCACGAAGGCCTCTCTCTCTGATGAGGTCACGAAGGCCTCTCTCTCTGATGAGGTCACGAAGCCTCTCTCTCTCTGATGAGGTCACGAAGGCCTCTCTCTCTGATGAGGTCACGAAGGCTCTCTCTCTCTGATGAGGTCACGAAGGCCTCTCTCTCTGATGAGGTCACGAAGGCCTCTCTCTCTGATGAGGTCACGAAGGCCTCTCTCTCTGATGAGGTCACGAAGGCCTCTCTCTCTGATGAGGTCACGAAGGCCTCTCTCTCTGATGAGGTCACGAAGGCCTCTCTCTCTGATGAGGTCACGAAGGCCTCTCTCTCTGATGAGGTCACGAAGGCCTCTCTCTCTGATGAGGTCACGAAGGCCTCTCTCTCTGATGAGGTCACGAAGGCCTCTCTCTCTGATGAGGTCACGAAGGCCTCTCTCTCTGATGAGGTCACGAAGGCCTCTCTCTCTGATGAGGTCACGAAGGCCTCTCTCTCTGATGAGGTCACGAAGGCCTCTCTCTCTGATGAGGTCACGAAGGCCTCTCTCTCTGATGAGGTCACGAAGGCCTCTCTCTCTGATGAGGTCACGAAGGCCTCTCTCTGATGAGGTCACGAAGGCCTCTCTCTCTCTGATGAGGTCACGAAGGCCTCTCTCTCTGATGAGGTCACAAAGGCCTCTCTCTCTGATGAGGTCATGAAAGCCTCTCTCTCTGATGAGGTCATGAAGCCTCTCTCTCTGATGAGGTCATGAAGCCTCTCTCTCTGATGAGGTCACGAAGGCCTCTCTCTCTGATGAGGTCACGAAGGCCTCTCTCTCTGATGAGGTCACGAAGGCCTCTGTCTCTGATGAGGTCACGAAGGCCTCTCTCTCTGATGAGGTCACGAAGGCCTCTCTCTGATGAGGTCACGAAGGCCTCTCTCTCTCTGATGAGGTCACGAAGCCTCTCTCTCTGATGAGGTCACAAAGGCCTCTCTCTCTGATGAGGTCACGAAGCCTCTCTCTCTGATGAGGTCACGAAGGCCTCTCTCTCTGATGAGGTCACGAAGGCCTCTCTCTCTGATGAGGTCACGAAGGCCTCTCTCTCTGATGAGGTCACGAAGGCCTCTCTCTCTGATGAGGTCACGAAGGCCTCTCTCTCTGATGAGGTCACGAAGGCCTCTCTCTCTGATGAGGTCACGAAGGCCTCTCTCTCTGATGAGGTCACGAAGGCCTCTCTCTCTGATGAGGTCACGAAGGCCTCTCTCTCTGATGAGGTCACGAAGGCCTCTCTCTCTGATGAGGTCACGAAGGCCTCTCTCTCTGATGAGGTCACGAAGGCCTCTCTCTCTGATGAGGTCACGAAGGCCTCTCTCTCTGATGAGGTCACGAAGGCCTCTCTCTGATGAGGTCACGAAGGCCTCTCTCTCTCTGATGAGGTCACAAAGGCCTCTCTCTCTGATGAGGTCACGAAGGCCTCTCTCTCTGATGAGGTCACGAAGGCCTCTCTCTCTGATGAGGTCACGAAGGCCTCTCTCTCTGATGAGGTCACGAAGGCCTCTCTCTCTGATGAGGTCACGAAGGCCTCTCTCTCTGATGAGGTCACGAAGGCCTCTCTCTCTGATGAGGTCACGAAGGCCTCTCTCTCTGATGAGGTCACGAAGGCCTCTCTCTCTGATGAGGTCACGAAGGCCTCTCTCTCTGATGAGGTCACGAAGGCCTCTCTCTCTGATGAGGTCACGAAGGCCTCTCTCTCTGATGAGGTCACGAAGGCCTCTCTCTCTGATGAGGTCACGAAGGCCTCTCTCTCTGATGAGGTCACGAAGGCCTCTCTCTCTCTGATGAGGTCACAAAGGCCTCTCTCTCTGATGAGGTCACGAAGGCCTCTCTCTGATGAGGTCACGAAGCCTCTCTCTCTGATGAGGTCACGAAGGCCTCTCTCTCTCTGATGACGTCACGAAGGCCTCTCTCTCTGATGAGGTCACGAAGGCCTCTCTCTCTCTGATGAGGTCACAAAGGCCTCTCTCTCTGATGGGGTCACGAGGCCTCTCTCTCTCATGAGGCCTAAGCAGAGGACTGAAGGCTGCTCGGAGAACAGGAGGCGGGTGTGCTGGACAGAAAGCAAAGCACGTGCAGGCGCACACTTACAGTGTTCACGGAGCCGCGGGGGCCGTGTGAGCTGGGTGTTAAGAGAGAGAATTCAGTAGACAGTTGGATACGTGCCGCAGAGCAGAGTCTGGCCAGAGACCCACCCTGGGTGTCGGCAGCACACGTAGGAGAGGTTAAGTCTGCATGAGACCGTCAGGGCGCAAGTGTAGACAGAGACAGAGAGATTCCGTGAGGGCAGAAAGGCCAAGGAGGGGGCAGCAGAGGACGCTGGAGGGGAAGGCGGTGAATCGGGCAAGAGCAGAGCAGGGACCCTAGGGCCTGAACCCCATGCAGTTTGGACGGCTGTCTTTTGAAAAATGATACCAAATTATGAATGAAAAATTAAGAACTAAATTAAACATTTAGAGGCCGGTGAGTTCCAGTAGTAGAGTACATACTGCATAAATAAATATTTATTAGAGCTAGGAAGGAAATCACCACACCTTACCAACCTTTAAATACTAGCAAATATCTAAAAAGCAGCATTCTTAATTCTGCGGTCAGCGATGAGTCGACATATATGTTTCCCACATTTTGGGCCACACGTCCTTTGATCGCCTCTTTCTGAGAATGAATTTGAAATCCCATTTTCTGTAATGGTAGTAGAGAAATGGCGTAGTTTTTCTCCTAGCCAGGTGGCTGAGAATTAGTGTTTATGGCTGCTGGTTTTTAAACAGTAGGCTTAGCCTGGCATCTCCATGGCGAGGCCTCATCTGCGACTTCCTCTGTGGTTTCTTGCTCGGTGGCCCCCACACTGTGGAGCAAGGCCTCGGAGAACCACAGCCTCGCTCTCACCAGACGTGGCATGGTGCCCTGGCTCCAGCGGCCCAGGGAGCCATTTGCCAGCTCAGCCAGAGCTGCACAGCCATCCAGCTGCTGGATGTGGGCCCTGGCTGAGTAGAGACCTCCCTGGGTAGAGGATGGGCTGCACTGTCCACGAGAGGCACCACAAGGTGGCCCTTGCTGGAACCCGGGCGACGTGAAGACAGTGCTGGCCTCGCTCTGGCCCCACACCATGGCCCAGAACCGCTAGTGGGGGCAGCTTCCAGCAAGAGAGCCTCATTCCATCCTCCCCTCCTCTCCCCTGTACTTTAAATAGTCTCTAGATGACTTACAGTATCTTCCACTACACAAAGGCTATGCGAAAGTTTGTTACACTGCATTTAGTTTAGGGATTGGTGACGAGCGAAAACAGTCTGTACATACTCAACACAGATTAATTCTTTTTCAGATATTTTTGGTCCACAGTGGGTGAACCTGCAGGTGTGAAGCCCCTGGATACAAAGGGAGTGATCAGCAGGGGTGACTATTGTGTAAGATGCTGACTAGAGATCACACATTGAATTTAGTGCTGTGCAGGCTGCTGGTAATTGTGACACAGCTTCGTGACATGGTAGGGACAAAAGCTCCACTGCACTAGATTCAAAAGATAGTGAAGACCAGCAAGACACAGTGAACACACATCATGGTTCACAAGTGTTCTTTTAGAGAATTAATTTCCACTGAGTTAATTTACAATATAAGTGAATAGAATACTTTCTATTTTTGTTTCTTTCAAAAAGTCCTGAATTATGTTATCACTTCTGTTTTATGTCACAGTAGATCCTAAATATAAAAATAGTTCCCTCCTTCTTGTTCAGACGCTCAAAGAAGAATAGAAAGGGAACCTAAAAATCTCAAGATTTAGAAGGCTTTCTCCGTCCCCGAATATCCAAAGCAAACTAGCCTATGACTTGCTTCCCAGAGGCAGAGTAAAGCCATCCGGGCAGGGGGAAGTAAGAAGGCTGTTCACACGGCCTGGCCTTGCTCTCCCTGTGTCACCGGCTGCTTTATTTCTGAATTGTGCCCAGTCATTTTCAGGTCTTAATGAGCCACCTGACTTTCTACTACCCTAGAGCTTGGCCTAACAGCCCTCCGCCCCACCACCCCAAGCCCCTTCGCACAAAAGCAAAGCAGTGTGGGCATAAGGGCGTCTAAAACTAATGCTTTGCAGAATGTTGTCGCTCGTGCCGTGGGGAGCCTGTATCCATGTGTCTTTGAGCTTTGCCAGATTCTAAGGCTTTTAGAAGGACCCCATCACTGTCAAGTCATTGAAAGAAATCATTTCATTCCATGATTAGTTTTTCTTTTAAAAATGTTATTTCCGCCTGACTTTTGCCACGACCACATTGCTTTCAAAAGACCCGGTGGCCTTGGGTGTTGGTGACCACACATGTAAATAGGTGCAAGCGCCGTACAAGTTTCCTTTGTGACTGACTGTCGTGGTAGTATTTGGTTATATGACCGTATGATTGTCCTGTTAACGCAGTAACTACTTGCTGGCCTGTTTCTTAAGACTTTCGACTGATCTCAGGCATCCTTTGAAAAGCTGGTCAAGTAGGTCCCAGAGGTTTCCTCATCTTCGATCTTTGTTGAGTAAGTTAATTGGATATTATGTATAATTTTAGAAATACTTCTGTTTCCTCTTTCACGTTACACAGAATCTTGGCTTCCCTCTCCCCTCCCCCACATTGCAGCAACTTTAACCATGCACCCTGTTATTCTGTGAACCACTTCCTCTTGATAAAGGGCTCTCGCTGCTTTTTGAAAAAATACCACACTGAAGGAACCAGGTAAAACTCAGTGTTGCTGAGTTGTTTACTGCTCCTATTGTACATCAGCCTGCACCCATGTCTGTGACGGTCTGGATTCTGCAGACTTATTCCATATTAGATATGAACCCTCTCAAGGACATATTTTTTGTAATTTTCTCCTCTTTGTAATCTGTAGTTGTAACGTGTTGGTTGATTTTTTTTCCTTGACAAAGTAAATATTACCAGCTAGTTTTTAAATTTTTTAAATAACATATCAAATATATCAATACTGAGAGATTAGTATACTAATTAGATGCCCCAATTTTAGCCTTCTTCTATCTACATTTAATCTAGCAAGCTGATTATAGACTCAAAACACTGTTAACCTGCAGGGTAAGACAGTAAGAATCTCAATGCAAAGATAGCATGCAGATATATTCTAGATTCTTAACCCCTGATATTTGGACAAAGAGAAATTCAGTTATGGGAAACTCAAGTAGGGAATCTTACTAAGATTTTTTTAATTCTAGAACCATGTAATACTTGTTTACTGACATAAATTTGTATCCAGTGCTTAACATGTGTTCCTCAGTTTTCTTATCTGTGAAATAGGGGTCTAAGTGTGAGGACAGCTTCTATCAGTCATTTCACAGCAGCGCCTGGCACAGGATGAGAACAGTCCATAGTTTAGGGCTATTACTTCTCTATCAGGCAGGTAGAGGGAATGGGGAGGTTCATTTCTCCTCACCTGCAGGGTGGAAGTTTCACCTGACATGGATAGCAACTGCTCTGAAAAAATATTCAAGACTGGTTCTGATCAGCCTGATCTTAATTGACTGTGACTCTAGATTGCAAAGTCGCTTTTATCTGTCCTCCATTGTTTCACCTAAGAACTCTGTGTGCAAGTGCTTTGCCTTTTCTTTTCATTCTTGCTGCACTAAAATGTTCATCATTTTATTGCTAAAGGCATTTCAGCGCAAGTAAAGACTATTCAAATTATTTTAGACAAGCCATGAGTTCCTACTATCTCAGTCTGGTGACAGGAGAAAGCCAGCTTCTGACAGAGAAGCTCTTTTATAAAAATGTAAATAACATTTCTTCATTGTATTGATGCTCACTGTTACTGAATACATCATTCTGTGAAGCCAAAATTTGACAATCACAAGAAGAATCTTAACAGCTTTTTGATATTATGCAGAAGTTGTTATGACTACTTTAAAAACAATGAAAACTAGTCTATAATTTTGTTTCTTCTTTTATGAAAAATTCTTATCAAAAAATGTATTATACATTTCATTTCATTAAAATATATTTTATGAATAGTCTATATTTTTGTTTCTTCTTTTATGAAAAATTCTTATCAAAAAATGTATTATACATTTCATTTCATTAAAATATATTTTATGAATAAATGTTTTAGATTCAAGTGTATCAAATAACCCTTAATCTAATCCTGTAATGCTCAGAATTCAGTTCATAACAAGAAATGAGTTCATATATAACAAAGACATGCTGAACATGTTTTTCTGTGTCTTTGTCATTCTTACAGATCAGGAAATGTAAATACAAACACGTAAAACAAGAAAATGCATACACATAATTTCTTCTATGTTTTGAAATCTAACATAGACTACAGGTATGTGATTTTTGTGTGTGTGAATAGCAAAACACATAATGTATTCCATATTCCACATTAAAATGATACAGATAAGTTGAAATATTACTGATAAGCTGTTACATCTTGTTCTACTGTAAGATATAAATCTATGTTCCTGAAGTTAAAAATTATACATATATATATATTTTTTAAATTGGAATGAAGGAAATAACTATTACAGAAAACAATTTGTTATTTATTAAAGAATAGCTAGTAACCTATTATTACTTGGAATACATACTAGTTGGCTTTAGATTAATTTAGAAAAAGAAAGCCATTGAGGTATCCCTCAAGTTGCACAGGAATGATTAGAATTTTTCTCAAAGCAATTAAAATTTTTGGCTTGAAAACTGATTTAAGCCTAAATCTCTTGCTAACACCAAGGAAAGACACGTTCACAGTTTCCAGCAAAACATATCTGTATACTTGTCAGAATTTATTCACTTGACCAACAAGAAATCATGTTGGTGTAGTGAGTGAAGGTAAAGCAGCCTCACTGGGTCGGCAGCTGAGAAACCCTTTTTGTGAAGAGTTGTAGGAAACATGGGATGTGACAGTCGCTAAGAGCTGTCCAGCTCAGAGTCTTATAACCCTGCTGTGGTACAGCAGCGCCCTGTCCAGCACAGCCCCTGGACTGGTGGAGACCTTTCTGCGCAGCTGTGACCAGGGCCAGCCCAGTGCTTCCTGTTACTCTGGGAAGTTACTTAATTTCTACAGGCTTTCAACAAAGCATTTTTAACAGGAAGATCAACAAATCTGACCTTTAGTTAAGAAGAGTTCCCTCTAAGAGATTCCAGGTTAACAAAAAGCTTGATCCCGTATGGTCAATGCCAAGTTCTGAATGCTATTTTATTTGAATGTCACAACGACCCTCTAAATTAGGTACATGATGTGATTTAAACATTACTGTGAATGTTTACATTTTTTAAATTATTACAGTAAAATACACATTGTCTTTAACCCCCATCAAGATACCCCTGCCTTTCTTCAAACACACTATCCCACTTTGTGAAGCAGCTCTGGAGTCCTCTTTCATGAGTGTCTTTGGTTGTGCTGTTAACACTTGCCTCAGTGTCCTAAATTGATTCAAAACGTTTACCTCTCGTGATCATTTTTGACTTAGGAAAGAGCCAGATGTCTCATGGTACCAGACCAGGTGGGGAAGGAGACTGAGGACACGTGTGACATTTGCATGAGCCTGTCTTTCAGCTGAATGGCACTCAGCAGCAGCGTTCACTGTGTTTTTGATCATGCCCCATTAAGAGGATTTCCAGAACTGCTTCAGAAAGTAGCAAAAATGATGGAATAAGTGTGTTTGAAGGAAGGGGAAATATCATGATGGGGTTAATGGCAATGTGACTTTTACTGTAAAAAATTTAATGTAAATGTTCACTGCATTTTTCATCACCTTGCGTTATAATTCTCTCCCCTCGTGTGCAACTGAAACTCAGGGAGGTTAAATGCCTCATGAAGGCAGTTGCTCGGGGCAGGATTTACTGCTAAGTTTGCGGAGGGCGGTGGAGAGCAAACGCCGCTCCTGGGTGTGAGCACCCCATTCAAGAGCTGACATAGAAGCTGAACTTCAAATCGTGATTGGGATTTTATGTTGGGAACGTGAGCAGAGGACATTATTTAAAGGAAGTCGCACATACCGAGACAGAGTCAGAAGAAAGCCTTGTTGAGAAGACATCAGGAGGCCTGAATAGCCTTGTTGAACCCTGAAAAGTAGATTGGAGTAAATTTTGTGAGATTTTGAGAGCCGTGCTGTGCACCTGAAGTCTCCGCAAGTTCGTATTTGTGTCTGGCGTTGGCAGTGGCGATGGTCATGGTGCTGGTGAGAACTGATGAGGAATCGGGGAGACGAGAGGCGGGGGGAGCTGGTGGAAGGGTCCCCTGTGGCTGGACAGTGGGGACAAAGCAAAGGAGACGCCCTCCACGGGGAGAACCCGCGGGACTGCCTGACTCGCCAGCGGGAAAGTGGAAGGAGCTGCCCCAGGACTGCCCGGGGTTTCGGAGCCAGCCCAGGCAGCGACGGACGGCCACGAGCCAAGGGAGGGCGCGTGGGCAGGGAGCGCCTAAGAAGGAGCTGAGGCTTCTGGATGGACATGCCTGCGGAACACTGAACGGCTCTCTAGGCCGTACGAAGGCCTGCCCTGATCTTGCTCCAAAGTCACGGCCCTAATCGGGCATCTAAAAGGCAGTGAAACCATCTCCACCCAAATTAAAGATGTGAAGTCACCACAAGCACATGTCCTGGTAAACACGTGTAGCAGAGTGCCTAAGACAGACTTTTAAACTTAAGATTGAAGTTTAATTATGGGGGAAAGCTATTCAAAGATAAAAACTAGATGCTAGAAACATGGAGCCTGAGGCAGAGTCTTTGTAGTTAAGGGACTGCCAGGCAGGGCTGTGATCTGGACGTTCAGCTTGCTGTATCTCACCCCTCACTTCTCCCCAAGAAGAGAAAACAAAAAAATCTACCTCATAAAGTGCTCTTCCGGTTTTCTGTTAGTCAGCAGTTTCTGGCCTTCCCTAGACTCAAGATGAAGTCAGAAATGACATTACCATGGAGCAGTGATGGGACCCACCCCGTGAAGCCGGGCACGTGGCTGGTTTTGAATGTGTTGCTCCACTGTGAGCAGAGCTCCACCCCAACGCTTGGACTGCTAACCCAGGAACACGTTTAGCTCTCGGGACGGAGTGTTCTCTTTTTCTCTCTCTCTTGACCTTTGGAAATACCACACGTACTAGTAGGCACAGCCCTGTTCTCCCATCTGAGTGTGTATGAGTGTGTGTGTGTGTGTGTGTGTGTGTGCGTGTGAGATATCTGTGCTCTATGTGACTGTGCCTCTCTATTGTAAACATAAGATTTTCTTGCAGGAAGGGAATCATTGATGTAAGATGATTGAACATATAGATTAAGAAAACATGATGTTAAAAATAGCCCTTAAATGTCTTACTAAGACACAAAGCTTTTAAACCTGGCCCATCCAGTAGCATACTTATGTATGACTATAGATTGGCAACACAGCGTCGGTGTTGACTCATAATAATTCAAAAACAGTTGAGGGGAATATATGAAAGGGCAGAGGGCAAGGTTTTTACTGGATGAACAGAGGCTTGGAAAGGTCATGAGAGCATGCTATTGAGTTATTTCCTTCTTCAGCTGTGAGTCACCCTGGCCTGTCCCCGGCCAGCTGTGTAGCAGTAATGTGCACAGGCTGAGAACACAGGCCTTGGGCTCCGAGGGGATTTCTGACTCATCGATGTCACTTTTCAGTGCCCTGAATGGCTTCCACAGGTTCAGACGCCTCCTTCTGTCCCAAGTGCACCTACACTGCTCTGAGGGTGTGGCTGCCCTAGGGATGGTGCCTGTTCCAGGGATCCAGGCCTCTCTGGCTTTTGCGAAAGTCCCTTTCCTGGCCTCCCCTGGTCAACCCCGCTTTACAACTGCCGTGCTCTCCGAGACGTTTCCTCCAGTGGGAGCCAGCAAGGGTGGTCTAGAAGATTTCTGCATCTCATAGCTGGTGCATTGTCCCTCTTCAAAGACAAAACTTAAAATTGAAGATGGCGTTTGAAGCCCCGAGTAGCTCCTGTGTGTCACAAGTGGGAGGGACAGCATCACTTTGCCTCTTAAAATCAGGAGATGGGAAAATAAATGATAAGAAAATTAAACAAAGAGATGTCTTTATGTCAGGTTCCCTAAGTAATAAACCCAAGATTGCCATTGAGGATGACCTGAGAAGGTTAAATACCAGCTCCCGGGTGTCTGTGTGGAAGACATTCACTGATTTGCCCAGAGTGGATGTTATTGTCCCATCTCTTCTGATCGCTCAGGGTCAGTGCTCTACTGGGAGCTCAGTGTTTTTAACACCGACTCTGGCTCACAGAACAGCTCTGGGAAGGTAGTTAGTGCTAGATAAATGTTACAGTTGTGATCATTATCACACCACTTTAATTTCAAGGACTAGGGTAGTTTAAAAACCTTGTGAGCCATTTGTAAGGAACCATGGTCAATAGGACAAAGGCCTTTCATTTGCATACTTTATAAAGAGACAAATTCTAAAAATGAAAGTGTTTCTGCTGAAGTATTAATGTGAAGTCATTGTAAATAGTGAACAGTAAGTTTTTAGAATAATTTATTTTATAAAAATAGATCTGCTTTGACTTGGGCTCGTCAGCAAATAACCTTCACACACAAACACACACACACACACACACACACACACACACACACGTGCTCGTCTTACAGATGAAGCAGTTGATTGATTGAAAGATTTCCCAATCCAGCCTCGACGAAATGCCAGGAAAGGGAGCAGCTGGTTACACTTCCCAAGGTAGCTGGCCCTATTTTACCACAGTCCTTTCCTCTCTTGGACAATTGCTTCATTTTAGGCCTCCCAAAGAAATTATAACGGGCATCTAGAATGAATAGGCACTTGTCAGACGAAGAAATAGAAACAACAAATAAATATATGAAAAAATATTCACTATCACTGGCCATCTGATGCAAATGAAAACAATGCTGAGATTAAATCTCATGCCAGAGAGAATGGCTGCTATCAAGAAATCAACCAATAACAAATGCTGGAGGGATTGTGGAGAAAAAGGAGCCCTTCTGCACTGTTGGTGGGTGTGCAGACTGGTGCATCCACTGTGGAAATCAGTGTGGAGATTCCTCAGAAACCTAAAACTAGAGGTTCCATTTGACCCAGCTATTCCCCCTGCTGGGTGTCTTACCAAAAGAATTAAAAGCATCATACTGAGGCGATATATGCACACCCATGTTTATAGCAGCAGTTTGTAATATCTAAATTTTGGGAGCAACCCAAATGTCCATCAACCAATGAACAGATAAAGAAGATGTGGGGTTTTGCTTTTGACACCGTGGAGTTAAAGATAAACTTGAGGCATTTACAGCTAAGTGGGGCCGAGGATTTAGCTCAGTGATTCCACCACCTGCCTCACAAGCACACAGTCCCAAGTTCAATCCCCAGTACCAAAAAAAAAAAGAACTAGAGCATATAGCTAAGTGGGTGCACCTTGAGACCATACTCTAATGTGAAACAAATCAGACACACATAGGTAAATACTACATTGTTTCTGTGGTGTTTGAAGCTGAAAGTATAAATGGCCAAAATGAATAATAGAGAATAGGAAATAGGAAAAAAATGTTCAAAGGTGAAGAGGAACTAGGGAGGTAGGGTGGGGGAAAGGAAGGAAGAGAAAGAAACAATGAGAAAAGACAAAAAGAATAGAAACAAACTTTTGTAAATAAGAAGCGATAGAAGGGTGGAAGGGGCGGGGGGGAATGGGACAAAATAAGAACCCAGATACGTCGTGCACAGGTGCGAATTCCCGTGATGAGTGGGATCATGTAGCAATAACAATGTGAAGATGTAACGGTAAACTTAACTAATATAAAGACCTGAAATTGAGAGACCCTTTTCCATGCTTTTGTTTTTGGTCTATGAGCATCTTTCCAGATTGTGTTCTTGTATATAGCAAAAAAAAAAAAAAAAAAAAAAAACTTTAAAAAAAAAAAAAAAAAAAAAAAAAAGCTTCGTTTCCATCTCTTTTTTCTTGTGTGACCTCTTTAGTTCTAAGTGTTCATCACCCGGTACTTCCCATTAATTGTACCAAAAGCTGCTGTTTCAGGGAGATCTTTAAAGTAGGAAACCATTTGATAAAAGTGACATACCTTTTTCATGAAAGGTTTTAAAGGGAGGTGAAGCTCTGCATTTCGCAGGCATGGTAACCTAGGTTTGGGGCTTTCTCCTTCTCCCAAGGTGCCTCATGGTGAGGTGACTTTGAGGATAATATCACTTGACTCCACCGAGACTCGTTCAGTCTGGAAAAATTAAGTTCAGCTATCGCTCTGCGGCCCTTTCGAAGTCTTGGTTCCATCTTGGACCATCCAAAGCGGATGGAGGTGAGGCATGGAATTTGGGGTAAAATGAACCCTCCACTCCATGTAGCTCTCTTCCCCACTGAACCAGCTCACGACAGCACCCTTGGAGAAAAGAAAGCGACGTGACAATTATCTTCATTACTTTTCTCATTGCTGAGACAAAATACCTGACACAAGTTCAAGGAGGAAAGGTTTATTTCAGCTCACAGTTTATAGATGTTTCTGTTCATGGTTTTCTGGCCCCAAGGCAGAGGGGCATCGCAGAGGGGAAACAGTTCATGGTGTGGGAGGCAGCAAGCAGCAGCAGCAGCAGGAGTGAGCCTGCCTGCCTTCTTTCTGTCCTTTTATCTTCTGTCCAGGCTACGAGCCTATCGATTTGTGCTTCGTTATCCACACCCTTAATCCCCTATCACATCCCTAATCACATTCACACACCCTAAACCCAGCCACCTCTGAAATGCCTCTCCTCTGACCTCATAAGGCTTTGGGCGGATGTGGGAGCCTTGACCAGATGTGTGTATGAGATGGATATGCAGAGTTAGGGGCTTCTAGAGCCACAAGCCTAAAGCTTCAGGAGTGCATGGTTAGAGATTAAAGAGAGCCCATGGGGCCACACGTCACAGCAGTGTCAGAAATGCATCGCCCTAGAGTGAAAGCTCTGTCCTCCTCATATCCTGTCACTTAAATTAGTCCCAGAGACAGCCACTCAACAGACGGACCTCATCAGCCCTGTCCTTCCCTTGTCACCTACAGGAGTCCCTGCCTAGATGCCATTCTTTTTTCTTTGATCCTTGCTTCCTGGTTTGATGGATAAAAAGCTGCAGCATCTTTAGGTCAGCTGCCCTTCCAGACTTTCTCATGCTGAGGGGTCTCGCTTAATGGAAGCCCCTCGGGCCCCCTTGGTGTGTGGATTGACACTGAGTAATCTTTCACCCTTTTGCACTGTGCTATGGTCATAGTTGATTGTGAACTGTGATGGGATATCTAAATTCAAGCCATAACAACAGTTGTTCCAGGATAAGCTTTTATCAAACCGCTAAATATCTGGGCTTCTTCCTTCTTCAGATGGGTGAGTCACATGATGACATAGACCAAATGTTCAGCACTCTGCTGGGAGAGATGGATCTTCTAACCCAGGTAAGCTGCCCTCCTTAGCCTGCAAACGAGGGCAAAAAATGGAATGCTAGCATTTGATTTTAATACAACAGGAATCCTATCTTTTATAAAAACTGAAGACTGAATATTAATATTGCATCTTCCTGATGTAACTGGGACAATTGAGAGGGGAAAAGGTTGTTTCTGATTCTCTCCTTCTGAATTCAGTTAATTTAACATGTTGGTCCCACCCGCATTCTGTCTCTTTGTTTATATACCTGCATTCTCTCTTGATGATGCTGTCGCTCATTGTGTCCAGTAGAATTTTCACCAGGAGCAAGCCTCTGCAGCCCCACTACTGAGCATTTTTCCCTTTTAAAGACCAGCTGATAAAAATATCATCTTCTTTTCTAAAGAATTTGGGGGGCCAGGGATTTAGCTCAGTGGTGTCACTGCCTGCCTCACAAGCGCAAGGTCCCAAGTTCAGTCCCTGGTACCAAAACCAGAATTTTTCATCAACCTTCGAGGGAAGGCCACATTTTGCAGGACGAAGTGGCATTAGCATGGCCTCCTGAGTGGACGCAGCCCTCTCACAGGAATGTGAAAGCCACACAGCCGTAGACTGCGTAGACCCCACTGTGGCCGCAGACCCCTGGCCACTGCCCCAGGGTACAAAATCCAGGGAGCTTTTATGTTTTATAATGTTCTCAAAAACATTTATTTGGTTCAGAGTGTACCCATCTCATCGCTTTCTGCACAAAATTTCAAAATAAGAATAGCCTAAAACCGTGTTCCTAAGTAAGATGAGGATCTTGAGTTTTCTACAAAGTAAATGAAGAATCGATGTTTAAGAAGATGAGAGACTCTTTGAGGAAAGGGTGCCTGCTTAAAGCGACGAGTGTTAAGATGGTGACTAATTATGTGGATGAGGGCTTTCTTCTCCGTCCCAGAGAGGAGCGAGTTGGTTGTGTGCGTTGGCTGTCTGTCTCTGCACCTCACGCACTTCTCCAGCCAGTGGCAGAAGTGACTGTCCTAACTGGTCAGGGCTGGGACATTCCTGGATGCACAGCTGAGTATTGTCACTGTAACTCAAGAGCGGGGAAGAGGAGCCTGTGCGTCTCCAACCTGTCTCCACAAGATGGCGGCTTTGCTTGTCCTTTCTTGTGTGCAAGTGCTGGAAAGTTCTGAGGTTTGCTTGGCTAATGGCGCTCTCCCGAAAGGTAGGTTCCAAAGTTGCAGGGTGTGGAGAAGGCCCTCCCTTGTCCCCATGTCTGTCTGTTCTTCCATTTGACCACTATCAATTGCTTTTGTGGTTACTGAGTATTTTTCCAGCCATTTGAAAATCTGCTGTTTTCATCTGCATTTGTGAATTCTGCACCTACTCAGTTCCTTAAAACTAGGTAATGATTGTGAGAAGCAAATAAAGCTCGGGTCTCCCTCACTTCCCAAAATAAGCAAAAATTAAAGGGAACTAATGCATTACATGTGATTGCAACTTTTTTCTTTTGAAATAATTTTAAACTTACAGGAAAACTGAAAGAATAATACAAAGATTCCATGTTTAATTTTTTTCCCAGAATTCTCAGTGATTAACATTTAGTTCATTGGCATTATTATTCTCTCTTTCTCGAGTTACTTATATATCCTGATAAAGGTAATTAATATCTCCTGAATAAAACAGCATTTTAAAATAAATGAAAAAACTTATTATTTAATAAATTGTCTTGAGATAACATGTGTGGAATCAAAAACTACACTACTACCTCACAGCCTACATCTTAATGAGTTCCATGAATCAAAAAACCTAAATACTGCATGTGAAATACAAGGAGGAAAAAATGTAGGCTCATTCTTAATTATGAAATATTTCAAAACATAAAATATTTTTATTTCTCCATTGCAAAGAGTAAATAATTATAAGAACAGAATAGTATCAAAAATAAACAAAGCAAAGCTTCAGGGTTGGTAACGTGGTTTAGTGGTAGAGCCCTTGCCTCCATGTGAAGCCTGCAGCTGAGTTTGATCCCAGGTACCACCAAAAACTGTCTCCATTGGGCACCATTGGAAATTCAAAACTGAGCATCGACTTACTGCCATGGAAAATTAATGAAGAGGAAAAAGGAAGCGTTTATTTTAATTTCCCTTTAGTCCTGGTCAAAGTGTATTTCAGAATAAATAATTGATGAAAGCTCTGTGTAGAAGAAGTCCAGTTGATACATTGAAAATAAAGGAAAACTTAGAAAATCAAAATAATCCAAGAACTAATGAAATGTGTTTCAAATATGGGGCTTTTAACAAGGTTCGTACTAAGCAGTGGTGTCAAACTTCAGTCATTCACCGTCATGGTGTTGGCCTTACCTACAACCCACCCATCATATTATCTTCTAAACGTTTGTCTTTGAGTTCTTAAAAATTAAACCTTACATAGAACAGGTTTGATGTTCTAATTTAACTTTTTCCTAACAAGCATTCAAACAGATACACAGTAATATGCATATTTAATGCCTGTGTTTTGTATACCACATAAAATCATTTCATAGGCCACACAAGATATATAGTGAGAAACATTGCTTACTTTACTTCATCTTGAGCTTTGAATAATTTTTCTACAATTAAAGGACCTGCTTTATAAAATCAGCTTGTTCTTTCTTTTCTCTTTCCCTCAGTTTACTAAAATCCTGATTTATCACAAATTTAGACATTCATATTTTGTTAAAGTACAATTTCACTGAATAGCAGAGTGAATTATATTACTGAAAAAATGGATTCACTACATAACTGTGGTGTGAACTTCTTAGTTATATTAAAAACAAAGTCAGGCGTGGTGGCACACACCTGTAATCCCAGCACTTGGGAGGCTGAGGCAGGAGGATCGCTGTGACTTCGAGACCAGCCTGGGCTACATAGTGAGTTCCAGCAGGTTAGTCTCAACTATACAGTTAGACCCTGTCTCAAAAAAAAAAATTTTTCAGTGAATGCAGCTCTCTTTCTGTTTTCTTTCACTAAATGTTTTGTTCTGGTATTTGCCTCAGAGCATGTCCATTAAGTTTCCATTTCCTAGGCAATTTTTGCATTTTTATTCTGTGGTTAAAAATGAATTTTAAGGTTGTCACTTTTCCCTACATTTCATCTTTGGTTCTAACTTGATTGGGCTGATTTTTCTAACCTCTTGATGAATCGTCATTTTTTCTGCTTAAAATTGATCATATTTTATTTATTTTTAAATGTACAGTGGTTTCCACCAGAATTTTTTAAAATGCAGAAGAATATTATTTACCAAATCAAATTAATATCAGTGGGTACATTCATAGTTATAAAACATTTATGTATGAGAATAGGTGAAGATCACTTTTCACATTATCGACATAAAAATATTCTTGGAAATTAATTTGTAAAAGAAATATGACTTTTAAGTCATATAAGAAGTCTCTTAGTTCCAAGTAAAACAATACTTATAACAATATTTACAAAATCGATCATTTATTCTCTTTGCTGAGAATTAAACCAAAGCTTCATGCGAGCTAGAAAAGTGTTCTACTGCTGAGCTGTATCCCTAGTGCCGTGATTTCTTTTTCACAAACATATCACTAGTAAACATAACAGCATAAAATTTTACTGTACAATGGCAAATTAAATCCTGAACACCTTTTCTCCTCCAGGTCCTAGGCGTTTCTTTCTTTGCCGCCATTACCTAAGTCCTGTTACAATGACAGTGTGTGTGTTCGTCATTACGAGAAATGTTTCTCTCTTCTAAGTTATCTCTTTCTCACCACTCTCAGTGGACACGGTCCATTTCATGATGTGCCTTTCAGAATACTTTCTTAATATGTAATTTTCTGTAGGGAAAAAAGAACATGAAGCATTTTCAACTAAGAACTCAGTCTTTAAAGATCATATCTAGAGAGAAAATGTGTAAAGAATGAGTGGTTTCTGACTTGCTGATTCAGCTGTGCTGCAGAAATGTGGCATCACGAATAATTTTGGGGGCTGGGATCTATTTTCGCAGAGTTTGGGAGTGGACACTCTTCCTCCTCCTGCTCCTGAGCCTCCCAGGGCTGAATTTAACTACACTGTGGGCTTTAAAGACTTAAATGGTGAGTGTAGCAATTTCTTCTCTTAACTACTTTGAATTCGTACTAGTGCCTGAAATCTGGATCACAAGTATAGTTTGAATTCCAGGGTAAAGAGACTTGGACACCATCGTAAATACTAGGTCCTGTGTTTTGTGCCTTGTTGTATCTGGATTGAAGGAAAATAATTAATTCAATTTTTTGCATGTATGAAAGAAAATTCTTCCTACATTTATAAAAAGTCTCAAAACAATCTCATATTTTGAAGTAAAGGGAGTTTCTTCTTAAACTAATGAGTGGTATAAATAAATATTAATAAGGAACTGTTCCTTGAAGATAAAAAGTCTCCATTATGATTAAGAATGTGTGTATGGATATTTCACATATAAAATGTTTTATTTAAAATATGGTCTGTTTTAATTTATATGTTATATATACTTACATATAATTTGCTCTATTTGACATTTTTTCCATGCTCCAGGCCTGAGCTTGACTCCTTCTGTCACTAAAAAAATTTTTTCTTCTTATTTAGTGCAGAAGCCATCTTTAGCTCACATGATATTCAAATTACAATAAACCTTCAGTAATTACTTCCAAATTAATGAACTTTCACTGGAACTCTTAAAAAAGATGCACCAAAGATTTGCTTGCAGTACCTACAAAAGTGTAAAATAAAACAATGTGAGAGAGAAGCCTAATTACAGAAATCCAGAGTTCCAACTTGTATTTCTTTCCCTCACCTGAGTTTCTCTCTTTCTATCATTTTCAGTAATTTTTAGTTTTTTGATAAACCATTAAGCATCAGTGACTGTATCCTGGTAAATTGTAGTACGGTTCTTCTGATTTTCGTTTTTCTATACTCTCTTCTATCTGACATATAAACATATTATTATTACCAGTCATCTGCTCAGTTTCAAAAAGGTGACATCTCTTGTAACACTGTGACAGCGAAAGTTAAATTCTGCTCCCCGTCCTCCCACGCCACACACCTCACCCCACCTGTAGGTTGCTGGGTGCCATATCGAAAAGTCTGGTTACAAAATAATTGGCATTTCAGTACAGCCATAGTCAGGTCATCCAGTGTTTCCTGAGCAATAACAATGCCTTGTATCCAAAAAAAAAAAAACAAAAACAAAAAGGAAACCTTTTGCTCTGAGGAGACAAGATCCACAGACGTCCTGATCTGGAGGTGAGACCAGACCGATACAGTGTGCTGAAGTATTCAGAAAAATAAATTTTTTGACAATTAACATAGGAAATACATTTTTTACTATCTTCATTTTAAAACATTGCTAAAATGAGTTAAAAATACTTTGCCCAAAGTTGGAGAATTAATGACAGACTTAAGAATTGAATCCATTTTGATCTCATGCCCCAGTTCTGTATTATTCAATTCTGTATTAATAAATGTGATGAATCTCTGTCATTTCATCTATATTAATATATTTAGGTTTCTTTGCTAGCATATTAATAAGTAATATAATTTGACATATCAACTTGTCTGAAAATTGTTAATACAAGTGCTATTGTGGAAATTTTGTCAGTACCATATGTATAATGGATTAGCAGGTTTTTATGTTAACAGTCAAAAATGTGATTGTGTTAGGAAATTATGAACAGGCATTTTTAGTCTTATGTAACTTCTCTGAAGATATTTTAAGTTAATTTAAATGTATGTTAGAAACAAGTTATATATGTATGATTGTCTGTGTTGTATGACTAATGATCCAAACCTATGAGGACTGCACCCCAGAGCCGCTACTCCTGGTGTGGACGATGTGCGGTGATAACTGTTTCCCAGAGCGTTCACTTGGTGCTCAGTATCCTTTATTTCTGCTGTGGCCCTTTTCTCACCCCGGCCCACCCTGCACAGAGCAGCTGGAATTGTCTTCCTTGAGGGTCCCGGCTCCTGCCTTTCCTGTCTTTGTTGCACCATGCACACGACCCCCAGTACGCCAGGCTGGAGGGTCCTGCTGGGGTCTTCTGACCCAGTCTCACGCTTGGAAGACATCGAAGGCGAACTGACTTCCCTTGCTTTCACTTTGAAAATCCATGTCTGCCCTTTACTCAAAATCTCACCATTCACTGCCTTCCTAAAGTTTTCGCCACTTAATCCCGTTTAAAAGTTGCTTTTATTCCTTAACACCTTACTGCTTTGTTATTCTTTATCATTAACTGATCTTTCCTTGAATGTGAGATTCCCGAAGGTGGGCAGAGAGCCTGTGGAAGCTCCGTCTTCACCCTGGTCCTAAATTGTATTAAATCCAGTTGATTGAAATCAGCTTTCTTCCAAATACTTTTATCAGCAAAACTCTGCACTCCGAATGCATGGGAAGAACTCACCTGGCACCCTTTCCAGTATCCACTCCTTCTTTTCTAAAACCTTGAGATATTGCACTAAAATGTTCAAGAATTCCCACTTGGGCACCTATGCATGTGCATAGACGACTTCATAGCTGATTTCTCAGGTGCCTCCATGTAGAACACAGCTTCTTTTCTTAGAAAGTCACTCTCACAAAGCACGCGATAAATTCAGCAATAATCATCTCAGAAATTTCTATACGGGTGTGTGCTGCTGGGTAAAATATTTTCAACTTTTCTCATTGTGTCACCAAAATCAAAATGATTTCCTTCTACACCAGATGATTCCTGTAAACATTGTCCTCTTTTAGTTCTTTGCAGATACAAATAGTTTCGTATTACTGGTGTGGTTTTCTCCGTCAGAGTCCCTGAATGCACTGGAGGACCAGGATTTAGACGCCCTCATGGCCGATCTGGTGGCAGACATCAGTGAAGCGGAGCAGCGGACAATCCAGGCGCAGAGAGAGTCCTGCCAGAGTCAAAATCACGCATCATCCCTGGGGGCCTCAGACTGCGGCGGTGTCACCTCTGTGGGTTATGCAGCAAATGTCACTGCAGTCGGCATCAGCCCATACGAGGATGACTTACCGCCCCCACCAGATGACCCCATGTTAGACCTTCCACCGCCTCCACCCCCTCCGGAACCTCTCTCCAAGGTCAGTGCTCGGGGCCAGAGACGGTAGAAACACCAGCCTCTGCCACCACCATCCGTAACCTTTCACAGGGCCATGACGTGTATCCGTTTGGATGCCCCAACCTCCGAGATGCTAAACACAAGGATGCCCAGGATGACCACTGCAGTGCCAGAGCCCTCCATAGACAAGAAGCCCATGTGTCATATTAGTCTGTTTTCTGGTGGTGAGACAGCAAATGTGCCTAACAAAACCATGTGCGCGATGATCCGTAATCTTTAAATGGGCTAAGCCATTCATCAGGGCCGGGGCCCAGATATCTCTGAAAGGTCCTGCCGGTCCTGCCTTTGATACCACGCAATGGAAGTTAAATTTCAACATGGCTTCTGGTGAGCACAGACCATAGCAGGTATAGAAAGCACATATCAAGGCTGTATTTGGTGTTTATCACAGCTTAGTTTAAAAGGATGTTCATATATATACATTCTGATTAGCCAGCCTTTGGGCAAAATATTTTATTATTATTAAATATTTTATTCATTATTTTGGATGAACTCAAGAGCTAATACATATATTTCTGTGTCCATGCTTGTAGCCAGTACATAGATAATAAAAGATATTCACTGCAGGGCCGGGGATTTAGCTCAGTGGTACTACCACCTGCCTCACAAGCACAAGGTTCTGGGTTCGATCCCAGGTAGCCCCCTAAAAGGATATTCATTGCATATTTCCTGAATTGAACTTGGTTGAACATTGATGACTTTGGCATCTCGACTGTTCAAGAGAGCAAAAGGACATCTAAATATCACTCCTAATGTCAGAGTTAGGAAGGTGATAAAGCAGGTATGTCATGAGTGCTTGATATTAATAAAACAAATCAAGTGGTCTTTGGAGAAACAAACAGATAGAACTTCATATTGCTGTCATGTGGGGCATTGATTCATACTGTGTCTCTTGTAAAAGTAAAAGAGCACTTTTGAGGGTCTTGCTTAGAGTGAGCCCCTTCAAGATATTTTAGAGTAAGAGCCCCGTGCAGCCTCCTGTGGCTTCCACGTTCAAAGTACTAAGTGATAATAATCAGTGTTCACACCACTGCCCCTCGTCACCTTAGAAATTCCTTCAGTGTCCCTTGAATGAACAACTTTTAAATATAAATCAAATAATCAAACTTTGTCATACTCATTGCTGTGCTCTGCCCTTATTATGGAAAAATTATGTGAAAATTTCTAATCAGTGTAGAGCAAAGTCTTTTAAAATGGGACCCATGAAGAGTTCAAGGAGGACATGAGTTCCTTGAAAATAAATACAGATGTGAAGCTTTATAGAACTCCTCACTTTCAACATATTCTTTAAGAGGCTTGTGGCTCAAAAAAAAAAAAAATGAAGAACCCCTGGTTTAAGGGACATGCCTACTTTCTAGAATTAGAGTGCAACCAGGACAGCTCATCTTTTCCTCATCCTAAAATAAGACACCTTAATAATCCTGTCCTCAGAAAATTAAGTTAGAAAAATTGAAGGAACTTGGGCTCATAAAATCCTTCCCTCTTTTTTCTGACTGGTCATAGCTGTTCATCAGTGCTTTTTTTTTTTTTTTTTTTTTTTTTTTTTTTTTATTTTTTGGTGATTTTTAAGTTTGAGTTTGAGTCCAAGTCTTAACTTCAGGGAGTTAAGGACCTCCTAAGAATCCCCGCAGAAGGCGTTGTAATCCAGGCAGCATATGATTTTAGGAAGTGTCCGAATGCACCGAGATGGGTCCTCTTCCCCTCCTTAAGCTGGTGCCCTCCTTTGTGAGGCAGCAGAGACACCTGTCACGGTCACCGTTTCGTCTTGTCAGTCACAAGTCCCAGGACAGGAAAGCTTGCTGCTTTCTGTACCTCTGGGTTAGAGATTGTGGCTATAGCCATCTAAATTCTCAAACTCAAACGTGAAACCGAACGTCCGTAAAGTAACTGAAACACTACCAACGGGAGCGATTACTCGCTGGAATTACTTGCTGGACTGTGCTGACTTTCTTTACAGGAAGAAGAAGAAGCCCAAGCCAAGGCTGATAAGATTAAGCTAGCACTGGAGAAGCTGAAGGAGGCCAAGGTGAAGAAGGTAAAAGCTATGACTCACTTCAGCACAGGAGAAGTTCAGTTAAGGATATCTTAGTATAATTAATGACAAAATTAATGTTTCAAGTGGTACTTCTCAGTTGGTTTTTTAATTCTAAAGGTGAAGATAAATTATTCTCTTCTGTAGCAAAAGATGGCTCATTTATGAGCAACGAATAAGGGACCTACGTTAGTATAAAAATGGAAGTTTCCACTGGGTGTGGTGGCGCACGCCTGTAATCACGCACTCAGGAGGCTGAAGCAGGAGGATCGCTGAGAGTTTGAGACCAGCCTGGGCTACACAGTGAGTTCCAGGTCAGTTTCAACTACATAGTGAGACCCTGTCTCAAAAAAAAAAAAAAATGGAAGTTTCCTTAATTTCTGCATGAGCTTTTCTTGGCTTCTTGGGTTTTTCTGGGAGCTGGAATAATGGGAGTAGAACTCACAATCCACCTGCTCCGCCTCCTGTATGCTGGAATTATAGGCATGTGCTGACATACCTGGTCTTGGAATTTTTTTAATTTTTATTTTATTAATACATATTTACTGCACATAATAATTACATTCATCATAAGGAGTTGGTGCATATATTTAACACGTCTTAATATTTTTTCATCCCCTAGAATTTACTTTTTTTTTTTTTTTTACTGGGAATCGAACTCAGGTCCTTGCGCTTGTGAGGCAGGCGGCAGCACTACTAAGCTAAATCCCCAGCCCTAGAATTTATATTTAACAAGAAAGGACATGCGGGTGTGGTGGTGCACGCCTGTAATCCCAGCACTTGGTAGGTCTGGTGTGAGTTCGAGACCAGCCTGGGCTGCGTAGTGAGTTGCAGGTCAGTCGCAACTACATAGTGAGACCCTGTCTCAAAAAGCCAAAAAGAAAGGACAGGGCCACTGGTTTGGCTGCCACACAGCAGGGGCAGGGCCTTTTCAGATCTATTTTGAGAAACTTCAAAGCAAATCTGTGTCATGGGGCTTCCCTCCCTGAACTGCACTCTCCGGGACTCTGTGCACTTTCTGGGCTTACATTTCCATAATTCGCTCCTGTACGTTTTCCACACCCCCGGGGCAGCCTTCAGCGCTGCTTCCTGCCCCCGACTGTCCAGTCATCTCCTGCGAGCCAAAGCTCTCTGCTGGCGCTCTGGTTTCTAAGTTGCGTAGATTTTGAGTGACCCTCCTCTACCCCTACCTCCCCAATAATCCTGTGATTTCAGTGCACACTTTCAGAGTGCAAAGGATTTCCGGGAACAGGTGTATTATTACAAAACAGCTATGAGCTAACCTCATTAGGGGTCTATACCTAATAATGCAATGTCAGTGTAGAACCAGTCTTCATCTTATTTCAACTCCTAAAGCACCTCCCATCGATGAGCCTCATGAAGAGCTCTCGACTTGTAGAACGACAGTTGTCCTTTTCGTGTGGGGACTTACACTTCACAACCCTGCCGCACCTGTCACAGCTCTTGGAATGACGTGTCTCGTACATGTGGGTTGGTCAGTAACTACTCCTTGATGATCCCTTGGTGCAGACTTTCAAGGTTCACCTTGAGGGTCTTTTCCCGATCAGTCTGGTTCCATTCATTCCAAACATATGTGAACTGCTTTTCCATTATTTTGCCCTGTTCACTGGATAACTGACCTACAGGAGGAAAGGTTTATTTTGGATCACGGTTTCAGAGGTGTATGGCCCTGCTGCCTTGGGCCTGTGGTGACACAGCACGTCCTGGCAGGAGCATGGGGCAGAGGGGACTGGCTCATTTCATGGCGACTGGAAAGAAAAAGCAAAAGAGAGGAAGATGCCAGGGTTCCGTGTCCCCTCCAGGGTGTGCCGCCCACCCCCCACTTCCGCTGAGTCCTGCCTCCTGAGGGCTCCACCACCTTCTAATAGCTCCACCGGCGGAACCAACCTTCCAGCATGCAGGCTTTTGGGGGAAGCACCTCTCCAAACCACAGCAGATGGAATCTCGTGGTCATTGGTTGGAATTATACGTCCTCATCGGCCTTGGCCTTCTCCCAGACCTGGCCCGCATCCAGCCTCCTCCCCTGACTCAGCCCTGGGCCCTCGGTCCTGCCCGAGCTTCCCTGGACCGCTCACTCCTGTCAGTCTGGAAAACCATTCTGACCGTGTCTCGTGAAATCTGCAGTGCCACTACCCTCTCCTGCAGTTGCTCAGCTCATGATTTTGCTGCCAGTTGCACTGTGAAAATAGAAGCAACTGAGCCGGGCATGGTGGCGCACGCCTGTAATCCCAGCACTCGGGAGGCTGAGGCAGGAGGATCGCTGTGAGTTGGAGAACAGCGTGGGCTACACAGTGAGTTCCAGGTCAGTCTGAACTACATGGTGAGACCTTGTCTCACAAAAGAAACAATAGAAGCAACTGAGCCGGGCATGGTGGCGCACGCCTGTAATCCCAGCACTCGGGAGGCTGAGGCAGGAGGATCGCTGTGAGGTGGAGAACAGCGTGGGCTACACAGTGAGTTCCAGGTCCGTCTGAACTACATGGTGAGACCTTGTCTCACAAAAGAAACAATAGAAGCAACTGAGCCGGGCATGGTGGCGCACGCCTGTAATCCCAGCACTCGGGAGGCTGAGGCAGGAGGATCGCTGTGAGGTGGAGAACAGCGTGGGCTACACAGTGAGTTCCAGGTCCGTCTGAACTACATGGTGAGACCTTGTCTCACAAAAGAAACAATAGAAGCAACTGAGCCGGGCATGGTGGCGCACGCCTGTAATCCCAGCACTCGGGAGGCTGAGGCAGGAGGATCGCTGTGAGGTGGAGAACAGCGTGGGCTACACAGTGAGTTCCAGGTCCGTCTGAACTACATGGTGAGACCTTGTCTCACAAAAGAAACAATAGAAGCAACTGAGCCGGGCATGGTGGCGCACGCCTGTAATCCCAGCACTCGGGAGGCTGAGGCAGGAGGATCGCTGTGAGGTGGAGAACAGCGTGGGCTACACAGTGAGTTCCAGGTCCGTCTGAACTACATGGTGAGACCTTGTCTCACAAAAGAAACAATAGAAGCAACTGAGCCGGGCATGGTGGCGCACGCCTGTAATCCCAGCACTCGGGAGGCTGAGGCAGGAGGATCGCTGTGAGGTGGAGAACAGCGTGGGCTACACAGTGAGTTCCAGGTCCGTCTGAACTACATGGTGAGACCTTGTCTCACAAAAGAAACAATAGAAGCAACTGAGCCGGGCATGGTGGCGCACGCCTGTAATCCCAGCACTCGGGAGGCTGAGGCAGGAGGATCGCTGTGAGGTGGAGAACAGCGTGGGCTACACAGTGAGTTCCAGGTCCGTCTGAACTACATGGTGAGACCTTGTCTCACAAAAGAAACAATAGAAGCAACTGAGCCGGGCATGGTGGCGCACGCCTGTAATCCCAGCACTCGGGAGGCTGAGGCAGGAGGATCGCTGTGAGGTGGAGAACAGCGTGGGCTACACAGTGAGTTCCAGGTCCGTCTGAACTACATGGTGAGACCTTGTCTCACAAAAGAAACAATAGAAGCAACTGAGCCGGGCATGGTGGCGCACGCCTGTAATCCCAGCACTCGGGAGGCTGAGGCAGGAGGATCGCTGTGAGGTGGAGAACAGCGTGGGCTACACAGTGAGTTCCAGGTCCGTCTGAACTACATGGTGAGACCTTGTCTCACAAAAGAAACAATAGAAGCAACTGAGCCGGGCATGGTGGCGCACGCCTGTAATCCCAGCACTCGGGAGGCTGAGGCAGGAGGATCGCTGTGAGGTGGAGAACAGCGTGGGCTACACAGTGAGTTCCAGGTCCGTCTGAACTACATGGTGAGACCTTGTCTCACAAAAGAAACAATAGAAGCAACTGAGCCGGGCATGGTGGCGCACGCCTGTAATCCCAGCACTCGGGAGGCTGAGGCAGGAGGATCGCTGTGAGGTGGAGAACAGCGTGGGCTACACAGTGAGTTCCAGGTCCGTCTGAACTACATGGTGAGACCTTGTCTCACAAAAGAAACAATAGAAGCAACTGAGCCGGGCATGGTGGCGCACGCCTGTAATCCCAGCACTCGGGAGGCTGAGGCAGGAGGATCGCTGTGAGGTGGAGAACAGCGTGGGCTACACAGTGAGTTCCAGGTCCGTCTGAACTACATGGTGAGACCTTGTCTCACAAAAGAAACAATAGAAGCAACTGAGCCGGGCATGGTGGCGCACGCCTGTAATCCCAGCACTCGGGAGGCTGAGGCAGGAGGATCGCTGTGAGGTGGAGAACAGCGTGGGCTACACAGTGAGTTCCAGGTCCGTCTGAACTACATGGTGAGACCTTGTCTCACAAAAGAAACAATAGAAGCAACTGAGCCGGGCATGGTGGCGCACGCCTGTAATCCCAGCACTCGGGAGGCTGAGGCAGGAGGATCGCTGTGAGGTGGAGAACAGCGTGGGCTACACAGTGAGTTCCAGGTCCGTCTGAACTACATGGTGAGACCTTGTCTCACAAAAGAAACAATAGAAGCAACTGAGCCGGGCATGGTGGCGCACGCCTGTAATCCCAGCACTCGGGAGGCTGAGGCAGGAGGATCGCTGTGAGTTGGAGAACAGCGTGGGCTACACAGTGAGTTCCAGGTCAGTCTGAACTACATGGTGAGACCTTGTCTCAAAAAAGAAACAATAGAAGCAACTGAAGAAAAGCTCATGCAGACATGTTACCCTCCTGCGTGGGTGCAGTACACCCCGTGGTCTTTCCTGTGTCGAGGGATGAGCTGTTGTGGTGCTCTCTGAGACCAGCCAATCCCAGTGCCCACTTTCCATCGTCTCCTTGTCTTCCCCAAGGACTGCTGCCCTGCAGTGAAGCCGCAGCCCTCGTGGTGGCCTCGCCTCTCACAGACGCCTCATCCCGCTCCGTAGCCGCCTGTCCCCACCCTGCCTGCCAGGCCCTTCCTGTGGGCGCCCCGCCTCTTCCTCGGAGTCCAGGAGGCTCCCTGCTCTTCCTAAGTACTCCGGGCCCCTTCTCCTCCCTTGCTCCTCACACCCATCCTGCGCTTCTGATCGACTTTTCTCCTCGGTGCCTGTCGCACTCCACCATGCTGTCTGTTCACCTGTCTCCTTCCCCACCTCCCCAGAAGCTCCTCCTGGAAAGCCGCCAGTCCGACGAGCAGGTCAGGTGGAGCAGTTCCCTGTGCTGAGCTCCGCTCTAACAAGGGAGAGCAGAAGGCACGCAGCAAGTGGCCCCGTCAGCGTGGCGGCGGTAGAGACCGTGTGGCCCGTGTGCCGTGAGCCACTGAGAAAAGCAAAGGGAGGAGTGCGGTCAGGGAGGGGGCACAGATCTCACCGCGGAGGAGGGTCCGGGTCCTGTCCTCGGCTGAGCGCTTTGCCAGGGCCGTCAAGGCTGATGCGTGGGTTTTGAGGATGACCCTGGCCGATTCCTGGAAAATCCCAGCTGGATGCAGAATCTCGGCGGCACAAACCCGACATGCAGGTGCGCGCGTGGACTTGGGTCTCTCAGGAGACAGGTGGTGCTGGGCAGTGCAGAGCCGCTGGCTTTCCCGGAGGAGACAGAGACGACAGAGGCAGACACGGAAGTCACAGACTGTTTCAGCCGCTGGGTTATTATAAACGAGGGCCACATCACATACATTTTCAGGAAAGAAATAAAAAGGGAAGTTGTTTCATACATGGAGGCAGAACAAGCAGCAGATGCAGTCAGCTCGCACCAGCTGGCCCATCAGAGAACAGGATGATAACAGCTATTTCCTGTTATCTGTCAGAAAGCAAGAACTTCGCAGCATTTAGTGTAGATGAATCATAACAGTGAGCACAGAGCGCAGTCTGCTGTGATGCAGTGAGGAAGATGTAAAACAGAAGCCACTGTGATCAGTGGGAAAGGAAGGGAAATTCCCAAAGTGAGTTACGTGTCCTGACCTTGCACACTCCAAGTATGCTTTTTTAGACAACAGCCTGTCTGTGGCATGGAACATTAAGAAAGTAAGGCTCAGACCTTAAGAAAGGACCTGTGAGGTTCTCGCACGTAATCTACAGCACGCTTTTAAAGACACAGAATCAAGTCCATGTGAAGTACTTTGCCTTCGAGGGTGTCACGGAGTGCTGGACGTTGTGAATTACGAGTCACGTGCGGCACCGGTGCGGCAAAGCTTTTTAATTAGAAGCAAAATCACATCCGTGCGTTCATTCATCCCATCGATCCGTTTGTTCTAAAGTTCTGTGGCACAGGAGACAATTCCTGTCGTTAAGCTTATAGAAGCCAAAAGCGGCCGGTACATGACTTAGGGCCAGGGTACATTTGCATGTTACAGCTTGCAAATGAAAAATCTTTTTAAATGTACAATGATAAAAATGTTTACTATAATGGATTAGACGGATGAGGGTCCTTGAATTATTTTCCTTGAATTATTTAATCCCCATACAATATCATGTCTCTGTGGAAAACACTTAGCCTGCTAAATTGCATAACAAAACTGCAATTTAATTCTGTTCTATCCCGGATAGAGCCGCTTTTCAACTTACAAATGTGAGGGGAGCTAGGAGGAACCGTAAATATGATTTCTTGTTAAAAGTCACCAGCGTCGTCTTGGTTTTTGTGTTGTCTAAATTCTATAATCGTGGTTGTTCATGAGTACATGTGGATTAAATCTAGTTTGTGAGTTCTGCCAAAAATTTCTTCTATCATTGTGAAATAATGTGGCCTATTATTTCATCTCTTTAAAAATAAAAGAAAACATATGTTTTATGCTCTTAAGAATTCCAAGCAGGAACAAAATACGGCCAAACATCATTAATTGTTTTCACCACGAAGATTGTTTTCTAAGCCCTGACCCTGGTGGCATTTCCTAGGACATGCAGCTAATTCACAGCTGTGACTCTCAGCAGAGAGCAGACCCCTTTCCCAGGAACATTAATCTGGACAAATACTGCCATTCAAGGAATTCCGGCTTCGAGCAGCTTTCCCGTGTGTTCTGAGGTTGGATGGACGCACCTTCGACCCCGTGATAGTTGGGCCAGTCCTTTAAAATATATCAGATAAACTCACTAAAAAAAAGAGAAGAAATACATCAAAAGGCAAAGGCAAATGGAAGAGGAAGTGTTCCGACTGCAGTTTTCTGGGCTGCAGGTTCTCCGGGGAGAGGAGCATTTATGAGGCAGAGGTGGGAGCGGGGTCTGACTGGTGGGTCCCTGGGTTGGGAGCGGAGGGCTGGGTGAGGCTTCCATTTGTGGTCTTTGCCTGCTTCTTGCAGAGGTTTTCCTTCGCTAGCTGTCAGTAGCTCTGCATAGCGATCCACAGGAAAGCACTGCTCAGTCTGTGGGCTTCAGGGCCGCCAAGAGCTTCTCAGGACCTAACCCAGACTTGTGGAGAGGAAGCAAGTCAATGACTGCAGTAGATCGCTGTGCAAGACAAGTCGCACTGGAAAGCAGCCGGGACCAACACTCCGCCCTAATGCCAAAATGCATGGCACCAGTGAAAATGCGAGCTGTGGCTGCGCTGTCTGTGAATAGTTTTGCTATGCAGCCTCAGAACCGTGGGCTCTGGGTGAGATCAGAAGTTTTATTAACTGTAACGCTCTGCCCAGAAGGCCGGCGGTGCTCTGGGCCTTGCTGAAGAGGAGTAAATTCTGCTCCGGATTTGATAACTGTCCGTTTGATTCCGAATTCATTCCTTGGGTCTTTTAATGGAGTAAAACGTTTGCCTGCGTGGCTCCAGAGCAGCGCGGCTCTCAGTCCATGTACTTTTCCTTAAATCCCCCTCCGGCTGACGCTGCTCTTCTGTCCCCATCAGCCTGGACTGGGAGGCCCCTCTGCAGGCTGTGCTGTGTCACAGCACACTCTGAGAAGCTTCTGGGTCTTTCCTGGCATCTTCACTCTCTTTGGCTACATGAAATAAACCCCAGCCCCGCTAAGCAAGAGTTGTTATGAAGACCTCGGAGGGGCTTTCGGTTTAGAAATGTGATGGCCTCCAGCCTGGGGTGAGGACGAGCAGCAGAAGGGTGTTGGGAAAGCGAGAAGTCAGGCTTCGTGGCTCAGTTTTCTGTGTCCCCCACCAGAATGCGGTCTCTGAGGGCAGGGCGAGGGCTTTGCTTATTGTTTGTTTTCTGTGAGTCGCTTTCTCCTGCTCTTTTCTCCCAGAACACAGGTGGGTGCCATATAAGTACGTGACGATGGGTGCACAGGGCACATTCTCGCTTGCACTGCAGAAACAGTACCAAAGTGGAGGCCCTAGTGGCCTCCTGCAGCTGCTGAAACTCACTAGCTCCTCTGTGGCTCTGCCCTCAGCTCGTGGTCAAGGTGCACATGAACGATAACAGCACAAAGTCACTGATGGTGGATGAGCGACAGCTGGCCCGAGATGTCCTGGACAATCTTTTTGAGAAAACTCACTGTGACTGCAGTGTGGACTGGTGTCTTTATGAAATTTACCCAGAGCTACAGATCGGTGAGTCCCTGCCAGCAGCGGGCTGCACTCCAGAAGCCCGTGGGTTTGCTTTGCTGCAGGCTTTGGCCTGTTCCGTGTTCTCAAGATATCCCTGTGTCACGGCCCTGGGTAGGGGAGTACTTGTCTCTGCATTTCTGTGTGACAGACACACTCAGCTTGTAGCAAGTGGCTGGACCTTCTGGGATATGAGCATATCATTGCTGAAAAGTGGCAAGACTCTTCTTCCTGTCTGCCCAGTAAGCGGAGCAGCTGCGGGGAGGGCACAGGTGTCTGTCGGCTGATGTCCCTTTAGAGATTGCCTGCTCACAGTGGAGGGCGACTGTCCCAGGCCTCCGAGCTGTGCTTAGCTCCCTTTCTCCCTGTCCACTTGCCTGATCCTGGACACTTCGTCTAGTGGGAAAGGCTGTGTCCCAGAAAGCAAAGCCAGTGATAGACATTTATGTAGACTTTTGGTTTGGTTTTTTGCAGTATTGGGGATTGAGCCGAGGGCACTCATAGTGAGCAGCATCGCCCTCCCCCCTTTAGTATTATTATTTTCGAGACAGAGTCTCACTGAGTCACTCTCTTACCCAGGCTGAGCTCAAGCTTGTGATTCTCCTGAATCAACGCCCCAGTGCTACGATTACAGGGTGTGCCCCCACACCTCACTGGAGTTTTTTCTTTTCTTTTTTAAAACAATTTAAGAAGTTCCCTTTCAGTTTTCATTCTTAATAGCACTCCCAGGACCACTGTCTCCCAGGAGCCTGAGTGGAACCCAAAATCAACTGCCTTAGAAGCCTGGGGGACATTTTCTTTTTCTGCAAGAAATAGTCTACACTAAAACAGCCGCACCGCTCGAAGTTTTCTTCTGTTCTAGGAATCAAGGAGAGAAAGGAGAGCCTTTCTTTATGTGTTTAAGTTTGACTCAGATATTCACACATTGTAGAGCTTTAAGGTGAGCTGCTCTACAGAACAAATGGCGAGTCTCTAATTTCAATCACTGTGTAAGCAGTCGTTGCTGTATTTTCCTCCTCACAGGAGAATATTTGCCAATGGGCTATTTAAAAATGCTACCTTTTTTTTTTAAGCATGTAGCAAACCATTGTATTACAGGTTCTGCCCGTCACCTAGAATGTTTGGGGTTTTTTGGAAGGTAAATTGAAAACCTGACACCAAAAGATGAATATAACAGGGACACTGCAGCGTGACGTCATGTAGGAATTAAGAGTTTTAGAAACGTCGAGGAAAATTGTAAAGCACTGGGGGTGTTTAACTCAACAAAAGCTTGTTTCTCAGTTGGGAACCCTAATGTCTTAGGTCTGAAAGAATATTTTTTTCTTACTTCATCAGAGAGGTTTTTTGAAGACCATGAAAATGTTGTGGAAGTCTTATCAGACTGGACAAGAGACACAGAAAATAAAGTACTGTTTTTGGAGAAAGAAGAAAAATACGCTGTGTTTAAAAACCCCCAGGTAAGAGGAGCCGTGTGTTGTTGAACCGTGTCCTCTGTGAAGGGCTTTTTAATGTCGCTTGGGTACTGACCATGCCACCACCTCAGAGCACCACGCTGTGTTCCTTCCACGTGAGCACAAACTCAGCCCCATGGGAACGAAGAGCACTTGGAGATGCAAGGATTCAGAAAGAAAATATCCATTTGTTTCTTTGCATTAGGAACCCAAAATCTGTCTGTCTGTTGCTGTCTGAGCTTCCTCTTCTGTCCATTTCTGTTGAGCCCAACTAACTGTACCCTGCCTCAGGGCCCTGCTGGTTGTCAATGTTTCATCTTTTAAAGGTGCTGTTTTCTTTGTTGTTCGTATTTTGTATTTATCAATGCTGAAAGCACCTGAAAGTGTGGGGGGGGGTGTGGGGGGGTGTGGTCTTGGAGACTGAATCCAGGGCCTCACCCATGTTGTGCAGGTGCTCTACCAGTGAGCTGCACTCCTAGCCGTGTTTGTTTTATTTTGCCCAGGCTGGCCTCAAACTTGTGATCCTCCTGCCTCAGTCTCCTATGTTGCTGGCATTACGGGCATTCACCAGCATGTGCGGCTTGGAAAATATACAATTTATTGTAATTTTGTACTACAAACAATCCACACAAGTGAAAGGTTGTTCTCCATATTTGAAGATGTTTCCCTCAAGTTAAATGTACAAGGATCATCTAGACATCTTTCCATTTTATAAGTTTATAAAAGAAAGCTCTACATTACTGGAGGGCAGAATTAGGAGACTCCAGAAAAGCATCCTCGTGCAGAAATACTTTCTCCTGTACTATGCTATTTTCTGTAGTCCTCTCTAGGGTATATAGTGACCAACTGACAAGAAGACAATGAAATACTCTTGTTGGTGATACTCATCAAACCCTGCGGTACCGAGTTTTCACCTCTCTAACTGCCATCAACACCACGTTAATCCCTGTGTTCATGAGCGCGTCCTCTGCGCTGAAGTCCCCCAAATCAGTGGCTCAAATAATCTATGAGCTTGTTTCTTGCATGCCCCAGTCCACTTATCGGTGGGCATCGCTAGCAGAACAGCTCGGCCATTCTCAGCATTTGACTTCCATCTCTGTGCCCAAGGCAACTTTTCCACCTGGCCGTTTTCTAGTGCGTAGGAAGACAGCACAGAGCCAGGGCGCACACAGCCAAACCGGGCCGGCCGCGTAGCTCCTACACAATGCTGTGTCATTCTGAAAGTCGGCGCCCAGGAATTGTGCAACACAACTGTCATGTAACTCAGAGGTGGAAGGGAGTGGGTATCTGAAGCTGGCCATGATGCCTAATGAATCAACGCGTGTGCCATGGCCACACTCCGAATGTGTACACAGTGAATGTGCCCTGTGACCCGCATCAAGACGGAGAATGCTGCGGGAGCTTCTCATACCCTTCCCAGGCAGAACTCCCCGATCCACAGACAGCCTCCGCTCCGGTTTGTATCGCCCTTTGGAATTTTATACAAAGTGAAATCACATCACAGTCCTCCTTTGTGTGCAGCTTTTTTCCCACTTGACTTTAATGCATGTTTCTGCCTAAGTCTTGGTTTCTTCTTCGGCGCCGTTTAGTGGCCCTATTGTGTGGCTACATGAAGAGATTATTCATTGTGTCGTTGATGGGCATTTGACTCAGTTCTTCTTCGGAGCTTAAACAACTAATGCTGGCAGCAATATTTTGCACTTGTCTTTTGTTGGGAGGCATGAGGCACATCTTTTGCATATATACCTACGAGTGCAGTTTCTACGCCTTAGTTTAGGCTCATGCTTAGCTTTAGCAGACACTGCTGAGTAGTTTTCCAAATGTGCTCTATAGTTTTTCTCTCTCTTTAGCACTGTATGAAAATTCCTGTTGTTCAGGACCTTGGTGGCCATTGGTGGATTTTTTGTTTTGTTTTGTTTTTAACTTTAACCGTGCTGTGAGTGTGTAGTACTATCTCCCACGGTTTTAAATTGAATTTTCTCCATGTCAGTAATCTGAGCATCTTTTGATTATATATTTGTGAAGTCCTTTGCCAAGTCCTTTGCCAGCCTCCTGCCTCCAGTTAGATGCAGACAAGTGCCCTGATGGGAAACAAAGCTCTCAGGAGATGTGGAGGACCCTTTGGGCTCCTTTTTCTCTTGGATCTTGGCCTGTTGAGTCCTCGGTTGCCTCCCTGCTCTCCCGGCCTTCACACAGGTGTCCTTCAGTCTCACTTGTCCAGCGGTTTCGGTGGCACTGTGGTCTACTGCAAGCGTCTCTGTTATTAAGGGAAAGCAGGAATCCTCGTAATGAATACTTTGGGTGAGGATTCATTTGTTCTTAAAAATAAGTGACTGGAATCTCTTAAGCTGCAATTCAATTTAGGAATCAAAACTGAAGCTGAGGCATTTTTTTAAGTAATAAGTTTCTTCCTGATATTTGACTGCCTACTCTGTGCTGGGCCAGTGCTCTGCAGAGATATTCACGGCTTCAGCAGTGCTGCCAGGAGTGGCGTGCGCTGTGCCTTTTCTCAGACTGGTGTCACACTCCTGAAAGGGGAGGCTTTGTGATTCTGAAATACCAGAAACCCCCTTGTAAGAGTCCTGTGCTGAGATCCACTGATGCTTTTTTCACATAAGATTTATTTGCTTATGTGAGGTTTGCACCAAAAGAATAAAAAGTCAGGAGAAAGATATTTTCAGAGGAATATGTCTATACAAATGCTATCTGGAAATTCATTCACTGAATTGCCTTTGATTTACTCCTCAAGCATTGTATCAAGCAGTTAATCCAAAAGTCCGAATAGTCCTGCCTTTTGTATAGGTTGGCGACTCTTTGTAAGATGTAGTTGCCAACAGTGGCATGCAGCGATGAATCCTAGAATTAGATGAACGCAGCGGCGAACTTCGCCTCCAAACTCAGGACTGTGTCTGCAGGCCTGCGGGCCTGATCTTCCTGCCCAGCTGATCCTAACTGTGGCTCTGCCTGGGAAGTATTCAGAGAGCTAGTTGGAAACTGACTGTGTAGGAAGAACTGGGTTTAACTAGAATAAAAGGGAAAAGACTGATTCTGAGCAATGTATTTAGTCACCTCTCCACTGGTTTTCAACATGTTGAGCGTCTTTCCAGTGTTGACTGGCATGAGGGATCTTTATTGGCATTCACTCCAACAAACATCTGCTTGGGTTTCAGAAGCATTGTATGGAATGTCTGTTACACGCATCACCTTGTGCTGTCTGTGGAGGATACACAGATTAAGACAATCTGTATCCTTAAGCAACTGCTAATCTGGTTGGAGAAAAAGACACATAAAAATAATTCAAGCACACGGCAGGTGTGGCAGTGCACACCTGCAATGCCAGTGCTCATGTGGCTGAGGCAGGAGGATCATCAGGAGTTTGAGGCCAGCCTGGGCAACATAGTGAGTTCAAGGCCATCCTGAACTACATATAAAGACCCTGTCTCAAGAAAATGAGATAAATATGTAATTGAAGCATAATGTCCATCTTTAAGACAGGAGCCACATAGGAGAGAGGAGACGCACGGTTCAGAAACGTCCTTGTAATTGCCTATGCTGGGAATTGTCATTTTTCAGTTACTACAGTAGTTGATAATCCCGAGGTGTGCAGATACCTGGGGTGCTCGCGGGTTCAGAATCTGCCCTTCTTAGAGTCTGCATTCATGACTTCAAAGTCAATCTGTTTGTTCTTGGCCTTTAATATATAAAAGGTGGGTTAACATTAATTTATAGCTTGATTAACAATAAGTTTACCTGGTCCAGAGTATCCATTCTGGAAATATCACTAATAATACAGAACTGGGTAAAATTTCATCATTACGCTCAATATTGATATCTTCCACAATTAATAGGAAGCTTTTACAGAATACCTCTCTCTGGAGGGAATGCTGGGAGGAAGTAATTAAATGAATGCAGAGGAAGGCTTTGAGCTCCTCTGGTTGGTAGCCTGACAAGTCACTGGGGATGCTCGGGCCCCTAAGTGAGGGGACTGCAGGCGACAAAAGAATAATGTAAAAAGAGCAAGGAGTAGAGAACGAACTATAGTTTATTATCTGGGAGCCGGGAATTGATCGTTAGCTCTCTCCTGGCTAAAGACCTCCTGGTCTCACCTCCGGCCTGGCTAACAGCATGCGCTCTGGATTCGTCAGTATTTGTGACTATACAACATAGTGGGGGCATGAGGCAGATGCAGGGAACAGCAGAGCTAATGCACTCATGAACCAGGTTCTAAAAGGGGAGGAGCAGTGTGTCCTTGTGAGGGACAGGCCACAGTTAACAAGGCACCTGCGCTATCCTTCAGGCCATAGCTAACGAGGCACCTGTGTTACCTTGGCTAACGTTTGATGGTGGAGAACGGCTCCAAGGGTCCTGGCTCCTCAGCGGCAGCGTCTCCTTGCTGTAGAGACGTCACAGCCTCGTGGATCTCTGAGCCCTCAGTTGTGACCATGGGCACAGGGAAGTCTGTCTCCAACACCAGCCGAGGGTCAGTTAGCAGCTCACGTTTAGGCCTGGGAGTGACGCAGAATGCTAATTAATAGCCACATTAAAAGCCAAATCAATCCTATCCTAAGCCTGCCCAGTGCGGTTTCAAGCTGGTCTCCTGCATTAGCTCACTTATCACAAAGAACAGCAAAGGGTTCCAAGACATTTGTGGTGTCCTCACCCAGGCACCTGCTTGCACTGATGACCAGAGAAGTGACTTCACACTTGGATAGCAGCTGTTACATGCTGTCCGTGTGACCTTGGGGTGCTCTGACAGTGCTTAAATCCAACTCCTCAATTTGTGAAATGCTGCTGCTTCTGTACTTCCTGTCTCAAAGGATCCAATCTAGCATGAAAGCTACTTGATGCACTGTGAAGTTATGCATAAAAGTTAAGTGGTTTGACCTCAACTGAAATTCAGTGATCGTGTTCAGTAATCTATGATGCATTATCTATAATGCATTTGCGGAAAGAAACCAGATTATGCAAATTTGTGATTTTCGATGCTTAATTAGGAAAGAATTCCAACAGGATGACTCACCGGTACTTGGGAAGTGGTAACAAAGCATCTGATTTGAAAATGAACAAAAACACAGTAAGCCCTGATGAGTTATTCTAATTGCTGTTATAGACTACTTCATTTAAAAGCAGCTCAGTCGTTTTTTCAGAAGTGGCTGCTTTGGCCTTACCCGTGGAGGCCAGAGCTGTGTATACCTAACACTAAGGAGGGTCTGTGACCTCCGTGTTTCCGTAGTCAGCACTGGAGTCTGAGTCCACAGACGCTGTGCGCTCCATCACTGAGATGATTCGCCAGGAGAGCAGACGCTGCTCTGCCTGGAATTTTCCCAGAGGGTTATTGAAAGGAGTCAGGGACATCTCATGGGCAGGAAGTATGGCCAGGTCTCCCAGAGACTGTGCTGGGTCTGGAGCATTACAGGTAGAAGCCCCAGCAAGCATCTCAGCCCCAGCCTTCGCTCGGCCTCTGCCCCTCTGTGTCTCCCTGTGTCCCTGTGGACAGCTGTGTTGTTCCTCCTGCTTTTGGTGGGGTCCCTCCCTCGTCTGTTCTACACAGCAGTTTGTGGCCAACCTCAGACGGTAGATGCATCTATGAACAGAGCTCAGACTTTCATCCACGCATGCCCCGTGAGGTTGGAAAAACTATGTCCCACTTCACAACATTTGTCTATGGACATCCGATGTTTTCACCAGAACTTAGGTAGATGTAAAGTATGCACTGTCCAGAATATTTTAAATTTTGATGGTTTGAAAAACTACCAGTGGAATCCAAATCCTGTTCGTGGCAATTTGATTCCAGTCAGCTTCTATTTAAGGAGCACTTGAATGATCTCCTATTTCTTATCGACCTGCTTTTCAGAGCAGTTAGATCACAGTAAACTTGAGCAGGAAAGGTATATAACTCCAGCCCCACGCACCCACAGCCTCCCGTCCACGCTACTCCACATGTGCAGTTCATTGTAACTGTCACCTCGGCTGGATCAAGAGACCTGTGCAGGGTGATTGGGTGATGGAGACCCTGTCCTCATGGGGTGGATCCGCTTGTGTCCTGACTGAGTGTGCTGTCAGCTCAGGGCGCCCGCTGAGGGGGTCCCTGGGCTGTGGGGCAGGTCTCTGAAGGGCACAGTGCTCCCTGTCAGTCCTCCTGTGTTCCGCTTCCTGGCCTCTGTGAAGTCAACAGCGTTGCTCCCCCGTGCCCTTCTGCCATGACATTCCCGCGTTGGAGCCGGCAGTCTTGGACCGAACCGAACCCTCTGAGACCAGAAGCCAGAGCAGCCTATGCTCCTTTGAATTACGGAAGTCAGACACTTAGTGCCAGTGACAGGAAAGCTGACCGGTACAGCACACCATGGTAGTGCATCTGTGACACAGTGTGAACCCGGGCTGACACTTCACTAGCACCCAGAGTCCGTAGCGGACTTGATGTTCACTCTCGGTTTGTACAGTAAGCTTTTGTAACAGTTGTGACATATTGTGTTGTTCCTTTTTTTCATTGGAATTATTCCCATTCCATCTCCTCCACACAGATTTATCCTGTTGTAATTCATTTGTATGCTTGAAAGTCTACTTGATGTTATATTTCTCAACATACTGTGTTTACGAATTGATAGGTAACCATTTATTTTCAATTTTCCTAGGCATTTATTTGTTAAAAAATGACCCAATTAAAATTACAGATTTTTTAAATGTTTATATTAGTTAAACATAAAAACTAAAAACTGGGGAAAACATCTCAAGATATAAATTAGTGGAACCCTTTTCTCCCTGATTAACTCAAGGATCAAGGATGAATGTTCCCTATCAATTGTATTGCTGTTTTTCATTTTTATAGATAAAAGTATTGAGAAACCTTTTTCACATTAAGTACATGGGAATTGAAGAATGTCATTCAATTCTTTCAACGCTTTCCAAGTTATTAGCGAAGAGTCACAGGAAGATCAGTGGTGGCTCTTTTCATCCATCAGCTGACAAGATAATTAGGTGCCTTCCATTGTGCTGAAAGAAAATAATTAGAAATCACTGGACTGCCAAAAGGATTTGTTGTGAGCCCTGCTCTTTTTCATACCAGGCTTTCAAGTGGTCCCTTTGTTACAGCCTTTGAGTTTTACACCTGGCAGTAAGGTTCTTGTGGGTGTGACAGGTGCCTTTCCTTTCTGATGTGTGAGGAGGCAGCTGTGAAAGGGACTGTCCATTCTCGGGCAGGTGTAATGTAGAGAAGTGGATGGAGGTTAAAGAGGTCCGGGTTGATGCCAGCATCTGCTTGGAGAGCCTTCACATGGTACTCCAAGAGGAAAACAGTTTCAAGACCCCAGACTTTGAATGTGACTCACAGCGAGTGACAGAAGCTCACCCATAGTTCGCAGTCCTTCACAAAGCTACTGCACCTACTGTGAAATAATGGTGTGTGTCATTACTTATTACCTTCAGCAGCTGGTAGAGTGCGTGAAAGCGGATCCTATTGAACTTCCTGTCAAGTAGTGAAGGCGTATAGCAAGTAATGACCAGTAGAGTGTTGAAAGACACAATTACAACAAGTCTAGTTTTACAGGCCTCGTTTGTGACCCCTGAATACAGCCATCTGGACCAAGTAGTTCATTATACTCAACTCCACTTCATGGCAAGTGATGTTTATGGCCAAGACCCCTGTAACAAAAGATAGATAAACAAGAGATGTGCACGCAAATCTGGGGGGCCTTCAGACAGTAATGCCCCAAATAAACGGGGAGAGTTGAGTGGTTTTTATACGTAGTGGATGCAGAAATCCAATTAGAGGGAAAGGGGATGTGATCTAAACTGGGGGAATTTTAGCAAGGTTGCTTTCTTACTGTGCCACTTTTTATTTATTTTAATAGCTTTTTCTGACATTAAAAATAACATCAATTCATTGTTAACAAGAAAGTTGGTAAATTCAGAAAAATACAAGAAAGGAAATTTAAACTACCTACCATTCTCTAACAATAATCACTGTTTTATTTCAGACTTTTTTTTTTTTTTTTTTTTTTTTTTTTT
>NW_022900949.1:18148597-18165278 GCF_012274545.1 Fukomys damarensis | reverse complement strand
CTCAGGTCCTTGTACTTGTGAGGCAGGCACGGTGCCCCTGAGCTAAATCCCCAGCCCTCAGACAATTTTTATGCTATAGATCATTGTTTATTACCTGGCTTTGGTGCAGTTATGGTTTGCCATTGGCTGCATGGTGAGGAACAGAGAAAGGAAACACTTCTTCCCCCCGGGTGCAGAAGGATCCCAGCCATAGTCTGCCAGCCACTGTGGGATAAAATTACCTCGTGGCATCTTTCCTGCATTCCCTTCCAACCCTCCGGCTGTCATGGACAGTCTGCCCTCCCAGGACAGGCCCAGGTGGAAGGAACGTCACTCAGTAACCACCTTTGTGCTCTCCAAGATGGACTCGCGCCCATCTAAGGGACGGTGCCTGACGAAGGCTCTGGTACATTGTTGCCTTAGTTACTTTTCTTGTTGTTGAGACAAAATTTCCATTGCCCACAAGTTAAGGAAGGAAAGGTGTATTTGGCTCATAGTTTATAGAGGTGTCAGTCCATCATCGGCTAGACCCAAGGCAGGGTAGCATGGCAGAGGGCATTGCAGAGGAGAAACAGTTCATAGCAGGCAGATGGTAGCAAAACAAACAAGGGACAAGACCAGCCTCTTTCGGTCCCTTATATTGTGTCCCTGCCAGGATTAGGGTAGTGCCAAACTAACCAGTGGTCTGATTTAGTGATCACACACCCTTAATCCCAGCATCACGTGCTCTAGATTCAGTCACCTCTGAAAAAGCCCCACCCACGACCACCTAAGGCTTAGTGGAGACATCTAGACTCAAACCATAGCATTCCGCCCTCAGCCCCCCAAAGACTTATGCACATTCCTTTACACGAAAAGCACTTGGTCCCTCTCTGTGAGTTGGCAAAGTCCTAACAGTTTCAGCACTGCTGAAAAGTCTAAGTCCCAAGTCTGCTCTGAGATTTAAGGCAAACTTTTAGCTATAAGCCCCTGTATAAATGAATGTGAAACACTTCCAACATTCAGTGGCACAAGATAAATGTTACCATTCCAAAAGGTACAAATAGGGGATGCAGAGGAATGGGACAAGAGCAAGTCCAGAATCCGGCAGGGCAGACATTAAGTCCTGGAGTTCTGTGTCTGGCAGCCTTGACAATCCGTGGCAAGATGCGAACCACACAGGGCTTGGATGGCTCTGCTCCTGCAGCACTTTGGGTGGCTCCGCTCCCGTGGCTTCTCTCCTGCGCTGGCTCTGCTCCTTCCTTGCGGCTTTCCTCAGATGACCCACATTCCTGGCTTCTCCAAACGTGTGGGGTCTCCACTGTCCCTTCAGCTCCACACGCTGCCCTCTCAGGGGCACTGCCCGGCCTCCCAGGCCTTCTCCTGGAATCTGGGCGGAAGCCTTCCCGACCCCCAAGTCTTGCATCCTGCATGTGCCTAAAACCGGTGTCACATAGATGACGCCAAGGTCTGCCGCCACCAGCTGGAGCAGAAGCAGGCTTCCTTCTCTTTTAGGGGTCCGGGATCTCCTTTGGGGCCCAGGGTGCCTGAATCACTGAGCACTCTGAACCCGATCCTGAGAAACACATCCTCCGGGCCTCCAAAATAACGTCTTTACACTTTTTTCTCCCATTTGGATATTGAACATTTTTCAGTGCCCCAGTCAAGCTTTGATCTCCTCTTTAAAGTTTTCCTTGACTCTGTCGACCCACAGTAATTTCTTCCTCCTTGGAAACCTGTAGGGTGTGACCTGTCGGAAAGTTGTGTGGTGGCTCACCCCATGTATTGCCTGAAGTCTCACGTACATTTATCCTCTGGGTATAACAGCAAGTTTCTTAAGAGCAGGGATATTTTCTGCATGGAAAAGGCCCACGGAAATATTCACAGATGGACTGGTAACTTTCTTTTACTCTTTAAGGAGATATTTTATGTGTGAAGGTTTTTGTGTTAATCTGCTTTCTGCTTCTGAGCTGTGAGAATCAGCCTAAAGGAAGAAACACATACTTTGCTGAGCTCACCATTTCAGAGGTTTCAGTCCAAGGCCAAAACCATGCTGGCTCCATTCTTTTTGGCCATGGCGAGGCAGGAAATCCTGACATAGGTGGAGTACAGCGAAGTTGCCTGTCTCACGGTGGCAGGGGACGGGAGGGAGAGAGGGAGGCCAAGACTGGTGAGCTTCCTTCTTCTGCTTTTGTTTCACCCAGGCCCCCCACTCAGGGGGTCTCCCTGTCCATGTGCCAGCCATCTCTGGAAACATCCCCACAGATACCCCAGAATGTGCCTTACTACTTTTCTGGGCATTTCTCACTCCAGTCAGATTGACAATCAAGATTCACCTGATATCACATACTTGTTCCATTTATTTCCTATCCTGCCATCCCCAAATCTCAGACTCCCCAAAGCTGTGGGAAAAGGGAGCAAACTGTGACCAAAGGTCACATGCACTTGGGAGGCTGAGGCAGGAGGATCGCCATGAATTTGAGGCCAGCCTGGGCTACATAATGAGTTCAAGACCAGCCTGAAGTATATAGTGAGACTCTGTCTCAAAACAAACAAACAAACAAACAAAACATAGTAGGGAGGATGTGGGGAAAAAGGGAATTTTCTGGACCATTGGTGGGAATGTATATTACAGAAGGAACTTTGGAAAACAATATGATGATTCCTGAAAAAAACTAAAAATAAATTGCCATGTGCTCAAGCAATCTCACTTATGGGTATATATACAAAGAGACGTGAGTACTGCCATATTTACTGCCATATTCAAAAGAGCCAAGATTCACAAACACCTCTACTGTCCAGCAATGGATGAAGAGATAAAGGAAAATGGGGAATACTATACAGCCCTGAAAGAAAAGGTAATTATTTCATTCAACATAGTGTGGATGGGCTGCTGCCACCACTAAGATCTCCACCATGGCACTCACCAAAGTTCCGAGATACAGAAGATACCATCTTGAGATGAAACCTGAGAACACTGTGTTCTGCGGAGCGATACCACAGTCCTCACTGTCGGTGAGCCTTTGAGACCACAGTGTTCTTTGCCTCGGGACCCAGCTGCAGTTCAGGCTCCGGTGGGCTCATCCACGTCTTCATCCCAGCTGGTGGCACCCACAGACCTTTTGGCTGGATGTCAGCCTACGGCCCCTTCAGCCCTAGCTTATGAGTCAGGCGGAGTTTGGTGATGTGCAGTTGCTGATGCCCTGACATCTTTAGAATACAGGTGCCAGACGGTGGCCCCTTATCCCAGAGCAGTGTGGCAGTTCCACCTTTACACAGGGTGAGAGATCTACAAAAACAGTTGCCTCCATCCAAGCCCTCGGATGGACCCTTTGAGAAAGGCCCACCCACGGGACAGGCAGTACAGACGGTGCAGGCCCCTTCCCTGCTCTGGCACCTGCCCGGAAAGGAGCCCTGTATCAGCCGGTCTTTCCCACCTGCCAGCTAAAAAGCAGCAGAAAATCAAGAGCACAGCCCACTGAGGTCCACAAAGTTTCAAGGCCAGAAAATGCGCCGCTCAGGACAGCAAGGAACAGGTAGCTGCAGATGCTGCCTCAGCCCCGAGGAGAGGCCGGGGATGTCGCCGAGGTGGCGGGGGAGACTTGACATTCAGAGAGATGGTCCAGGGAAGTTCGAGAAAGCCTTGGACTTTGAAGGTGCAGACGCACTGTTTATCGAAGAGGAGACCGACAGGGTTTCACTATGAACCTAAGAGAAGAGAACCTGTAAGTGGAGAAGACAAGGGGACACGGGTCTTGGTACCCAGGGCAGGGAAGGAGATGCTGATGGACATCTGGGTGCCATGAAGACAAAGCTAAAACCTTTGACGCTGCTGTGCTCCTCGCCGTGACAGAGAGCAAAGAGCACTCCAGGCTGACGGAAGGTGACTGCGTGCTGAAACAGGAGCTCCTCTTCCTCCACACCACGGCCGTGGTGGCCACAGAGGCAAAGGAAGCCTCGGCAGAGGGCACGGCATGGCAGGGCTGGCACCTTCGCTGCCCCTTGGAGATTCCAGTGGGTTCATAGGAGGAGAGGGTTTGCAGATTTTGAATCTAGGAAAAACAACAAAGTTGCTGCATAATCTTCAAACAGGTCTTTGAAAATGGGTAAATTTGAGGTTCTTCACAGCCCTGAAAATTGGTTCTCAGGCTTTGTCCGGAGTGAAATGAATTTGCTGCGTATTCGTCACCAGCACTGGGTTTTGTTTATTTTTCTGCTTAATTTCAAAGCCACAGCGCAGTTACTTTGTGGCAGGGGAGGAAGGCTCATCTTTATTTTTTTTTTTCAGCTTTAACAGCTCATCTTTAAAAATGAGCAATAAATGTGTTTGGAATAGTGAAAGGTGAAGTCACTGCTTATGTGTAATTAAATAAAGCAGTACTTCTGTGGGATTTTTTTCCCATCGCTGAGAGGCTCTTTTCTAATCACTGAATTGTGTTTGACACTCGTGGCAAGCTGCCTGCGGACAGAGCCGTGACCTGTGCCCTAGCCACACAGGTTGTGAATGTGTCTGTGTGTCTGTGTGTCTACCTTTCTCTTTCTTTCTGGAAATCCAATAATATGAGGTGGCCGGTCAGCGTGATGGAACGTAGAGAATTTGGAAAGTCGACAGTGTACACACAGTAAATGCTGTTTCTTGGACAGGCTGAGGCTCTTCCCGGAGCTGCCTGGCTTCCCCTCGAGTTCTTGGATATGGGACTTCACCACTGAAGGGGATTTGACTTTGCTGGTGTTTCCTCATTGCCTGTGAGCGTGACAGAGAGGAAGGAAGACGCTCTGTGCGTCCGCGATGTGGGAGCCCGGGAGCCAGACCTCTGGCCGACCTAGGGCTGCCTGTCTGCTTCACACAGTTCGGCCCCTCTCCGCCAAGCCCATCAGTTTCTTGCGGTGCTGGCACAGAAACAAACACTGACTGACCTGATCTCTTAACGTTTGATTTAGAATTTCTACTTGGATAACAAAGGAAAAAAAGAAGTCAAGCAGACCAAGGAGAAAATGAATGCTAAGACCAAAGAATCCTTACTCGAGGTAAGCTTAATTTTCCAGAGAAAACACAGAAGAACACGTGCCTCATCTGTTTTAAATTATTCACTCTGCAGAACAGTGGGAAATGCTGAGCTACAGACTGAAATTTTAAGCTGGGGTTTTAAAATCAAATTATTATTAAATACAGCTATTTAGATAATTGATTCTTGAGTCGGCTGTAATACAGTGTGGCTTTAGATAACGTAGTTTGCTTTTCACGAATTTGAATTGGCAATTTTTGACTAAAAAGACTTGTAAAGCTTCACAAAACTCATCCGCTCACACTGCGTACGTTCCTTTATTTAAGTGCTTCACAGAAGTCAGACGAGGATTTCCAAATCTTTAAATCTTCCAAATACACTCACTGTGAGACTGTGATGTTAAGCTTTCAAAAGCAGACACACAAGCTTAAATGCCACATGCTTTCTCTTAAATGAGAAACCCAGAGTGTCAATAAAAAGCAAAATGTTTAAAGTGGGAAGTAAGGAGGTAGATCTTGCTAGAAAGAATTGAGGTGTACTGTGTGCGAGCATCCGGACGCCCGCACTTCTGTGATGCTCTCCTGAGCCGCAGCTGCAGGCGGCCCAGAGCGTGAGACCTGGAGCTGCGAGGGCCCAGCTGTCTGTCGGTGAGTGGATGGGAGCCCGGCCCGCCTCTGGGAGCCTCGGGTTCGGACCAAGCCGAATCGTCACGCAGATTAGACTCGGAGGTGGTGGGAGCGCAGGTATCCATGGTGATTACCGCTGGGACAGTGGAGAGGTCCGCTTAACAGCTGAGTTTTGGAAACTCCTAGTAACTGTGCGGCGGCTCTGCTAGGAATCAAGGCTCTTCTCCGCTGGAAGAAACGCAGGTCGCAGATGGCTGGTCGCAGACGCGTGCTGAGGCCATGCAGGCCCAGCGTGGGAACACGCAGCCGCCCTGTCCCCGCTGAGTGAGACTCCGGGCTGACCCGGGAAGAGTCGGGCAGGAGGTGTCCCGAGAGGGAGACGGGGCCGGGCACATCCAGCTGCGAGGGAGACCCACAGACATGGGAAGAGAATTGTCCTGACACGGCCCTATGTTTCTAAGCTTAGAAATCAGTGTCTAAACTGGGCACTGGTTATGTGAGGGGAAATGTGAACAAAAATGTTTCCATGTATAAATATACTTGGAGGATGCAAAATTAAGTTATTTTGCACTTATGAGACTAAAAGAATGTTGAGAGTTATAAAAAGAAAGCAAAAAATAAGTTTGAGTATTTGAGCTAAAAGAATAGATGACAGGGTAGGCACATGCTTGTAATCCTAGCACTTGGGAGGCTGAGGCAGGAGAATCAGGAGTTGAAGGAGCCGAGGCTACATAAGACTTTGTCTCAAAACAAGATGCATAAGAAAAAATTTATTAAGAATTATATAATTCTATGAAAGTTTTGAGATTTAAAAATACATGCCTGGAAATGTGTTTCATTTTTCCTTTCTGTTATAGTAGTAGAAATTCTTCATTATCCTAAAAGGAAACAATCCCAAGAATAAAATATTAACTTTTTACAATATAGTGATGTGTTTTCCAATTACCAGCAGCGAAGTAGTAATTCTGTTACTTACCTGGAAAGTAAGAACTTTTTATTTTCCAATTTGTAACAATAGTAAGAGACTTTGTTAAATGCTGGCTTTTACAGTACACCAAGAGGTGCTCCCTGACCTTATGAAGTAGACCTATTCTTCCACTTTTTTCGCGTGAGGGAAGAGAAGTTCAGTGATCCATAGTCCCAGTCTCAGTGCCTTGAGGTCTAACCCAGGAGCCTCTATGGGCGCTGTTAAACACACCTTCCTCCCTGTGGCAAATGGCATATAATGGAAACAGGAGTGTTCAGAGTTGTGGGCAAAACTGACTTTTAGCTTAAAGGCTAACTTGAAAACTTGTTTCAGTGTGGAGAAGAGCTGGGTCTGGTGGTACACTCAGGAGGCTGAGGCAGGAGGATCACTGCAAGTTCAAAGGCAGTCTGGGCTACATAATGAGTTCGAGGCCAGCCTGAACTGCATAGTGAGACCCTGTCTCAAAATAAACTGAACAAGAATGTTTTAGGCCGGGAATTTAGCTCAGTGGTTCCGCTGCCTGCCTTGCAAGCTCAAGGACCCGAGTTCGATCTCCGGTACCAAAAAAAAAAAAAAAAAAAAAAAAAAAAAAAAAAAAAAAAAAAAAAAAAAAAAAAAAAAAAAAAAAAAAAAAAAAAAAAAAAAAAAAAAAAAAAAAAAAGAATGTCTATTTTATCTTTCATGTGTTTTATGCCTTTGGAATCTCAATTTCAGGAAAGTTTCTGTGGAACGTCTGTCATTGTACCAGAACTTGAAGGAGCTCTTTATCTGAAAGAAGATGGAAAAAAAGCCTGGAAACGGCGCTATTTTCTTTTACGGGCTTCTGGAATTTATTATGTACCCAAAGGGAAGACAAAGGTCAGTGCATCGGTCAGCTTCCTACTACTGTAACAAAACGCCTGAGACAATGAACTCCCTTACAGTTAAGGCTTATTTGGGCTCATGGTTTGGAGGTTTGGGCCAGCAGCAGGCACCACAGTTAGGGAAGCAGCATTTGGAGGGGGCCTCGCACGGGCACAGAAGCAAGTGTGGAAGGGCCACGCCCCCTGTGACCTCACTTCTCCCCCTAAGCCACACCCCTACAGGCTGACACCGCCCACTGACACCAGGGCCACGCCTTCCACGTATGGGTCTTCGGGGAACCTTCCAGAGCCAAACAACGGAATTGGGGGGGGCTAACAAAATGTTCTGAACATTTAAATCACTCTCTGAGGTGTACTATGTGCATTTCGCTGCCTACTTTGGCAGAGTAGTTTAGCTATCACTTAACTTTTACTTCGTGAGTTATTACTGCCTCAAATCTACTAGCACGTTTTAAATTTGTCTTCTTTGAAATGTAACTGTAATGTTCATTCCGATCATTAGCTTTTCCCAGATCTCTCTTGGAGGACTGGGATATTTCCTTCTTTTGCTCACCTTTAGAAAGCTTTAAGATGTAGCTCATCAAACCCTGACGGGACAGGAACCTGGGCACCACCATGTGGCGCACTTGGCACTGCGGGCTTCGCCTGCTCCCGAGCCAGTGACCGCAGTGCGCCCTTCCCCAGGGGAGGCTGTGGTCTGGGGACATGCAGGCTGCAGGCAAGCTCGGTCCAGAGCCCTTGCTGGGAGGGGGACTGGTTCCACCCCTGTGCCTCTGTGGGGGACAGGAGGGACGCCCCTTACTCTGCCTAAATGTAACCGAGGCATATAAATAAGTCTGTAACGACCAGTGCACTAAGTGATACAAATTAAAAGTGTTCACAGTGATAACCTTCTCTTGTTGCTACCATTGTTATTGGTACGAAGCAATTAACCAGTAAGTCAAGGAACTAAGTAAGAAGTATTAAAAAGAAGAGGCAGAAAGTCTCATTGTTCACGGTTGCCAAACCCACCTGCCCAGCAACACAAGAAAATCTATTAAGACCAAATAAATTGACCAAATAACTTGTTTTCCTTGATACAAACAATATGCAAATTAAATATAATGCAAAAGATTCCATGTGTAGTAGGAATGAAAAAATACAAAATATTTAGCAATAAACTTAAGAAAAGTTCAAGACATGTACAGCATAAATTATAAGATTAAAGAAAGTAGAAGTGAACTCCAGAAATAGAAACATGCCATGTTGTTAGATGAAAGGTACTTCTGCCAGGATTTCCCTATTTTTATTTTTTGTTTTGTTTTGTTTTTGAGACAGGGTCTCACTATGTAGTTCAGACTGACCTGGAACTCACTATGTATCCCAGGCTGGTCTCGAACTCACAGTGATCCTCCTGCCTCAGCCTCCTGAGTGCTGGGATTACAAGCATGCGCCACCATGCCTGGCAGGATTTTCCTATTAATCAGTGCGATCTCTTTTAAATTTTCAGTAAGATTCTTATATTTAAAATTCATTGATTCTAAAAATCAATCAGAAAGACATACTGTTCCAAGAGACCCCCTAATTATAAAGAGCTATGATCTGAAATGCCTTCTCCTAGTGGCCAAACGTTAGTAAAACCTAGACAGAGATGAATAGATCAACAGAAAGCCATCTAAGCTAAAGAGAAGTAAACAGCAATTTACAGTAGTGAGAAAACAGTATTTCTTTCAATAGCATTAAAATATTATATATCATTTGGGAAAAATAGCTTCCCAGTCTTGTCCCATGTACCAAATTAAATCCTAGATTAATATATACTTAGAAAAATAGTATAACATCATGGGAGAAAATGTAGGTTAATATTTTTATAATGTTGAGGTGGGGAAAAGCTTTCTTAATCAAAAATAAAAACTACAAGTCACAAAGGAGGAAACGGACATACTTGACTGGATAAAGTTGCTTTCAAATTCCCTTTGGCCAAAGATACAAACGAGGTTAAAGACTAGCTTCAGAGTCAGAGGCCACATTTGCAATACATATAAAACAGATACAAGTATCCATAAAGACTTCAACAAATCAACTAGAAAAAGATAAATGTACTTGTAAAAAGAAAAAGGAGCAAGCCATGCTGTTGACATGTGACACACATCTGTAGTCCCCGCTACTCAAGAGGCTGAGGCAGGAGGATTACATGAGCTCTCAAGTTCAAGTCCAGCCTGGACAACATAGCAAGAACCCATTTGAGAAAAGAAAAGAAAACTTCAGACAAAGAATAGTTTAGGTCTGGGGATGCGACTCTGTGCGACAGCCCTTGTCTGGCCTATTTACAGCTCTGGTTGCATTGACAGAGGGAGACAGGGCGAGGAAGAGAGGGGTGAGAGAGAGACAGACCAGTGGAATAGGAAGCAGAGGAGGAAAGGAAAGGAGAGGAGAAGGAGTAAGAGGAGAGGAAGAAGACGGGAGGGACGGAAAGGGAAAATGACAGACGAAGCCTAAGTGAGAATTCAGTGTTCAGCCGCTGAACAGTTCTGTTTGGAGCTCAGGGTGCGGCTCTGCAGGAAAGCACTTGGGAAGTGTGCTTGATCCCCAGCACCACAAAATTTAAAAAGGAAAAGTTGATCCACCTTACCAGTTACCAGGAAAGTGTACGTTAGGTGGTGAGATGTTATTTCCTCCCAAGGGATTAATAAAAGTGACAGTACCCACTTTCGGTGGGTGTGGGTAAGAAAACACCTGCGTGAAAAAGCTGTTACGCATGAGAAGTAGGAAAGCAGACTGGTCCCGTCAGATGGGGGATCATTTAGCAAGACCTGTGCGGTGTGAAAGGGAGTGCACCTTAGACGTAGCAGATTCACGTTAGTTGATCCGTCTGACAGAAGCATTCGCTCAGTTGCCCTGGATTTCTTTTTGTTGTTGTTGAAGTTTTCAGTTTGTTAGTCCTCTCGTGAAACACTCAGGCAGGCACAGCAAAACGTTTGCTCCTTCAGCTGTTGTCCGATCTGCCCCCACCAACATCGGCCTTCGCGGTGCCCCTGGCTTTCTCCACTCTGCTCTTGCGCTCCCTCCACTGCTTCCTGGACGTCTTTTTCTTCTCAGACCGTGACTTGCAAGTCTATGTTAGGGTTCATGTTTCTTCGCATAATCCAAAGAATCGTAAATCATGCCGAAGCCGGTTGCCTTGCCACCCCCGAAATGGGTTCTGAATCCAGACACAAAAATGACATCCAGTGTAGTCTTGTACATTCTGGTGAGTTTTCCCCAAATTTCTGTCTTGGATGCTGTTGCTTTCCCAGGGGAAGGACATCAGTGACCATTTGTTTCTTTTGAAGTAGTCGGTTGGTCAGGAACCGCAGGGCATGGATAGTTACTGTGTCATTCCTGATGGCAACAGATCCTCAGGTAGCCAGGGAGAAAAAAAGAACACAGTATTTCTTGTAATAGCAAAATGTTGAAATAACCTCTAATCACCTACGGTAGAATGGTTTCAAATAAATCGTCACCCATAAAATGAGATACAAGGCTAACAGCAAGAAAAACTTGAGACTGTAGGGTTAAGTGAAGTAAGTCAGACACAAAGCCTAAATATCACATGTTTCTTTCATAAGAAACCCAAAATTTAAATAAGTAGCAAAATAAAAGATAGATAATAAGAAGTAGGGAGATAGATCTTTCTCCAGTGGGAAGGGGATCAGATGGAGGAAAAAGGCTGGGTACGGTGTGTGCGCCTGTAATCCCAGCACTCAGGAGGCTGAGCCAGGAGGGTCACCGTGAGTTTGAGGCCAGCCTGGGTTACAAAGGGAAACCTTGTCTTTAAAAAAGAGAGAGAGAGATGGATGGGGGAGGAAGGGGAGGCTAAAGGGGTGAGAAAACAATTAAGAGGTGTTATGTTCATGTACCAACCCCTCACAGGACTGTACTGCAAGCACACACTTAATACAAAGCAAAAGAACAAGCCACGAAACTGATTGTAGTAAAACCTCATTCATGTCTTTAAAATTTCGTCTGGGCTGGGATTGTAGCTCAGCGGTGGTACATTTGCCTAGAAATGCAAGACCCTGGGTTCCACCCTCAGTACAGAAAAACAAAATCCAGATGAAAAAATAGAAGAGAAAGCAAACACCTTCGATAAAGGAAAAACTGCATACATGTAGCAGTTTGACCTCTTATTCTTTATTCACTATAAAGAATTACAGAATGCAAAAGAAAAAATAATGAACAAATGTATAATTGGAGGGTAGGCAGAAATGTAGATAAAAGATCGCCATCCTCGGGGCCACGTTATGTGTGGAAGAAAGCCTCTGTTTCCATGGCAACTCTGCAGCGGAAGCGGGAGAGGAAGCCTTTTTCTCCGGGAGAGATGCGCAGGGTGCGTGCGGATTTACCAGGTACCAAATTTGCCTGACAGCCTCGATGAGCTCTGAGCTGGCCGCCCTGTAGGGCTGAGTCCCCAGGGGCCCCTCAAGGCCAGGCTCCAGGTCAGAGGCTCCGACCCCCAGAACCCGGCGAACCCCTCCTCCGTCCGCCAGGCGCAGGACAGGTGCGGCAGGGTGTAGGACAGATGTCCCGTCAGTCACCTAAACTTCCGTGTTCTCCGCTGAAATGGAACCCTTCGTGGTGCCATCGGGACGGCCTCGGGAAATGACCGGCTGTCGTCTCAGTCAGGCGCTTTTCTCCCTCTCTTTCAGACCTCCCGAGATCTGGCATGTTTTATACAGTTTGAAAATGTCAACGTTTACTACGGGGTGCAGTGCAGAGTGAAATACAAAGCGCCCAGTGAGCACTGCTTCGTCTTAAAGGTACGTGGTCTGAAGTCCTGAGTTTAAACTTGTGAGCAGCTTGGGCCAGTGTTTTCTATTAAGGGGAAAACATTAAATGTGACATAGTTAATAACCAAAGGTAATTACTACAACTTTTGTTTTGTTTTTAAACCAAAATCAAGAAGGGGAAAATTTTCCTATTAGCTCGCATCACCACCACCATCCCCGAAGCCTGCCATCAGAGTCTAAAACATTAAAATAAATCGGTCTGGGGTCTCCATCACTTGTGAAAACATAAGGAGGGCCACAGTTTTGTAACAAATTAACATACACTTTTAATGATAGAAGAATTTTCAGTTCTTACGTATTAAACATTCCAATAACTTATTTTAGAAATTAGGAACTTGCCAAGGTTTCCTAGAAAGAGATCCAAAATAGCAAGAAATAAATCATTTAAAAAATAACCAAGTTGTGAAACTTTCCAAGGTACATATTGTCCAAAGGCAATATGTGTTATCGGGTGTTTGATACTGTTCACATTTTTATATTAGAATTTAAAGTAGATCAGTCAGATCAATAGAGGCCTATTCTCTGTAGTGGGGATCAAACTCGGGACCTTGCACTTTCCAGGCAGATGGTGGAACCACTGAACTACATCCCAGCCTAGAGGGTTAGTCTTTCAACCACATATACGATGTGTTCAGGGCCTTTCTTTATGCTTATGGAGGTCTGGGTTTGGAGCCTTGGCATGTTTTTGTGCTTATTCTCAGATAAATATAATAATTAAGACAAATCATATTTAATAAGTTTAGTCGTTGCACAATCATTACCTGTTTTAATCAAACAGTGACTTGTTGAAATTTTTGGCTTGATCGGTGACTTCAGATGTTGCTTAGCTTAGTTTCCATTTAGATATCCTAGCCCTCTTTTTCAGCAGGCATCTGTTTTTAGTAATCTATAACTAATGATGATGCTGACAGACACTGTACCACTCACCCACTGCCCCTTGCCTAGTAGCTCTGAGTCAGATGCACTTTGGCTCCTTGTGAGACACTTGAAATGTCTACAGACGCTGTTGAATGGCTTGAGGCAAGGAGCAGGTGCTATTAGAATCTAGTGAGCAGGGCTCAAGGTAATGACTAAAATGTTCCAACACACAAGACAATCTGCACACCAAAGAATTATCCATCCCAAGTGCCACCAGTGCTGCCACTGAGAAGCCATGCCCTACATGGAATGGTCCCAAAATAAGGTCATGAAGGGACAGAAGAAAGCAGACCTTTATCCTCCCCTCTCTCTTCCTTTTGACTTAAACAAACACTTGTCACCTCAGGGCCTTTGCACTGACTGGTCTTGTTCCTAGAATGCTCTTCCTCCAGATAATTCTTCCTCTCTCACTTTATTCACATCTTTTATCAACTGTCATTGTCTTTCCCTGACTACCCTGTCCAAAGAAGCCCTGGTCCCAGCCTTGACATGTTCTGTCTCCTCCCCTTCTTCATATTAATCCCAAGCCTTTGACACCACATTGCTTTGTTTATAGCCATTTCCCTCACACTGAGTGCAGACTGCAGGAGGGGAGGGATTTCTGCATACTCAGTTCACTTGTGCTTTCCCAGCACCTGGAAGAGTGCCCAGCAGACAGTTGTCACTGAACAGATATTAAACCGTCTCGTTGTTTTGGAACCATTCTGTCCAGGGCGTTTTATTCTCAACAGTAGCCCTGTTGATATTTGGGGCCAGGTAACTCTTTGGTGTGGGGACTCTTCTTCCTGCTGAGTCCGAAGTTTGGGACAAGGACCTCGAACCGTGGCAGGACCGAATTCTTTGACCTGAGAGGCAGAGGTTATCAGGGGCAGCAGCCAGAGTGGCACTTCGATCCTTTGGGGGCTGCGCTAGAACTTCTGGAAGTGGTCACAGCCAAGGCTCTTGGGAGAGAGGCGCCATCTCCTCCGGGTGGAAGAGCAGGAGCAGAGGTGGAGAAGCGGCGCTGAAGGTTCTGGGAAGAGGAGTGTGAGCGCCTGCAGGAGAACGTGCACCCCTTCTCACAGGGTGGTGCTGTGCTCCCTTTTCAGGCTGATTTCTTTATGCACAATCGCCCTGCTCACTTTGTTCTTCAGCACAATCCTCAGTTACTTCCCAGATTTTGAGAATGTTAATTAATTGCTAAGTAAACAGGACTAGCATGGTTTGGGGAACTTAATTTGTCTATGAACATCATGGTCTTATTTTCCTTTAGGGCTACTTTTTTTTCTAATAAAAAACTCAATATTCACATATTTCACTAGGGTGAGCCAGTTTCACAAATGCAAACACTACAGCCCTCGATTACGAGAGGCACCCAGGATATGAGGAGATGGGTGGAGGAGACTGCGTGGCCTGGATCTAGACCAGAGCGTCCTACTTAGAGTGAGCGTGAGGACTCTGACCATGGCGTGGAGTCCAAAAGATTGGATGTGAAACCCTCGCCAGACCACTGCCCGGCTCCAGCTGTAGGGACACTCTTGGGGTGCTGAGCCTCACTACCTCATCTTCAAAGCAGAGAACTGAGTGCCCAGCCCTTCCTGAGTATTAATAAGCTGTGTCCATAAAAACATTAGTACAAAGTCTGGAGGCCTGCAGGACCGCGTGAGCACTAGTCATCATTACTTCGTTCTTGTATAAAATCATTTCTTTCTGCATCGCAGTGCTTGAAGCCAGGGCCTTGCACATGCATGGTAGGCAAGTGTGCCCCCACCGGCTGCATCCCCAGCCCCTGAATGAACACTTCTGCTTCCCAGTGCTCTCCAACTGTACTCTTTCTCACAATCACTCAGGGGTTGCTGAGACACAGGTTGCTGGGTCAGGCCCAGGAAAGTGCATTCTGAGGAGCTGGGAAGGCAGGAGAGGCATCGCTGACCCAAGGAGCCCACGGAAGCTCTCAGTACCTGAGTCGTTCCTCTTCCCGTAACCTTGATCTTCAAGCACAGTCCCGTCCTGCGCACACAGCAGCTGCTCCTCTGTGAATCTGCTTCCGCTCCATTCTGTGGCAAGATGCGAGAGGCAGAGGACGCTGGTATCTTCCAGGGAAAGTTAGCTTTTTACAGAAATATGACGGAGTGGAAGAGTATGAGGGAAGTTGGGGTTCTGGGTTCCCGGGAGATGATGGGGCTCCTCGGTCACCAGCTGCCCGCCTGTACCCTGCTGCACTCGTGCCTCCTGGCCTTTCTCACAGCACAAGGTTACATTTTAGTGTCCTCTTTGGTGCTGGCTTCCTCGCTTAGAGTAGACGCGCCCTGAGGGCAGGGACATTTTATTGTGCCCACCCTTGTGCTCCAGAGCATTTTTGTGAGTGGCCCAGACACACCCAGCGGTGGATGGATGGATGGACGAATGAATGAGTAGAAAACGCAGCAGGGCCCCTTCCCCTCCTGTGTTCTCTGAAACCTGGTTCTGTGGTTAACAATAGAACGGCAGTAGCTTCCCTGCCGGGTAAGAGGCTCCACACTGAGTCCTTTGCTTGTACTGTTTATGTAATCGTTTCCACGATCCCTCATGAGAGGAGTCATCATTCCGCTACCATCAGTGCAAACTCCCCAAGCTCCGTGATTTGGCCAAGGTCATGAATGCCTATTGGTACGAGGTCTGTAGTCTTGCGAACCAGCTCTCTGCACTTCCTGCCCTAGATTTCGTAGACCAAGCTCCGAGTCAGCACCCGGTCACTAGGCCTCGATCCCAGCAGCGCTCCGAACCTTGGTCTGCTGTTTGCTGGCCTCAGACGGCCTCACACCCACGGCCGCCTCGCTGTCCCGTTCCTCAGAGGAGGGAGGCCCCGGGCCATGTTAGCGTCCTCGGACCGCACCCCCGTGGCCCCTCCGGCCTCCGCATCTCCAGTCTGCCTGGGTTCGCCCCGCCGCGCACCCCTTCCGGCTCCGGCTGGCGTCGCCGTTTTCCCTTCTGCTCAGACTTCCCGACCGCGTCTCGCTCCCTCGCTCCCTCTGTCGTGTCCTCCACCGTCGCCCTGCTGTGTGCGGCCCTCGCTCCGCACGGCTCGGGAATCGAAGCTCCACGGAGCGAGCGGAAGGACGACCCTGGCTCCGGGGGTGGGCGGCGACCAGGCTGCGCCCTCCACCTGCCCCGGCTCGTTCTCTAGCTTTCGGGGAACCCTGGAACTTTCCAGTCCTCAGGCTCCTTGCTGGTCCTTCCAGCGCCTCTTGCGCTGGCGCCGCCTTCCTCGTTTTGTCGCCTTCGGCCTGCGCCCCTCTCCTCTGTCTGGCGCTTTTGCTCCAGCTCTGCCGATGCTCCTCCTGCCCCTCACACGGAACACTCTCCAGGGATCTTTGTGCTCACCTCTCGCTGGGCTCCCACTGTCCCTGAGGCCGGACTCCTCCCACAGCTCGGGCCGCCGTGTGTGCTGACTCCTCTCAGTCCGCAGCGAGCAGTTTCCCCGCCTTCCCAGCCCCGTGCCAAGTGCCAGGGCACCCGGTCGTGGTCTGCAGACAGTGGCTCCCCTTCTCTCCACCCACAGGACGCGCAGGATTCG
>NW_022900949.1:18138199-18148479 GCF_012274545.1 Fukomys damarensis | reverse complement strand
GTGTGCTGACCTCTCAGTCCGCAGCGAGCAGTTTCCCCGCCTTCCCAGCCCCGTGCCAAGTGCCAGGGCACCCGGTCGTGGTCTGCAGACAGTGGCTCCCCTTCTCTCCACCCACAGGACGCGCAGGATTCGTGGTGTGCACCCGTCCTAGAGCTGCCGTGGTACGCTACAAGTGACTTTGAACAACAGAAATTTATTTCTCTTGTTCCAGGAGACAAGAAATCCAAACTCAAAAATCGGGATTGGGTTCCCTCCGGAGAGCTCTGAGGGGAATCTTCTGTACCTTGCCCCCAGATGCCGGAGTCTCCCGCAGTCCCTGGCGTTTCGCGGCGGGTGGCTGCGCGTCGCCCGTATCTGCCTGCGTGGTCAGGCAGCTTGCTCCCTCTGGGCGGCGTCCGGTCTCTGCTCTCATCAGGACGCCAGTCTACTGGATTCAGATACCACCCTGATTTGGCATGGTCTTATCTTACCTGGATTACATCTGCAGAGACTCATTCCAAATAAGGTCGCATGCACAGGCACCGGGGGTCAGGACTTTAGGGCAGTCACAAACACAGCAGCCACTTCTCTACGCGGCTGAACACAGAAATGAGCTTTACATTCCTTGCATTTCCATTTCTCATTCACCTGAGGCAAAAGTTGCTTCCACTTTCTGTCAGTGTCGCTCACTCAGCTCTGTCCCCGGGCCTGTCCTCTCCGCCGTCTTCCCCCCTTCCCTCCTCTGTCTGTCACACCAGCCTGGCCCGCCATCCACGTAGCCACAGCTGCTGCCCGTCTGACTGCTCCTGTCTCGTGTGTGATGGTCCCCCGGCCTGGAGGGCAGTTCCATGTCACACGGAGCCCTCCGCTCCTGCCTCTCCTCGGCTCCCGGAATCTTTCCGCACAGTCTTCCAGACAGCCCCAAACCTGTCACAGCATCCTGTTAGTTCTTCAAAACGTCTTTCTGCACCTCTGTTTTCAAATTCTTGTTATGAAATGAGCCACATCGTGAAACAGGCGCGTATCTGACTGACCGTGCCGTGAGCTGTCTCTCATTCTTCTTTGGACACCTAGACACTAGCGGCTTTGTCTTCATGGGAGGAGATATGTGTTGAACTAGCAGCCTTTGTTCTAGTTACGGTGCTTCCTCCACCTCTGTCCTTGAACAGATGTCTCAGCCTCTCTGACACTTGGTTTCCTCATTTGTAAGTTCAGAGGATCGGCAAGGTCCCTTTTAGTGTCAAGCATTCTGCAGTGGCCTTGAGCTTTATGTGCTGTGCCGCGTGTCTTAAGAAAGCTTCTGTTTTTAGGGTCGGGAGCAGTGAACTCAGTGAGGAGGAGTGTGGTTCACTGGCATTTTCCTCAGATCCCTTTGCAAATAGTTCTTCAGCCAGTACCCGAAGAGAGAGACCGTGCGGTTCAGAAGTAGGCAGTGGGACGTAAGCACTCAAGGAAGGGCTGGCGGCCGAGCCCGGAGCCTGGCTCTGGGGTGTCCTGGAAGCCTGAAGGGTTTCTGCTCCACGAAGGGAGGAGGAAAAGACTCGTGCCCATCGGGAGCTCATCTTAGAACCATAAATTCTGAGGCTGGCAAGAGACGTTAGAAGCCTGCTTTATATTCAAACTCACTGTATTTAAGAGAACACCACATTTCACAGCAGTTAGATGAATAATACACTGAAGAAACTGGTGCTTAAACGGATACTCCTGTACAAACAGTTGCTCTGTGCCTTTCCTGGCAGGCATAATTGAGTCTGCTCTTAGAGATTTGACTTGCTATGCACCAAAATCAAAAGCAGCCCCCCAAAGTAATATAGTAAGGCCAGAGTAGCGAAAGCAGCCTCCTAACTAGCTCAGAAAGGGAAAAGGAGCCCCTCCTAAAACCAACAAAAACATGAAACTGTTGGAGAGACCAGGGCTCCCCCTCTGACAGGACAGAGCTTGCCGGGTGGGGAGCTGTGTCATCGGCCCTTAAGACCAGCGTTCTGGTTTTGCTGTGCAGATTTTGCATGGAAGAGAATGCTTCAGGTGTTTCCGGAATGACACATTCCACCTATTAATGCCCGCTTCCATCAGCCTGACCTTCAGGTTAACTACTGCCCCGAATCCTTTTTCTGTTAGGACGCATTTCCTGAGTTGGTAGGTATTCCCAGTTTTGAGTATCTCCAAAGAACGTTATTAGTGGGGCAACATTTATAGAACTAAAACTGAACGTTCTGAATTAGTGAGCAAGCCGTGATCCGATGAACAATGAAAGCTTCAGCGGCCATTCGAAAGTATCTCCTGCCATCTGCTGGTCAGATGGGAAAACAACAGCTCCGATCCAGAGCCTGGGGGCAGCTGTTTTACTGTGGGAGAGAGAAATCAGAGAGATCATGATGCCTAAGCAAATAGAACTGGCGGAAATTCTGAGAAGGGGTCTAAATAAAGAAAGCACCCTATTGAAATATAACAGTATAGGGCCGGAGATTTAGCTCAGTGGTTTCGCCACCTGCCTCACAAGCACGAGGGCCCGAGTTCGAGCCTTGGCACAAATAAATAAAAAAAATAAATCAAACAAACGATAGGAGAGTAGGGCCCAGGATTTGGCTCAGTGGTTCCGCTGCCTGCCTCGCAATCACAAGGTCCCGAGTTCGATCTCCAGTGCCAAAAAAAAGTGGTCTTTCCTCAGTTGGTTCAAAAGGCCGAAAAGAGGAATTATTTGCATCTTCTGGATTTTTTTCTGTGACCTCCTCAGTCTGGTATTTTGGGCTTAATGGCACAAGATAAATACAGAAATTTTAGGTAAGTCGAGAAATATATAGCAACCTCTCTACACCATTGTACAATCAGAAGTTACTAAAGTTTCCCCACACCCTTGCAGTCTGTATGGGTCTCACTATCCTTTCTGGGCCAGGACAGCAGCATCACCGGCCGGAGAGAGCCCTGGAAAGACCACAGGGTCGCAAGCCTGGGTGGTTCCGCTTAGCTTCCAGCCGGAGTTCAGGACTGCGAGGCCCTTGGCTAGGATCAGCCCTGCAATCAGTCATTTCAGGAGCCCCTGCAGCCGTGGGTCACAGACAGCAGGGGGCCGGCTTTGCCTGTCACCCCGCTAAGAGCAGAGAGCTGCAGAAGCACCCTGCCTTGGGTTCCAGTTCACTGTCAGGATCCCCAGTAATCCATGCCGCCTTCACTTATCCTAAACCTAGTTTGGATTAACAAACTATTCTGTGGATTGCACAGAGGAGTGGTGCCGTGCATGGCACACACACTGGCTCTAGCCACACAATAAAATGAGTTACAAGTTATAATGATCCCTGAAAATTGACCCGGCATGCATTTCAGAATTTGGTTGTCTCCTTGTCACCCTGTGGCTGCAGTTTATGTGACTGAGTAAGAATTGTCTTATGAAGGCCCCAGGATTTAGCTCAGTGGTGCTGCTGCCTGCCTCGCAAACACAAGGTCCCGAGTTCGATCTTTGGTACCAAAAGAAAGGAAGGAAAGAAAGAATTGTCTTATGAGTTCCAGGCCAGTCTGGGCTACACAACAAGACCTTGTCTCCAAAACACCAAAGAAGAGAGAGACAGAAGAAAAGAGAGAGACTGTATTTAGTTCTTCCAACAATTACTCTGAAATAGCTGCTGTGCTGCAGGTCTGGGGCCTCCCGCAAGTGGGATAGGCAACAGTTCCGACCCTCCTGGAGCACACACTGTGTCAGAAACAAAGCAGGTTCCAGGGGCTCTCAGAGGACCCCACGGAAGAGTACGGGTTCCCCACTCCATTCCTCTGCCTGCCGTTCCGTTACTTTCATGAGCTCCCAGGAGACCTTGGTGACCTGCTCATCCCCCAGGCCACTCCCCAGGGCTACTTGACAGCAGATGCAAACATTTTTCTGTAATCCGCTGGCTCCTTCGGATGAGAAAGAGCAGTTGAGGAATATCGTTGCAAAACTCTGAGTTCTTGGCAGCAGAATAACCCTGGGACTAAGTTTTGGGAGTCACCAAACCACCATCCATGCAGGCATTAGATCTGTGACATTTAAAACTAAAAAAGCATATTAAGTAAATTCCCTTAGGGTGCTTATGATAAACCACATAACAGGTTTCTTACATCCTTTCAGAGTTTAACCATTTTAAAAAATACTTCTTTTCCTGGACCTAGAATTACTACCAGTGATGTTTGCCTGCACCGCAGTAAATCACACAGGTTGTTAGCTTCTAAAAGTTATTTGGAGGGACGGGGGTTTAGCTCAGTGGCGCTGCTGCCTCCCTCACAAGCACAAGGTCCTGAATTCAATCCCAGAACCGCAAAAAGCAAAAGTGATTTGGAAAGGCTCTCTGAGCTGCTAATGAATGAAGTTTTTAAGCTGTGTCTGAAATCGCTTCTGTCCAGCACCCCCAGATTCAGAAGGAGTCTCAGTACATCAAGTACCTCTGCTGCGATGACGCGAGGACTCTCCACCAGTGGGTCACAGGAATAAGGGTTGCCAAGGTGAGAGCCGCTCGCTTGCTGCCCGCTCATCCTGGCCCTGCCTGGCAGCTGCCTGCCCGGCCTGGAGGGCATCTCCTCCTGTCCCAGTCTCCCATCAGGTCCTCTGGGCAGGCGGGAGGGATAAGCCCCGAGCCTGTCACACCCGGGAACCAGGCTTGGCTCTCCGATGGAGCTCTGCAGGTACTTACTGGGAGGATTGCGGGCCTCGTGTGCGACTGAGGAGTGCAAGGTCGGACTGGGCGTGGAGCTGCGCAGCAGAGCACTCGCCTAGCACGGACGAAGTTCTGCACAGGAGAGGAAGAGCGGGAGAGGAGGAAGAAGGAGGACAGAGGGAAAAGGAGAGGGAGGAGGGGAGAGAAACACAGACTGAATCTGTATAGAGTCGAAGTGCATGTGAAGACACGATCAGAATTGCTCGGCTAAAGCTCGTCTAGAGTGTAGATGGCAGAATGAACTGAAAATTATTTAACGTGAAAAATAATCACTTTTGTACTGAACTACACAAAGAGCCATCTTGGGCAAGGGGTGACAAGAGCGATCCGGGAACGTTTTTCCCTGTCTGAGTGGGGAAAGAGAAGTGAACAGCTCCCTTTCTTCTTCCACATTACCTCCTAGTACGGGAAGACTCTGTACGAGAACTATCAGCGGGCTGTGGCAAGGGCTGGACTCGCCTCCCGGTGGACCAACCTGGGCACCGTCAACACAGCTGCGGCAGCTCAGCCGCCCGCAGGTACGGGGGGTGGCGCGGCCTGACCCCTGCCTCTCCGCACCACACAGACGCCCCGCATCTAGTTTCCCACGCGTGACAGAGCGGCGGTGTCTGTGGATGAGGCACAGCCCGCGGGGGGGGGAGCCGGCACGGTGCCCGGACTGCTTAGGCAGTGGGAGAGGTCTGCAGTGCTGTGCTCCAGAGCCTCATACCCGGTGCTAGACGCCGCCTTTCAGGGGACATAACACAAACTCATTTCTGTTTTTAAGAACAGGGCACTGAGGCAGAGAGCGGGTACTGTGTGCTGCTTGGCACGTACAGTTGTCTCTTGGGGTCTACGGTGGGTTGGCTTCAGGACCCCTGAATACCAGACCCTCAAGTGCCTTGCAAAAAGTGCCACAGTATCTGTGTATAAACTACACGTTCTCTCATGCCTTGTCACCTCTAGTTACCTATAAAGCCTAGTACAATGCAAATGCTCTTTACATAGCCATTGTACTATACTGTTTCGGAGCAATGACAAGGAAAAATGTTCACACGTTCAGTACAGATGCAGTACTTCTCGAGTTTTTTTGTTTGGTGGTTGAATCTGCAGATGTGGAACTCATGGATACAGAGGACTGAATGTACTATTTCTGATTCTTAAAGCAGACTGCAGAGTATGTATTACCATCCCTTCCACAGCTGAGGAAGCCAGCATCTAGCATCTTCTGTGTGGCTGAGCTGTGATCCAAAAACACTATGTTTATGAGAAATAATAGGGGAGAGAACTGGAACCATTTCTGGCACAGGGGTTCTGATTATTGTCTTCCAGTTTATGTGTCTGTTGCTGCTTCAGAGGGTATATTAGTTAGCTTTCCTGTTGCTAGGACATAATACGCAGCACCAACAACTTCAAGGAGAGGTTAATTCAGCTCATGGTTTCAGGGGATTTGGTCCATGGTCAGCTCCAAGGCAAAAATCATCGTGGTGGAAGGGCTTTGATGCAGCCAAGATGCTTAATTCATGGTGGCCAGGAAACAGCAGGGGAGCAGTGTCAGGAAAGATGAGGGACCAGATAGGGATGCCAGAGCCACACCGTCACAACCCGCCAGTACACACCCAGAAGTGTGTTCTGCTCCTCCTGTGGGCAGACAGCTCCCAAGCCAGTCAAGGTGACGGTCCAGCTTCACTGTCACAAAGGGCAAAACCAGTCTAAAGGGTGAAGGTTGCAGTAAGGTGACCACACCCCACCTCTGAAGATATGTTCCCTGGATGTGACCAGCCTGGCTGCTCTGTGAACAGGGAGTTAGTCCCCTGCTGTTTTCCTGCCGAGTTGTTTTCTTCTGAGCACTCATTACACAGGTGCGCCACGGCGCTCCTGCCCCGGGCCTCTCTTCCATCCCCACGAGGGGCCGCAGTGCACAATCACTCGGGGCATGGAGGACGCTGCCTGACTCCTCCTCAGCCAAAGCAGCCTGCTCCCCGCACCTCTCCCAGCTGGGGTCTGGGAGAAGTGCGAAAAGTGGTGCAAGCTGCTGGCTGAAGTCAGAAACCTCCTGGGATTGATGTTTCTGAGGGGTTCTCAACTGAAAAACAAAACACTGAGGTGTTGTTCTATCTCCAGAGTACTTAACAACAGTAACTGATTAAAGATAAATGGCTGTTCTTTCTTTTCCTTTAAGGAAGCCGTGGAGGTGCTTTTTAGTACTTTATGCTCTAAACAAATGTTTTTAGTCAGCGCTCTTAAATTTAGAAATGGATACAAATACTCATTTCTTTTCATTTTATTCTGGGATCTTTTCAGGCTGACAGAAAAGTTGCAGAAATAGTTTTGCCCCTCTGTCCCTTAAATCTTCGATTTGCATTGCCTAAAAACAAGGCTGTCTTCTCACTAACCACAGTTACAAGTTTAAATTCAGGAAATTTAATATTTAACGTTGGTAGAATGTTTTTCTCTGAACCACAGTCCACATTTCAGTTTTGGCACTGGTTTCAATGACATCCTCAGAGCGGCGTACTTTTCTGGCTTGCTTCAGTCTAGGATTGTGTACACTGAGCCCTCTTGTGCCTGTAAGTCCTTTCTTTTTTTTTTCCTTTTTTTCTTTTTTTTTTTTTTTGGTACTGGGAATCGAACTCGGATCCTTATGCTTATAAGGCGGCAGCACCACTGAGCCAAATCTCAGCCCAAGAGCCATTTACTTTTAACCTTAAAGCTTAGACGTATGTGTGTTTCCTCGCACTCTGGGCAGGAGCACTGTGAGTTTCTCCTGTCCTCAGGTGCCACAGTCGAAGGTGTCCTTGTCTCACTGCCCCTCTTGGCAACACTCACTTTGATCACTTGGTCGAGGTGTGTTGCAGTTTCTCTCCTGTACAGATTTTTCCTTTCATGCCTTTGTAGAGAAATACTTGGAGACTACTTGACTTCCTTACTCCTTGTAATGCTTACCGTCTTCTCCTCAGTGTCCTGAAGTCTTTCATGGCCTTCTTTGGATTATGTAGATCAGTCGTTTCCCCAAATTGTTGGAAAACTTCACAGTGGTGCATGAGTGCAATCCCAGAACTCTGGGAAGCTAAGGCAGGAGGATCACAAGTTTGAGCCCAGTGAGACTCTGTCTCAAATTTTTAAAATAAAAATAAAAAGGACTGGGACGTAGCTCAATGCAAAGGCCCTAGGTTCAAGTCTCAGTATTTCCATTTTTTTAAAAAGTTGGAAAATTCTCAAAGTCTCTGTTCCCAGCATGCCCCTAAAGAGGCAGAGAAACCCACATGCAGCTCCTTCTGTCTGATGTTTTGAAAACCAACGGTAGGGCACAGCTTGGTGGGGGAGCGCATGCTTAGCGTGTGTAAGACCTAAATTCTGACCCCAGCACAAACAAGACAACCCAGAAAGCTCAATAAGTGACACTCCTGTGTTGAAAGAGCAAATTAAAATGCAAGGAAAACAAAGCAAGTATCTGCCAGGTCCTTGGGGGAAGACAATCTACTTCCAGGATATACCAGGGATTTATTTGCACAATTTGCCTCTGTCTATTGCTTCTGTGCGTAAAGTACAGCAGGCCCTAAACGCGCTGTGCGCTCTGCTGCTAGCTGTCTCCCCTCTTTGCTGAATCTCACAGAAACTTTTGCCATAGGGCCTTGGATTTCTTAAGAAATATTTATTCGGCGCTGGGGATTGAACCCAGAGCCGCACCAGCTGGGCCTCAGGTTTCTCACCAGGCCCTGAGCTCCACCGTTCACGGGGAACCCTTCGTTTTGCTTTAGCAAGGCACAGGCATGCTGCTTTGTGGGTCAGCTTCACTTTCCAGGGCGGTCGAGCCGCCTGTCCACATTCTGCTCTCTCCCTCCCAGGACTGAGGACCGGCACCAGCCAGCCCAATGGGCAGCTTCCCCGGGACGCACCCTGCCTCAGCGATGCGCTCCGAGAGTCTCAGAGGCAGGCGGACACCAGCAAGGTAGGCCCGGAGGGACAGGGCGGGCACGAACTGCCAGACAGGCCCAAAGCCGCCTTCCAAGCCAGCACTGCTCTGGCAGCTTCTCCATACAGCCCCAAGCACTGAGAACCCGGCGGACCGTCATCTCATTTAGGAGACCGCTTTGTGTTTTTATAGTAAAGTAACCTAGGCTAGAATCAAAAGCGAAAACCAACTCTCATCACATTGCTTCATGAAAGTGAAAGTATATTTATTTTCAGAGATAATTCTCATGGAGTGATTTTCATAATCTCTGAGCACAGCACCTGAGTTTCACTTATTTTTTCTAAGTAAATTAGGGCAGCCAATCAGGTCCTCAGAAGCCCTGTATAAAGTAGTAAGTGAGCCCCAAGACCAGGTTAGAAGGCTCCTGAGAGGGGTACACTGTGCAAATCTGTCCTCAGGGAGACAGAGTGGGATGTAGCTGGTGGTAGAGTACTTGCCTAGGGGTGTGCGGCTGTGGGTTCCGACCCTATCACCATCACAACAAAGTGAAATTAAGTCCAAATTGATATTGCAGTCTCCCTAACTCTTTTCATTATACCAGTGAAGGTCCATTTGAATAGGCCTAAAACTCCTAGCCAGCCACCGTACCGCTCACATCTCAGACCCTGTGAATTCCGCCGAATGTGTCCCCAGACGCTGACCTGCCTTACATAACCGCAGTAGCACCCACCTAGCGACTGCAGGCTTTAGCCTCAGTAGTGCCCCTCATGCGCTCCGCCCTTCTTCGTCATGCAGTGGGAGAAACAATTCAATGTTGATATCTGTTGAGTGTCTTATCATTTTTGAGCACCACTGTAAGCTTTTCACAGTCGGGTTTCTCTGGTGCTCTTGTTATCTTCTCAAGCCTAACAATTTAGTCATACAGCGCGCTTTCGGTTATTATTATTTTAATTATTTCTACAACATCCACCGAAAAGAATCCTTTGGAAAGGCCAAAAGAAATCAAAGGATGCCCAAACAGAAGGCATTTTACTATGTGTGAACTACAGTTCCCAAGCAGCCTGTTCAACAGTTTAAAAAAACTCAATCATAGAGCAGTTCATTAGGGGAAAAAAAAAAACTTCCACATTTAATCTTCAGTAGTAAGAGGTTATTAGCAGAAAAAAATAAAATGGAAGCCTGACGAAATGTCAAGAGTGGTAATTATCACAAAACCAGTGACATTCAGTTCAGCTGCCTGAAATTTCTGGGGAAGTTGTTTTGTACAAATCTACATTCACTGTTGTTGTTGTTACCAATTCCACAGCTGACAGATAAGACAGTACCCGATTTGGCGTGCTGGTAGGTTTGGGGGGTACTGGAGATCGAACTCAGGTCCTCGAGCTTGCCAGGCAGGCCGAGGAATCACTGAGCTAAATCCCCGGCCCTTGGTATTCTGGTTTTTACCAGGAGCGCATACATCATTATTCTGTTTTTGGAACTCTCGTATCTCTCAGTCGATCTCGACACATCCCGAGCTGATAAGAGGGCTCTGGGGGTCCACTGTGTGGGAGAAGGTAAACTGGCTAAGCAGGCGTGCCCTCCGCTGCAGCTGCTGGGGAAGGAAGCGAAGCTTGTGACTGGCTGCTCCCCGCAGTCTGGGAAAAGCACCCGTTCCCCCAAGCCAGGGTGCAGGACGGTGGCCCGCGCCAGGCCGGGCCCAGGGGCGCCCCTCGCCTCCCTGGAGC
>NW_022900949.1:18126797-18137722 GCF_012274545.1 Fukomys damarensis | reverse complement strand
CCCCGCGGAGCGCCCGCCAGGAGCGGCGTCTCCTCGACTGTGGCTTTCACCGGATGGGTTTACAGCCTTTCTGAGTCTATCAAAATGTTCCAGGTTTCTTAGTTCGGAAGCCTCAAATTAATAAAAATTGAAAGCTTTTCTCAAGACGGTATTTCTAGAGATCTCTTTGTCCGAGCTCTGTTCGATCTGAACAACTATAGTTGACCTTCTAAAAATAACTTTCAAAATCTTACACCTTCTTGGGTCTCAATGACCGTAGGTGTGTTTTTGATTTTGCTGTTATAACGGATGATGTATATGCCTTGAAAAAAGTAACTTAGCTTTTGGATTTTCTAGTCTTACAGTGCTTATAAATATCCTATAAATAAAAACATATCTAGTCTTCAGCCTGGAATGTTTTCCCTCAGAGATGAATTTAACGCCCAACTTTTTTTTTTTCTTTTTATTGAGTTTCTTGGTACAATCTAGGTATACAGTACAGTTACATTCATTGCTGGGATCTTGTACCTCCACATGACTGGTCTTGGTTCTCATTTTCCCCCTTGTCCTTGCCCTCCCTTCACCCGCTCCTCCCCTCCCCATTTACAAACACTTTATTTCCATTTTTTTCATTTTCTCATATTTTTTCTTTTCCCTTGTTCCCTTTCCCCTACCCTTCCCACTTTCCCTACACCCTTAGCCTTTTTCTTCCTATTTCACACTATTAATTATCCCATTAGGATCTTGTGTACTATTACAGTTTTTCACACCAAAGAGACTATTCAGTATTTACACGTGTGACTTATTTATTTCACTTAGGAGTATATCCTCAATATGTATCCATTTTCCTATGAATGACTAATTTCTCATTCTTTATGGCTGAGTAGTATTCCATTTTATAGAAAAACCACATCTTTATCCAGTTTCCAACAGATGGGCAAATGGGCTGTTTCCAAGTTTTAGCTATTACAAACTGTGCCACTATAAACATGGGTGCACATGTATCGCTGTGGTATGATTCTTTTATTTCTTTTGGAAAGACACCCAGCAGAGGGATGGCTGAGTCAAATGGAACCTCTAGTTAACGCCCAACTTTAATAGATAATTGTCTTATTTACTTTTCCCTTTGCCGTAGAAAATAACCTGACACCCAAAGGGGTAAGGGTTTATTAAGTCTATAATATGTGGGGTTTTGGCCCATAATTGGCTGGCTCCAAGGCAGGCTGGCACACAGCAGAGGGGCAACAGTTCATGGGGTGGAGGACAACAAAAGCAACAAGAGACTTTAAGGGCATCTTCCTGCCCCTTATCCACACTACCTAGGGAGGGCACCGCTCACACTTCTAATCCTAGTGCCCTCAGGCCTGAAATTCCTAGAATTGCCCATGCATCTTGCTCCAGCATCACACTCTCCAGATCCAGCCACCAGCAAAAAGCTCCACCTCGTCCTCATGAGGCTTTGGGGGGCAACTAGACACAAGCCATAACATTGCACCCTTGGCACATCCCTTTATGCAAAAGGCATTTAGTCCGTCTCCAAGAGTGACCAGAGTCCCAGTAGTTTCAGCATTGCTGAAAAGTCTAAGACCCAAGTCTTCTCTGAGATTTAAGGCAAGTTCATAGCTGCAAGTCCCTGTATAAATAAAAACAAAGTTAAACACTTCCAATATTCAATGACACAAGGTAGACATTTCCATTCCAAAAGTTACAAACAGGGATACAGAGGAATGGGACATAAAGCAAGACCAAAATCCAGTAGGGCAGACATTAAATCCCATGGTTCCACTTCCAGCATCTCCAGCAATCTGTAGCAAGTTGTAAACTCCGAAGGGCCTGCGTGGCTCTGCCCCTACGGCAGCCCAGGTGGCGGTAGCTTCTGTGGCTTCTCTCTTGGTCTGGTTCTGCTCCTTGTAGTTCTCAGACAATCCACATTCCTGGCTTCTCCAAACTTCTGGAGTCTCCTGTGCACCTTTGGCTTCACACACCGCCCTTTGAGGGACAAACTGCCCGGCCTCCCAGGCCTTCTTCTGAAGTCTGGCGGGAAACCTTCTGGACCCCACAACTCTTGCATCCTGCATGCACCTAAAACCAGGGCCACATGGATGACACCAAGGTCTGCCGCCAGCTGGAGCAGTAGCCAGGCTTCCTTCTCTCTTGTCTCTAGGGGTCCAGTGCCTATGAACCAAACACCAAGGAACAACTTCCCTAGATCTTCTTCTCTGGGTCTCAAAGCAAAATCTTTCACTTTTGCAATTTTGAGGCTGCAGAAGGTGGAGTCCTGCTGTTTCTCGCTCTGCCCTCAGGCCGTCTTTCCCTTCTGTTCTCTCTCAGCAATCAAGATCTCCCCTGCTCTATCTTTGCAGTCCACAGCTTTACTGGAGCTTTTTTTCTGGCCAAACTCAAAATGTTGTAAATCACTCTGCTGGGCTCTTTGCTCTTGATTCTCAACATAGATCTTGCTAAAAAGCCCCCAACAGCAGCCATGCCACTGCCCCAACATTACACTGCCTTGAAATTTCTTCTGCAGCATTAGTTTGTTGTCCTTAATCTTAGTCTCAGGCAGTCTCTGCACATGAGCAAACTGCAGGTAAACTTCCTACCAAGCCATAAGACGCATCATCTGGAATCCAGCAGCCAGCGCAGCCCTTCTTCGCAGAAGAAACCTCCCAAGACTGGTCTTTACCAGGAGGATTTCTATCAGCCTTCTGGTCTTCTGCACTTGGACCGGAATCTCCCATCAAGTGCAACCAAGGGCAGTCCAGCTCCACTTTTTCAGCAGACAACTCTGGACCTTTCCAAACTCTTCCCAGAAGCCAGTCCCAAAGGCTCTGAACCACAGGGGCAGGTACAGTCACCACAACGACCCCTCTTCTCTGGTACCAAGTTCTTAGTTATCTCATTTCCGAAAGAAGGTACCCGACACCCCAAGTTAAAGGGGGAGAGGTTTATTGAGCTCAGTTTATAGAGGTTTCATCCCATAATTGCCTGGCTCCACGGAAAGGTGGCACATGGCAGAAGGGCAACAGTTCATGGCCGTGGAAGACAGCAGAAGCAACAAGGGCCCTCAACAGCATCTTCCTGCTCTTTTTAATTTTATCCTGACTACTTAGACTCACTCCCTTCTCCTAGTGCCCTTAACCCTAGCATTGCACCATGAATCCATTCCAGCATCACACACTCTAGATCCAGCCACCTTCAAAAAAGCCCAACCTCATTTGCATGAGGGTTGGGGGACATCTAGACACAAGCCGTAACACCAATGTGCCCTAGGTCCCTCTTACTTGAATCTGTCTTCTCTTTGTAAAAGACTTCTGGATTTTCTTGGTTTTATTTCCATATCTCTGTCTTTGTATTTCATTGTAAAACACTTCAAAACCTTCTTAAAGTGAACAGAACTAAATTTAAAATAATGCAGTTTTTAAGTTAGGGATGATTAATTTTATGTTTTAATATATGGGAGGAAAAGTGAGCTCTAGATTCTTTGGTTGGGGTTTTTGGTTTGTTTGTTTGTTTGTTTGTTTTTTGCAGTACCAGGGACTGAACTCAGGACCTTGCGCTTTCCAGGCAGGCGCAGTGCCACTGAACTACATCCCCAGCCCTCAAGGCAGATTCTTGGTACGGATTGTAATCTAAATTTACTTATCTGAATCAAAAAATTATCACCTGGTTTGCAGATGAGGAAATGTATTTATATTTTAAAAGGAGAATTTAGAATTCAGGATCATTATAATCAAAAGAATAGCACTTTGCTGAGTTTATTTTAGAGAATAAAAAATATCTACAGAAGGAAGGGAAAACATTTCCATTTGAGAGCCATGATCTTGAGGGTGAAGGCACCCAGAAATGATCCAGTCCACTAGGGTTCTGATTTCAGGTAGTAAAAACAACTGGGAAAAGCTCAAGCCAAAGGTAGGTTTTTATTCCATCCTCGTCGGAGTCCAGCAACCCCAGGGGAGACACACACCTGCATTCTCTACCAGGACCTAGCACTGGATCCTGGAGATTCTTGGCTTTCCTAGTCCTCCTCTCTGCTCTTGTCTGTGTACTCTCTTGACTGCCGCTCTCTGTGACATCACTCTAATCTCCATTTGTGTGGTGTTGAACGGTCCTGGCACATAATTCCTTACTTCTGTTGCCTCTGCCCAAAGGCTGGGACAGCTGCTGTCTTCCACTCTAACTGGAAGAACTCCGAGGAAGCACACTACTGGCCAAGGTGAGTAGGTCGTTATTTCTTGTCAAACCGCCTGTAGCCAGAACACAGTAAGGAAGGTACTAAGGACCCATCACTGTGGATCAGGACACAGGACCAGAAGAGAACAGGACCAGGACACACGCCTTCCCCTCCCCGTGCCCAGTGCCAGGGATGTGGTTCTGATGGGCTGCAGAAGACCTCCCAAAGTGTCCCTTCAGATGTACAGACCTTACAAGGAATAAGTAAGAGCTGCACCACATCCCAGGCCTCCTAACTTCGATCTATACCAAACTTTTTCCTTTAGAGGGAAAAGACTGCAAGAATTCAAAGCTATTATAGTGGTTGTCGATTTAACATTTGATGGTGCGTGCCTTGGGAAGAGAAGTTTGTGGTCGGAAAGGTGACACAAGTGTAATCCACCACAGGGTTGACACGCTGCCCGCCCACTCTGTCGTCCCTGGGATGCGCCCATTCTGATCTCTCGAGTACAAATGCAATATTAAGAACTTTGCGGTCAGAAATCTCAGGAATCTGGGCTACTTTTAGTTCATCTTGGGTAGAAGTTTGCTCTATTATTACCAAATCATGAACTGTGCAGTTTCCACCCCGTGGAACACAATCTTTGATATTTGGCTGAAAGGTCCCCACACACTCTGCAGATGAAGGGGGTCCAGTAGATCAGCCCTGAAAGTGAAACAAAACTTGCTCTTTTTTTATGAAGTTGAGTGAGATATTTGGACGAGGGGAAGAGCAATAAAGTCAGGGTAGACTTGGAGGTCAGGGGACGAGTGTAAGGATTTAGATCATAACCCTGGATCGTGACTTACAAAAACTAGAAAGTTTCTGGTACAGTCGTCGGGACAGAAACCCATGTATCACTACAAGAAGAGTCTGTGAAGGAGCTGTGATTTAAACTGCCACAGGACAGCATCTGAAATAAGATTTTACAGTTAAGCCAATGAAGGGAGAAGTAAACATTTTAGCCTATGCTATGTGTTTTTTATAGTTGATCAAAGAAAGTAGAACTTCTTCTATGATACCAAAATTGTCAAAGTTAAGACTTGAGCCTTTGAAGCTTGTTGAGACTTTCTATAGCTGGATACACGGTTCGTGTTTATGGATGGTCCTTGTGTGCTTCTGTAGAACGTGCTATATATACTTTTTAGAATAAGCTTGTTACGTATGCTGCTCAGGGCTGGAGATTTAGCTCTGTGGTTCCACTGCCTGCCTCACAAGCACAAGGCCCTGAGTTCGATCCCCAATACCAAAACAAACAAACAAATATGCTGCTCAAATCTTCTATACCTAGTACCTATCCTGCTTGGTCCATCAACTACTAATAAGGATGTGAGGTCACTTTCTAGGAGATCAGTATCTTTTCACTGTTCTGGAAAATTATATCTGATACACTCTGATGTTGCTTAGTGAATGTAAAGAAAGTTTACTTACATGCCTTCCTGGCGAACTGAACCATACATCACTGCGTAATGTTCTTGCTTTTTATCTCATACAGCTACATTCTTTTATCAGTTATTTGCCTGAGAAATCTCTCCACGCATTCACTTTCCAGTTTGCTCATCAGGTTCTAGGTTTGCCACCTACAAGTGGCCCGTAAGTGTGTCCTGCTGTGTTTACATCTCGCCCAATCGTCCATGTCTTTTAACCGGCAATAGCTGTAATCACATATGTGCTCATAGCACCTTATTTTGCACTATTTGTCTGGCTGTTTGTCTTTTTTTTTCTTTATAAAGGGACTCTAGCTAATGTATGAATGGTTGAATCATTATTTTATAATCTTTTTGAGTCAATGGGTCAAGGTAGTGATTGGAATGGCTGTTATAGCACAAAGAGAGGCAAGTATCACGTGCCTCCGGATGGACACACACAACACCTGCCTTCTGATGGCAAGTATTTCTGTCAGGTGAATCAGCCCCAACTGATCAAGCTCTAGATTTACAGAAATAGAGGACAGAAAATCATGTTAAACATCCACATGCACACTGTGGGAAACACTACAGGACAGGCAAACTGGGTTCCTCCATTAAAAGAAAATAAACTGGGCTCTGGGTATCGCTTAGCAGTCAAGCACTTGCCTCATATCCAGAAAGCTCTGGGTTTGATCCCCAGCACCAGAAAAAAATTCAAGGGGGGAAAAAGGATGCAGTGTGGCACATATAGGTGATATAACCAAAGGTACCAAAAAAACAACACTTATCATTTGATTTGAATGTGTTGCCAGGGATGTAGCTCAGTGGTGCCGCTGCCTGCCTCCCAAACACAAGGTCCTGAGTTCTATCCCAGTACTGAAAAAACAAACCAACAATAATTTTAATGTGTAGTCCTTATTTGGATCCCAGCTAAAATAAACAACTATAACACAATAATAGTGAATAGTAGGAAACATGAAAACAGACCGTGCTATTCCATCCATGCAGGAATTACTGCTGATTTGTCTTAAGGCGGCAATGGTGTCACGGGTCTGAGGAGTCAACCTTTTGGGGTGGGGGGAAGAGGAGATAGCATTTCATTATGCCAGCAGACTGGCCACAAAACTGGGCTCAGCTGATCCTCTTGCCTCAGCCTCTCCGATAGCTGGTACCTACAAGAACACATGGGCACACTCATGCACAAGCCTGTGTGAGTTAAGTCGTGAATGTTTGGAGATGCACACAGTAATAGTTGTACAGGAAATAGAACAATGTCAGGATTTTTCTAAAAGTAACGGGATGTATATGTAAATTGTACTTCAGCTAAGACAGTGACTAGTGATACAGAGAAAGCGTGGAGATATAGATTAAGGGAGACCAGCTGACCGTGCACTAATAACTTATATAAGCTGGTTAAATGATAAAGCAGGTTTGTTAAACTGTTCTACTCCTGTAGATGTTTGAAAATTCCGTAAGGAAGAAAACAAGCTGGGCGTGGTGGTGCACACCTGTAATCCCAGCATTTGTGAGACTGAGGCAGGAGTTTGAGGCCAGCCTGGCTACATAGTGAGTTCAGGGCCAGCCTGAACTACACAGTAAGACTCTGTCTCAAAAATGAAATAAACAAATAAATAAATGAGACCATAAGGAAAAAAACAACTCCGGGAGTACAACTAAACTATATACCTTAAGTGGTGAATGTTGAGTAAGCACTAGATACTTATAAATCCATTTTAATTAAAAAACTGCCACAAAATTTCTCAATGAGACTCAATCATATGCGTAACCAAAAGTGCTTTATTTTTTCCATTATCTTGTTTGAAAGAACAAAGTCCAATTTCTATGTAAAAATATTTGTATATATAATCATTACATATGATCAGACAGTCACTGTCATCAAAGTGAGGGCAATCATTCAGCATTATTCTGATACCCCTGAATGAATCTTTCCCAAATTAAGATGAGCAGCTGACTCTGAGATCTTTAGCCCAAGAAGGAGGAGGTGAGGCGTAGCTGCTTTCTTGGCTGTGAAGAAGGACCTACTAAAGCAATTCAAGGAGGTAAATAGAGGCTTTTCTTCTCAGCACACTCACTGATTGTCTAAATTCCGAAAACAACAAAGTAAATTTCAGATGTGCTGGAAAATGTTTATACATTTGTTTTATTAAAACCTCCACTACAGTTGTTAATTAAGATATCTACTATTCTACAGAAAGTTCTGTATGTGTTACTTTTAGAAACTAATTGCGTTACTATGTAATGTCATGAAGACTACAGATATATCCCCCAGTGATTTCAGCTTTCCTTGTGAGAATTAAGAGGATCGTAGTTTCCTAAAATATTTATAAAAATAAAGGCTGTGAAAGAGTTGCAGTCTCTTCGAATCAAGGGCATGAACTGTAGCTCACGCTGCTTCCTTGAGGGAAGTTTTGTCCCGTGGTAATAAACTGAAGCCGTAGCGAGCATATGTCCATCAACAGTAAATTTAAGGGCTGAGGACTTAGCTCAGTGGTTCCACAAGTTTTGTCCCGTGGTAATAAATTGAAGCCGTAGAGAGCATATGTCCATCAACAGTAAATTTAAGGGCTGAGGACTTAGCTCAGTGGTTCCACCGCCTGGCTCGCAAACATAAGGGCCCAAGTTCAATCCCCGGTACCAAAAAAAACAAAACAATAAGTTTAAGACTAAAATGTGTGTTTTTTGTAGTTTCATGACTACCTTGGGTATAATGAAGGAAATGGCCTAATTCTGATAGAAAAGGATAGATGATTATCTATGTTAAATAAGGCCAAGAGCTCAAATAGAGTGCGTTACTGTGTCACCACTTTTTAAACAGGAAGGTGGCAGGGCTGCGGATGTAGCTCATTGGCACAGCACCTGCCTCGCAAATGCAAGGTCCTGAGTTTGACTCCTGGTACCAAAAAAACAACAGGAAGATGGCAGCATCAGCAATACAGTGCTCTTAGATCAACTCTGGGAATGCGCTCTGCATGTATCCCACTCACATCCCTTTGCTGAAGCTTACTGTCACCTGGGATCTCACCTGCAAGTTTCGAAACACTTCAGACAGCCTTTCGTGTTTCCACAGTGCTTTGCACTAAGCAGATTCCCAAGAAATATCGACTAAAGGGAAATGTCCAGCTAGGTCAAGAAGGCTCCTGTGTGTAAAGACTTTAGATCTTTTTCCTCTCCGGCTCAGACTCTGACCTGAGCCTAACTTCCCAGCTCCTCCCTGCAGCCTGCCAAGGTGCTGAGACAATGGCGTCGCAGGTAATATTGCCTGTAAGTGACAACAGCCCTGGGCTGGGAGAACTGGAAATTCCTGGTGCAGTGTTTCTTGTGGGGACTCTGCAGACTCTGTTTATGGGGTTTTTACAACAGACACAGTTTTCCATGGACCATAAAGCTTCTACGTCAGGGCGGCCCGGCCACAGCGTGGACTGCAAAGGGGGAGCCTGACGTCACCGTCCTGAGAGCTATGTCGTGGCCAAGGACAGACAGGGGGAAGTGGGTGTAGCTCAGTGACACAGCACTTGGCCAGCAAGTGCAAGAACTTGCAACCAGGAGAGAAAGCCTTGCGAATCTGAACATGTACCTGAACCTAAGAATTTCCTAATACCCAACCCAGCACACAATACATCATGTAGGAAAGGCTAATTCAGGATCTGCAGGGAGCGAAGGAATCAAAGAGAAAGGAAAGAAGAATCAGATAAACAAGACACCTCATGAAACACCAGCTCAGACAAATTTAGTGACAAATGCTGACTTGTCTTTCCTTGGTTTTTTCTCTACACCATAAAAAATGTAAGATATTTCTATTTTCTGAAATGAAAAACTAAAATTGTCAGGCTAATTAACATACTGAAATGAAAAGTTAATGCAAGTTCCAAATAGAAATAGCAGAAAAGGTTTCCGTCACGCGCCAAGTCCGATGGGAGGAGCCTGCAGCGAGCGCCAGGCCTGCTGTGATGAGAGGACTCTGAGCTGCGGGATTACAGGAGGGCAGTGTAACCGCCAGGGCAACGTGGACCTTCGAATGCTCCGTTCCTTTTCTTTGGAGGCAGCCTCTTTTCCACACGTCGCCCTCCTCTCCTCAGGCTGGATGAAGGCACGAAGTAAGCGCACGCAGGGCCAGGCCTCCAGACCAGGCCCCTCCTCTCCACACCAAGGGGAACAATGGTGTCAGCCTGTCCATGCCTGCGTCTCACTTTATTTCCGCTCTCCTCTGTTCCTCGCTGGAAAGGCCTTTCCACGGCCTTTCAGGGGAGGGGATCTGAAGTAAATGAGGGACCTCCACCTCCACAGAGCTAGCATTGAGTGAAACATTTTCTTTTTCACCAAAAATAAACAGCCTGCTTTGTTTCAGCCAGTGGTAAGCACATGAGTGCGTGCGTGTGTGTGTGTGTGTGTGTGTGTGTGTGTGCGCGCGCGCGCGCAGGAAGTTTCAGTGAATTGGCCAGAAGATTGAGTGCAGGAGAAGCAATGGGGTCTTGATGTCCCGCTGGGAAGACAATCTGGAAAAGGGACTGACTGCTCTGGCCACCGGAACTCCAGGGCCAGCAGCTGGCCGGGACGCTTTGCACCCTGGGAATTCTCCCTCCTTTCTCTTCTGCTGGTAAAAGGAAAACGCATTTGGGAACTGACAGGCTCTGCCTGGCCCCCCCGGGAGCGCCCCATCTGACCAGGCCAGCACGACAGACGTCTGGCCTTGGGCTGTGGCCCTGGGGAAGTAAGCACCTCCACCACGTGTATCTACCACAGGCCGTTGTGGGATACTGACTGGCTGAGAAGAGACAAGGGTAGAAATAACATCCCAGGTGTTTCCTTGGTTCTTAGTTCTCCTTTGGTTCAGTTTGGCTTGGCTTTTGGTTTCTTTCTCTTCTGATAACCATCTTGAATATCTAGGTTGAACAACAAGGTTTCCACACCATCTGGAAACAGCTGGCCTCTCCTGCCACAGGAATGCAGGGCAAGGGACAACCTGCCCCCTCCGAGACCTGCCCCAGCTCTGTCATCCAGGGACCTTTCCATGTCAGCACCAGTCGTAGGCTTAGCTCCGTCCCTCAGAGAGCTGGCATGGTCCTTTCTCTCCCTTGTTCTTCAGGTTCTTATGAACCCATCTGGGGCCTTACAGAAGCCATTCTGGAGCTTTTCGGGCCATCCTGGGGCTTCTCTGTAAGCCAGTTTAGGAGTTCAAAGTTCTTAAACTGTCTGACAAGTTTGGATGAGAAAAACTTAAGAGGCCAGTTTGTGATAGCTAAAACTTGGAAACAGCCCAATTGCCCATCAACTGGAGACTAGATAAAAAAAGATGTGTGTTTTTTTTT
>NW_022900949.1:18120704-18125452 GCF_012274545.1 Fukomys damarensis | reverse complement strand
AGAAACTTATTATTCCATTTTGCTTCTTATTCCATTTTGCCAGTCTAGTTCTCTTGATTGGTGAGTTGAGGCAATTGATGTTGCTGGTTATAACTGATATGTACTGACTTATTATTGGCATGTTATTGGCCTTTTGTTGACTCTTTTTGCTTTTTCACTTTCTCCTTTTAATTTCTTGCCTTGCCTATTTGATTTGCTCTGTTGGGCCTCATGGTGTTGTTGCCTTCATTGTCTTTTTCTAGGATCTTGTTTAGAATTGCTGGTTTGGCATTCATGTAGTTTCTCAGGTGTTCTTTGTCGTGGAAGTGTCTTATTTCCCCATCCATTTTGAAAGAGAGTTTTGCTGGATACATCAGTCTAGGTTGGAGGTTGTTCTCTTTTAGTACTTGAAATATCTCATTCCAGGCTCTCCTTGCCCCAAGGGTTTGTGTTGAAAAGTCTGCTGTGATTCTGATGGGCTTTCCTTTGTATGTGATTTGTTTCTTTTCTCTTACTGCTTGTAGTATTTTGTTCTTCTGTTGGGTTTCTGGGATCTTGATTATTATATGTCTAGGTGTAGATTTTTTTTGATTGTAGCTAGTTGGGGTCCTATATGCCTCAGTTATCTGAATGTCAAATTCTTCCCCTCTGTTTGGGAAGTTTTCTGTCATTAATTCTGCGAACAGCTTTTTCAAGTCATTTGTATTTTCTCCTGCTACTTCATGTATTCCTATCAGTCTTATGTTATTCTTCTTTGCATCATCTAGGAGTTGTTGGATCGATTTCTCATGATCTCTTACTGTTTTTAAGAGACCTCTCTTTTCATGGTCACTGACTGCAATCTTATCTTCTATATCCGAGAGCCTATCTTCGCATTCTTTTATTCTGTTGTGTGCACTTTCAATAGAGTGTTTAATCTCCTGGATATCTGTTTGAATCTGTTTTATGGATTCCATTTCTTTCCTATGTTGGGCGTTTATTTTTTCCATTTCTTTCTTATGCTGGGTCTTCATGGCTTCTATCATGGTCCTGAGCTCATCTATTTTTTTGTCAGTTTCTGCTCTAGAGTCTCGAATCACGACTTCCATTTCACTCACTATCTCTATGGTTATCTGGGAAATTATTTCTGTTTGGAATTTTTCTAGAGCCTGATTGATCTGTTTTGTTACTTCCTGTGCTTTGTGTTCAGAGTGTCCTGGTTGTTCACTATCGGCCTTTTCATCCTCATTTGCCCTACTGTTTGCCATTGGTAAACTGGAAGTCTGTCCTTGTGTCTTGCTTAAGTGTTTTCTCATTTTATTGTTGTTGGACTGTCCTTGGTTTACTCTCTGGATTGTCACCCAAATCTTCCTGATATAGTTGTGACCTAGCTTCTGTTTCTCTAACGACCCACAGACATTCTCATCTTCATAACATCAGAGAAAACAGCTCATCAAATCAATGGTAATGCTTCACCCTAACTGATACAATCAGTGACACATTAAGATCAAGCACAACTTGGACACTGACTACCTGTGGTAGTCACTAGTCTATCACCCTTAAATCATTTGAATATAATTGAAATCAAGAAGCAGTCCAGAACATGTCTGCAGTGAACAACATTTCAATATAGTGTATTTACCATTTAATGGCTCAGACAGAGTGAGGATGCAAGACCCCTGATCTCAGTTAGCTGATGGCTGAACCCCATGACACTGACTGACCTCGGGCTGCAAGGCCCAGATTGAGTTCCCCAACCTTCTGAATGGTTGAACTCCACAACATTCTATTACAGCTTTCCCCAGCCCTTTCTTTAAAGATGTTCAAAGTTGGGAACTCAGAAAAATACCCTTGATGACCACCTCTGCCTCTGCAGAGTGAGTCCAAAGACTGGCACAGTCAGGAGGTCTGAGAGTGCAGGGGGGGGCTTTGGGGGGTTCAGGGGCACCCGCGCGGCTACCTTCCCGGCGCTTGAGCGATGGCTGCTGGGTCGGGAGCTGGCGTGATTCTCCTTCCCGCGGTGGATCGGGCCCGGCTACCTCCCGGCGCTTGAGTGATGGCAGCTGGGTCAGGAGCAGGCGTGGTTCTCCTACAGACATTTATTAATGTGGGTGCACATTGAGGACATACTCTTAAGTGAAATAAATGTGACACACATGTGTAAAAACCAAATAGTTTTCTCTCATGAAAAACTAAAAGTGTAAATAAGGATCAAAATGTATAATTCATAATGTGAAATAGGAAGAAAACGTTTAAAGGAGTAGGGGAAGTGGGAGGGGTAGGGGAAAGGTAAGAAGGGAAAAGAAAAAATACAAGAAAAGGAAAACAATGGAAACAAAGTATTTGTAAATAGGGAAGGGTGGAGGGGGTGAAGGGAGGGCTGGGGAATGGGGAAAAAATAAGAACCAAGATCTGTCACATAAATGTACAAGATCTCAGTGATGAATGTAACTGTAATGTATACCTAAAATGTACCAATAAACTTAATGGAGAAAAACGAAAAACCAAGAGGCTAGAGACACTGAGGTGTGCTTGGAGACCTCTGCTGTGACTTGCTCAGGAACAGAAAATGCTTGTGCTACCTTGCTACTCACTACAGAAGTTCTGGTTACCTTTGACTGGGAAAGAGGGATTTCCTGGGCTACCACACACCCTATAAAACTGAAAGAACACTTTATTCCCTTCATTTAGCTGACCATCTTTGATTCATTCTGAATTGACTGTGTTTCACGTATTTGTTGGAGCTTCCAGTCTGCCTGCAATCGGCTTCTCCTTCTCCTGCCATCTCCGTGCCTCCACTAGGAAAGGGGTCCCATCTGACCACAGAGCGCTTGCCTTGTGCTCTGCTTTGTAGGAAGCACTGCTCCTAAACTGGTTTCTTTTTCCACTCCAGAGGCCCTGGGCTGCAGACCCAGGACAGAGAGTGTAAACCACTGACCAGAAGTGTCTAAAATCTAATACAATACGAAATGTCTTCAACCTGGTGTAAAGTGCTTTAAGTTGATTACAACCTGTCTTAATTTATGGCAGAAAACTTCAGGAAACTCAAAGTCAGATTAAGTAGGCAGGAGATATAAATCTCTCCTCTCTACAACCAGAAATCCTATCTTCAGACATGCAAATTTAGGGTTAAATATTGCTTAGCATGGCAAACAAATTATGCCAATATCATAACTTTTAAAAGTAAATGGCAAATCTAAGCTTGTGTTTTCTGTATGATTGTGTCGATGTACATTAGATGTTATGTACTTGTGTTTGTAAAGTGTTTACACGGTACCCATTAATTTAAAAACAAGAGTGTTCACTAATTATGAAAACAACCCAATGTCTCTCAGCTCACAAGACTTAAGTAAAAGTTTGAAAGATGCAGGAGTCTTTGGACATACATTTTGCCTCAATTAGCCAATCAGGATTATGTATGGATGAATGGGCCCTGAAGTATAACAACTCTTGAGAGATTTTATTTTCTCAGCAAAGAAATGGTTTGAGATACTGAGTTGTGCTTGTCTGATTATGTTTTGTGGGCAACTTAGACATAGCTGTGAAAAATATAATTAGATGGGTATGTAACTAAAATGTTTGAGATGTTTATAATTAAATTCAAATACTAAAGACAGTTGCTTAGTATAGATTCACCTCTCTTCAGCTTCTTAAAATCTGTAAATGATGGCGATGTAGGTGCATTCAGTGGATCTCACAGATTGTCAATATATACGTATGCGTAATACTCTGTGAAATAAGATCAAAGGCTGTCTGATCCTTTAAGAAGTTGGAGAGTATTCTAAAGGAACAGAAATAGGAATGGAGACATTTGTCAAAGCATAGGTTAACAAATTTTAAAATGAGCTTTAAGTGATAAGTCCAAAAGGGACTGAGGGTTGCATTTGGTCATAATGTTGAGATATCCTAAAGTTGGTAACTTGTATAAGGAGAACTCATTTAAACACATAAAGAGTTAATAGCTATAACTTACCTAGTCTGTATTATCCATTAATTACAGATCTGGGGTACACATTGTCACATAAATCTGTGCAGTTATTATATGGTTCCAATTATAGATCAACTAAATATAATCTGACTTTTGAAGCAATTTGGCAGTTTTTTAAAGTTAATTTGCTAAACAATCCAGCATTTCTACTCCTAGTTTACCAAAAGGAATGAAAAAATACCTCCACACAAAAGCAGGTTCTAAGACCCAGCTTCTTCTCTCTAAGGCTGGTTTCTGTTCTTTTAATTCACCTTGCTCTGTAGTGGTTCACAGGAGACCAGGACCCACAACAGAGGTTCTGGCAACATACCTTTTCCAGTTCCCTATAATAAGCCACCAGCTCTTAGGGTAACTGCTGGCACGTCTCCACTCTAATACCAAGATCGTTCACTGCGCTGGGGATTCAGCTCCGCCTCACAAGCACAAGGTCCCAATTTTGATTCCTGGTACTACAAAAGCAAACAAACAAACAAAACAACCCTGGGTCCAACAGACCCACAGAAATGTTTTTTGTATATTTTTAAATCATCTTGGACCCCCCAAAAAAGCATTACAAATACCTCCCCCATTTGATAACATTCTGTCTGAAAGCATGAAAAAGCAATGAAATATTTCATAAAATATAACAATTAAAGAGTTCTTAACTTTAAAATCATCTTAAATCGTCTATTTCAACATTCTGAAGTGCTTTTCAAATGATACAAAAACAACACATCGTAAAGCCCGATGCCCTTTCTGACCTCATTCCCTCATAGTGACCCTCCTAGTTCTCTTTTTTTTTTTTTTTTTTTTTTTTTTTTGG
>NW_022900949.1:18110028-18120402 GCF_012274545.1 Fukomys damarensis | reverse complement strand
TTTTTTTTTTTTTTTTTTTTTTTCCTTTTTGGGTACCAGGGATTGAGCTCAGGTCCTTGCGCTTGCAAGGCAGGCCACCGAACCGCTGAGCTAAATCCTAGGCCTATCTCCTAGCCTTTCCTAAGCACACCACACCCCCTTCCCTGCCAGCCACAGGGCTCCCCCAGATGGCTGTGCTGCGTGGCTTTGTCCCTCCAGTCTCCTTCAAGTCTTGGCCTGACTGCTGACTACTCTTCTAAAACTCCGAGCCTCTCCTTCCCTGTACTCACTACCCCTGCCTTACTTTCCATATCTATGAAATAACTCCTTTGCTACGGTCTCTCTCCCTATGGAAGTAAACAGTAGGATGACTTTTATTTTCTTATGTCTTCATTACCACCCTTTAGCACAGAACTGAGTGATAAGACTCAGTAAATATTAGTTGAATGCTTGAGTGCAGAACAAAACAGGTATACAAAATGAAAGACAAGGGTGGCTATAAGATTGCTTAATGAACCAGTTACACAACTTTGACTCTTAACTGTGTGACTGTATTATCATCTTTTAAATTAAAAAAACCACAGATGGGATGTAAAACTTTTATCTCTTTATAGTAATATTTCTGCTACCTGGGGGTGATAAAAATCACTACATGCCTTGACTTCTATCTTGATGTTGGCTGGAGAGGGTGAATTTTAGATTTTGTGAGGAGTGGGAAGAAAGGGGGGTGGGGAGGAAGATAAGTTTTAGTTTCTAGAAAATGTACTGGAGACACAGAAAGAATTAAAATGTGGTCCTTGTCCTCAAGAAGCTCAGTGTTCACTGGGCAGATCGATGAACATCTTAACATTCGCTGTGACTATGCAGGTGCTCAAAATCTCACCTACACACATTTATGTACACACATGATGTTCCAATGTGAGTAACTATTAACAGTGCAAATTTGGCTAAATAGTAGTTACTCTTTTCTGAAAAAACAAACATGTTCCCTTTTCTCTTCAGCCTAAATTCCCAGTGAGACAGCATACAGCTGATACACAAAGATTAAAATGTCAGCTTTACGACTAAAAAAAGCAACTTTAGAGAACAGGCCGTAGGTCTACAGATGAATACAATTAATAATATGCTGCTGCTCACAGTGAATCCACACCCTCATGAGTAAAATATAAATACTAATAGTTATGCAAAGATTTGGAGAATGTATCATCTATATATCCCATAGGAGTGGATATGTGGAAAATAATCCAGACAGAGGTGGGGCACACCTATAATTCCAGCACTTGGAAAGCTGAGGCAGGAGGATCCCTATGAGTTAGACTACACAGCCAGACCCTATGTCAAAAAAAAAAAAAAAAGGAACAATGAAAAAAATAAATGGTAATAAGCAGCAGACTGACTACAAATAGAGGGATGAGAGAACGCTGCAGATTCTTCAAATAAAAGAGATAAACTTCAAGGGAAAAATAAATCATCTGAAATTTAAAATATTGAGCTATCTTAGCAAAATCTAGAAGTTGGGTGAAATCCTGTAGGTTTCAGCATACTGGGATGGAAGATAAAGCGATGGGAAAACAGAAACTTACAATTTAAGACATTTTAGACTCTTAGAAACTATGCTGGAAAATATTTAGGAACTGTTTTAGATGATATCTGAAAAATATCTGGGAATTTGTTTTCACAGTGGTAGAGAAAGTAGCAGGAAAAAAAAAGAAGATAAGTAACAGTGGAATAAAACATTTCTTCTGTAAAATTTCCAAATCAACGGGAGAAAGGTGAAAGCACATCTCAAATCAGAAAAAGCTAAGGAAGTGAAGGGCTGTGAAACGCTGGGGAAGCACAAAGTAAGGCAGAAGAAAGCTTTAAAAATGATGACGAAATATAAAATGCACTGATGCTTAGAGTAATGTGAACGAGCCACATACTTCAAGTAGGCTGAAACTCCCACACCGAATAACAGCCTAAACATCTGTTAAAACAAAGTGATGAAGACAGGTTCAAAAATGAAGTGGGACTCAAGCAAACCTAATCGAAAGAATAACAAAAATACGAATAGCAGTATTAATGTCCAATAAGTTGAAGTTAAACATTAAAAGTATTTGTCAGAATTTAAAAAGCCATTGTTAGGATAAAAGGTACTTTTTGGAGGAAAATATAAAAAACATGTATCTAGTAAGAATACAATAGTATATGCAAATTTCAAATATTTTTAAAAAACAATTAAAATAGAAGCTTTTAATATGAATCTCTTCAGAGTCAAACTTATTTAAGAGATAAAAATACAATATACTAATTTTGATATATTAAAACTTCTGACTACAGAATATATATTTTTGTCTATGATCAAACATCCAAAAATATTTTTAGTTGGGCCACAAACAAATCTTAATACACACAGACAAACAGTACACAAAGGAAAACAATAACCTCTGTCCCCCAAAAAGAGGACAACACATTTCAAATAAATATTTTTACCAAATACATTCTTTCATCACAAAAATATGGACAAAATTATTCCAAATAATCAAATATTCAGAACATGGTGATAAATAGCACTTTGTATCAACAAATAGCAAATAAACTGATCTCATAACATGTAGAAAATTATAAATAAAAACTATATTCACATAACTATGAAAGTCCAAATTGTATTAGAGAAAAATATGTAGCTTGAAATATCTTTATTATTAAAAAGTAAATAAGGGTCTGGGATGTGGCTCAGTGGTGCCGATGCCTGCCTCACAAGCACAAGGTCCCAAGTTCAAGCCACAGAACCAAAAAACGAAAAGCATATAAGATGGCTTTTTTAAAATGTCTCTTGCTTTTCAGAAAGTGATCATTACACAAAGATATTTTCACAGATTTAATTAGTACATTTAGGATTTACTCACACCTGCTTTTGACTAGGATCCAGTAATAGGTTTAGAACTTGTAGCAATTTGCTCAAATTAAACATCCCAGTATTGGCCTGATTTCCTATTTTGTATCTTCTTTTATCATCATATGTGTTTGGTATAAAGACTGTTTAAAATAAAATATTATAGCTTTACAGTAAGGACAATTCTAATAAATAGCTTCTTTCTGTTTTAAGTTTGTATTGAAATTTAATAAATGTATATTAGATAAAAATCTTTCTTATATTCCTTAACTGCAAAGAAATACAGACACTTAGTACCCATCTACACTAAAAGCCCTTGAAATACAATCATTGGCCTAATAAAGGAAGACATTTCTAGCCTACAAGAATTTCCACTTTCTCACATATGAATTCCCTTCACCGTACTCTTTTCTCACGATGCTAGAGTGGAACGCAGGCCCCAGGTCCTCTCCCTCTGGGCTCCACCCACAGCCCCACAGTCTGTCAAACTCCAGCAGGACAACGGGGCTGCACGAGGTGAGCAGTAGTTACTGGTTCCCCGTTTTATTTATTAGCAGAGGGACAGGTTTCCAAAGGCACAGAGCCATCAAGGGCCAGACACTAGAGGGCACATTAGCCTGCCAGGATATGCTGGGTGTCACCTCTCTAAAGTGATATTCCCGAGGGCAGAGTCCCCACAGGGCTTACTGTGGCATTGCCTACAGCTCACAGAAGAGACCCCGGCACTTAAAAATGGCTTTTATGAAGGAACCTTTCTTTCTACCATCCTATCACTTTATTATTTTTTACAGTTTACCTAAAATAAATCTGTGGCCTATTTCAGTGAAATACACACACACACCAGACACCTGGATTATAGCTTCCGTAAAACCAGATGGACCTTAGTCAATAGTAATGGATAGCAAACGGAAGTTATCAGTATTACAAACACCTCAAACAGCAAAGAATCCAAAAACTTCGTAATAATCAGTGATTTTTTTCCTTTCTCTTTCTCCCTTCCTTTCATTTATTTCATTTTATTGGTTTTGGTTTTGGTTTCCATGCCAAGCCCTCGTGCCTGCCAGGCAAGTGTTCTTTGACTGAACCACATTCCCTCCCTCCACCCTGCCACCCTTTTTTTTTTCCTTTAACTCTAAGATTATCCGGAATAAGAAAGGTCATACTGGGCGTGGTGGCGCACGCCTGTAATCCCGGCACTCCGGAGGCTGAGGCAGGAGGATCGCTGTGAGTTCAAAACCAGCCTGGGTTACATGGTGAGTTCCAGGTCAGTCTCAACTACATAGTGAGACCCTGTCTCAAAAAACAAAAAGAAAGTAAAAATGCCACTGTCTTAGAGATGAAACAAAATTAAATTATCACGAGGTTTAGTTGGTGAAATTAATAGCCTAATATATGTTTAAACTATATTTTAAAATTAAGTTTAGCCTTTTGTTTTATAGTCGCCCTTTCCCCCAACAAAGATTTCAAATGTTATAGGAACAAAACCCTAAACAGTGGGATTTCTTCTTTTATCTACCCTCATTCTCTAGCATTGTTTAAAAATATATTATTTGAAGTGGGACTAGTAAAAGAACAAAATTTTCAAAGGTTGTAAAAAGGGGAAAAGATAAAAATAATCATTTTTAGCCCACGGCAGTCACTAGCTGCAGAGCATTAGCAGTGTGGGGAACCCAGCCCATTTTTTAGCTGTTGTGCTTTTGGGGTTTTTTGTTTTTGTATCTTTGGGCAGTTGTTTGCTTTTGTTTTGCTAAAAACATCTGTATATAGTAGGAAAAAATAAATCTAGAAGAACTGATATGAAATGGTTAATCGTACTCAGCAGAATGAAACTCCCACCTACTTCCTATACTTTAAATTACTGACCATAGCATGTAGCACTTTTATAATTAAAAAGTTTTAAATATCTGTGAAGAACCATAAATATTATCTATAGCCCTATACACAGTGATGAGGTAAAGTAGATTTATGAGTAACGTCACTGTATTTTGTGATCACTGCTAAGAACAAGCTTGTATATTAAAAACGTTAAAACCATCAAGAGGAATATTTCTAATACACCAAAAGAAGTCACTTACTTAAATTAATTCTAATTTATTATCAGCAGAATAAAATATCAATTGGTAATTTACTGTCAGCAAAACCAACAGACATCCACAAGGCAATCAGCTGTGCTACAGTCTCAGATGCAACCATAGAAAAAAAATCCTAAAATAAAATTTCAGTTCTTCAATAGCATACATTTTAATCTTTTAGGGTCCTTGATGATATATAGCATAATCTTTTTCTATTTTTTTTTTTTTTTTTTTTTTTTTTTTTGTACCGGGGATCGAACTCAGGACCTTGTGCTTGCGAGGCAGGCAGCAGCACCAGTGAGCTAAATCCCTGGCCCTAGGAAGTATAACCCTGAGCAAGAACATGGGAAGAACACTAACACAGTCCAGAAGATGGTTCAAGAAACAGAAACAGGTATATGTAAGAAAAGTTATTCATCTAGAAATAACATATAAAAGACTCAGAGTATTATGATCAACATTCTCCATGCCTAATAGAAAGAGAAAGTAATAGAATTCACAAGAAAGTTAAATTAAGGCAATGAAAATTGTGAAACCTGCAGTGTTTAGAAAAACAGAATTCCTTTTTCTGCGAATGTTAAAGGAATGAAAAGTTGTTAAGATCAAACGTTCTATAAGAATCAGAAATCACATTTTCCTATTTCTGTTGGGTTCACTTTTAAGCTAGTTCTAGAGGAGCTATGAGAGCAGGGGAAGGACGCAGGGCAACGGGAAAGACGGTACTGGGACAGCGGATGCGCCCCGAGAATGTGTACTGCTCATATAAAAGTGTCACAACAGGGCGGCGGATGTAGCTCAGTGGTTCTGCCGCCTGCCTTGCAAAAAAAAAAAAAAAAAGTGTCACAAAGAAACCCAGTCTATTAATCCATGAACATAGGCTAAAGATTCCGATTTTAAAAAGAATTAGCAACAGATATAGGAGATAAAGACACTTGTGCACAACAACAAAAAAATTAAAAACACCACCACTAGGGCCAGGGATTTAGCTCAGTAGTTCTGCCTCCTGCCCCTCAAGTGCAAGGACCCAAGTTGGATCCCTGGTACCAAAAAAAATAAACAAAACCACACAACCACTATAGAAATACCGACAGCACTTACCTAATGTGAGGGAAGAGGACATGTGACCCAGTCACAAATGCCACTCAAAAAGTAACGCACACGTCAGCATGCAGGGACACCTGTTCTTTTTTCTAGGCATAATTCGAACAAAACAACGGTCTTGCCTGTGATGAGGTTCGTCTCATCTTCCTCTTAACAAAACACTCGAGGTGCTTTTACCCTTCCTTTCCCAGCTGCACTTCTGTCAGTTGTAATCTCTAAGGTCTTTAGGCCTACAAAAGAAAACAGAGTACTGGCTTTTCCCTTTGAAAACTTACCAGGTACCTGTTGGCCCCTTGACATGCACTGAGGGGAGGTGTTCCTGCCTGGCGGAGTCCCGGGGCCCTGGTGGTGGAAAGGACACAGTGCCAGTGCTCCTCAGAACAGCGTCCCATGTGTGAGTGCCCGGACCTGTGTGCTTAACAGTTAGCATTCCTTAGATCAGCCTTAACAGTCAGAAACTTTAGGGCTGGGGGTTTAGCTCAGTGGTTCTGCCACCTGCCTTGCAAGCGCAAGGACCCAAGTTTGATCCCTGGTACCCCCCCCAAAAAAAAGAAACTTTAGAGTAATATTTTACTCCAAAATAGACAAAAGCATTTCCTCTACAACAACCAAATACAGAAATATAGTTGGAAGATCACACTCTATCCTGTATTCCAAATTTGGATCAATTTGGTAAATTTGATTCACTGAACTCCTACTGTGTGCCAAGCCCTGGGCAAGAACTAGGAGAAACTGGTAAGACCCACACCTAGATTTCCAGGGGCACAGCCTTCCAGGAAGAAGACTAGAAATCGTCACATTATCGTATGATGTGTGTAACAACAGAAATACAGAAAAAGTACAGCAAGACAAGCAGGGAACGGTCATTTATATGTTGATCATTTAAGACTTCACAAATAAGATGACAAACAAAGGGCAAATGGCTGAAGTTAAAACACTTAAAATGCTTACGTATTATACTTTTAATCCCTGTTTTAGCCAACTATTCTAGTTAACTGACTAACCAAGAGAGGGACTCCCTTCCACAAGAGGAACTAGACGGGGGAACTTGGGTCGTAGAGAATCCACCTAATAATTAGATGGATGGAAAAGTAACGTCATGTTAGCCAATAAAGGAGCATTTCAAGGATGAAACAGAGAATCAAATACGCACCACAGTCCAGAGTACGAGTGAAGCAAAGCTGAAATGCAACTGTTAGACCAAACAGTTTCTGGGCTAGGGACCAGCTGGGTGTGTAGCACTTCCGGGCACATGTGAGGCCCTGGGTTTGATCTCCAGCCCTGGAAAAGAGGGGACCAAGATGAAACAGTTTCAGCAGCATGGTGGCTCTAGCCGCTAGAGGCCCCAGAAAGCGAACCGGTGGCTGGGAACAGCATGGAGCGTGGAAACAGGGACCTCGCCCCAGCAGCCGGACGACCGCGCGAGCTCAGCAGGCCTCTCCTGGTGAGAGACTTGGAATGGCGGCCGCAGTGCGGGACTCACTCCTCTGCCCCGATCATGCACTTCCTCCCTTCCTTCCTCTTCACATCCCTCGTTCACCAGGCCTGGATCCGCTAATGCCAATAACGACAGTGCAGGACCCGTATTCCCAGGGACTGTAGTTCGCCTATGTTAATTTTTCCTGTAAATGTCTAATGATCTTTTTTTTTGGTACCGGAGATCGAACTTGGGCCCTTGTGCTTGTGAGGCAGGAAGCAGAACCACTGAGCTACATCCCTGGCCCATATAATGATTTTTTCAGCTCTGTTATAATAAATGTGCACAGAAGTCCTCTTAAAGGAAGAAACACCCCAAGTCTGCTGGAGGGAGACAGGGTTTTACGTGCACAGATGCCAGTGGATGCCAAGATGTCAGAGAAAGACTGAGGCTGAGCTGCATGATCCCAGGAGAAGGAGTTGTTGCTTTTGTTCTGTTGCAGCAACCGCTCCTTCTCCCTGCATCTTCAAAGACATTCCCTTTGTTTTTAGTTTCTGGGTGAATATGGTCTGCTGTTTTTGACTTACCGAAAAGGCTGAGTGTGAAGAGACAGAGGACTCCCAGAAATTGGGAGGGGAGCCATGGGATTCTTGAGTCTGCAGAACTCGGAGTTCGTGTCCCTTCCCCACGTCTCTCTCTGAGTGCCACGAAGGCGCTCAGCTCTTACCGACATGCAAATTTCATAATAAATAACCTCAGAACTGAGTGTAACGCTTCTTGCTTTTAAAGTTCCTAAAAACCCACAAGAAGCAGGGCACGGTGGCACACACGTAGGATGCCAGCTATTTAGCAGGCCAAGACCGGCCTGCGCAACACAGCGAGACCTTGTCAGGCTGGGGCGTAGCTCAGGGTAGAGGGCCTGCGCACTGAGGAGCCCTGGATCGCATGAACGTCCAGGTTTTACTCGTAAGACAGAAAATATCTAACTTCATGGCATGTAAGTATGCGTTTTTCTTTTCTTGTAGTTTTTTAAAATGCAATCTTCCTATTCAGCCTTTCAAAAAAGGAGGAAATCCTGTCCTTTAGCAACAAGGTGTGTGAACCTGGAAAATACGCTAAGTGAAGTAAGTTGGGCCAGAAAAACAATTATTGCATGGTTTCACTTAGCTGTGGACCCTGAAGATGTTGAACTCATAAAAAGAGTAGAATGTTTGGTACCAAGGGTCAGGGGCTGAGGGCTATGGGAAATACAGACCCAAGCTACAGACTGTCGTTAAGAATATATTGTATGCTTGAAATCTGCTGGGAGTCTTAAGTGTTAATTAGCTCGCCTGTGGTGACCATTTCACAATGTATACATGTATCAAAACATCACACTGCACACCTCAAATCTACGAGCAAGCTTACAGTCAATTATACCTCAATAACAGCTTTAAAAATGATATTCTAACCTCAGTAAATCCAGTTCCCCACAATGAGCCAAAATTTCTAATGATCCAATTCTAAACCAGGACTTTGCAACACGAAGCATGACTGCCCCTTAAAACAAACATTTAATATAAAACTCTTTGAAATTATGTCAACTATAGCGCATTCTTTTCTTAAAATAAAATCATTTTCATAAAAAAGTATAACTACTGAATTTACCAGAAAAACAACTATTTAGTATCCCTTAAAGAGTCAAGGGATTTTCTCTATCCCTGTGAGCCTGAATCAGAATGTTTAGACTACAGCACATTTAGAAACAGCAAGGCCAAAGGCCGGGAATGTAGCTCAGTGGTTCTGTCGCCTGCCTCCCAAGCACAAGGTCCTGAGTTTGATCCCCGGTACCGAAAAGCAACAGCAAGGCTGAGAAGTAGCTGTCAGCAGGAAGCTTCAGATTGCTCACTGTCTCATCCATTGGACTTCATCCTGAAACAGGGAATCAATGAAGAACTCACTCTGGGGCCTCCTAAGTGTTTTCCAGCTCTGTAATTAGATGAAAATTAACTTGAAAAGATATTTCCATAACCCTACTCCGCCTTCTCTCCTCACTGAAATCCCACCCAACCCTCTGCTCTAAGTCAATTTCTGCTTCCTCTGTAAAAGCTACCCTGATCCCCCTTTTAGGACCTCTCATCTCTGACTGTCCATGAGCTGATGTCCTTTCTCTACAAAGACCACGAGTGTTCCTGAGACCCTGTGACCTACTCCCCACTCCTGGACCCAGGATTACACAAAGTAAAGGGCCAAAGGATGTCTCCGAGTTACCCACATGGTCAAGATTTGCTCACTGTACTAACACAGATATTTATTTTCTTAGGATTTGGGAAGAGTAAAACTGTGGAGTCATTTAGGAAATATTTATAAGAGCTCCATAAATTAATCTAGATATCTACTTAAGGAATAGCCATTGAATCATGGACTGTTACCCCTGGAAGTCATGAACATATCATTCAATCTAACCTCTTCCATAGATGGAGAGCCTGAGGCCCAGAAAGTCTAAGTGACTCGGCTATGTTTTACAAAGCTAGTTCCTCAGGAACCAACTGCAGTTTCCACATATTTGTTCTCCTTGCCTAGGACCATTCTTGCTGTACCCTCACGGTTCCTGGGCTAACTCTAAGATAAAATTATAACCAAGATATCTGTGTGTACAAGAAGACGCATATGTGGAAATCCCGTTAATCCCCTTGTAGAAGAAATTCTTGGGACCAGTTGATACCATTAAGACTGTGGCTTGGAATTGAGGTAAATAATAATAATATTATTATTATTACAAAGTAAGTGGTGCTGTATCAAAATAAATGACAAGTGCTCTTGCTGAGTCGTGTGAACATCAGAGTGTTGTCCCCTGACAGCGATGCCCACAGGACCCACTGACGCGTGGTGGACTCTCAATAGTTCTGGACAGCTTCACTTTTAATTTTTTTTTTTTTTTTTTTTTTTTT
>NW_022900949.1:18099589-18109888 GCF_012274545.1 Fukomys damarensis | reverse complement strand
GGCTTCTTTTTTTTTTTTTTTTTTTTTTTTTTTTTTGGTCCAAGGGATCGAACTCAGGCCCTTATGCTTGAGACAGGAGGCAGAACCTCTGAGCCAAATCCCAGCCCCACTTTATGCTCTTAAACTCAATTACTGCTGATTTCCAGGTCTGATCTCCCCAGAGACTCAGAGTAGTCTCCCCCACCCCGTCCCTGTCTGTCTCTCTCTGCCCCCCATAAGTGTGCCTCTAGAGCACACTTTTTCACCCCTTTTTAATTTTGTATTTCTAAACCATTAAAGGTGCAGGAACTGAGTCTACCGGAAGACAACATAAAGCAGGAGCAATCAGACTCCCAGCAACGGTCTGAAGGAAGCAAAGGTGAACCTTCCTGTACAGGTCCTGGGACGTCTGCCACCTCCTCATAAGCAGTTTTTGCTACTTCCCAGACGTTGCCCTTTGATAGTGTTGGTCTGAGGTTACTGGGGGCCAAACCCAGGCTCTCACTCGTGCTAGGCTTGTCTTCCTGTGTCACTTGGTCGTCACTCTCAGCCAGGCTGTAACATGAGACTCCAACATTTTCTCTGCTATTAAGCCATCAGGAACTACCTGAAATGACAAACTAGAGGAAAGCAGGCTCTCGGAGATTTGCCCCCAAATCACTGACGCATTTCCAGAGATAATATGACACAGTCCTGACAGCTTCAAGGAGAGGAGTGTGCGCCCCGCCGCCCTGCTCCTGGGGATCCCAACGGCATGCGCGGCCTCGCTGCACGAAAATCCTCTCACCGATGAGCAAAGTACTGCTCTCCTGTCACCATTTCTACAAAAAACAAAGTTTAAAAGTTGTTCATTTGGTTGTTTTGTTTTGTTTTTTGGTACCGGGGATCAAACTTGGGACCTTGTGCTTGTGAGATAAGTAGCAGAACCACTGAACTAAATCCCTGGCCCTAAAAGATGTTCATTTGTAATTAAGATAACATCAATTCTTTTTTTGGTGGGGGGTTGAGACAGGGTCTCACTATGTAGCTGAGACTGACCTGGAACTTACTATGTAGTCCAGGCTAGTCTTGAACTCACAGCAGTCCTGCTGCCTCAGCCTCCCAAAGTGCTGGGATTACAGGCGTGCGTCACCATGCCCGGCGATAACATCAATTCTTACCTAGATGATTAAAAAAATTACCAAACTGGGGCTCAGTATAGTTCAGTGGTAGAATTTGCCTAGCATTTGTGAGGCATTGGATTCAGTGCCTGGCACCACAGGAAAAAAAAAAAAATGAACCATACTGGGAGTATGGGTATGAGCCTTTCCTGAGCCTTTTAACTGGAGCTCCAACTTTTCACCCTGCCTTCAAAAACAAAACAAACAAAGGCAGGGATTTAGCTCAGTGGTTCCACTGCCTGCCTCTCAAGCGCAAGGACAGGAGTTCAATCCCTGGCACCAAAAAAAACGAAAAACACAAAACTCCATTATTACAAGATTCATGTTAACATTCAGCAGAGGGAAAAAATGAGAACCAAGACCTGTCATATAAAGGTACAAGATCCCAATGATGAATGTAACTGTACTGTATAGCTAAAATGTACAATAAACATATTACACACATGAAAAAATATATATTTAGCAGAGAAGTTATTATCCAAGAAAAAATGTGGTACCTGTTCACATAAATTCCAATAAGGTGGGCTCTTCTGTCCCCATGCTGATCTGACCATATCCCACACTAAAGGGGAAAAAGGACAATTATTCACATTTATTGTCTTTATAGATATGATAATTTTTCTAGTCAACTTTATTTTTGTCTGAACTGGGAATGAGGTATTGCAAGTTTTAGCATTATAACAACAGCTAGAACTATAGTGAAAATAAATTTAATTAGTGAAATTCACTCAAAATATAAATTTAAAGCAACTAATTTTGGAATATCTACAGGAGCCCAAGTCTGAGAAGCTCCAAGCTCAACAATATGTCAAGTCCGTCCCACTCCAGGAGGAAAGGAGAAAGAATGAGGGCTTCAGGGCCAGAAGAGCAATCGGGAAAATCAGGAAGCTTCTTCTCCATCAACAAAAATCATGTAAGTTCAAAACGGCAAAGACGTCCATATAAATAAAAGTTTATCAACAACTTCAAATCAGGCAGAAGCGAGAAATGATATGAAATTGACAAAGCTTTAATCTACTTTACGACCATTAAAAAGTCCACAAATTTTAAAAAAAGTCCATAAATAACAGTTTAACAAAAGTCCGCGTGGCTTAAGTTTACCTCTGCACTTTTATGGCATAAAATGCTTTCAAATAAATTTAACCTGCTGTGAGGCGGCTTTCTGAAACACAGGATCCCTGTGTCTGGGAACAGAAAAGATCATAAGGACCATGTAGTCCCCAAGTTTTTAAACTAAGAACCATGGTTCAGTGAAATGTTAATTACTCCTTGAAAAGAAAATAACAAAACCCTGCAGTCAAGTATCTTTGTGAAATGGTATAGTAAACAAACTAAACAGATTCCTTAGCTGAAGCATTTCTTGCAACTCATGGAATGACCTTGGTCAACCTCTCACAGTGCAAGAAACTCAGGTTCAGTTGGAAACAGGAGCCTTTTACAGTCCTTTCCAGTTCAATGGTTTATATTACTTTGCATCCCAGGTCACAGAGCTTTAGCCCAGGCTAGCCTCAAACACATGGCAATCCTCCTGCCTCAGCCTCCCAAGTGCAGGGATTATGGGCATACGCCACCAGGCCCAGCCAGCTCACAGTACTTTGAAGAAAGGAATTATCTAACCAACATCATAGTCTGGTGTTACAATAGTTGGCATTATAATGGCTAACACATAGCACTTTCCACATATTTCCTAATTTAATTTTCACACAAATCATGCTATACTTTACTGCTGATCCTCAACATTTTTCCCTAGTAAGCCAGCCATTTCCAAAACAGCCCCAAAATACACAAGGACTGTTTAGTTGTAGCTCACTTCCACAGAAGTCAGCAATTTCAACAACTGGCGCTGTGTCCCCGTGATTTTGTTTTTCTCATTCAGCATCGTCCCTGAACTCATTTCCACACCCTGCTGCATGTGCTCACGTGCCTTGCTTCCGACTGCCACGGCATCCACTGTCACCCAACAGATCTTGACCTACTGCCTTTCCACAAGTTCCACAACCTTGCTCCACAGTGACCCTGGCAAAGTTAGAAGCTGTTTGACGTCTGAGGCTTTTACATGGACACAATGTGCTCCTGGGCTGTTGCCTCAGTCTCTTTTGAGTCTGTAATCCCAGCCCTTGAATCGAAAGTTCCAGTCTCACCAGGCATTTTAGGGAGAATCTGACTGGAAATAAATAAACACATAAAATAAAAAGAGCTGGCTTAGTACGACAATGCGTGGGTTCAGTTCCTAGGACCGCAAAAAAAAAAAAAAAGAGAAACCCACAAAAAGCTTAGTTTTTAAGGCTTTTGTTTTGTCCTTGTGGTGCAGGAGATCAAACCAAGGGCTTCACACCTGTTTGGCAAATGCTTTACCTCTCAGTTATGCAGCAGCCCCACTCAAAGCTCAGGCTCTGCTTTTCACCTGGCTAATTGCCAATAACCTCATGATACTCTAGAAACATCTTGCTGAAATCTCAAAATGCTAATATTAGAGAGGTAAATGCAAAACAATTTCATAGGACAGCATTTCCACCACTTTATATTTTCATGTAGACAGTGATCCTGTTCGTCTTACTTGTGACCACCACATCTGTGAGTCGGGGACAGACCCAAACACTACCTTCCTACCACTTGCAGACTGGACAAAATCACCTGTTTCTGAGACAGACGTATCAATGTTCGAAATACCTTCTAGAACTTCCTGAGGCAGGAAAATATGCAAATCTTAGGAACTTAAGTAATCTTTTAATAATTTTCAAGAAAGAGACCTACTGGAAGAAAAGACCTACTAGAAAAAAAAACCTCTCCCAAAAATATATTATTAATAGTTTCCCTAAGAGATATGGCATACTTTCTGATTATTTATGCTATTAGGGAAAAAATCTGTTCTTTTAGCTGCTTCTAAAATTTTCATGGATCTGATGGACGCACAGTAAAATTTTCCTTGCACATGGTCTTTTAAAGAACTAGAAAAAAGCTACTTTACTGTTTTAATCTCAAATTCACTTATATCACAACAGAACAATTTAGAACTTGTTACTTGAGATTATTTCTAACAGTTATCCAGGAAAAGAGTTTAAACAGTTTCATAAATGCATATAGAGTACTCCTCATAAGATAGCTATAAGATGAAAACTTACAGGAATAAGAACAAAAAAATAATTTTAAGAAGACATTTTACAACCATCTGAGCTTTATTTATTAATTTTTTGACAATTATTGGGGAAAAATTGTATTTTGGAAGAACTCAATACATAAGGTGACAGAATTCCAAAATCAAATTACACAAAAATATACATTGCAATTTCTTTGTACAATAGTTGAGGAAAAATCTGCAGTGTAGAAGAATAGAGGCAAAGAAATATGAAGGATTAAGAAGGGCATAAAGGCAAATAGCATTTTTAATAGCGAACCCAGAAGTAAAAAGCCAGTAGTATGCCTGCTTTATTTATCCACCAAACAAGAATTCTGTATTGTTCGGGGTAAATTTCAGTAAGTTGAGTTTAGAACCAACATTTTTTTTTAGTTCTTGGGGACAACGACTGGGTACAAGAGCTCTCAACAGCCAGAAAATACCATTGCTCATCCAGGCCAAGGGTGCGACTAGAACACACAAAGGGCAAGCGCAGAGTGATGGCCGCCACTCTGGGGTCAGCACTGAAAATCAAGCCACTGCTTATCAGCTGAGTCAGTATTGGAAGTAAACGATTTGAGAACTTTCTGGCACACCGAAGAGACAAAAGCAAAGAGGAGCGGGTCAAACAAAGAAGATGGAGAAGTTTAGTAAGTGAAAGGGGTTTAATGAAGCCTTAATGATTCAAAGGAAATTAAGTGGAAACTTTTAGTCCTAGTCGCTTTTCATCTGACATGCTTTACAGAGTCTTATAAACTGATAAGAAATGATGAATAAGGAAGGAAAACCTACTAACATTTTTCGAATTTACACGATTCTTTTTTTGTTTTTGTTTTTTGAGACAGGGTCTCACTATGTAGTTGAGACTGACCTGGAACTCACTATGTAGCCCAGGCTGGTCTCGAACTCACAGGGATCCTCCTGCCTCAGCCTCCCAAGTGCTGGGATTACAGGCGTGCGCCACCATGCCCGGCTACACGATTCTTATTCTACGGGAAGGCATTATGTGGTACAAGGTGTGGATGTGGATGCCATGCACAGTCCAGGTACGATCCGGGTGGTTGGGCTGTGCTACCTACCGGTCTCTGCAGTTCTTCCTGAAGGGGAAGCTGTCCCGTAGAATTCAAAGTGCGCAATCCTCTGAGAGCTGGCTTTTGTCGGGCTCTTGCAGCACTGATGACTGGTGTGTCCTATTGTGGCCCAGTCCGGCCAGTGCTTGCCAACTCGTTAGGACAGAAGTCCAGCCGTAGGTGGGTACAGTGCAGGTAAACAGTGCCACGTTCCTCCATGAGAGACCCTGAAATAAATGACATTTCTAGCTGCTGAGTGGGTGTCACTCAAAAGCAATTTCTTGGCTTTTTCTTGCACAGCGGGCTTTTTCCTTGTAGGTTCTCCATTTCTGTCTTCCCTCCGTTCTTTTGCAGTGGCCACATTAGCAGCTGAGTCGCCATTAGGGTCCAGCGACATGGAAATGACAGAAATCGTGATGCTTTCCACAGTGTGGGTAGGGAGTCAGCGCCCGCTGGGTTTCCATAACCATATTTATCCTCACCAGGTTCCTGAAGGATAGAAATGCAAACTTCACTGTTTTTATCAACATTGGGTGCCATGTTTCTGTAATGAATTTCATTTTAGGAGGCCAGAGGGCATCCGAGCTTTAAAGATAGTCATACATCAGCAATATTAATCCTGGAAAAAAATACATTTTAAGACAAATATTTTACTTAAGAATTCCTGGTATGAAAAAAATAAAGGCTAACCTTTGAAGCTGCTGCAAGATACACTCTTGGTTTGAAAGGAGTAGGGTAGGCAATTGAAAAAATACAGTTTTTCACTTTACGAACATAATTTTCTTTAACAGAGTCAACTGGAAACACAGCTGATGAAAACAAAACAAAATCCTTCTTAATTTTCTCATTTGTTACATATACAGCATTAATATTCCCTAGAAAAACTTTCATTCTTCGAAAAACAACTTAGTTATTGAGAAGACTATTGTTTCCAATACAGGCTATGGGCAGATGGACCATCCCTAATCTGAAAATCCAGACTCTAAAATGCGCATAAATCCTAAACTTTTTGAGCACCTATATGATCTCACAGGTAGAAAACTCCGCCTCTGGTCTCATGTAACAACTCAAAGTCAGAGCGGAGGTACGCGTAAAATACTGCACACAATTGCCTTCAAGCAACACTGTATATGAGTCTATGAAACATGAATAAATCTTTTTATATTTGAGTCCTAGGCCCAAATATCTCATTATGTATATGCAAGTATTCTAAAATGTGAAAAAAATCAAAATCCAAAAGATTTCTGGTCCGAAGCACTTCACACAAAGGTTACTGAACCTGCGTATGGATCTGCCCAAGAGGATGAGACATGGAAAACAATGTAAGACAATGACACACAAACCCCAACTATAGATTTCCACTTACGGGAGACAAACAGGATGTGTAATGTATTTACAAGTCAATGGAGGTGAGCTGCATTACAATATTAGAACTGTGGTCAATGGAGCCAAAACACACTAGGTGCTTAAGGGCCGGGGATTTAGCTCAGCGGTTTGGTTTGTTGCAAGTGCAAAGACCGGAGTTCAGTCCCCGGTACCAAAACACACACACACACACACACACACACACACACACACACGCACACAGGCACACATTAGGTGCTTAACTAGATACACTATGCTCCTCAGAAACACGTAATTGAAGGAAACAGATATGTATGTAAAGCAACCCTAAACTCAGGGAAACATGGTTACCAGATTTACAAATCAGCTCTGGATTCCATGCAAAACTTTAAAACATTTGATTCATGCCTGCTCAAGAGGCTAAAAGTTGAAAATTTGCCTCTGAAGAGACAAACTGCTTCCAAAGTTTATGCATTAAGTACGCATACTATATTTAATAATCTGTGGAAGAAAACAGCTCCAGATACTCAGAATGTATTTATTCTTATTTTACTCCCAATTTTTAAACTCTTAATCTGTTTTCTAATCCAAAGCAATTAAAACAAAAACAGAAGAAAATTAAGCAAACTTGGATATTTAAAATTTAAAATACTTTTATTCCATGTGAAAAAAAAAACAGAAAAGAGTAGGTATATTAATAAAATCCTAAGAGCTCGCAGTATAGCTCAGTGGTAGAGTTGTTAGCTTAGCATGTAGGGGGTCTTGGGTTCCATCATCAGCATTTTATCAATCAATCAAAACTTGTATGACTAAGGGACACCAAAATCTATGTTTCTGGATAGAAATTTCATTGGCAAAACGTCACTAAGTTATTTAATAAACATAGTCATAATCTAATCAAGACCTTACTGGGATTTTTTTTTTCTTGAAGAAACAGACTTGAATTGCACATCTGGAAAAAATATATAGTGGTTTTAAAAAAAATGGGTGATTGCCTATCATATTACAAATTATAAATATATAAAAACTAAAGGTATTGTTATCCCAAAAATAAAAGCAAAGATCAATGCAACTGAATAAAAAGCACAGGAACAACTCAAAGTTCTTTCACAGTGAAAATGGTACTTCAAAGGTAGCAGGACAATTAGCTCAACTGTGTAGTAACTGAAATTTGCTGATCACAACAGCAATAAAAGTAACCAGAAAATGTTAACCAGAGTTAACCTTTATACTTTTCCCTTTAAGTACACAGCAAGTAAGGCAGCATTATGGGAAAATAAATGGTAGACAATCAGATGATTTTAGCATCCACCACAGAAAAATAATTAGAAGCAGATCTCACAATATATTCTTTTTTCTTCCATGGGAGACTTTGTGTTGAATTGGCTAAATTATATAATTTATATACTTTCATTTATGGTGCTTTATATTTTATCTTAGCCAAAAGGCCAAGGAGCAATTTATTTCATTTTAGTTGGTTTTTGATTCATTTTGTTTTATGCTTTAACATTTTAGTGGAAAATGGGCAGTATTTAATGATCTATTAGCAGTTGTGGTATGTTCTGCATGATGCCCATTTTTGGCAATGAGCTGATCATTCAAAATACATGATAGAAGGGCCAGGGATTTAGTTCAGTGATTCTGCTGCCTGCCTCTCAAATTCAAGATCCCGAGTTCAAAAACAAAAAACAAAACAGGGCTGGGAATTTAGCTCAGTGGTTCCACTGCTTGCCTTGGAAGCCCAAAATCCCAAGTTCAAAACCCAATACCAAAAAAAATATGTGATCGCTGGGTGTGGTGGCGCACACCTGTAATCCCAGCACTCGGGAGGCTGAGGCAGGATGATCCTGTGTGTTCAAGACCAGCCTGGGCTACATAGTGAGTTCCAGGTCAGCCTCAAATACATGTGAGAATCTGTCTCAAACAAAACAAAACAAACAAACAAACAAACAGAACAACCCAAAAATGTGATCGCTGACCATGGAACTGTGTGCTTTGGTGATATTCTCCCCTCATCCTCGAGACATTTAAAGGGGTCACAGACCGAAGACCGCAGAGAAGGGGGTGTGGGTGAGGCTTAGTCACAGAGCACTTGCCAAGTATGCCTGAGGCCCTCGGTTTGATCCCCAGGGAAAAAATACCTGCTAAACTTTCACTGTTACTGTTTGAACCTTTCCTCAATAAACATTATCAGAAGTTACACTGATAACTCACTTATCTTTTATCTAATAACATGCAGAAATGTTTTATGCAGTACCAAGAGCCAAGACATGGTAATACATGTATTATATAGTAGTAAGTTTGTAATTTCTTTTATTCCTTTTTTTTTTCCTTTCTTTTTTTTGGTCAGCTGGCCTCAATCCTGTGGCAATCCTCTAGCCTCTGCTTCCTAAGTGCTGGGATCACAGGTGTGTTCTACCATTCCAGGCTGTAACTTCTCTTGGGCTATAAAACTTACCTAAGAAAAGGTTTCAAACAGTGTTACCGATATAGCAAGAAAATGCCTTGAAATGTCACCCTCCAACATTGAAATGACTACTTTGAAAATACTTTCAATGACACACTCAACTGATTGTCTCATTTATATAAATGCAGTAAAAAAACATCAAAGTTGTTCCTGGACTTTCTACAACAGGAGTTTGTTCTTAGCAGTTACCTGCTTTTGACTTCCTAGACTCAAAGATCTAAAGGACCACCTTTGAATTCTGCGTGTCGTTTCTCAAGGGTCTAAATGTAGAATAATGTGGGAAACATTCATGAATTTCCCCTGCTCTCCTTTCCCAGCCTTGCTGTACTACAACACCTTAGGGGCATTTTGTTTTAATCTGGCCAATCACTAAATTTAACGAACTGGCAGTACTGTGCAAAGAGCTACCCTTGCCAACTGTGGTGTAATTCCTCTATCACCTGTTTCCTTATCAGCTAAAAGGGGCAAGTGGCATGATTGTCATAATGAAAGTGCTTGCTACACTCAACTTTGGCAAATTCTACCTGTTTCAACGAGCCTCATGTAAATCAAGATAAACCGATTTGCATATTAACTTTTACTATAAAGCATTTTGTATGTTTTTAATCTTCAGAATTAAACAAAGGACCTATTAATAGGTTTCTTATCCTATAGTCCTTTTATTAAGAAAACTACACTTTTAAGATAAATATGAAAATAATGTGTTCAGCTTTAAACTATTTACACTTACACAAGTGGGGTTCAGGAAAAAAACATATGTATCAGAATTGCAGTTAGCTATTTGTTGGTCAATTTTCTTCCTAAAAGTGCATTTTTGAGGACAGAGTAGTTTCTTTTATTTCAGTATCCCTGATCCTTACATTCTTTCACTGGCCGCGTGGTTGTGAACAGGTCGAATGCTTAATCGGATCGCGGATTTGTCACTGACACGCTATCTCAGGACCAGACAGATCTGACACTAGAGCTAAGGAAACATCTTTCTACCCGTCTCGGTACCAGTCCGGCACGTTCTCAGGATCTCTCGGGCCGGCCGGGTGCAAGTACATTCAACACCATGGCGTAATTTTAAATGAATGTCGTGTGGCCCGGTCCACCGGGCAGCGAGCAGGGCTGTCAAACTACCTAGAAGGCTATCAGAAGAGGGTCCGGAAGTGGGAGACGGAG
>NW_022900949.1:18069203-18098962 GCF_012274545.1 Fukomys damarensis | reverse complement strand
GCGCCGGCTGGGTGCCCTGTAGGGAGGGCACCGCCGCGGGCGGGAGGGCCCTGCAAAGACTCGGGCAGCCGTTGGGTCGCATCTGAGACTTGCGCGAGTGGACCCCGAATCAGAGCGCTGACAGAGCCTCCGCGTCCCCGTGCAGCCTCCGATCCGGTTTGATTTCTTCTGTTCGGTCAGCTCAGCTGCTGGCTGACTCGATGTGATGGCCCTGGGCCCCTCTTCACTGTGTAGTGACGAATTCACAGCGTGCCTGCTAGACCCACACTTGTGAGCCTAACCACTAGACGTCTAGGCGCTCGCTTTTGCTTTTACAGACCCCTCATCACGCTGGTTTACTTTCCGTCTGTGAGTCCTCCCCGCCATTTGAATTTCGGGCTCTGCAGTTTCAGTCAGATTTGATACACTTAATCCTCCGTGCACTCGTCCGTGTATTTGCCAGTGTGAAATATGTTGCACCTATAAACGTTTATTTTGTGGCAAAGTGGATGCATGTTGCGGATTACATGCAACAGTTTGGAGAGAAGGGACCATTTGGCGGTAAAGAACGCATAGGGAGCGTGGAGGGCCTGTGGGGAGAGGCTTGGAGGAGGACGTCTGGTTTGCTGGGCTCCGTCTCGAGACCGTCCTAGCCCGGCTTCAGACTTCGTGCAGTCACCGTGTGCAGCCACCGTGTGCAGCCACCAGGTAGTCCTTTTTTTTTTTTTTTTTTTAATTTTTCTTTCGCGCCTTCCAAGCAGCCTCGGCCTTGGGAAAGTCTCAGCTGGAGACACTCTGCTTCCTGGTTTCCTGTCTGCCTCCTTGGCCTCAGGGAGGGGCTGCACCGACGATGCCAGCTGTGTGCAAGGGAGATCTTTACCGAACATTTGAGTGTCAGCTATGGGCATGTGTGTTTGGTCACTTCAGGTCTCTGGGGTCTGCTTGTCTTTGGGGACCGCGAGCAGCAGTAAGCCAAGTCTGTCTCCAGCACAGCTGAACGACTTCCTCGTATTTGTAGGCCTGTTTTCCACGGATACTGTTAACAGCTGTTGTAAGAAGGTAGCAGTCAGTGTGCATTTGACTGGTAAGTTAGTTGTCAGTAGATCTTTGATTCTTATTGAGCATTTTCTCTTATTTTATTTAGTGTGTGTGTGTGTGTGTGTGTGTGTGTGTTTGTTTGTGTGTTTGTTTTACCGGGGATCGAACTCGGGTCCTTGCGCTTGCGAGGCAGGCCACCGAACCGCTGAGCTAAATCCCTGGCCCCGTCTCTTATTTTAAGCAGTGAAAAAAAAAAAGTGAATATTTGAGAAGCATGGTTAATTTTTCAGGACAGTAAGTGATGGGAAGAGAAAACAAAATTGGAATTGGACGATGATTGCTGCCGCTAGCAGAGCATTACAGCTCCAGTTTCTTTGTGTCACTGCTCTTGGGATAGTGTCCAACCTCACTTTGGGAACTTTGCCCTCAGGACCTGTTAGAGTAGAAGAACCCTGAGTAGATGCTATCTTCCGTGTAGGTTGCAGTGCTGGGGCGTGGCAGCACCAGGCATTAGGCAATGGTAGGCAAGGCTGTGGGGCACTTACGACACTTAATTAGTAAATTAGTAAATTACCCACAGTAGGTGCAGTTCTCCTCAGGTGTGCTTTGTGCTGAGCCGAGCACCTGACGCACATGCATGGCGCCCCTCAGTAATCTCTGCATCTCTCTGAATAGTTATTATCGTAAAGATGTCAAACACAAGGAAACAATGAGATTTGAACCAGACTTTGTCCTCCAATGACTGTGCTGTTTACCTCCCAGCGGTAAAGAATGCTCTGTATTAATTAACTGTACCCCAGTAGAGCATACCACGGGGTCTTAAGATGAATAGTTGTTCTTTCACTGAAATGTAATTTATCAGATGTAATTTATCAGTAATTTATTCTCAGTAATAAGACACTGAGTTTGTGTGATTAACTGCTCCTGAAGGCTAGAAGTAGGTTGTGACTCGGGTAGTGGCACACACCTGTGATCCCACTCTCTCGGGGCCCAGGCAGGAGGATGGCAACTTCAAGGCCAGCTTGGGCAATTTAGCCAGCCCTCATTTCAATAAGGAAAAATATAGGTGTCATAAGACGACAAAAGTCGAAAGTGTCTTGCCCTGTTTTGTGGGACACCAACTGCTTGGACATCGTGAACGGTTCAGTGCATGGAGTGTGCGGTGGTGGGGAAAACACGCAGTCTTCCTCAGGCACGGTCTGGCAGAGTCAGGTTCAATGACACCTTCACGTGCCTAAAGCAGCCTGCTTCATGAAAGAGAAATCTGGAAATGTCAAACAAAAAAGGAATAAAACCAAAAACACTGTCCTGTTTACTCTGGAGTAACTGCTTGAACCCCTGGGTTCGTGTATTTCCAAACCCTGTCTTTCTCCCCCCCTCTGTGTATATGTGTGCATGTGTGTACATGTGCACGTTTTCAGTGAGCTCGTATAATGCACACGACTCTGTAGGTGCTTTATTATATCTGGGAAAATCAAGTTCCCCAAGTGTTTATAAAGAGCTAGCTGTATGGTAAGGAAATCCCAGCTACTCAGGAGGCTGAGGCAGGAGGAACCGAGTGAGGCCAGCCTGAGCAATTTGGCCAGACCCTGTCTCAAAATAAAGTAGAAAAGCCTCCAGGGATGGTTGTGCAGGGCACATATGTAATCCCAGAACTCTGGGAGGCTAGGCAGGAACAACAGGACAGCAGACAGACAGACGGTAGTGTGAGGTTCAAATGACTTTAAAGCATGCTGTAAGACTTGAGCACAGGGCAGGTAAACTATATTCATATTAATGTTATATTCGTCCCTTTTGTCAAAATGCTTCTTCAAACATCTGTATAGGGGCCCTTACCACATGTAGTTAAATTAGTCTTTTTTTTTTTGGTACCAGGTATCGAACTCAGGTCCTTGCGCTTACGAGACAGGCCACTGAACCGCTGAGCTAAATCTCCGGCCCTAAATTAGTCATTTTTAAATGCTTCATTCTTTAGGGTTCCGTCAGTCTGTTTCTTTGGATCCCCAAGGCCTGCCACAATTTGTTGCCCACAGTAGTGGCCCCCGGTAACTGTTGGGATTAAAGCTGGGTGGGAGGTGCATGCCTGTGACCCCAGGGCTATGGAAGGAGAGCTCGGGAGACTCTGCCTCGGAATGGAGGTGGGGGGCGCAGCTCAACGTGGAGGCAGTTGGGGTTGGTTTTTTTGTTTGTTTTTTGAGACAGGGTCTCACTATGTAGTTGAGACTGACCTGGAACTCACTGTGTAGCCCGGGCTGGTTTTGAACTCAGAGTGATCCTCCTGCCTCAGCCTCCCGAGTGCTGGGATTACAGGCATGCGCCACCACGCCCCGGCTTGGGGTTGTTTTGTTTTTTTTTTAAAGAACATTGCTTATCTAGAAGCACTGTTTCCAAATATGTTTAATAATAAAAACTTGAGATGCGTGTGTTTGTAGAAGTGTAAATTCCTCCCTCAATATTGAAATCTCACCTCCCTGGTGAGGCTCTCACCCCGCCCACCGCTGCTCCCCACACTGCCCGAGAGCAAGGGCCTTGCTGAGTGGCCTCCTGCTGCCTTGGCCTCCAGGAGCTCAGGTCGCAGGTCTGCCCTCCACGCCCTGCTGGGATTTAGAAGAGTGTGATGTTTGGCCCTGTGTTCTCTGACCTGTCCTAGTAAGCAGAGGGCTGGGTAGGTTGAGTATGGAAACTGGAAGGGACAGTTTATAGGATTTTACATTTTCCTCCTTTTTCTAGTTAGGTTTTCTCTAGTGAAAAGTATTGCTTCTGTAATAAGGAAAGGAAACTTTGAAATTATCATTTTTCTGAAGTTTGCAGCCTGCTACCTCTGAATGGGTGATTAAAAGATCATGTTTATTATGTGCTCTGGGGGTTTTATTGTCTGATGTTGTGAACAGGTTTCTTCGGGAATTATCTTACAAGTTCGTTGATATTTCCATTTTACAGATGTCCTATTTTAATCTTGTGAAGAGCATAACGTCTGCCTTTCGAAATGTGTGCAGTGTATCACGGTAAGTTTACAATCTATTGAAACTGCTAGAATGATTAATTAAGCAGGTTGCCAGAAAATCTCTGTCCTTAATTGTGAATGTGAAATTTAACATGATGTTTAAATATGTTAAAATGCTTTTCAAAACATAGGTGTACAATACAGTTTGAGTTCAACCTGGATCACAAGGAACATAGTTCAGGGCTGCTTTGATATTGTGGATTCTCAAGGTCATCTTTATAAAAATGATCTATTAACATATTTATCAGGAGCAGAATTCTTTTTCTAAATTATGACCTTTTCTTATTCATGTTTAATTTCCAGCAAATATAAGGGCTTAATTATCTATTATCCAACTATGACCACTGTGTGAGTGTGTGTGTGTGTGTGTGTGTGTGTGTGTGTTACTTCTTTAAAGTGCATTCATGTGTATTTTTCTATTAAATCAGGTTTCATCACACAACACCAGGGGTGTGCTGTTGTGGTAAAACACAGAGTGGTGAGAAATACACCGATCCCTTTAAACTCGGCTGGAGAGACTTGAAAGGTCTATATGAAGATATTAAAAAGGTGAGTCTGTTTGATTCTGCTGTAATGTCTTAGTTTCCTGTACCTTGGTAAAGTGTTAGAAGTAAGAAAATAGTGTAGGTTTTCAAATAGGTACAATCGCCTTGTGGATCTGATTTGCATACCTCAGGTTTTGAATGTTACTTAAGCAACACACGTGCGCAAGCGGGTGCTGGGCAATTTGGAGGATGCAATGCATGTTACTGTGCATAATGAGGTTGCTGCAGAATTGGGAAGTGTAGGTGGCAGGTGCCTGTCCAGAAGTATCTAACCTTTCCTCTTCATATCCAACACCTCCCTGTGACGCCTACAGCTGATTCTGAATGTCACTGCTAGCCTGCCTCCAAAGTGACTGTCTTCTTTATCTCTTTTTCCCAAAAATTCTTAGTGGTTCTCAACCTCATGTATATTCTAAAATGCTGTGCAACGCATCAGTTTGGATTTATGGCAGTCCTGTCCCCGTAGGCCTGTCATAGTGTCTCATGCCAGAGCAAACTGTGGCCCCCAAGTGTTGCCTGGCCTCTTGTCCATAGGCTACTGGCCCTGAAGCGGTCACACAGCAGAAAACGTTAATAACAAATACAAATAGCGTCTCGTCCAGCGATACTCACATCCTTCCTTCCTCCCTCTCCCAAAGGTCCCCACTTCTCCTAGGCCCCAGCTCATGGGCTTTCACAGACCTGGGAACGGCAGTCAAGGCCTCGCACCTAGTAGGCGAGCACTCGCCCCCCAGCTCTGTCCCCTGCCTAGCTTCTGCTCTGTCACACTTTCTCTGCATGCTTGCAGCCTGTCCTCCCTCCCCTGAAGCCCATGTCCCCGTCCTCCCCGAGGTAGTCCAGTCCCACCGCCAGGAGTCACCTGCTCCTGTCACTCACCTGTAAACCCTTTGTCATTGTCTGTCACGCATCTGAGGGGCTCCAGCCCACCCTCCCTTTCTTTTTCCGTACCAGGGATTGAACTCCGCTCCTCAGCACTGAGCTATACCCCCGGCCCGTCCTCATTTTGAGATGGGATCTTGCTGCCTTGCCCAGGCTGGCCTCACACTTGAGATCCACCTGACTCCCTTCCACAGTAGCTGGGATTACAGGTGTGTGCTGCCACACCTGGCCCACAGTGGCCCCGGTGCCTCCGTTTCTTCCAGGCCATACAGAATCCTCTGGCCTCTGTCCTGCCCGTACCCCTTCACCGCCACTCCACTGTGGTTGGGTGGCTTCATTTCTGGCCTCTGCGGAAACTGCTTCTGCCCAGTGTACCCTTAGTTTCCAGTTACTAAATCTGGTGGCCATGCCATGTCTGTTTTCATCTTCTTTGACCTATTTTGAACAGTGACCACTGTTGAGATTCCTCCTCTGTCCACAAAAACAAAACAAAACAAAACAAACCTGTCCCCTTGGCTTCCAGATTTTTGTATTTGCTTACCCCTCAGACTTACTCAGTTTACTCATGAGTTGCTCTCTATCTCCTCCACCCTCCCACTCCCTTTAACTTTGCCATTGCCTGGGATTCTGTCAGCCCCTGCTCTCTCTCTCTGCCTTGCGTACAGCTGTTCCCATCCATACCTGCAGCTTCCAGATGTCATTTCTGCCTCCAGTTGAATCGTCCCTTCTGCTTGCTGTCAACTCCATGCAGTGTCCACGACTGCCTGACCTCCTGTGTCAGAAACTCTCCTTGTCAGCCCAACAAAAGTTTTTTTTCTGGTGTCCTTGATCATTAAAGGTGTCACACAGGACAGGTGCTCAGGTGCCACATTCTTCTGTTCTGTGTCACCTCAGTCCCTCAGTACCAGGTCAGGCCATCACCTGTGTGCTCCCAGGGTCGTGCCCTCGGCTCAGCGAGAGGACCCGCCATCCGGTGCTGTGTGAACTGTAGTTACCGGTTTACGTGACCCGTCCAAGCCTGGGCTCCTGGTAGCAAAGGTTGCCTTGCTCATCTGTGACAGTGCTCGGTCCCGACTTGGCCGTCCAGTGCAATCCTGACAGCTCCCCCATGTCCTGTCCTCTCTGAGGGTCCATTCTTGGCTCCCCCACTGTGGTCAGGGAATCAGGGTCAGCGTGTCCTTAAGTGGCAGGTAGGACAAACACGCACGCGTGGAAGGGCCTCTCTCAAAGCTTATCTCCACGAAATATTCAGGTGTTCTGAACAGCTCTGATCTTTGCCTTCTCTGAATCTTTAATATTTTCATCATTGTGACTTGGTAATGCAGGGCACGCTGCTGTGTCATACGCTGAGTGAAGTTTTATGGTGTTTGTGTCCTGGACTCAGTGGTGGTAAACTCCTTTCAGTTAGACAAACTGCTTTACGCTTCCTCTGTGAACCTTTGAAGTGTTCATTGCTAAAGGCCCAGCCGTTAGACCCTGCTTCTCCTCCCAGTCCAGCCCGTCCGCTCCTGCCCTGATGTGCGGCCGACTTCAGACTCTCACAAGTCTTCTCTTTTTCCTCCCGCTCCGTCTCCCGGCTGCCCCCAGCCTGAGTTCTGTTCTTTGTCAGCCGTCCCTGGCAGAGTCCTGGGCCACCCGGTGCTTCCTCCCAGCGCTTGCTGTGTGGGACTCGCCGGTGGCTGATGCCGACTGTGCCCAGCACAAGGGACACTGGGGACGGGGGAGCCAGGCCTTGTTGGTGTGGCCTCCAGGTGGGAGCTGCTCCGTGTTGCTGGACGGGACCGGATGCTGGAGCCTTGTCCACCTCAGGGTTGGATTTCTTCATTGAAGTGGACGCATTGAAATCAAACCGAAGTTTGACCAAACATCCTGTTGACTTTTGTGCTCATGATATCTCATTGGACTTCGTTTTAGGAATTGCTCACATCTACAGCAGAACTTAAGGAGATGTCAGAGTACTATTTCGATGGAAAAGGAAAAGCCTTCCGACCCGTTATTGTGGTGCTAATGGCGCGAGCATGTAACATTCATCATAATAACTCCCGGTGAGTGACTCATTTTCACACACGCGCACACGCCCGTCCACCCTGTGGTGCTGGAGACCAAACCCAGGCCTTTTCGCTACGCCTTCCAGTCTGTGGGCTTTTTAAATGTCCTTTGATGAATGACTTCGGTTACAAAGAAGCATTTTAAAAAACACGCCTTAAAGGAAGTTCATTTCTTTTCTCAGGAAGAAGTGATTGCAGGGTGTGTGCTTGTAATAATTACAGGTCGTGACAGGTGTGGGCAGTGCGGCACCGTTGGCCTGGGCCGCGGGCAGCACATCCACACTCACACCCGTGTTGCCTGACTTCCGTGACCTTCGGAATCATGTCTCGGAGAAGACACTGTGACTGCACACGTTGTGTTTTGAATGTCCGTAAAAGTTAAGTTAAACATTAAAACAGCTGCGGCCATAGCATGAAGGGAACTCTTACAGGAGGAAGCTCTCCCGGCCGCCTCCCGCAGCCCTCGTCACGCTTCCGCCCGTTCTTGGATTTGACGGCCCAGTCGATGTCCGTATATAATTTTGTACTCTGCTTTGTTCGCTTACCGTTATTCTCGGACTTTTCCGCACTGTGCAAATGCCTCCGACTCGGCGTAGTATGAGGTCCCTGCGCTGGCGCCTTCTTCTCTCAGCAGAATTGGAAGGCGCCGGCCTCGGTCGGCCCTGCGTGGAGGGCGCTGCGCCAAGGACCCGTAGGGGTCTCGGATGCTCGGCAGCCCTGGCCCTGCCGCTGCCCTGAATCTTCCTCCGGTCCCCAGGTGGTCATCTGTGAAATGGAGGCACATTCACATTTACAGACCCGTTATCATCTGCCAAGCATGCCCTGTGTCCGCACGTCGCCTGCGCGCGGGGTTGCTCCTCCGTGACGGGGCTCTCGGCTCGGTGCTTTGCAGGCACCTCTGAAACCTCTGGCCGCCACCTTCCAGCCCTCCGGGAGGGCAGCGTGCAGACAGGCAGGCAGTGGCGGAACCAACCTGGAGGCCCAGCTCCCGTGCTCGGGCGGTCCCTGCGCCCACTGGATCTTCAGCACCACCTCTGGGCCCAGCCCGCTCCCCGGACCCGGGCCGGACAGAGTGCACTTGCCTTTCCCGTGTCTTAGCAAATGCATGACGCCGTTCAGTACCCTCAGAATTGTGGAAAGGAACATAATTCCTCCCACTTTAAAATCCTGCTGGCCGTCCTCCCACAGTTAGAGTGACTTTCATTCGCTGTACTGAACTGTGTAAACTCTCGGCTTCAGAAAGCCAGGGAGCCACAGCGCCGCCCTCCGGCCGCAGGGCGCAGGGATCGGAAGTGCGGGGCGGCCCAGCCAGCCGGGACACTTCGGTGCCTGACCCTCCAGACCCTGCCTCCCGGGACCGGTCCAGTCAGCGGGCGCCCTGTCCTTGAGCTTCTCACGCGTGCTTTTTCCTCTTTCTCCTCTGATAATCGAAGTGGCCCCTGAGAGCTTCGTCACACTCGTCCCCTGGTTTCCGAGGTGTGTATTAAACACTCGCGGTTTAACAAGGCAGTGATTTTAGAAGGCAGAGTAGAACAAATATCCTAACGGCAAACAAGGAGAAAACTACCTTTTATTGATTTTTCTCTTTTTCCGGCGTTGGGCTTTTCCGCTGGGCCTTAGATACTCTCTAAGTGACTGGACTGGAAGTTCAGACCTCAGGTCTGCGGTGGAGTTATTGGAACCTGAACTCCTTGAAGCTGTATGCACAGCTTTTGTGTTTGCATTGTTGTAGGACAGGGTATGCCTGACAGTCTACCCTCAGAGGGTGATTTGGCCCTGAAAAGGCTGACTCGTCTGAGTGTGCTGAGAACCCCACACCTGGTGCCCGGAGCAGGCCGCCAGGCTGCATGTCCAGAGGCTCCTTAGAAGCCCTCTCAGGGACCCACCCCGCGGCCGTGTTGGGTGCTGGCCTTCAGCTCTGCCTGCCCGGAGAGCAGCACCTGTCCCAGCTGGGTCCCTGCTCCCACAGCATCCAGGGACCAGAGGTGCAGGCCACTGCTGGGTGCCCCACCTTGCACCCATCTCTGCTGCCCCCCTCGGGCAGTTACCCAGGAGCATCCTGTTCCTAGACCCCACCTCTCTGCTTTCTGGAGAACCTGACTTGTGAGGACTTCAGCACAGTCCCAGGTTAACTGTAGGTCTAGAGCAATGTTACTCAGAACAGAAAAGCGGTGTAGGAGTTTGAGACCAGACTCATGGGGGCTCGGAAGATAGACTGCTGTAGTTACCCTGCTCATCAGGAGGGACAGTGGGGCCTCTGTGTACAGTGCTCCTCCCAGGTCCTCCTGCCCAGCAGCCCACCGTGGTCACAGGACTTGGCAGCGGTCGGGACGCCGGGCAGCCCAAGTATGGTGCACAGGTCTCTGCTGTGCCGCGGTCAGGTGACACAGGGTCCCACCGGTGTAAGGATCAAAGCCGGGCTTGGTGATCAGACGTCTGGTCAGATGCAGTTGTCACATCAGCTTATAGGCCAGGGTCCCAGCTGCGATAAAAAGCTTATATTCAGAGGAAGTAACTCAGTAGTCCTATAAAAGATTACAAAGGCCAAACCCGGGGAAGACTTTAACACAGCATCCGTGACAGCACCGGCTCACTTGAATGATGACCAGGATCAGGCTGCTCACAATTCTAGAACTCTATGGTTTCTGTGAATTGCAGATCATTGAACCAACTACTGCACTGTTGTCACAGGCTAACCTTGAACTGTTGGGCTCAAGGGATCCTCCTGCCTCAGCCTCCTGAACAGCTGGAACTGTAGTTGTGTGCCACCATGCCCGGATTCTCTCTGACTTTAAAAAGTTACTTCATATTGCTGTGTAATGTGAGGCCTTAAACATCCCACGTAAAGCTCAGTGTGGGAGGGTGCTGCTGCACCCCAATCAGGTGCCTTCATGCCCTCCTCAGTGGCAGTTACCTGGGATCAATGCTGCTCTCCCCCATGGACCAGAGGAACCGAGCCCCCGCTCCACTGTGTGGGGCAGTTCCTCAGAGGCTCTATCCTGAGTCTCAGATGAATTAGCAGTTTTAATATCAAGTGAAAGGACTGGAATTCAGAAGGAGCAACTCCTGGGCAGTTTTCAGGTTTGTCTCCAGATGAGTGATGCCTGTGGAATTGTATCAGATATGATGTAGGCTTCATGCTTTGGTTTTGTTGTTGTTTTGTTTTGTTTTTAAGATGGGATCTCGCTGTGTAGGGCCTGGAACTTTCAGGGATCTTCCTGCCTCAGCCTCCCAAGTGCAGTGATCACTGGTGTGCACCACCATGACCAGCTATGCTGTTGTTTAATATCTTACCACTAAAGAAACTGCAGCAGCTTCTGGATTTGGTGGCACGTATCTGGTCCTCTGGCAACATCCAGGCCTTCGGCTGCCCTGACTGACTCTGGGCCAGTGCCATAGAACGGTGGAGCTCGACTTCCAGTGGGCACAGGTCAGGGTGGGGAGCAGAATGGCTGCTCCTGCTGTGAGGGCGCTGGAAGATGGTGTACAAAGCCGCTCCCAGGCCTGAAGCTCAGGCTCCTGTGCTTGAGGTGGGCGTCAGCAGCAGCATGGCATCATGGCTCCTCAGCGCCCCACCCTGCTGCTTCCCGTCCTGTAGACCTTACATCAAAGGTCTGCTGTATTTGTTTGTTTGTACTGGGGAATCGAACTCAGGACCTTGCGCTTGCGAGATAGGCGGAACCACTGAGCTAAAATCCCAACCCTTTTTAGTCTAATTTTAAAATTTTTATTCCTTTACAGGACTGGAGATTAAACCCAGGGCCTTTGTATGGAGCTTCATCCCCAGCCTATTTGTTTTCTTTTTTTGTTTTGTTTTGTTTTTTGAGACAGGGTCTCACGATGTAGTTGAGGCTGCCCTGGAACTCACTATGTAACCCAGGCTGGTCTTGAACACACAGGATCATCCTGCCTCAGCCTCCCAAGTGCTGGGATTACAGATGTGCACCACCACGCCCGGCTAACGTGTGTGTGTGTGTGTGTGTGTGTGTGTGTGTGTGTGTGTGTGTGTTGTGAGGGTCTTTCTAAGTTGTAGGTTGCCTAATCTGGGCTTGAGCTTGGTGATCCTCCTGCCTCAGCCTCCAGGAGTGCTGGGATTACATACGTGAGCCACCACACCCAGCCATGGCCAGCTTTTAAAACTGTAGGGTTCTTTCTTTCCAGCTGCCTGAGCTGTAACCTCTGCGGGGAGCCGGAGAAGTGTGGCCTCTACTTCACAGCAGGAAGTAGGAGCGTGCCCAGTTTCTCTAAGGCGTGACTCGGCTTGGCAGTTTAGAGACCTCACCCTAACGTAGTGTGAGCTTTTCCTCACCTGTGAGGTTTGCTCCTCTGTCCCTCAGGGATGCTGCAGTGGCAGATACAAGCCAACACACATGAAAGCAATAAAACTGCATCAGATAAAATGATACAAAGCACATAAAATCTGTGTGATCTGTACAGATAAGTTCTGCTGTCAGTAAGAGGTATATATTCAATTAGACAAGTTCAGTTGGAAAATATTCCAAAAAAATAGCCTTTATATTTAAACCAAATGCTAAAGTCTGTACCTTTTCCTATGCATTTCAAAAAGATAGGGCCTAGCAAATTCCCCTGAAAAATGCGGAAGCTTCCTTAGTACAAGGTCTGGAGGCCTCACTGAGGGCCCCAGGGGCTCCTGAAAGCCTGAGCCTCTGTGTCCTGTGCACTGAGGCTCTTTGTTGCTGTCAGGCCCTTTGGTGTCGGGAATTGAACCCAGGGCCTCGTGTGCACTAAGCACTCCACCCTCACCTCTGAGGGGTTTAGTCGGACTTTCCTGTCTACGTTGCTTTTACTCTTGTGTTGTGGCTTGTGAAATGTGAATAAAGGAGAAGCAGAGCTCTATAACTGGTTTCCAGCCTGAAAACAGTGCGAAGGTTCTGACGAAAGGCGAGTCAGCCAGGCGTCACACTGTGAAGGTCCTTCATTCTCCATGTAGTTGTCCGTCATTTTCCGTTGGTTTCTGCTAGGACTGAGGAGTTGGAATGAGTACTACCTTTGTGCCGGTGCTGAGATGCGATTTTTTTTTTTCATGATGACTGAAATTTATTTTGTATCTCTCTCTAGACAGTTCACCTCAAACAAAAATAAAACCACTTTATCACCATTTTTATATTAATGGACATATTAAAAAGCAATAATAAAGTATATTCTTTTTAAAATGTCAAGATCCTTTCATTTACTATACTACTGTTATTACTTGCTTTTTATAGTTCGTTATTATATTACAGAATATCCCACTCTATGGATGAGATTCGATTTTTAAAGAAAAGGTCATTCGTCTCTTTTTTTAAAGATATAACCCAATGATATTTGAAAAGTAAGCTGTGACAATAATTTTTTTTTTATGATGACTGAAATTTATTTTGTATCTCTCTCTAGACAGTTCACCTCAAACAAAAATAAAACCACTTTATCACCATTTTTATATTAATGGACATATTAAAAAGCAATAATAAAGTATATTCTTTTTAAAATGTCAAGATCCTTTCATTTACTATACTACTGTTATTACTTGCTTTTTATAGTTCGTTATTATATTACAGAATATCCCACTCTATGGATGAGATTCGATTTTTAAAGAAAAGGTCATTCGTCTCTTTTTTTAAAGATATAACCCAATGATATTTGAAAAGTAAGCTGTGACAATAATGGAAACATTTGGTTAGTATGTAAGTCAGGCACGTGTCTTAGGTTCAGAAAATTCAGTTGGCTGTTTTTCTAGTTTGATTTTATTGAAAATTCTCAGATGGTGACAGTGATAATGACTATAATTAGAAAAAACCTTGGAGCCCTGTTATGTTGCACGTCTGCCTGTATCCCCCGCCACGCCAGGAGGCGAAGGTAGGAAGAGAACTTGAGCACTGGCATTCGTGGCTACCCTGGGCAACAGAGTCCATCTCTTTAAAACAGCACAAGGACCTACGGTCGTGTCCTTTATATAATTCACATCTGTGTATTATATCGACAGTGCTTATCCTGTAATTTGTGTTAAACTTGGGAAATATTTCTAGTACAAAGGTTAAATATGAGTTGGAAGAAAATTTAACCATTCTGTCTTGTTTGCTAATGTCATACTGAACATTTAAGACAGTATTAAAAGGTTTCAACAAAGTGACAGTTCTTTAAGACACGTTTTAAAATATTTCTCCTGTGTCTTCTCCATGCAGCCCTGCCACTTAATTGTAACCTAATTAGGAACTTGCATTCCTTGCCCAGGCCAGTGCCGTAAGACATAAAGATGTTTTACAGTCCAGCGTCCTTATGTGGTTGACTATTGAAATTCTGCTTCTTAATGTGGAGTCCGTGGACTTTGGGCAGGGTCTCCTGTGCATTTTTACAGTGCTCTCCAAGGGATGGAAACGGCTCTGTGGGGAAGCCAGAGTTGTGATGCAGTTGCTCTTAGAGAAAGGAAATTCTCCATCGTAGGTCCGAGGTCCGCTTTTCACAAGGTGACTGCTGGGAGGTTGTGGTGGCGTCTGTTAAACGCGCTGCTCTCTGTCCACCAGAGACGTGCAGGCCAGCCAGCGCGCCATCGCCTTAATTGCCGAGATGATCCACACTGCTAGCCTGGTTCACGACGACGTCATCGACGACGCCACCTCCCGGAGAGGAAAACACACGGTGAATAAGATCTGGGGTGAGAAGAAGGTACGCTTGTTGTTTTTCTTCTTTGGGGAGTTTTAGAAATCTCACCAGGGCCGGGATCGCTGAGACTAAATGGCCGACACCCAGAGTTAAGGGAGAGGGTTGTTTGGCTCACGGTCTGTACGGGCTCAGGCCATGGTCAGCGGGACAGCAAGGCGGAGGGGCCTGGCAGAGCAGGTGCCAGCAGCAGGCGGGGAGCCTCTCTGTGCCTCACATCCTGTCCAGGCTGCCTGCCCTTAGGCAGCACTCACACCCAGGGTGGGACAGCCTGAGTCCCGTCCCGGCGTCACCCGCCCCGCTCCGTCCTCACAGCTGCTTTTGCTCATCAGCAGTGACTTGCGGGATGGTGTTCTCTAGTTTCATTTTTATTTCCAAATTTAAATGAAAAGTTTCACGTCCACTTGACACACTCCTGCATATCGGTGCTACCGGAGGTGGGTTCCGTTCTGCAGGACTCATTGCGGTGGTCGCCCACCTGTGCCTGTGGGTGGAGTGACCCCCGGGGCCCCGTGCGTCTTCCCCTGCTGCCCGGCCTCTGCGCATGGGAGGAGCGGGAGACACATCGGCCCCTGTGTCTGGCCTCTCCACCCTGCCTGTCGGCTCCTCCTTTCCCCACCTTCGCAGGGCCTGGGGCTCCCGGCCCCCACCCGCTCCTCACACACAGGCTGAAAGCTGAGTCTGGGGGTTCCCAGGCGGGAGAGGACCCTCGGGCCTTGGCGCCAGTGACAGCAGGAGTGGACGGGCGGTATTACGCACGTGTGTGCTGTGGGTGTAAATGGTGTTATGAGCAAACACTTGTGTGGAACCAACTTATGTAACACGTATTATAGAAAACGATTCACTGAGATAGAGTGGACTCTGTTTTAGGGACTACAGAGAACAGACAGTAAGTACCTAGAGAGATGTGTTAAAATTTCTAGGAACTGTACCATTTATGACTGGTACAATATAACATGCATTTTTAAAATATGCAGATTACTATGGATGCATAGATACATGAAGTATTTGATTACAAAACATAATTGGACTGTATAATTTATAATTTGTGAATACATCCTGGACATCTTGCAGTCTAAAGACGTTTGGCAGAGTATTGCTCACTGAATGACCGGTGAGGAGCCTGTCATCCGGCTGGGCCTAGCTCGGTGGTACAGTACCTACTTAGGTGGCAGGTGGGAAGCCCTTGTTTGGATCCCCAGCGCTGCTGAAGAAAGGCTAAGACCCCGCAAAGAGCACTGAACTTAGAGCGCCCTTTCCTTAATCTTCACAAAAAGACACGTGTTAGCCTGCAAACTGGGGCATGCTGAGCTCCAGCTGGGGCTGGGCGGTCCTTGCCCTCCGGGATGGGGAGCCTCGGCCCTGCACCCGGTCTGGGTCTCGGGAGCCTGCGGTGTTGCGCTCGCTGAGGGGCGCATCCTAGCGGGCCTGGCCCAGCTCTGAGCTGATGAGTGCAGAGCAGGACCTGCTGTTGTTGCCGTCCTGGTGCTGAGAATGAAACCAGCGTGCCTCACATGGGAGCTTCCCACTCCTGAGCTGAGGCCCCGGCCTGAGAGGGGACAGTATGTGCAGAGGCCCGGGGACGTGGCTTGAGGGAGGTGAGCAGCGCCGTGCGGCTCAGCTGAAGGAGCCGTGGTGGGGTGGGGTGGGGAGCAGCCGCAGGGTAAGCTGACTGCCCGCCACCTGCCTGGGGCCTAGATCGGTAGGGTCCGGAAGGAAGCGTCAGGCCTGTGTGTAGGTGTCTCCCCAAAGCCTCATGCAGTCTTCTTCAGGAGGGGCTGCGTTGGTTTGGCACCGCCCTCATCCCCCCTTGTTGGAGTGGTGCTCCTCTGCTGCCCTGTCCTGGAACTGGCTGGCTATGGACCGAAACCTCCACACACTGATAAAGAAACCTTTCCCCTTTAACTCTGGGCGTTGGGAATTGTGTCTCAGCAATGAGAGAAAAGTAACAGGCAGGGAAGAGCTTTCGTCCAAGATGACACCTCTCTCCCGGTTTGTATTTATCTTCTGACAAGTCAGCTTCGTCCTTGGCTCCGTTGTTCTGATCTTTTTATCTGAAAGATTTTTGTTTTGTGGTGTTTTTTTTTTAGGCTGTTCTTGCTGGAGATTTAATTCTTTCTGCAGCATCTATAGCTCTGGCACGGATTGGAAACACTACCGTTATATCTATTTTAACCCAAGTTATTGAAGATTTGGTGCGTGGTAGGTTGATTCTGATCTTTCTTTCCTTTTTTTCTTTAACTTAGTCCCTGTATTTGCCCAGGCAACAAAACCATGTCTCAGGCGACCCCTTTCCTTCTTTCTAGGTGAATTTCTCCAGCTTGGATCAAAAGAAGACGAGAACGAGCGATTTGCCCACTACCTTGAAAAGACCTTCAAGAAGACTGCGAGCCTGATAGCCAACAGTTGCAAAGCAGTATGTACGTTCTGTCTCTCTTCAAGCTAAAAAAGTCTCGGCTCTTTCTTGGGAGCTAATTCGCCTAGAAAATATTTCTGTGGAGAACCTTGAAATAGTATACAGAATTCCAAAAGGCAAATGAGAAAACAGTTACACTCCCAGCAGCAGACAGCTTCTGCTGTAGGCCGTTGGTCTTCATTTTTGCCATCTTCGTTTGGTTTTCAGACATTAACTTTTTTTGTGTGTTTTTTGTTTTTCTGTCTTCCCAAGAGTTGAATCAGAGTACAAGATGTACTCAAAACATGCAGTGAATGTTTGAATTTTTAAAAAATTTGTTACAATAAAAGACGTTGCCGTTAATCCCCCTCAGATTACTCCTCTCCCTTCAGGCACAGTCTCACGGCTGCCATTTCTGAGGCAGCAGGACTGGCCTGCACAAACACTGGGCCGCGTCCTCATCCGCTGTGCTCACCAGAAGGTCCAATGACTGCAGACGATAGCATTTTCAATTGATTCAGGACACCGAGGCAGCCACAGCAGTGCAGTTAAAGAGCCTCACAAAAGGACTTGCAGAGCTTCTCAGAAGGGGGCAAGGACGAGGGGGTCTGTGTGTTTGAAGCGAGGGGAATTGGCAGCAGTATGGCCTTCATTCACCATGTTTTTCATCACACCTTGTATTCCCCAATCTGATGTCCACGCTGTGTGGCGTTCTGAACAGTTTATGTCAGTTTTTCTCACAGCTGCCATTACACACATTATTTCTGACATCTGCCTTTCAAAACTTCAGTGCTGTGTTCGTAAATATATTTTTACCCGAGAGGTGCCTGTTTGATGTTCCTAGTGGCCCACATATTACTAGCTTGTCGCAGTATTTTATGAAGTATAAATAAGCCTTCTTTTTCTCTGGATGTAAAGGGTGTGAATGGTCAGCTATTTCCCTGTGGCTTTCCCTTCATCCTCCACGTCCAAATGTTTTCCATTCGTTTGCACCTTTCGCCTGCAGACTAAATGCTTGGTGTTTGTTGTTAAGCTCATGAGCTAGAAAACTGTCTCCGCAGAGTTTTCATCCATGCACCTCAGCCTAGCAAACAGCCGAGTAGTGGTCCCAGGTAGTTAAAGCAACAAGCAAGAGGACTCTTGGAGTCTCGTGTAAACTGCATGTAAATCGTGATACCCTTTTAGCATAATTACACTCAGAAGAGCTTCTCAGACTGCAGAGAAAAGTCCCTTGCTGATACTCTGCTCTGAGGAGTACCAAGAAACGTGTGCTTGTGAGCCAGGAAAGAATGAGGACGACTCTTGTCTTCCAAGGAAGACTTCACTGAAACCCTAAGGAATGTGGATTACGTGGGGCATGCTGGCCACATCTCAGCCAGTTTCTCCTCTTATTAAAAGGGCTATTTCTGTTTTATTTCCAAGCCATTACTGCTTTTTTAGGAGAAGAGAGACTGATGAAATTATAAGACTCTAAATGCTAAATAATAAAAGGATCTATGTACAGTGGGAGCCGCACAGTGGGTGCGCTTCCCTTCACAGAGCATCATATACCCTTGATAGCCACAGTAGCCTTCGGGATCCACCCTCCTAGGACACACTGCTGTGTGGGGCGAAGTCGGTGGTTTCACGAGTCGGAGGCTGGTTTGAAGCTAGGGCAGGGGTGGGGCTGGCAGGGACACTGGGCGGGAGCAGAGCCGGCTGGGCCAGACAGGAGCTAGGACCTCAGCAATGGCGCCCAAAGAGGCGGCTCGGTTGTGCTCACTGTTCAGATGACGCCCAGGTATTCTGTAAGGGCAGCTCCTTCAGAGATTTGCAAGTGAGCCAGGAATTCTGTGTGCGTTGGTTCCCTCAGTCCTCTGAACTGAACCGCTGTGTGCTGTCCACTAGGAGGCGTGCTGGCACAGCCCAGAACACCCCTTGCCCCAAGACTTAGAATAAGGAAGGAAGATCAGTGTGAGCTCTGTGAATAAACGCTTCTATATGAAGTGCCCATGGGTGGAAATATTCCAGAGGTGTTATATATTCAACATTGCTATCTTTATGTATTCTTGGTGTTTAAGATGCAAAGGCATGCGAGCTGTAAAGGAGTGCATGCAAAGCAGATCAGACCTGCCCATTAGAGGAGTAAGACTGCAGATGAGGGTCCTCACAGGAGAGCCAGTGCGGTCCCCGAATGCTAACGCTGCGTTCTCAGGGGCCGCCTCTCCCTGTCACCTCCCCGCCCTCCTGCTTGGACCTCCCACTGTATCTTAGTGGAAAGAGTGGGAAACTAAGGGAGGGCTGAAGCAGGAGGGTTGCAAGTCGGAGCCCAGCCTGAGCAATTCAGCAGTGTACACAGGGCCTCTAAAGGGGTAAAATGATGGAGAGGAGCTCTGCAGGGCCTTCAACCCCCAGCGGCAGAAAAGCCAGGAAGACGTCCACAGCCTTTGTCTCTCATCACCCTGACGTTTGAAGAGGGGAAGTATGTCCATGTTATGTAAATCATTTCTCATGAAACTCGGGCTCTGGCTTTTGCATCTGTGTATTTATGGCTCTTTCCTGAGGCACTGGTTGTGAAATAGTGGCTTTTCTGTCCTTCCTTTTGGGGAGGGTACCTGGGATTGAACTCGGGACTTTGTGCTTGCGAGGCAGGCGTGGCGCCAGCGTTCCTCTTCTGCAGCGGAGTTGATAGATGCCCTCTTGTACGGAAGCTCTTACCTGTGTTATTCTGTGGACTGTAATTCTTTACAGTTTACTTTCATGCTTGTATGTGACCAGCAGGGCAAGGCCCTCTGCCACGGCTCTCGTGTCCTTTTCACACATCTCCCTTATGCTTTCATAGGTTTGATTTCTAGGAGATGCTCCAGGCTCATTTTGTTTTCCCAGAAACCATCATTGGACATCATTTCAAAAAGCAAAGGGCCATACCTTCCATTGTTATGAACTGTCTGTTCTTGTGTTTAGCCTATTTTTCTAGAGGGCATTTGGTCTTTTTCCTTGGCTTTTAAGAATGGTTCGTATATTAAGAATAAACTTAGCTTATCCATGATACGTTGAGTAGGACGTGTTGAGTATTAAGAATATTAGCTTATCCATGATATGTTGAGTATGTTTTCTCCCAGTATTTTCAGACAGTACTGTTTTGATATTATTTTCTGTAATTAATGGTAGCGTTTTACTTCTCTGCACTATTTGAATAAGACCAAAATACATACATTTAACCATCATAATACAGTTCTTAACCCGTGGTGGTGCCCACACACCACCCGCTGTTACCCAAGTACTGTCCCCCAGTGCACAGTCCTTGCTGCTCTCTCCAGCCAGACGCAGGACGGTCCACTGTGATGGGGTCCCCGGGAAGTCCCCCAGCTTGGACTCCGCCCGCTCCAGCAGGATGCGCAGAGGCCGAGCCGAGCTGTGTGCCTCTCGCGTGTGTGCCCGGACATGTGCGTGTCGCATCTGATCTCCCTAGTCGCGATTTCCCGTTAGCGTGTGCTGACCCAGACGGCTCGCCCTGGTCAGGGGTCGGGAGCAGAGCCAAGTGGGCAGGGACGGTGACCCGGTAACTGGGAGAAGTGGCTGCTGGGAGGGCACAGGGCACAGGGCAGCCTCAGGCCACGTGGAGCGCACGGCCCCGGGCCACTGGGCTTCTGCTGGCTCGGTCCGGTCGGGCTCTGCCTGCGGCGCCTCTGGCCCTGTGAGGGCCTTCGTGTGGGGCCTGGGGCTGAGGGCCCGGGAAGCGGTAGCCGTCAGCAGTGCCAGTGCCGTGGGACACTGCGGGGCTTGGCCAGGGTGACCCGAAGTGCGAGTGACTTCCTGGGCCCTAGGAGACTTGGCTTTGTGCTGACAGAACAGCGTCCATCTCCCTCGGTACCGTTACTGTCTCGGAGCAGAACCGGCTCTCCCCGCGTGGGCCCCGGCTCCCCCTCAGGAGCCCTTTCTCACTCCGTGCCAAGTGCCAGGTTCCGGGCAGTGGGTGCAGTGGGTGAGGAAAACGGGAGAGGATCGGTAACGGGAGAGCCGGGCAGAGCTGCAGAGCGCGTGGGTGTAGCGTCACGTTCATTTCTCCTCCGCGCTCCGAGGTAAACGCTTTGATACGAGGAAACGGAGCACAGAAAGACGAGTCACTGCCCAGGGGCCTGGCGGTTGTAAGGCTCTGCTCCGTGAGATGGCTCCAGACGGACGGACAGGGGCCGTTTGTCCCGGATGCCGAGCAGCAGGCCCGCGAAGAGCTCCGTCTGGCTTTCACTGAGAGTCAGCGCTGGCGGCAGGATGCCTCCCCCTGCCCCTTTTGGTCTCACCCGTCTTTGTTTTCTGAAAATGTGGCTGGGCCCGCTTAGCATGCTGAGCAGAGCAGCCGGAGATGCGCAGAAGGGGTGCGGGCCGGCTAGATTTTTTATTAGTTTTTAAAAAAAAGACTTTTGAAGTCTTATTTCTCCCCTCAATAACAAGGGAAAAAAATAGTTTCTGTACAGTTAAAGTATTTCTAAGAGAAGTATAGAAACAGTAGGACCAAGAAGATCCGAGGAAGATTTCTTAAAATCTAACACTGTCCAGACATGAGGCTTGAGGCTGTTACAGATCAGCAAGACATAATTGCCTTCAAAAATAAGTGGAGTCACCAGCAGTTATTAAAGAGTGAACTGCAGATGGGGAAGTAGAGGATAACAGGAAGGAGAAAGCCATGGGCTGTTAAGGCAACAGCAGCGAGGCTGGCGTGCTTCGTCCTGAAGCCGGCGTTTCGCGTACTGTGACGTTCTTTTTCATGTTAGCAAGGTTTACGTAGCGTATTACCAGCAGAGCTACCTCATCATACCTTGGTTTTTCTTACGCTGTGACAGGAAAGACTGCTTATCCTCTTTTGAAAGAAGTGGGGCAGATGGTAGCATATCATCTCCTTAGGATTCGCTCTGTGACAGAACACTTGCCTCACGCGCTCACGGCCCAGGTTCAGTCCCTAGCACTGCCAAACAGAAGTAAAGAATATTTTCTGCCTGTCCACCCTTCTTTTGATGTCAGTATCTCTGGCTGAGTCGAGCGTGGCCTCGTTGCCACTTTCTTAGGGAACTGTGTGGCTGATTCTTGGATCCCGAGTTGGGACCCTCACTTCTGGCTGCCAGCGGCTCATCTCTGAATCCTGTTTTGTTTCAGGTCTCTGTCCTGGGGTGCCCCGACCCAGCGGTGCATGAGATCGCTTATCAGTACGGAAGAAACGTGGGGATCGCTTTCCAGGTGGGTGCGCCTCGCGAGCAGGTGGGCTGGGTGTCCGCACGCGGCGCTGCTCACACCCTTTCCCGTGCCAGCTGGTGGACGATGTGCTGGACTTCACCTCGGGCTCCGAAGAGATGGGCAAGCCCACGTCGGCCGACCTGAAGCTCGGTTTAGCCACTGGCCCTGTCTTGTTTGCTTGTCGGCAGGTAAGCTTTCCGACTGCCTCGGATACACGGCCTGGCCGTGAGGCAGGGAGGCGTCCGGGTAAGAGACCAGAGGTGTCGTGGCTGAGATGTTGGGCCAGTCACTTCGCCTCTCTCGGCCTTATCTGTGAGAGAGAAGACTGCAGGCGCCCTCCTGCAGCTCGCTCGAGGATCAGCTGAGAGAATACTTGTTATCGCGTAAGTTGTGAGGTGCTGTGTGCGTGTAAGGAAGCATTCTGATTATCTCGCCTGTTTTGGGCATTGGCAAGGTGATTAGTTTCCACGTCTTGATTGTAGGACTGGAATTTGTGGATGCCTCAAAGCCCCTTAAAAAGGCACAGGAAGCATCAAGGCCCTCCAAGCCTAAGAAATTCTGAGAAATTTCTTCAGTTGTAGAAGTTTAAAGGGACTGTTTGCTGCTCCGAGACAGGCCTGAAAAGGTCAAGAGGTCAGTGGAATGCGCTAGATTGGGGACCGGCGAGGAAGGAAAGGAGTAAAGCCACCTTCACGTTGCCCTTAACACGGACAGAAGGCCCAGGGGGGCATCGGGGGTGCTGCCGTGCCTCCCAGAGCAGGTGTGGGCACAGCCTGCCCTGGACCCTGGCCATGCTGCTTTTGGCTGTATCAGGTATCACTTGAAATAAGTGGGACATTAGCTAGTACCTGGACTTGCTTTAAAAAAGACTTTCATCTTAGTGGCATTTAATTCGTTATTTAGCAAAGTATAAAGATGTTCATCACCATACCCTGAAATTAAAAACCAGCTTTTCGATCCCTCACATTTTGCCTGTTCTTAGAACTTGCAAAGAGTAAGTCTCACCTTCTGCTGCAGAACTCAGTGCTTCTATTTTGATACAGAAACCAGTGGCCTTGCCTTTAATTAGTGTCTGATGGGCCCAAGGAGAGCTCATCTCCCCCACCTAGCAGCGCTGTCACCCCCGGGAGGCTGGTGTCCTGCGTGGCAGGGCTGTAGGAGAGGGCGTGCATGGCCGCCTCTGTCCTCGAATTGTGAGGCTGAGACTGAGAAGTGAGAGGTGTGCTTGAGTTGTGCCAAATGTGGTGGTTTGAGTGAACTTTTTGTCTTACCCTAAACCCACGTGAGAAAATGAGAAGCCGTTTATCTGTAAAGGCGTGTGCTGTGCTACAACCACAAACGCACAGTGAAGGCCTGAGTGTGCCGAAAGGCAGCTGGCTCAGGAGAACCCCATTTAGGTAGGCCCTGAAATCAGTGGTTGGGAGAAATTTTTGGTTGCTAGACTTTTAGCAATCTCAAGTATAAATACTTGCTATGATGATGGTTGAGAATGGTGTGACCTCTTGTGAACGTACTTCAGAAATTAATTTGCTGTCTTCTGCACAAAGGAGTAAGGGCTCGTGCTGCCTTCAGATGTCATGGGGCAAAGCAAAGCGGGGTGGGGTGAGTGGACCCCGCCACAGAGCGGTCTGTCGGATCCACGGTAGGTGGGGAAATGCAGAGCGGAGGGATGGGACACGGAGAAGGAACTGGGAAACCACAGCTGTGCGCAACCTTGGGAAACCCCCGCGTCATACGCGTCTGCTCACTCAGGCTCAGCAGACGGCACTTTTCTCATCTGCCCGTAAAGCAGTGGGAGGGGGAGGCACAGTGCAGCCGCGGAAAAGGGACAGCAGGAAATGACTCTGGATAGGACTCATTTCAGACCGATTCTTTTTTTTTTGTCTTGTGGCACATGGGCCAAAAGTTAGTCAAATATGTATTTATAGTTACACAAATAAGTATTTGTAAGTCATTTCAAATAAAACAGCAAGTTTAAGCTCTACTGGGGATTACACTGTCAAAAAAGGGATTCTTAGCAAGGCATTTGCCAAGGTTTATTGGAAGTAAAATTTTGGGTAAAGCAAGTTCCAAAAATAACTTAATATGTAGTGTATCTTAAGAAAAATGTGTTCTTTTTAATTTCTAAAGGATTCTTTCATACATCATATCTGACCTTACAATTCCTCTTTGTAGTAGCTATTATGATGTCTGTTCTACAAATAAGATGCTGATGCCCAAGTCGGGCCAAAATTAAACATCTGGTAAATGGCACAGAAAGCAACTGACTGTTCGCAAGTGTGCCAAGGCCGGCATTCGTTTGCTGTCCTGTGTGTGGTCACTGCCCTGCCCAGCCTGTCCCGTGGGTAATGAGTTTTGTTTGATTAGAAGCCTACACTTTCTTCTCTGACCTGACGGAGCCTCACGGGAGCCGGACTGGCCGTCTTGGGGAACTGCCTTTTTACTTGGCGAGGGAAATTGTCCTCAAAGTTTTTGACATCTTCCTGGAGGGAGGCATTTCTTGGCCGATAGCTGTGGCACAGGGTGCCTGAGAAAAGTAGAGCGCTTGCTTCATGCCATCGTGAAGCCTGTGTTGAGGCCTTTTTTTCGCAGGGCTAAGAAAAGTTTCAGGATTTCTGGAGAGGTGGCAGTGTCCTCTGTGTGTGTGTGTGTGTGTTGTACTTTTAAGTACAAAATCTCATGTTAAATCTTTCAAGAATGTATTGATCAGATCTTACAAGCTTTAGAAGAAACAGAATGGAAGTGGTATTCTTTGGTGAGGCTACACTGGTTTTCAAGATCTTTTGAAAAACTTTCTCTTCTGCTTCTCTCTTTGCTAATAGACGTAAATGTCAGCCTGCAGCCGTATTTCTCACTGCCGTCACCAGCCCCTGCACCAGCTGCACGAGCATATGCTATTGTGACAGGCGGGTGCCTTAGTGACCGCTTCTGTTTGGGTAAACTCACTCCCGTTTACTGAGTACCTTTGTGGTTCTGTTTGTGGATGGATTTCACAGATGGAGAATCTGATTCACTCGCAGGTTGTTTTCCTCCTCTCAGAAACAGCCTGAGCTAACAAAAATGTTATATTTCTCACTAAATCTGCAGTTGTCCTTCCTGTTTCTTCACATGCCACAGTAAGGGATGTGGATGTCCCCCCGGAAGTTTTTTTACACTTGCATATTAAAACTCCACAGGCTCAATGCACGTTTTATTTCAAATTTTGCTTTCTTGATGCATTTTATGGTAAAGATCAACACATTTTGCCACACTGAACAGGGTCATTTTACTTGAACAGGGTCATTTTACTGGGTGCCCAGGACATGGTCATACGAGCTGTGAAGATAGTACTGGAATGTACCTGGTGTGGCTTTCTTGATATGTTTCTGTTAAAGCTTATTTATTGGTACATTTGAGCTATACAGTACAGTTCCATTCATCACTGGGATCTCGTACCTTTACATGACAGGTCTTGGTTCTCATTTTTTCCCCTTGTCCTTGCCCTCCCCTCACCCCCTCCCCTCCCACCCCTATTTACAAAGACTGTTTCCATTTTTTCCCTTTTCCCTTGTTTCCTTTCCCCTACACCTTTAGCTCTTTTCTGCTTCACATTATCAGTTATACAGTTTGAATCTTAGTTATAGTTTTTCACAGCAGAGAAACTATTCAGTATTTACACGTGTCTGGCCTCAAGGTCCATCCATTTTCCTATGACTAATTTCTCATTGTCCAGTCTCCAGTTGATGGGCAATTGGGCTGTTTCCAAGTTTTAGCTATTACAAACTGTGCTGCCATAAACATGGGTTGTTTTAATTCTTCTGGGTAGATACCCAGCAGAGGGATGGCTGGGTCAAATGGAACCTGTATTCCTAGCTCTTTGAGGTATCTCCATGTTGATTTCCACAGTGGTTGCACCACTCTGCACTCCCACCAACAGCTCCACCAGCATTTGTTACTGATTTCTTGATAGCGGCGTGATTTTCATTTAAGAACTAACCAGTTGCCGGCTGTTTAAATTGTGAGAAGGGACCGGCAAGTGCAAGGTCCTGAGTTCCATCCCTGGTACAATCATCATCATCATCCTCTAAGAATGTTAGCAGTCTCTGGATGTTAAAACTAACGAATTAAGTCAAAGACTGGCTGAAGGACACCACGGGGCAGAGAGAAGGCGCTAGGACAGAGGCCTCACTACAGGAAGCAGCATGGCATATTTGAAGGATAGAAAGGTCAGATGGCAGGACCGCAGTATGTGTTTGGAGAGGACAGGAGAGGAGTACATGTTCTGACATAGCTTCCCCTGAAAAGAACATTCTTGCATGCCCATTTCTTTCTTCCAGAATTACTAAAACCATGGAGATGGTTATAGGACAACAACTTATTTCATCCTTCAGGCTCACTTCCAGGGAAAAACTGGCAAGTGCTGTAAGCAAGCACTGATGTGTCCAAGACCAAACACACCCCACCTCTTATTCCACAGAACTACAGACTGTTAGAAATCAAGGGTTTCAGATCATGAGACAGATGAGGAGGCTGATACGGAACTCATCCAGCTGTGGCTGCTGGTGGCCGAATCAGGACTAGGGCTTGCATCTAGGAAGTGAAGTGACTTGCTGTCCTAGTTCCCTGTTAGTGGTGGCAATTCGAAATAGTTACTAAGTACTGTGAAATACAAATTTCATCTTTAACCTTGTACCTCTTTCAGCTTAATTCTGGTCTCTTTCAGCACTCAGTAATTCTTTGCATCTGCTGCACATTAAGAATACCTGGGAAGTTTTAAAAGCCCTGATACCCAAGCTAAATCTTAAGCCAGCATAATCAAAACAGAGTGTATCTTAGCCTCCTGGATGAACATAACATCTGGCAGCCCTGCTCTGGAGCTCTGATGTTCACTCTGCCCTCATCTCAGGAGCTTCCTGTGCCCCTCATCCTAGGCCAGTGGTTCTCAAAAGGGAATGAAGCAGAGGCACCTGGGAATTTGTTAGCGATCCATGACTGGACTCTACCCTACCAAACGTGGGGGTACACTCATGCATCAGAGTTTCCTGAGCAGCAAAGTCAAATGAGATTTTGGAGGTACTCCTTGGGCCCACACACTGGATGTCTCTTCTAGCTCAGCTTTAACTGCTACATTTATGGCTCCCCAGTAATCCAGACGTTAAGCCATCTTTTGGGGTTTTTTAAAATTGTTATTTCCTGTTGTTACAAACTACTACGAGAATACTTAGTTCTTCTAAGAATAATAAATAAATTTCCTTTCTTTATGGTTAGTTCCCAGACATGAATGCTATGATAATGAGACGGTTCAGTTCACCTGGAGACGTGGACAGAGCTCGACAATATGTATTACAGGTAGGATTACTTGTAAAAGAAAAAGTTAGCATCGGGTACAGTGTGACAGCTCTTTAACCAACGCATATTGTAACGTTAGCTAAAAATTAAATTTCAGACAGACTAAATGTGGTCTTTTTATCTGACAGAGCTTTTTTCCTCATTTTTAATAAATTCACTTTTCCTCTACAGTCTATAGTACTGCCCAAAGATTTTAACTGCCCTTGGGCAAGACTGGCATATTAATATTTTTTTCCTGAACCAGTCTCCTCCACGTCCATCAGTAACACTGCTGCACCCTCATGCACCCAGAGGGGCTAGCTTAGTCTACCCTCATCCGGACTACAACTAGGCCATTACAATACAATGGTCTACTCATCAATTTTAGTCCATCCAATGAAACTGTTATAAAGGAACTAAAGAAAGGGAGAACTACTTAACTCTGTTCAGGAACCAGATGTTTGTTTTAAGATATTTTGCCATATATTTTCTCAACTTTTCTTTAAAAACAAGATCTTTTTATGTAGTTTCAGTTGGGAGACTATGTTTTGAGAAGGAGCTGTTTCAAATTCAGTCATCTGAAGGCTACAGATTTAGTAAATCGAGTAAACAAATGTTAGTAATTGTATGTGGTCTAAGACGCACATTCCATGTTAACACTTGGAAGAATTGAAAATAACCAAAACCCCTTCAACAGGAGATACTTCTGTTCTAAGTAGCTACTGTTATGTAATATACTTTACAAGAGGGTGGTTTGGCAGGATTACAAAAACACACTTTGAGATGGTACTGTAGCCTGTAAAGAACCCTGGAGAGAGGTTCTGGTTTCAGAAAGAACATGACCAGCATCCTGCAGTCTCTGCGGGGCACTGGTTCCAAGGTCTCCCACAGGTACCCAAATCCATGGGTGGTAAAAGCTCTTACAGAGTGGGCCATCTGCATGTACCCATCACACATCAGCTCAGATGACTTGCCACAACCCCCAACACTGAATGCTGCATCAGGGTACGGTCTAAGGAATGATGACAAGAAAGAAAAGATGGCTCAGTAGACACAATACACCCCACCCCGATACTGGGGATCAAACTCAGGACCTTGCGCTTGCAAGGCAGGCACGGTGCCACTGAGCTAAATCCCCAGCCCCCACAGTTTTTAAAATACTGGTTTCAACCTCTGGTCAAACACATGGTTACACAGAGTCAAAAGGCTGGAACAAGAACAAGAAATGGACTGAAAATTATTCCCTCCCTCTTAGATAAAATATTGAAATACTGTACCAGCAGTAGTTCAAAATATGGTGCTTTCGTTTGCTGCCTTTCTGTGCCAGAAGCCTGCCTCCTCTGGCTTGGCGAAGCAAGCATAGCCAGAAAAGCACTCGGGGATAAAATCCATAGGAATGTTCTCCAAACAGGTTCTCCAAAGGCCTCTTAATTGTAGTGCCCTCTATCCTCCAGCTTTTAGACACTGTTCCTAATTAAATATGAATGGACAATTCATTATCACTAAAGAGTTATTTAAAGCTTGCTAAACAAAAGAAACCAGCATAAATAGAAATAAAGATTGAAAAATATAAATAGGAAGACTAAAAAATACAGCATTCATAAGAACAGACTCGTAAGAAACTGTAAATGACTAAAAAACTAAAGAAGAGCTACAACAAAAATTTCAGGAAGAGATCAAACTGGTCATCTACTCAAGGAAAAGATGTTAGAACTAGCGCAGTGTGTAGAACACAACGGATACCGTGGGCAAGGCCTTCTCAGTGATGACCAAGAAACATTTCAAATCTAGAATTCGATACTCGGTTAAATCATCCGTTAAGTCTTGGAAATCTTATCACACAGAAGGACTGAAAAGTTGGCTTCCCATACCTATTTTCTGGGTAAGTTATTTACCAGTGTACTTCAGCAAAGTGTATGGAGACAAGAAAGGCAGGCCTCTGTATGAAAAGGCATGGCCATTAAAATATGTCATACTTTGAACACCTAACAGTATAGAAAACTAGAAGCTTTTCAACCATGTAGATGTATTTTGTAAATGTAAATGACAGTGGAATCACAATCCAAGAGAAAGAAATAAAATTATACTGTAATTATACACTGACTTCATTCCAGTGTTTTTAACATAGTAGAAATAAGCATTTTATTCACATCCAGCTTTTAGAAAGAACCAACATTAAAAACACAGTTACAGAATAGAACACAAATGCCTACAATATAACAGCACAGGTAAGGACAGGAGCCGGATACCCTCATCTGACAAAGACAGTTGATGCTATACCATGACAAAGGTAATTAACGAGAACTACAGACTGCAACGTGACCATCAAACTAGGCACAGTGTGAGTGTGCAAATCATCCACAGACAATAGCTAAACTGATGCTGAGAAATGACAAGGCTAGTGCATTCGGGAGAAAGGAACTGTTGAGTTTCATCACAAGCCCTCTATTGAAAATACTTTGTTAGTTTCAAAATGTCCCCTAAAAAAAATTCTGTGAAGTACATTTTTCTTTTCTTGTGCATGTGGTACTGGGGACTGAATTTAGGGCGTTTGCACTAGGCCACATGCCCAGCCCCGCTGGGTATGGGCGCATGAGCTCTTGCCTCAGCTTCCCAAAATGCTGGGATTTCAGAAGTAGTATAACTATACCCTGGCAGAACTCTGAAAAACTCAAGTTAAAAAAAAAAAAAAAAAAAAA
>NW_022900949.1:18066192-18069171 GCF_012274545.1 Fukomys damarensis | reverse complement strand
CAATCCCCGGGAAATCCAAAAAAACCAAATTAAAAAAAAAAAAAAAAAAAAAGCTACTTGATATTGAGTTTCTCTGTATGCTAATAAAAACTTGCTTAAATCGAAAAATAAGACTATAGCTGGAAAGAAAACGTCAGAAACATAGTTTGGCTGTTGAACCGCATGACTCACCTTCAGCTCATCTGACTTCAGCAGTTGAGTCAATCCATCGTGGCCGGAACCCAAGAGAGTCCACCCAATCCTGATGTCTGTCTGTTCTCTACCCAGAGCGACGGGGTGCAGCAGACAACCTACCTCGCCCAGCAGTACTGCCACCGAGCAGTACGGGAGATCAGTAAACTCCGGCCGTCCCCAGAGAGAGATGCCCTCATTCAGCTTTCGGAAATCGTACTCACAAGAGAGAAATGAAGACTCTTTCTCTTCTTTCTGGCAGCTATCTTACCAGACTGTGCCTAAAAAATCTGGGGAATACACTTTGTTTGCTTCAAGTGCAGACAACCAAAAATCCTTTTGAAAAAATAATGTCAACCTTATTGTTGGGCAGTTTTTTTTTTTATTAGCAAAGTTTTTCAGAAAACTTTAAAAATGTAATTAAATCACCTGAATCTGTCACTGTAGTCTAATCAAGGTTTCTTGATGATTATGTGTGGTATTGTTTACATGGTTAATACCACATGTGAAGCCATTGCACAAATAAATAATCGATGTCAATGTTAAAATTCAGTTGGCTTGCTTGTCTTGTTTCATTCACCTTAAGAATCAGGTCAGGAAATTGTGAAGTCTGCACCTAAATCCACATTAGTTATATTTTAATGATATCCAAAATTTCATATAGGAGAATGGTTTATTATAAAAGATTGTACATAAAATTTAGACAACAGGTTATATACAAATTAAGAGAACATTCAACTTGAAAAGGAAGTTAGGTAGCTGACACTAATGATACTTTGTTTAAAATTAAAGGCAAAATGCATATGAAACAGTCACATTGATTTGGTGACAATAAATGGTCTTTAATTTTCAGAAATGTTTTGCACTAGTCTCACCATTCACTATGCTGTTTTTAAGTCTGCAACGCCCAGTACATAACTGAAATTTGAAATCCAAATAAATCCTCAATACACAGAGACCCACCCTGGAATGCTCTAATATCCTAAGCAATATTGAATTATACACAAGATAAAAAAAGAAAACATCCCTCTAACTCTCTTAAATTAAAAGGAGACACAAAGTGCATGTGTTGCAGTCCAATTATGTCAAAAGACTACAGATCTGTTGGCTGAGTATCTCTCTCTGTTCACTACGATGATTCATCTTTCCCAATTTTAAAAGCTTAATGTTGCTAGTGCCAGGCAATAGATTAAAACAGTGCCTACTCACAGATTAATGGCATCCACTTTCACACTACGTAAAAGATGCCTGTAAGTTCCTTTTGTTGAACCAGTGTACAACCGTCCACTGAAAAACTGAAGAACATGGCAGTATTTCAGAATTTTACCTACAGAATGATGTACATACATACTTTGAAATATTTTCTTAGTTTGAAAAGTTACTTTCAAAAAGGAATTCAGTAGACTGACTTGACTTGTAAGTAAATCATCTTAGAAATCTGCGAAAATCCATCACATTGCTATTGGGACACACTTAGAGATAAAGCTAAAATTTTTTTCCAAGTTAATATATTGAGAAAATAGAACCATTAATTCTGCAATAAATCAGTTTTTGTATTTTTAAAAGCAAACCAGTGAAGGAAAGGACAAGAACCTTTGGTTTACTTTTGTATATTTATGAATGGAAAAATTTATGATGCAAATTCACTCATTAAAAAACTCAGGTACAAATTACAACATGACAAATAATCCTTTTTGTTTCACATGGAGACCTTAGCAACTCACCTAATGTGAGCACTCCAGAAAGTAGTACACAAATTGGAAGCATCATGGAATTTTTAAGTCTATTTCAATACGTAAATTTTTATGCATGCTTTAAACAAACAGTTTTTAAAAATGAGAGAATCTAAACAAAAAGTATGACCAGCACCAGCATTTAAGTTTTCTGATTTAAATATTAGTCTGCCATAGTATTAGTAACCATGCTGCACTGAAACATGTAATGGTACACTCTGAATCATGATTTGTTAAATATTATACCCCACTTCCCCAGAATATTTAGGCTGGCCATAAAGTTAACAATGTGTAAGTATATAAGCATAACCGTTTATGGGCAGCCTCTGGTATAAACTGCTGGTGAGCAATACACAAACTGCCACAAAGATCTACACTTCCAGGTAGACATTCAGATATACCAGTAAACAGCAAGTCCTGAAGACAGGGGCACATGGTAAAACATTAAGACGGACTGTTAACCATAATCGTCCACAGTATGGCTGAGTAATAAGAATCTACTTTAAAAGCAAAAAAAACCCCAAAACAAAATAACAACATTAATCGGTATAGTGCATGATTGATTCAACATAGTTCCCGGGGAAGAGACCAGTCACTCGGTTGCAGACTCCTTCATACCAGCCGTCATCGTTCTTCTTTATCACGTAAATGATTGCGCCCTCCATGAACGACAGCTCGTCATCCTTGTCTTTTGTATAATCATATATTGCAACAACTATGGAGGAGATAATGAAACATCGCATGAGTGTCTACATCTAGATTTAAATGAATTTCTGATGATCATGCAATTAAATCTACAGTGTAACAAAACGAAATGTTCTTATGAAGATTCTTAATTCTTACATCAGAATAGACGGGTCAGTGAGCCACAGAAACACAGCACCCAGTGTTTTCCAGGGTTCTTAAATTCCGTGATTAGGTGTTACACTTTGCATCAGTTCTATGGTGAGGGATGGTACCTTACCCTTTTCGATGTAATTCTTGGGGGCCCAGGCAGGATCCCCATCCGCGTATGGATCATTATACTGGACTACCGCTGCCTCCTCGTCTTCATAGTCCACTGGGGGAGGGGGCG
>NW_022900949.1:18050341-18066146 GCF_012274545.1 Fukomys damarensis | reverse complement strand
CTGAAACGATTTAGACAATATGGATCAGAAATTAGTCTACATGGAGATGTACAGATCAACAGAATGTAATGAAACAACTTCTACACAGCATGCACTACAGTAAAACATGCAATTATCAGAAATAAGTCTGGTGTGTTAAAGTTTATGCTACTTATAATACTGCAATATTAAAATGGCTAAATAAGAATATCAAGAAATACTAAAAATCAATGAATGCAAGGGGTTAGGAAAGGAAACAATGTCTCTTTATAAAGATTATAGAAGTTTTCTTATTCCAAAGTTCAAGTCAAGAAAAATGTCACTCTTTAAGTCTAGCTAGCTGCCTAAAATAAAAGCTTATTCATATTTGTATCTGAACTATAGTAAATGTTACTACATTAACCATCTGACAGCTTTTTGTTGAATTCACTCACGCTCCTGGTTTTGGCCTGCTACTAGTTTCAGTGACCTAGAAAACTGAAGTCTCAAGTGGGCATATTGTTATTGTTTGTAATAACTGAAACAAAGTTGGTAGTGTCAGTTCTGCTTCTGTATTTAGATTTCCTACTATACTATTTAAATTTAACAAGAAAAATTAAAATTTCCAGCTAGTAGAAAAATCTGAGTATTTTTAGATATTTATTTATATTCATAATTTTTAATAGGGAAAAGCGAAGATTTTTATTTTATTTTATTTTTTATTTTTTGGTTCTGGGGATTGAACTCGGGTCCTTGTGCTTGCAAGGCAGGCACTGAACCGCTGAGCTAAATCCCCAGCCCTGCGAAGATTTTGCATTACTGCTAGTAAAACAGAAGCATGAGATGAGGGAAAGACTACATCCTAAACAAGGATCCACTTTTCTAAGAATACAAGCACAATTAAGATTTAAACATAAAGTGTGGAGGGAAAATGTAATAATAAAAAACAAAAAAGAACTTTAACATTAAACAAAACAATGAGTCATACTTCAAATTCTGAATGGCCGTGGTAAATGTGTATTTGTGCTTTTAAGTAAACCAAAGTGTTCACAGTGAAATGGGAAAGCAATGAATTGTTTTGGCTGAACTATTAAATGATACTAAGTAATAAGTGCCCCGATATTAAGGAATTTGAAATACAAATAATGCTTACATTTCTGACCTACATATTTCTTTAAAAGTTCAAAAACTAAATGAAAAAAATGTATACAAAATGATACAGGTTTTTAAATTTGACTTCACCCGACTTGGAAGACTGTGCTAAAATTCTAACCAAGAGGTTCAGACTTTAAACATTTGCAAATAACAGGCCTACTTCCATAACTCTCTGGGGGATAAAAGGGTGATTAAAGACAAAGTCTGGGTGGTGGCATTCACTCCAATAGCTGCCCAAGAGATGTGCAGTTTATTTTTCTACAACAGGAACGTACTCATTTTATCCTTTGCCCATACCTACCTACCGACTTACTTTTTTGTTTGTTTGTTTTTGTTACCGGGGATCGAACTTAGGACCTTGCGCTTGAGAGGCAGGCGGCACCAACTGAGCTAATTCCCCGGCCCTGCCCATACGTTTGTAATACTGAAGAAACAAAAATGTGCATGAATCCATCCCCGTGTCAAATAGCCACAGCTCGTGTCCTTAACTTGGCTTAATAGGTAAATCACACATATTTGCCTACACTGCCACCGCTCTTGATTTATATACAACTTAACTAGCTCACTGTTTTCACACAAATGTCTTTATGTCCAAATATTATAAATCAACAATAGCTTATTTTTACATTATGGCAGGAGTTTTGTCAATCTGTTGCTCTGCATAATGCTACATATAGCACTATGCAAATTTAATTTACAAAGGCTTTCTGATATTAATTATAAAGGAATGTTAACATGTTGCTGACTTAGGGGGCTCATTTTAAACCAAAACACTTATTCATAATAAATTAGTAAGTTAAACACTACATGCATTTATATCACCCCCTTTGAGACCCAAAGAAAGTGGCTATCTTGAAGACAGAAACTTTGTTCTTCAAAAACCACTTCAAGTGCCGACAAAGTTTATTCTCAACTTTCTTAACTTGATTTCCATGAAAATACATGCCAAATAAACTTGGAGAATTTGTGATGTAAATAATAACTTACTCAAATTCATATGTTTGGTAAAAATAACTGAAATAGTTGCATCGAGGGCCTTTTAGCAGTGAGCATCGATGCTTGGAATAATGTACATGAATACTGGATCTTTATTCAAACAAGTTACCACATAGTCTATGACCCTGGCCCCATAATACCCCTGTCAATTATGGCTATTTTAAATTATCTCCTAATAAGTCTTAACAATGCAGCAATTCAATAAGCTGAAGTGGCTTGTGGCTTAGTTTTTACCCTAATTCCTTATTTTTAAAATATAAGTCACTTATTTTTAAATGTTTGAGGAGAAGTGTTTTCAAGTAGCAGTTAATACTTAGTAAGAAAGGGTTACACACTGAAATTTTAACATTTTGAAACTACAGTGTTTTATAAGAAATCCAGAGATATCACTTCCTGAAGGCAAGGACTCTGCCTTAACTATCTGTGTTCTTCCCAGAGCCTAGCACCTAACACTGAATAAATGAATACTTGACTTATAAAAGGGAAAGAATGGGAAGAACACAACAGAGCAGCAAAAGCTGCCACAACGTGTTCTGAAAGGCTGGTCACAGATGTGACCCATGTGCTCAAACTGTTCTGAAACTTAATGGACAGGTCCCAAATTAGAACTAGGCCACTGTTCCATTTTCATTTCAGCAGGTTTTTTGTTTTGTTTTGTTTCCTTTTTTTGAGACAGGGTCTCACTATGTAGTTGAGACTGACCTGGAACTCACTATGCAGCCCAAGCTGGTCTCGAACTCACAGCGATCCTCGTGCCTCAGCCTCCCGAGTGCTGGGATTACAGGCGTGCACCACCATGCCCGGCTCAGCAGTGTTTTTTGGCATTAACACAATTCAGTATTTTTCTTTTCACTATCCAACATTCACTGTGATCATGAAGGTAGGATTATGTATCTTCTGGAACCTCAGAATTAATCAGGCAGTTATATAAACTAGTCTGTCCTAAGTAAAGCCTTAAACAAGTGACAAAAATCATTAAATCTGATCTTCAGTCAGAGATGACCTAAAAAAGCTGACAGATTTACATATTGAGAAATAAAGTGTAGCCAAAATACGAAGTCAGGCCTACATTCCTTATCACTCACTATGAAACAGAACGCATGAATGTAAGTTACTTATTACAGAGTTATTCTTAACAGTGGACCTTTCTCTGGGTTCAAAATCATTTATATATACAGATTTGAGGCCACATATTTTCCCCTAAATTTTAAAAAATAATTGCAGGGGGAAAATCCACCAGTTTCCTAATAAATTTAATCTCAAAATGTGATTCTATCTTGATAAATGTGTTAGAAGAGAAAATGTTTTCTAATTCTCTTATAACTTACAAGTAGAAATTTCCATACAATATATATTATGCAAAGGTCAGATCTTAGGTTTCAGATCATGTGTATACTTAAGAAACGCACAGGGTCAGTATCATGCACACAGAGAAAAGCTGAAGACCGTGCTCTCCAGTTTCAATAACATATCTGCACTTATTTTCAGTTAAGATTAGCTTCTCAACAGAAGAAAGACGATGACTCATCACCATGCATGCTCTAAGGAGACAGCCCCTATCCTTCCATAGCTCAGTTTGCCCGAACTTACTGTTTTCCTGCACCCTGGCCACGAAGCCTGTGAGAGGTATCTGTGGAGTCAACTGAGGCATAGGGGGTGGGGGTGGAGCAATAGAAACTGGTGGCAACAACACAGTATGGGGGAAGTGAAACAGATAAAGGAAAGAAAAGGAAACAAACAAAAAGCAGAAGTCAGTTACAAGGACCACAAACATGAGTATGCAAAGAACAGTCTGCAAATGAAACAAAACAAAACAAAACAAAAAACAAAACAAATCCTGAAGAACTTTCTTCAAGTTCATGTTCCCCAAGCAAACCTAAAGTCAGGTGTGCTTAAGCCAGCTGGCTCAATGCATAAAAGAACAAATACCCTTAATTTAATCCTAATGTCATATTATTTGGGGAAATTTTAAAATCACCATTATACTCAATTTAGTGCAATGCAATTTTCAAATTCTAAAAAAGACTTCCAAAATACGTAACAATGAGATACCTACAGAGGTTTCCAGAATGCTTTATTTTTGTTGTGACTATAAAGTAACAGCTTTGTCTAGCTTTTGTTGTAAAGTAGAACCAAAATAAATAAAACAAATAAAATATGTACAAATAAATATATTAATCAGGTTTCCTTTTAAGTAATAGTTCGTATTATGTATTTAGATTTACACACAGCTTTCCAGTAGAACCGCTCATTAGCAAAACATGATTATGTTTTAAATTGGCAGTTTTATTTTTAAAGATATTGCTAATGAGTAAGAATGCTCCATATTCCATGTTAATTATTGAGAGTTTCATGGAATCAGGTATCACAAGGATGACCTTTTTACCACTGTTTTGAAAAAAAGGAAACCTGATGAGTAAATTAAAATGTGCAGTTAATTTGCATTAATTTCTAATATCACTGGCTAGCTGGAAACATATTCAGACTTCTTCAAGGAAAGAACATAATTTATAGGAAACCCATGGCAAATGCTTATCTGGACAGCCAGTGTTTTTAAAACTGTAATATAAATTAGAAATAAACATCATATATTTACTACTTTTTCTCCTTTTAATAAGATAGTAATTGCCAAAGATGACTCGGAAAAATTAAGACCAGATGGCAATATTCAGTTTACCAGTAGTCACCAATAAGTGACGGTACTGGTTTTCAAGAATCATTCTATAGAAAGTTGTTTAATTAATCCAGTAGATGGTTTTGGTGGTAAGCATAAAAACTTGAAAGAAGTTCAGGGTTCCAAGAAGCAACAACTTAAAGCAGCATATGTGCACTTTTATTCTATGGTTAAAAATAATCAATTCACTAAGAAATTGGTCTTATTTACTCTGGTAAATACAAGTTTAAGGTGTTGATTTTTAAAAAATAATTCCCAGAAGCCTAAATCTTTTTAAAAGAAACCACCTTTGGTTACTAGCCATGCTGGTTAGTATGTAAAGAAAAACAAAATGCTGTGGAGATACTAATAATTAGCATCACACTTAGACAAAAGGGAAAGTATGCACATCAAAACACTAAAACATTTACATACTACTAAAACTACAATGCCAACAGTAACTCATATTGAAGGGTAACTAGACAAAACAATATATTTAAAATTTGAGGCCAAGTTTGCTTTCCGATATTTCAAAGAATGTAGTCATTTACTAATGAAAAGTGTCTTCTTCGCAAATAACTAAAGTATTGCTAAAACTACATACACATATATTGGGTGAAATAACCCTACTGGTGAAGTAACTTTTATCTAAGTGGGGAAAAGGAAAATAATGAACATAAAATAAAGATGACATCTAAAAATGTACAACATGAAAAAAATGAAAAGTTCATAAAACTGTGAGGTAAATTATTAATTTGTGGAATATTCAGATGCTAGCTACCTTGAAAATCAAAGGCCAGGAGAAATGTGAGGCAAAATTCTATTGGGTAAAGTTTAAAACTTCTTAGTAGCTTGAAGGAAAATTTTAGTTTGAAAAAGGTGGTATATATTTGGGATCTTTGTATTTTGACACTTCCACTAATGTAGTTTTCAATTTTTATGAGTTTTTGCTATAAAACAATGAATTTTTAACTTAAAATTTAAATGAATAAAACAATTTTCCCTATCTCTGCTTAAAATATGTACTCAGGTCATATATTATAAATTAAAAAAAAAAAAACTTAAACCAACCTCCGATGCAAACAGTGGAAGTACTCAGTGGTTCGTAAGAAAAATAACAGGATGCAGCTCTACAAAGCCACACAAAAGCTACATGGGAAAGCCTACTTTAATCTCTGCCTGGCAACCACAACCCCGAGCCAATGACAAATACTGGACAAGAAGTTCATTTTCCTTTTTTCCTTTTGCATTAAGCATCTTAACATGGAAACTGAACTTAATGACTGCCCTTAGCTACTCAACTCCCTATTATATGCTAAAAATATTTTCTCATCAGCTTTCAACACTGACTGCAATTAGTATTGAGATGTGCAGTTTTAGGTGAACAGAAAGAAATCAAAAGAAAATCCTTCCCACTGTTAGAATTATTCAAAGATAGTAATTAAGCAAGCATCACTAATGTTTTTAATTGGTTTCGAACTCATTACAGTGAAAGCTAATGGACTTAAAAGTGATAGCCAGCAATTTCAGTTTATTATTTTAAAGGTAAATTTTCATACTATTTATCTTTAATTTTACCATTCCACCAAACTATCACAGCATGCCAATAAAAATAAATTCACTTATTTCAGTGATTTTTGTTTCCCAGTGGTACTGTTGTAATGAAATAGCATATTACAACGTCAGTTAAGTTTTACTATACTAAGTATATTCAGTAAGTCTGAATTTTGGACAAATCACAAGCAATAACTTTTTTTTTTTTCTCCTTCTGGTACCAGGGATCGGACTCAGGAACTTGTGTTTGCAAGGCAGGTACAGTGCCACTGAGCTAAATTCAGGCCCAGCAATTACTCTTCGGGCTGGGCATGGTGGCACAGTCTTGTAGTCCCAGTACTACACAGGCTGACGCAGGAAGGATTGCTGCAAGTCCAAGGCCTGCCTGGACTACATGGTGAATTCATGGCTAGTCTGAACTACAGAGCAAGACCTTGTCTCAAGAAGAATTTTTTTAATGTTATGATTCAAGGACTGAAGTTCTAAACAAAAATAAACATGCAACAGCATGGCTTTAATTGCTGTCTATCACTGGCAAGAGTAATAGTTTCAAATAATTTCCTTCACAAGGAGCTCCACTGTTGCTGTATGCCTGCAAAACACAAGCTTACTTGAATTTTGAGAATAAAGTGGACCTCCATTAACATGAGGCTGAGCAGAAAACTGAGCCGTCACAGAGGGAGTTCGTCTGTATCCACCAGAAGATGTCGAAGAAGTGGTAGAGTTGTGCCGAGATATCTGCCTGGTCATTGTGCCATACTGGGAACCAGGAGCTGAGCCAGGGGCTGCTGGGAAGCATCAGTTAAAGGCAACCGACAGAGAGACTTAAGCATTTATAATCACCACAGGTGACAGATCAGAGTGGAGATTCTCAAAGCATTTATTACTTTGTAAAGTCCACCACAAAATAAAGAGACAAAGAAAGATAAAAATCAGGTTACCTCAAGTTAAAAGAAAACAAAACCAGCTAGTACTTGGAAAGCTAAAAAAGCCAACATGTAATCCCTTCAAAAAACAGCATAACCCCAACTGGTGTTTTGGTAATGCTACATGTAATTTTTGTGCATTTTGCAATGCTACATATAGTATCTGTGCATTTTACAGTTGGCTCTCTGTGGCCATAGGCTGCATGTCTACGGATCCATCCAACCTAATAAAAATATTCAAAAAAAAAAACCCACCAAAAACAGAATCCATACTGAACATTTAGACGTTTTCCATGTCCTTATTCCCTGAACAACACATTGTATCAACTATGCACAGCATCTACATTACAATAAGTTTGATGAGTAATCTAGATTTAAATTACACCACGGGAGTGTATAGATGATATAAAAATAGAACGCCTTTCGTATAAGGCACTCAAGTGTGGGTTTGGGTATCTCTGCGGGTACTGGACAGGCTCCATGATAATGATGGTGATTGCACACAGGTTTTACAGGCAAACTGGCTCTGCAAACACCATAATGTACGGTGCAAAAATCTAAGTTTTCCAATGTATTCAAACCTGGTTTAAAAACGTCTTCCTCTCCATTGTCAAAATCTTTAGTTTTAATGCACAATAAAGTCTGGCTATATTAATATAAACTGTTAAGCCTACTTTCCATATTTAATAGTATTATAATTTTTAATGCATTGGTAGATACTAGTATCAATACATATGATAGTAAAACAATTTTAAAGTAAAATATACATTCTAGTTTCAAAATACTTATATTTATTGTGTAAGATTAGCAGGTTTTTCCATTTTGGGGGGTAACTGACAAAACCATTTTGGAAAATTTTTTGGATTCTATAAAATAAAGCATTTTTATGCAGCTGTGCTTAGACAACCTATTCTTTCTCCTAAGGAGACTTTTGTTTTCCTTTCTTATGTTCAAAGTAATTTTTTAAAGATTAATGCTTAAAGAAATAATATCTAAACTGAATCAAAGCATAGTATCATCTTTATCAACATTTGAAAAAGTTTCATATTTAAAGGATTAACAGAATTAAAACATCTTAAGTTAACAGAACTGACATTATCCTCCTTTACCACCAAGTACATTAAGAACCATCCTAGCTTATCTTCCTTCACCTGTCTCAGGGATAGTACCACAGTTGTGCATTAGGAGAGTAAGCAGGAAGTTAACTCCCAAGCCATAGCCAGTTGTCAATAATTTGAATCATGTACATACATACTAATATTCTAAGTAGAAACACATTAAAATACAAGCTTCTGTAAAAGTCTTCATGCATAAGAATTGTGGACAGATAGGTTTTCCAAGACAAGAGAGCTATTAAGTAAATCTTTAGCTATTTCTAATAGATAGCGGTAAAATATCTTTTCTACTTCTCTGACTTGTATAAAAAGTGTATAATGTCAGTAATTCTTCTTGATTCAAAACTGAAAACCAATTGTGTAGCAGTTCTAAACTATGCCTATTTTATTTACTTAAACATTTTACTATGAAGTAAATCATACACCAAAGGTATACGACTGACATATGATCATTCATATATATACATGTATTTGCGAGTGTGAAGAGTGCTGGATTCCAACTAAGCACTGTAGTATAGCTATGCATGGGAGTGTCAGGATTACCTCTGGAGATAAAGACATGGATGGAAGTCTCCTACCTAAGAACTGGAGAGTGAGAATGAAGTGTATGGCATGGATTTTTATGAGGGTGAGGTACAGTGTCGGATTCCAAGTTCCTTAGCATTGCAGTGTAGCTATGATGGGTAGTGTTTGGTTTGAGGTTAGGGTTAGGATGAGGTTAAAGTGTAGGAATAGAGTAGCAATTTCAATAACTGTGCACTGAACTAAGGAATGAAATATATATATTCACACACACACAGACACACACACACACACACACACATAACATTCATGTTCCCATACATATATGTATGTGTATATAAATTGTGTCTTTAAGGAAAATATATATTCACACACACACAGACACACACACACACACACACACATAACATTCATGTTCCCATACATATATGTATGTGTATATAAATTGTGTCTTTAAGGCAAGAATCCTGCCCAAGAAAGAGTATTAACAGTATCACTGAAGCTTGCTATGTGCCTCTCTCCTGAATTTCCAATCCCAACGGGTGTTAAAACATTCTTTCCTATACAGTTTTTACCACATATACTGTAATTAACTTAAATATATAGTTTTTACAAATGTATAAACTTTTACAATGGAATGAATCTGTGTGTCTTTAAGGCAAGAATCCTGCCCAAGAAAGAGTATTAACAGTATCACTGAAGCTTGCTATGTGCCTCTCTCCTGAATTTCCAATCCCAACGGGTGTTAAAACATTCTTTCCTATACAGTTTTTACCACATATACTGTAATTAACTTAAATATATAGTTTTTACAAATGTATAAACTTTTACAATGGAATGAATCTGTGTGTACCAGTATCGATGAATTGCTCTTCCCTTGATACTTTTTTAAGATTCAACTTCTGCTGCTCTTTGCATGTGAATATACAACAATTTATTTATTCTACTGCTGTGTGATGTTTTGGTTGCCTCCAGATTTGTGCCATTATGCTACTATTGCTGCTATGACTGTTGTTACATATGGTTTCCTGATCAGCATCTTACCACCAGTGTTTTTTATAAGACACATTCCTGGGCCCCATCTTCAGAGTTTTTAACTGAGTAGGTCTGGAATGAAATGGGATCTGGAAGCTTACATTTCTATCCAGTTCCTGGATGCTGATAATCTGGGAATGTCACTCTGAAAGCCAGTGCTCTAAAACGGGTTTTCCAAACTTTCTGGTTTTAGGGTCCATGCTTAGAAATTAAAAAACCTCAGGAGCTGGACATGGTGACACATGCCTGTTGTCCCAGCACTCGGAAGGCAGGAGGATAACCATGAGTTTGAGGCCAGACTGAACTACATATGAGGACCCAGTCTCAAACGAAACAAACGAAAAACCCTCCTCTCCCCCAAACGACCTGAAAATGCTTTTGCTGGTATGGGTTACAGCTGCAGATAATTACATGAAAAACTAAAAATGATTTATTTGTGAAATGCATGTATACACAAGTACATATTCTATTACCTATCAAAGCAATGTCTTGTAGCCTCTGGAAAATTCCACTGTATGTTTCTAGCAGAATAAGAATGAAGAAGATAAATAATGAATACAGTTTTTACCTCAAACTATATGAAAGGATCCTGGCAACCTTTAGGAGTCCCTTAACCATACTGTGAGAACTAGTGCTCAAAGGTGAAAATCTAGAAATGAAACTGAGAAGCCTAGGATAGGTACAACTTCAACTTGACTAGGTAAGAAATTATTTTACAAAAAGACTCCCAGCAGCTCTGTGCTTTCCTGTGGCCACCCATCCTCATCAACAATGCAAAAGTGGACGTCTACATCTCTACCTATGGAGTAGACAGAAAACAGAATTTCACCGTGGTTTTAATTTTAAAGTCCCCAATCACTGATTAGGCTGAATGTATTCTATTTTCATATTAGCATCCATCAACAACTCCTGCATCTGTGATCCCCTCTGCCCTTTCTTTGCAGGTACGCATCAATGCTTTGGATGGTGTTGCTGGGCAGCTTTATTCTCCTCTCAGCTGAAACTCGGCTCTCACTCTCACTCGACCTCCTTCCCTGTCCACACACACTGCTGCTATTTACTGCTAGGCTGCACGGCTTTTGTGCCAATTGTACACATGGAGCTACTTCTGTCCTCAGTCATGTCCTCCCCAACATGGGGAAAATTCAAATGTGTTTCACTGAAAAAACTTGCCTGACATTCTTTAGATCATAAAAACTGGGCTGCATCAGAGTTTTTCAGAGTATAAACTGCAGGACAGCATCAGAGCCCCATCACACATGATTTTCCTCTCTCTCCTCCTGCTCCAGTCCCCACCGTCACCCCAAGGTTTCAATGCTATTTATGCCAGGGAGTTCAGAATCAAGTCTCACCACAGGTGAGGGGATTATACTGCTTTTTTAAAAATGTGAATGGTCACTGCTACAAAAATCTAAACAAACAAGCAAAAAAAACACATTTAGTTGGTTATAAACCACACAAAGAAACATTTCATATTACAGAAAAGGTTATTTCACAGTTGTTTATACTATGTAAGCTCAGAGGACTTTCACCAGGAGAAATTAGTGTAAATTAATATTTTAACCACGGTTATTATCATCTACACCCTAATAACTATAAAAGCCAGCAGTCTATCAGCTACAGAGGAGCACTGTCATGAACCATGCACAGAAATGCCAACGGCTCCGCTGGGGTGCAGTCTCACCTATCACCGTGCTCACGGGGAGGAGGGCTGGCAGAGGTGGTGCTGGTGGAGCTCCAGGAGGGGGGGCACAAATGTTTTCTAATAAAACAGTTTATAATTCAGGTCAGAGTGCAACAAAAGAGCTAAGCATTCTGGGACAGCAGGAAAATACAATGTGTGGGAAAGAAGAAAAAAAGAAAGGAAACCCACATGTAAAGCATTAGGTAGAAGTGCCACTGAGCTTATAACTTCATTAACTAGAAAATATGTCTGCTTTTATTAGTAGCTTTTTCTCCTACAACAATATGCTTGAGAAACAGAATTTCTTTTCCTAACAGTTTTCATTATCATACTTTATTTTTAACTATGCATCTTAACACTATAGAAAGTTTGCATTTCATTTACAAAAAATCAGGGGCTAATACTTGTCACAGATATCTCAATTTGTATACTTTATAGAAAGTAAAAGGACTTTTCCCACTTGGGTCTCACTGCACATCAGTGTGCGCGACTGAAGTCCTGCTCTCCTAAGTGAGAAGTCGCACGACAAGCAAGCCCCACCACTGGAGCGCCGGCCTGCAAGGCGCCGTCTGCACTCTGAGACATGACGTGCCTGCCATAGCTTCCAACACCGCCCTGCTGTTGGAGGGATGAGTGTCACTCCTGCCTCCTGGCAAGACAAGTACTTCTAAAGCAAAACGGCCAGCAAGTTATTTAACAAAGCTATGACACAAGTACTGTACATACGGAGAAAAGAGCTGCAAAGTCTAATCTATAAATCAATCTATAAATATTGTTACTAACCTTTAACCGTAATCACAAATAACGGCTTTACCCAATATGACTAAATTACATCACCCTTTACAGTACCTAACACTCATCCATCTCTCCCCACGGAAGCACAGGTTAATAAATGACGCACCTGGCCCGGCAGTGGGTGGGGAAGGCGTGGGTACTGCGATGGGGGCGCCGGCGCTGCTGCTTCCGCTGTTCTCGCGACTTCCACTCCCCCCGCTGCTGCCACTGCACACGAAGGAACATGCGTGAGGAGGCGACGTTAGGGATTTTTTAAATTATAAAAACCAACCCAAGGCCTCGAACCACTCCTTGTATGGTGCGTGGTGCGTGCATGTGCACGCTGACCATTTTAAAGAATTACCAGCCTTTACCCTCATACGTGAAGTGGCTCTTGTATTTCACTCTACTTCTCAACATCTCAACCAAATAAACATAAAACAAAATTTATTTCTATATAATAAAAAGCTAAAAATAAAAACGTCATTCCTCAACCTAATAAAAGCTACATATGACAAATTCATAGCCAACATAGTAGTGGATGGGGAAAAACTGAAAACATTTTCCCTAAAATTAGGAACAAGAAAGGGATGCCCACTCTTAGGAATCCTATCAACACAGTCCTTGAAATTTTAGCTCGAGTAATGAGGCGACAGAAAGAAATAAAAGGGATACAAATTAAAAAGGGAACTGTCAAACTATCCCTTTTTCTGATAATATGAACCTATACTCATTTAGAAGATCCTAATGATTCCACCAAGGGGCTATTACATCTAAAAAACTCGGCAAAGCAGCAAGATACAAAATCAACATTTAAAACCTCAGAGCTGGGTGTTGTGGCACATGCCTGTAATCCCAGCACTTGGGAGGCTGAGGCAGGAGGACCAGAGTTCAAGGCCTGAATTAGAGTGAGACCCTGTCTTCCCCTAAAAAAAAAAAAAAGAAAAAGAAAAACACTGGCCCACTGCCTGATAACTGTCTGTGAGCTAAGAACAGTTTTACATATTTGAATAGGAAAAAAATCAAAAGAATAATACTGTGCAACACATTTTATGAAATTCAAATTTCACTGCCATAAATAAAGTTTCACTGGAATACAGCCATGCTTATTCATTTACATGTTGTCTATAGTTGGTTTTGTACTATACTGACAGAACCGAGTAACTGCAACAGACCATGTGGCCTGCAAATCCTAAAATACGGACAACCTGGCAATTTCTAGAAAAAAATTTGTTGACCCCTGTCCTAACAGAATGATCTCTTGAAAAACATCAACTATCCCTTCTTGCTATATACCTGGTAGCTAATAAAGTAACTTTTAATAACTGGTTGCTAGTATGACTAAACTGTTATTACTAGGGGGCTGGGGATTTAGCTCAGTGGCACTGTGCCTGCCTCTCAAGGACCAGGTCTGGAGTTTGGTCCCTGGTACCAAACACTAAAAAAAGAGAATACAATACTTTGACTTATTGGCAATTCAATACCTACAAATACAAAAACAGAATAATTTTGGTACACCCTGAACTTAACCTGATACGGTATCTGCAGATATCACCATAACAGTGTATTTAACAACAATAACAATTACCCAGAGTCTAACAACTCTATATGCCCTATTTAGTTGAATCACCAAAAATAATTTTTGATAATTAGCTCTAATTTGCCAATATAAAAGTTCTTTGCCCAAGTTATTGAGAAATAAAACTGAAGATAAAAACAAATTTGATTATATCATAAATTTTCCTGGCACTATAAAAGCATTTAAACACTGAAGTGGCTACTTCATACAGAAGAAAACAGAGGCAATAATTAGAAAACAGCAAGAGGCAGACTCCTGGGTCACTGGTAATTCTCCATTTTCTGATTCAGGTGATGGTTACATGAGAGTTCAATCTGAATCTGTCATGCTTGATACCTTTCTGAATATATGTTATACTCTATACCTCAGTTTTTAAAGATGCACTGAACAGCTAAATCCTTGTAATTTATAAAAATATATACAATAATATACTCTATTAACTCTCCAAAGAATATTTCCTCAGAAATAAGCTGCATCTTTTCCTTGACCTGCTGAGTTTAAGTCATGCTGTATGACTCATCTTGGCTCTACTGAAGGGGAGATGCGGAACTCGGAAACCCCTGCACGCTAGCAGACAACCGGCCACCGAGCCAGAGCTCGCAGCCCCACCTGGTGTCTTTTTGAAAGACCATTTTTAAAATATTCTTTAGCATGAATCCAAATATATTCATTCATCTGTCTGTCAAAGGAGAAAATAGTAACAATTTGTCCCCAGCACCTTTTACAGGAGTCAGCTTCAGGCACCAAACCTGGGAAACACTCAGATATCCAACACGAAGGCTTACCTGTGTGTCCTCGGTCTCTGAGTTAAAGAAGCTGTCCTGCCCGGACTGTGCTGACTCCCAAGCCTCGCAGGACTGGTCATGTAATCGTTGGGAACCGTGGGCGGTTTAACAGGCTCCAGGGTTTTGTAAGGAGTATTCCGCCTAAACAACAACACAGCAAAGGAAAATGAGGCAGACAAAATTGTAGTATTTTCCCTTGAAATTGTGATTTACCTGTTGTAACTAAACATAAATTTTTATTTTAATATAGCCTGTAATTTTTCTTTAAAAATTCTTAATTGAAATACATGACTTTTGTTACTTTTAACACAAAAACTTAAATGTGTTGCCTTTTCTTGGGAACCACTGAGCTATTTCCCTGGCCCAATTGGTTGTAATGTTTAATACTCAATAATATAAATCTTTGAAATATTCTTTATTCCCAGTTCATTCACCCACAAGCCACTGTCCTTTACACAGGAAGCTAAATATCTCCTTTGCAATTTCCTTCTCTATCAATATGAAGAAGTACATCTGGTTCTAGAAGTAATGTCAATTTCTCAGCAAGTAATTTTTACTTTTCTGTGTGATAACGTGTTTTTCTTTTCAGAGGCAGAAATTTAAATAATAAAAATAAAAACTTAAAGAAAAAAACAAACTTAAAATCCTGTTTGAGATCAACTTTCCCCAAACCAAAAATATCTAATAGAATGCAGTTTTTGTGTTAAAATAAATAATCATTTGGAAATGTCCTGGTAAGTATTCAATGTATTTGAAACTGTGAGCACCAGCAAGGAGGAAGCCACAACTACCTTTTCTACTTCTCCACCTGGCCTTCTCATAAAGCTAGTCTAGTATGAGGAAGTGTAAGATTACCAGTGGTTGCAGAGTTAGAAATATTCCAGATCTCTAGTGCTACTCAGTAGGAGAAACTGAAGAACTGCAGAATACTAACTAAACTACACACAGTAGATCATTTATCCAAAGTACTGCGATACAAACACTATTAAATCCAGGCCAAGGTACCATATATACATGAAAGAACACTAGTTATTGTCCTACTTTTGATTTGTATTTGAAGAGAGGGGGA
>NW_022900949.1:17984088-18050315 GCF_012274545.1 Fukomys damarensis | reverse complement strand
GGAGATGAGGGGGAGCAGAGGGGGGAGAGCGAGCGCCCTTTGATCCCTAGTACAAAAAAAGAGAGAGACAAATATGGTGGCGTACTCCTGTCATCCCAGCACTCAGAAGGCTGAAGCAGGTGAGTTCAAGGCCAGAATGAACTGCATAGTGAGACCCTGTCCCAAATAAAAAGAGGACAAAGAAATAAATGATGCTCATTTACAAGGATAAGAAACTTTTCTAACACACATGTCTATAGGGACTCATAAAGCAAGTAGATTCATCTTGGATTCTGCTCAGAAAAATAAAAGCCAAAATGTCACACAGCAGGGGTCTCAGGACAGGATCCATACATTTACTTAAATCACAGAGATTTCTTTTAGCATAGCAATTCTTTTGTAAAATGCAGTTGAATTCTTACCCCAGTGTTCCCCGGCCTGACATGGGAGGGCTCGGTGGTTTCTGAGTAGGAGGATTTGTTCTTGACAGTGTGCCAGTTCTTGCAGGCTGGTTATTTCCATGCTAAAATGTGGAAAGGAAAGCTTGTATTTTTATATCAAATTGTTCTCTTGGTGTTTTAACACCATGTATTATTTTTTTAATATCAGAATGTGAAGTAAGGATTCCCAGACAGTTTTAATAAGACTTTGATACATTTTAAAAAGCGAAGGAACCACCTGCCTTCTGTTTTTCCTGCTATATTGCACCATTCTTTTCAATTTATGACAAAAATACAAGTCAGAGTATTGGATTTTACACATTATTTTATTGTAAATAAGTTCACTGAGATAAAACATTTTTACACTCAAATATTAGGTTTCTTAAATTTTTGAGATGTGTACATAAACTACAGATCTCACTGTTAATTTGGTAAAATGTCCATTTGAAAAAAAATCTTTATCTTGACAATTCAGTAACAAAGTGATATGTGAAGTCTGGGAAGCCTCCTAATTGTAAGTCAAAGAAAGCAAGGCAACTGTCAACAAATGAGCAAAGCAATGTTAGCAAAATTAATGTTCCTATATAAATGCAAATGTCAATATATCTTTGATATATTAACACAGCCAAGCTAAATGTTGCTGATTTGAACTGAGTATACTTAATCTATATAAATCCTACAGGGAAAAGCAGACAGACATAAGAGTTTTCACATTTTAGTGGCTCTGCAGCCTCTATCAATGTAGAGGAAATACTGTGGATCAAATAAGTAATGTCTCTTACCTTGGCTTTTAGCCACTTTATGTTGGCAAAAAAAAAAAAGGAGGGAAAGTAAAAATTAATTCTAGGTAAGTTGTATCTGGTAGGACAGGTTTATATTCACAGTTACTCATTTTGTGTTAATAAGCTTTTATCCAGCCACATTTCAAATATTTTTAAAAGAAAAATTTACCCCTAAGTATTGGGAAATATTCATGTGTCTCATAGTTTTAAAAGAAAGAAGCATAAAAAAACCACCCCCTAATTATGTCAATCTCATGCAGGTACTATAATTTCTTAAGCCAGTATTTTATTCTATGAATCTAATCCAACTGAGTCACAGATGATTCACGCTGTACACACACCTTGATTTAAGCACAGTAACATATCAGATGCAAAATTATTTAATATATCAGTGTACAAAACCTAAGATTTTACTGGGTAATTCCCAGCTGTGACTATTCACTACTTGAATGGTAGCATAGTAATATAAAAAGTGATAACCTTCAAATGTCAAAATTCAAAATGATAGGATGCTTTCAAATTCAAAAGAGTATTTTAAAATGAAAATATTAACCACAGTAATAGCACAGCCAGATTCTAACCGTGGATCAGGAAGACACTCTCATTTCTAATTTATGAACCCAAATCCCGAGTAGGCCAACACTAACAGAAGTTCTGAGTTGCCTAAATTCCACATTACCTTGTGAATCAGTTTAGCCAAAATGCAAAATTAAAGAAAAACTCTTTGAACATAAGTGAGGCAGTACATGCCTGTAATCTTTGCAGTGAGACATTATGCATCTTATTATATGTATCATAGTGAATATGTATATCTTGTATTGCTTATGAATTACAAAACATTAAATATTTCCTAAAATAACCCAAAAAATCCTAAACATGCTCATATACCTTCCCTCATTTGTTTCAAAAAATTAGTATTTGTGTATAACTGGCCTCAAATGAAGGAATTTATAAGAATTAGGCTGGGAGTGAAATCTAAAGAACTCTGCCACTATGAAATTACGTAACCTTTAGACTTCTGTGGAGCTCAGCTCCTACATCGAGTGCGTGCAGATGTGTCGTGGTGGGGAGTGCTGTAGGAAATACTGTCTGTACCTAACAGCTCAAACTACTGTGACAGTGAGCAACTCACAACAGTGTGAGTTAAATGTTCACTGAAACTGGGTGTGGTGTTGCAGGCCTATAGCACTCCAGAGGCTGAGGCAGGAGGACTGCTGCAAGTTCAAGGCCAGCATGGGCTACATAGTGTGAGTTCAGCCAGTGTGAACTATATAAGCAAGAAAAACAAAAATAAATAAAAAACATATGGAAAATAAGATTATTTTCCATTTCCTTAGACCTTATTTCATTTTCTTAACATTTGCATTTATGGATGAGTAATTTTACCATTGGTTTGGAATCGTAGATTAAAAACTAATTCTCTTCGATTCTTCTCTACTTTCGATCCCTAAGTACAAAAGAGCTTTACATACCATAGATGTGAAATGTATGTAAGGCCCATTCTTTGTTTAAAATGACTGACTGGCACACTCATCAGCTTAATAAAATTTAAACATTTTAAATAAATAACATCTTTATGTAAATATCATATAACTTTAGTGTCTGCACTGCTACAAAAAATTGGAAGACAATTACGCTGAGATAGGTATGTTCCTCTAAGCCTGCTAAAGCCCAACTCAGGGTGAGTAAACCAGAAACTACCAAGCAACCTCCAGAGGCTGCCAATCACAAAGAGCCAGCTCCTGACCAAACACTTCTTTTGCTTCCTTGCACTGTCTCCCGCCCACTGTGATAAGGAGCTACCTAACTCATGAATCATTGTCTGCTCAAATAAACTCTAAAATAGTGATTCACCCAAGTTTATATTTTAATGCCACTAAGAAAACTGTATGTAATAGGTACTCCACACATCCTTTGTGGAACTTAAAAATAAGCATACAACAAAAACTAATATATATGGAAAGTTCAGGACTCGTCTTTATGAACCAGGTAATGAATCTGTTAATTATTGTGTCTATCAAAAATAAATTTAAACACCCATTAAGCACTCAAACTTTCACTACTCCAACTTACTCTGAAATTTTGTGCTCACTTAGAAAGCTCATCTTCCTTTCATTCTCCTCACGCAGGCACACGTTCCAGTGACCTCTCTGTACAGTGCCTCCCTCATCCATATCTTACATGGTTCCTAAAATTGAAGCCAAATTTATCCCAGGTCTTGCATTCTTATGTTTTGTGCTATGTGAGTTACTAAACAAATCTGGTGCTTTCCCATTGATCTACACAGCCCTTTTAAGTTTCTAAAATTTTGAAACAGTCCTGAGTTTTGCTGAATCCCTAAATTTTCTAGACTGGTCTCTAACTTGCAATTTTCCTGCTTCAGCCTCCAGAGTATCTGGGGTTACACGTATAGGCCACGTGCTTGGCAGGATACTTTCATTTTAAATTTCCAGTAAATTTATGTGTATCATTTATTTCAGGGCATAAAATGTATTAACAAAGCTAATACTGTTACAAAAGCCCAAGTATATAAAGTATAAATACCAAAATACTATCAAAAAATGAAATGAAAGAATATTAATCTTGGAAGTATAGAAACTTTAAGTATATACCCGGGAGCTGTTTAAAATATCATTTAGATATAGTATTTAAAATTCAGTATATAATCTCAAAAAATGCCGAAACACCAAAGTTAAAATTCAAACAGTAATATGAGGAAATAATATTTGTCAATATGAGGGGCACATTTCCCTAACAAATCAAGTGAGAAAGCAGGTTTCTAAATAGCAAAGTAGCAATGGATAAGAAATAATTCTAGAATGAAAAGTTCATTCCTAAACTTAAAATACTAATTTAAAAATAAATCTAAACTTCTCCTCATAATTTGGGTCCTGGAATTTGTTTACTACCTGAATTTCTTAATTTCATACACCTCAACAATCCTGTAGAAAAATTTAAGACAATTATACAAAAGTCGTAAAACTAGGAAAATGAAATAGCAGAACAATTATTGCAGGGAGTAACTATCTGTTTGTGTGTGTGCATTTCTGCATATAACAGAAACAAAATATGGACAAATATGCCACATTTCAGGACATAAGGTACACTGTTCTCACAGACCACCTACTCTCCCCTACCATTACCCAAAACATATTTAAAAATGGCACAACAATGTGAATGTACTTAATGTCACAGAATGGTATACTTAAAATAGTTAATGATAAGTTTTCTTTTCTTTCTTTTAGTTTTGGTACCAAGGATTGAACTCAGGTCGTTGCGTTTGCAAGGCAGGCACCAGAACAGAACCACTGAGCTAAATCCCTGGCCCAATGGTAAATTTTCTGTTATGTACATCTTACTATAAAAACCATTTAAAAACAAAATTTAAAAGTTCATGTCTTATATGTGTATATTATGATATCAAAACAAATGACCAAGATTCATATCTATATGTTGACAAATACTATGCTGTTTAGACTTCCTACCTATACATATATGATGACAGCTAGATTTTCTCACCCAAAACTTCCTTTTAAAATTTGTAATCAGGTCCGGGGATTTAGCTCAGTGGTTCCTCTGCCTGCTTCGCAAGAACAAGGTCCCAAGTTAGATCCCCAGTACCAAATAAAATAAAATTTGTCATCATGTAATAGCCTGTTAAGTACTCTATTTAAACCTCTTAATCACAATTATTAGTGGAGGAATGAGATAATGCAGAATATTCATTTCTAAGATAACGGCAGACGTTAAATACGTTTTTGTTTTTGTTTTTGTTTTTGCTTTTGGTATTGGGGATCACACCCAGGTCCCTGAGCTTGCAAGGCAGATGGTGGCAACACTGAGCTAAATCCCCAGTCCAATGAAAGTTTAAGTTTCCTTATTGTAACATTTAAATAAGTTTTTTTGTTTGTTTGGTACCAGGGATAGAACTTGGGACCTTGTGCTTGTGAGGCAGGCGGCAGCATTGCTGAGCTACATCTTGGATGTACTGTTTCAAAAAGAAGATAAATTGAGACAGTAAAAATGAATGTATGTATTTTAATCCCAAAGTAGTTAATAATGCAAAAGAAGTTTTCTTCTCAAAATGCAAACCTTATAGATCTAGTCTAAAATAAATTAAAATTGAATTTAAGCTTTTATACAGTCCTAGTCACACCCTGGATAAAAATACAAGAAACAAGTAGCAGCCTCTCCACTCACTTTACATCTGTAAACTGTTCCAATTTCACATATAACTCCCGAGCATGAAAGTGAAGGGGAGATTTTAAAAGTACAGGGAAGAGTAGAAAAAAAGGTCAGTGTTGTTGGCTACCCTCCTCTCCAACCAGAAACCCCAGAAAATTTAGAAACAGCACTCATGCAATAACCAGCTAGGAAAGCTTCAAACTTCTAGCTGGCTCTTTAATTATCTAGGAAAGAAACCACATTTCAAAGAAATGGTTTACTTTGAGCAAAGATGGCTTAAGAACTTAGGCTGTTCTGGATGCTTGCAAAAGGACACGCAAATATCAAAGAACTGACAGACTACAGGTACCCTTCCAGATCAGCTATTCTTCCACGCTTAGACACAACCAACAAATACTCTGTCTCCTAATGCCTGGGGTAGCTTTCCTTTTGTTACAGTAGGAGAGTACACAAAAAAATTCATTTCAGTTTTGTATTTTATAAGTTGTTGGAATTATATCCACATACACAGAGATACCTAGTATGCATACTAGGGACAAAAAGAAAAGAGCATAATTTATTTTCTATACTAACTTTAGAAAGCATGTAATTTTAAAAAATATTTATTCAGTAGTAAAAGCAAATAAAAAGGCATTCACAACACAAATTTATAATAACAGTCTAGAATCCTGGTGACACATCTGAGCAGTTTTTAAAAATTTAATATCTTTTTTAATATAACTGACTCCAAAAGAAAAATTCCACTCCATGCTTAGTAAAATACGTATTTATTAAATATTGTATTAAAAATATTATGCTAGTTACTAAGTGAACAGTGTACCAGGTGAGCACATTATCTGTATCATCCTATTTCCTATCCAAAATATTTCCTGAGTACGCAAGAAAAGTAACTACTATGAGGGGAGAAAGCTTTCATGTTATTTATGAAACAAATCTACCAAGGCTCTACCTGGGCAAGGGAATAGCTCAGGGGTGCACAAATCCTCACCTTGACACCATGGCCCACGTCATCCAGAACTGTGTAGTCAATAGGTTTCCGAATATACCTTACAGGGCGCTCCATATTTGCAGGTGCTATTATTTTGTGAGTTCTTGATGTATTCTTATTTGTTGTCAAAATACCAATTTCTCTTCGAGCCACTTTCTCTTTATGAATATCCACAGTCTGTATTTTAAATACAAGGAAAGCAAGAAAAGATTATTTGGCATAGTAAATAATATAGGCACTGGCCATATATACTGAACCGTATCTATTATGGTCGGACCAGTAGTGGTGAGCCTATGGCATGCATGCTGCTGTGGGCTGTTACATCACTCAAAGGCTCGCCGTCACTGAAGGAGGCAACGGAACTGTACCACCTTCCGAGAATATGTATCTTTCCCTTCAAAATGAAGCAAATTAATTTCCTCAAAGCAGCAAAAATTTAAGGGTTATTAAAAACACCAGTTAATAGATTTGATTCTAAAGCAACAGTTGGGTAAGGAATATGCGTCTTAAAAACTCTTGAGTATGTGGAAAGAAAGAAGAGTCCCACTCTGAGTAGAGTGCATTTTATGTGTTTGTTTGTTTTTTGGTACCAGGGATTGAACTTGGGACCTTGTGCTTGCAAGGCAGGCGGCAGAACCACTGAGCTAAATCCCCGGCCCAGTGTGCATTTTATTTAGAGGGGCGTAGACCTGAAATCAGTAAGAACACAATGAAGAAAATGTAATAATGACACATGCACAGATATTTGAAATTATTCCGAAGGTGTCCAGAGCAGGTTCCTCAAAGGCTTTCAGAGGACAGAGATTTAAAAGATACACATATAACAGACAAATGTACAAATTGTTCAAGACAGAAGAGAACTACATGCTGCAGACAAAGACGTACAAGGGGAAAAAGAGCAAAGGTTGTAACTGTCAGCACGAAGCCTACACATCTGTGTGATAAAGCTTAGCTAGTAATGGAATCCAGAGTTTGTTTTTTTTTTAATAGTATTTTTGAGGGGCTAGGGATGCAGCTTAGTGGTAGAGCACTCGCTTAGCATGTGTGAGGACCTGAGTTCTAACCCCAGGACTGCAAGATAATAATAAAGATGATGATCTTGACATATTTTAAAATACTTTATTCAACATTTAAATCTAGGTAGCAGCCATCATATGAGAATCTGGGAAGGGCACTGTGAAAAGGAGGAAAAACAGAAAAAAAAAAATGTGTACGCACGCCTGTAATCCCAGCCCTCGGGAAGCTGAGGCAGGAGGATCGCTGTGAGTTCGAGACCAGCCTGGGCTACATAGCGAGTTCCAGGTCAGTCTCAACTCCATAGTGAGACCCTATCTCAAAAAACAAACAAACAAAACAAAACAAAACAAAAAACAAAAACAATTTTTTTTGTAAATAAGGAGGGGGAAAGGGGCTGAAGGGAAGAGTGGGAAATGAAAAAGAACAAGAATCAAGATATATCATGTACAAGTACAAATTCCTTATGATGAATGTGATCATTACTTATATCTAAAATGTATCAATTAACTCAATTAAAACAAAAAATAAACAGGAAAAAAATAGAGGATATAGCAGATTAAAATAAGACAATCACACCACTGCTCAAAAACTGACACTGTCCCAATAATAATGGGGAACCCATGACATATGAGGGGCATGGTCATAGCTGCATGTTTAAAAGATCCCTCCGACAGAGTGTTGAGGAGTGAAAGAACAAGACTACAAAAAATGAAACCAGTCAGCAGACAATTATGGAAAATAGGTGAGAAAAGGCCAGAATTCTGAACTGAACTGAAGCAGGAAAAAGAAAAGTTAAGTACTGTGAAGGGAGAACAGCTTTAATGGCATATATGAAACAAATCTACCGAGGTTCTATTCGGGCAAGGGGAACAGCTCAGGGGTGCAGCACACATTTAGCATGCAACAAGGCCCTAGTTCAATGCCTAGAATCAGTTCCCTGCCCCTGAAAAGAAAAACGCTCTTACATCAACTGAATTTTTTAATGAGGAAAAAAAGTTGTAATCAAAAATACTATCCAAATGCCAAAAGAAGACGAAAGGAAGCACCTCTCCATGGATATCTAGCACTTCCGTACATCTTTTCTTTTAATTTAGTAGTGCGTGTGTGTAGTAAATGATATTTACATTCCTTGTGGGAAGTGGGTACACGTTCATAATACATCTTGATTTCTCTTTTCATCTCTTTTCCTTCCTCCCTGTCTCCCTTTCCACCCATCTCTTGATCCCCCTTTGGAGGAGGAGTATGTCCGCAGCACATCATGTTTACATGCCTTGTATGGAGTCACTACATGTATGTAACACATCCCAAATCCTTCCCACTCCCCATCGCCCATCCCTGATCCCCTTTCCCTCTGAAAATGATCTATCTCCCTACTTCCTATTGTTTAGCTTTTATCTTTATTCCGCGTTTCTTATATAAGGGAATGTGATATTTAAGCCTGCGTGTCTGGTTTACTTCATTATGGTCTCAAGGTGCAGCCACTTTCCTACAGTGACTCAAGTCTATCCTAACGTCTTGTAGGCAGACACAAGAACTTCTGTTCTAGAAGTTTACACAATGAACAACTTTAGAAAACAGTGTCTCCTTGGAAATCAAAAGGTGTATTTACTGTCAAGTATAATAAAGATAATGTAAGCCTCTGGAACAAAGGTCAGGAAGATTTACTGCCCATTATAGAAGACCTCGGCTTCCCCTAAACTGGGAGTCCAACTCTGTGTGCAGCCGTCTCCTGGCGCTCTTTGTAATATCCTATGGAAACAGCACTCGTTTACCTGGCACAAATGCTGGCACTCAGGCTACTGCAATTGCCATAAATATGATATTCTTTGTCTCTGACTCTCACATCTTCCTGCAGAATCCATGAAATTATAGAAAATTAGCCTTTTAGCTAATTTGGGTAAACTCTCAGCCCCTTTACAATTTTTGACAGTTTTGGCAACGAAGATGGAATGCTGACAAAGCTTTCCAGCAATGGAAGAAAAACATCAGCTAACAGAAATAGAGAAAAGTCCATGGGAAGTGTTACTGAATGGTCCTCCACTTTTACTGCCTATTAATGAGGCTGAATGAAAGAAATAATTTCAGGCTAGGTAACAGGAAGTAGGCAGATTCAAAGACAACGGCCTAAAGGATGCCCTGGTTACTGCCAACTCTTCCCCCATCAATGAACTTCCTCACCAAACTGAAGCCTCAGCCACTCTGCTCATGAACAACTGGAATGGATTCATCTGGCGGAGGGAAGTAAGCGCATACGGTTCTGTCCCTTTTCAGACAACAGTTACAGAGATGTACATCTACACTGAGTATGAATAGGAGGAAAGCTGCAGCTAAAGTGGGCAAATCTGGGCAAGTCTTCAGCTAGTCTGCTTGAAGATGAGGGGGTAAGGCACATGGAGCTTGTTTCTTAGTGCTCGGCACCTTCTAGTCCATCTTGTCAGTATTTAATCCTCTGGGCAAGACAGTAAAGGAACTCAGCATGTTTGGTAGAGCTCTGCCCGATATGAGAAAGCACTGGACCTCTTCGAGAAATTTTCCTAACACAAAATCCCTTGTGCATGGATTAACTTATGGATTCTTTTTTCTTCTCTTTTCTTTTTTGGTACTGGGAATTGAACGCAGGACCTTGTGCTTGCAAGGCAGGCCAGGCAGCGGAACCACTGAGCTAAATCCCAGGCCCATAACTTATGGATTCATACAGGTATGGATTTAGATTAAAATGCTGATGAAAGTGAGCTACTTAATAATGAAAAACTAGCTCCAAGAACAGAGAAAATTCTTGTGGTCAGCTCTAACTCCCAGGGCTCTAAGGTTGAAATGTTAAGGGATATAAACCAGGTATGGTGGCACACACTCAGCATTTGGGAGGGCAAGGCAAGAAAATGTTAAGTTCAAGACTGGGGAACCTAGAGAGGCCCAGTCTCAAAATAAAAAGTAAAAAGTTGCTAAGTGAGGTGGTGCAGACCTGTAACTTTGGGAGGCCAAGACTTGAAAGCAAGCTCAAGCCAAGCCTGACAATTAAAGGATTTAGCAAAACTGTCTCAAAATTTAAAAAATAAGAAAGGGCTGGGTATATAGATCAGTGCAGAGGCTCTAGGTTCATTCACTCCTCCCCCTGCCAATCCTCCACACACTGAGGGTTAAACCCAGGGATTTGTGTGTGCTCTCTCTCCAACACTATGGGGTTTGTGGGGAGCTGGGGCTGGGAGATGGATCCAGGACAGAGAAAAAAGATAGAAAGGTGTAGCCTAACCCACACACAGGCTTTTCAGCTCTATGAAAAAGTTGCTACTATCCCTTACCCTCCAGGTCCAGTGGGCTACTGTGCTGTTCAATCATGGTACTACCTATGTAGACCTGAAAATTAGTGTGACAGCTTTGTTCCATGGGCAGAAGTCAAAGATGTTCTACTGCTTAAGTCTGGACAATATTCTCCTTGAAAGCATTGTTTTATTTTTACTGACCCTTGGACCACTACCAAGAGCCCACCTATTTAGCCCTCTACTTGGCAAACTATAGAAGGACATCGTCAAGACTGTTCATAAACTGTGGAGATTAATTTCATTCCAAACTGAGCCATTTGGATCACTTATACAGATGCTCAGAGTAAAGGGCTATTGTCTGATAAGATCAAAAGGTATCAAGCTACTGATCAAGCCTTCAATGCAAACTGCCACCACCACTGTGAATCCATCCTCAGACCACACACGACAATACATATACACCACACAGCAGACACAAAGAACAGTTCCTGACACAGAGGGTACCACCTCATCCCAGAGTCACTGTGCATGTGACTGGCAGACTGGTGACATCAGACCTTTGGACCTTTGGTTATCAGTGATGCTTCATTCCTGGTGACACTAAAAAAGGTCCAGTATTTTTGTTTTGTTTTTTGAAACAGGGTCTCATTATGTAGTTGAGACTGACCTGGAACTCACTAAGTAGCCCAGGCTGGTCTCCAACTCACAATGATCCTCCTGCCTCAGCCTTCCGAGTGCTGGAAATACAGGCATGCACCACCACACCCAGCTAGGTCCAGTATTTTTACTCAAGTCCCATCAACTAACTCTAGCCATGCTACTATGGTGCTTGATTCTGGTGTTTTTTACTTTCCACACCATGTGCAATCTGACAGTGGCGTCCTTTTCATCACAAAAGTTGTCCAACTCTAGGTTCTTAGTCAAAGTATCTGAGGGCCTTCCACATTCCCTACCACACACAAGCATCTTATATAGCTAACTGCCAGAGAGCCTCAAAATCCAAATCAGAAAAAAAAAAAGCACAACTTAAAAATGGGCAAAGGAGACCTGAGGATATATCCTGATGTTCAAGTAAGAGCTTAAAATGCACAAGACCCTCAAGTTGGATCCTCAGCACTACAGAAAAAAGGGGCAGAGCAACAGACTCAGACATTTTTCCAAAGAAAATCTGGAAAGTTAATGACCATTTGGCTAAACACACTGCTCAGCAAGTTCCTCTGTGGTGACCCACGTGGACCAACAAGGGAAACATAAAAAGGTCTCTGTAAGTTTAACAAAAATGCCCTTGTCTCTGTTCACCTGCCCTTGTTTTTCCTCCAGGAAAAGGTCTGCATGTGAGTCAGGAATTACCGGGAGAAAATAAAAGTTAGCTACAAGAATGAGATACACCAACTTGATGGTAGTAGGAGGAATACAAGAATCCTAGCACTGTGGAAAAAGTACCTTGGACTTCAGGAGGTAAGAAAAAAGAGAGGTAGTAGTGTGATCTGTCTTTCAGAATCACTCATAGAGCCTTCATCACAGAAGAAAATTCATTAGTGTGGCTCCTAAAAAGCTGCAAACATTCTAAATTTTACTACCTCCAAAAGCATCTGCCCACACCCTTCCCAACACCTCTAATCACCATTCCCTTTAACCTCACGGAAAAGTGTCTTAACAGCAGCACAGGATAGTCCAAGCCTCTGCATGTCCCACACAACACACCTGTCAATGCATCTAGGTCTTCCACCCCCATTCCTACAGCTATCATTTAGTCACTCCAAAGGGCAGGTGGATGCAGCCTGCTTGGTGGCAGACATAAACAGGACAGATTGAACTGACTGCCTTCAGGTATTTTCTCCAATTAGATGCAATTATACATTCTAAACTGGAAAGCCTAAGGCCAACCAGCCATCTGTGGTCACACTGGAAAGGCTGCCATCCTTCCTCCCTGACTTAAGTAGTTCCTACAGGGGATGGGGTGGGGGTACAACTACATATAAAAATATATAATCTTTACAGAAGCACAGACCTTATACAGAAAGTATAGCCTTAAGAGCACTCATGTAGTCAAGCATGAACTTGCTACCTCGAAGAAACTGTGGTGACTTGTAAAAGGAGTAGTAGTAAGAGATTTTCAAACTAGATCATGTACTTCCAAGATAACTGGTCTCTAAAATTAGGCAATTCTGGATGGGAGGGGTTGTCCTCCAACAGAAAAACTACTCTGAAGCAGTTATTCCTACAACGGAAGTCATTCAATTAGGTTTGAAACATGTCCCTGATTTTAGCAATCAAGGACATCACTTTGGCCCTAGAGGCATTTAGGTCAGTATTAACTCTGACCAGGATTGTTAGGAATGATAGAAAACCCTAACATTTCCCTCCATTCAAAACAAGGCCAGATCTGTACAAACATTCCTTACCTAAATGCCTCTAGTCAAGAGGATAAGTCAGTACAGAAACTTAGAGAAAGCCACCAAGATCTCTAAGGTACATTCCAAAGTTTCCAGCATTAGTTCAGCTGGCTGGGTTTCAGGCCCTAGAAACCATAACTGAGGTCAAGGTGCAATCTGGCCCACTGATATTATCCTTAATTAAATGTCTTGTAAGACTAACAAATGGCTCGGGTCTCAGCTGCTACTATGAAGATTAATCAGTGACCAATGAAGTTAAGTACTCATGGGAAATTTTACCAGAAGCCAAGAATGTACAAAAAGAAGGATGAGTATTTTTGGAAGACAATTATACTGGGGTCTGTCATGTTTCTGCACATCTTGTGGGTTGAGGCACTGATTCTCTTTGTCCTATACAACCCTTATAAAGTTGCACAGTAAACAGCCTTCAAGTGTGTATGTGTATGTATGTATATGTATCTGTGTGTGTGTGTGTGTGTGTGTCTATATATATATATATATATAGAGAGAGAGAGAGAGAGAGTATCCCTCAGGAATAAAAGGAAGGTTTGTTTACAGTTGAGTTTGATAAAAGATAGCATCTCAGTTCAGGGAAAAATGGTCAGGAAGGCTTACTGCCTAGTGGTCTTGGCTCCCTAACCTAGGGTTCCTCTCCTATGATAGCTACAAAATGCAAAAAGCTATTTTTATTTATGTATTTTTTTAGAATGCCTCTGACACATGTACAAGGACTCTATTACTGAGCTACATTCTTAGCCCAAATTCCTTCCTTTTCAAAGCAATCCAGCAAAATATTTACAAGAACAAATTTTATCTACATTCTGCTTGGTATGAAATTAAGTTTAGGAATCCCTAACTCCAGAGAAGGGAAATACTGAAGATTTTATTGGAAGGTGAAAAAGACAGATCAATCCTCACCTTGGTTTGCTTATACCTCTCCTGAACATTCACTGTCTCCATTGCAATGCCAAGACTTACAGGTTTAGATACTTTCCTCTTTACAACTTCTGCTCTTTTCCTTGCCTATCAAGGACTGTCTGTCCTCTGAGATACAGATTTGTATATAAAACTGATGTTCCTAGGATATTTCAATGGTACCTTAAAATGAATGTTCCCAAATCAAGTCTACTCAACACTGTTTTCAATACTTCTACTTAACTTTTCTACTAAGTTATGTACATCAAATATCTAGCAGTTACTTCATTATAATTAAATCTTATAACATTTCCCATTTAAATAGCAGAATCTGTTTCCAGTGTTTCAATGCTAAATCACCATCCTCTCTCACCTAGGTTATTGTAATAACCTTTAACGGGTTCACTGGAATGCAATCTGGACTTTTTCCAATCTTTACTCTATGTCATAACCATGTGATCATTACCCAAAAAAAGAAAATATAGAATCTTACTTGCTTAAACCCTATTTAAAAAGCACCCACAGATGCCGGGGGTGGTAGGACACCTGTAATCCTAACACTTGAGAGGCAAAGGTAAGAGGATTGCCACAAATTCAGGGCCAGGCTGGGCTACATTGTGAATTCAAGGCCAGCCTCAGCTACAGAATTAGATTCTGTCGTGTGTCCCCCCCACCCCGCCGCCGCCGCCAAAAGCATCCACATGGTCACTAGTCTTTAAGGAAAAAATAAATTCAAAATGTCTCAAGCTTTTTCCCTGTGCTTCTCAAACATCATGGAGCCCATAATTTGATTTTTAAAAATTATCTTTTCACCCTTCCAACTTTCCTCACATACTGCAAACTCACTCCTCTGGGTTTATTCCCAACCTACTCTCCCAATTCTGAATTAAAACCACAGAAATCACAGCGGGTCCAACAATGCACAGCCCTCCTTATGGCAGGGTAAGTAAATAAAGCTAGTCGGAGGAGGGGAACAGGTCTGGAACACTTGTTATAACAACAGCACACATATGTTCACACAGTGACAGCTTTCTCAGTGGGACTAACTCTTTCATATTTGAATCTGCTTACTTTCTTTCTCTGGGTTTTTTTTGTTGTTGTTGTTGTTTTGTACTGGGGATCAAACTCAGGACCTTTGTGCTTGCCAGGCAGGCAAGACACCACTGAGCAACAAACATCCCAGGTGCCTTCTTACTTTCACTTTTTTGTTTCGTTTCATTTTTTGAAACAGGATCTCAATATGTAGTTCAGACTGGTCTTGAACTCACTATGTAGCCCTGATTGGCCTCAAACTCATAGCAATCTTATACATAGTTATGGATAGCAGAAATATCAAGTAGAAAAAAGATAAAAACCCAACGACAGCCAGGCATGGTGGCGCATGCCTGTAATCCCAGCACTCGGAAGGCTGAGGCAGGAGGATCACTATGAGTTCAAGACCAGCCTGGACTACATAGTGAGTTCCAGGTCAGTCTCAACTACATAGTGAGACACTGTCTCAAAAAACCAAAAAATAAATAAAATAAAATCCAATGACAAATTCTGATACACGAAGATCATGCTCGATGAGTCAGAACCTGAAAGATAAATGACAAAGACAAAACCGAATATATAAAAGATACATCTGGATGTAACAGAATAAACGTGTATGGTAGGAAATACCCCTCAAAGCCTTAGTACATTTTTGAAGATCACATATAGTTTTTAATTCATAAAATTCCATCATAGGTTTATAAAAATGGTGTTTCTGTTTACTGGCTAATCTTCAAATGACAATAAAACAATTAACAGCTCCCTTATCTATTGTTTGTTTGTTTGCTACCAGGGATCAAACTCAGGTCCTTGGTCTTACAAGGCAGGCAGAGGAACCACTGAGCTAAATCCCCGGCCCTTCTATTCTTGACATTGTGCAATGATCCATAAACTTTTTCCAATTTGAAGGAAAACTTGACATTTAAAAAATAATTTTCTCCTGGGCGTGGTGGCACATACTTGTTATCCCAGTATTCAGGAGGCTGAGGCTGGCGGATTGTTACAGGCCAGCCTGTACTACACAATGAGTTCAAGGTAAGCCTGAACTATATAGCAAAATTTTGTCTCAAAAAAAAAACAAAAAAACTTTTTGAATTCTGTTAATATTTTATATGGTATTTTCACCACATGCAATGAAAACTTCACTGTAGTGAGCTGGCAATACAGACACAGGTTACAGTAGTCTAATTACAAAGCAAACAAGACCTCTGAATTTGGGTAATAGAAGAGGCATAATCTAGAAATAATAAAACAACTCGAAAATTATTCTGACAGAATCAATATGACAAGTAGAAATGATACAAAGAACTGTGAGAGAAGAGTGGTAAGAACACAGAATAATTGAGAAATATTCTACACTTAAAATATTATTAGAAAAACTGAGTAAAACGCTACAAAAAAACCTCCCCTATTCAAATATGTAATTTACTTCTAGCTATAAATAAGAAATGAAAATAAGGAATTGGTAAAATAAGAGTTCAAAGGAGAAACTGGGAAAAAGTCATACACCTCCAAAGCCAGGTAACAGCACACTCTCACCGGTACACGGCCACGGCCCTCAAGTCCTCATCTACAGCTTCACTGCAACCAATAAAGATCCCAACAGTTTTGATGGTTGTCAGGAGCTTTCTATATAGACTTGGGGGAAATCATTTCATAATTAAAGTGTGACCATAGCTGTCTAAGGCCCGGTGTCACTTTGCCCGCATGGCATGCAGAAACAAAACTCCATCTGCCTCCCGTGACAGCTGAGGTCTCAATGGTCTCTGACCCTGGCTCTCAAGGCAAGATGACATAGCTGAAGACATCCTGGTTCCTTGAGAAGTCAGCAGTGATCCAGAAGAGGAAGGTTTCACCTGGGGAGGATGTCCCTCATCAGCCCAGCTCATCCCCCCTACTGAAGGGAAGGCTCTGCTCTCCTTTCCACCCTCATTAACCTGAGATTTGCATCAACACAGGATCAGACATGAGATCCCCACCACCCCACAATGCTCCCTCCAATAATCATGTGCACCCAATAAATAATGGCCAGCTAGGAGAGTCTTGGTCTTTGCCCACTCTAAGGCACTGACCTCCCAGCACCCATGTCCTTCGAAATTACACCAAGTCTCGGGCCGGGGATTTAGCTCAGTGGTTCTGCTGCCTGCCATGTCCTGAGTTCAATCCCCAGTACCCTTCCCCGCAAAATAAAGAAATTATGCAAGTCTCTGTTGTCTTTTTTCTCTTTAGCTCTGGCCGACCCCTTTCTAGGCAGCCAAGGAATGATCAGCCTCCAACAGATGTTTTCAGAATATATTCAGAAAGAAACCGGGAAAGAAATGAACACAATTTTTAAAAAATTAGGAGGGAGGGAAGTAATTTCCCTATTGAGATTCACTACTAAATAAGACAATAATGTCCTTATAGAGTTAAATGAAACCCTGCAAAAGAAGAAAGAATGCAGAAACAAATTCATGCCTGTAAGCAAACTTGGTATCTTACAGATATGGCACAACAGGAAAAAATGTATTGTTCAAGTAGACCGATTAGTCTACCATACAGAAAGAAAACCTAAAAACAGATCCCTGTCTCATTCCATAGGAAAAAAGCAATTCTAGGTCCATTAAATGTAAATGCAAGTAAAAAACCTTTATACTTCAAATACTACTCATTGAGAATGTACTTTGAAATATTTATATAATATATATAAATCTTAGATATTATAATATGTTCAATCTTTAAAAGCCAAGTCATGCAATAACAGCATGAATCCATCTTTAAAATTCTAAGCACAAGAAAAAGTAATCAGTAATTCTTTAATTACATATATGGATAAAAATAATTTTTAAAAACTCAAAGGGAAGATGAGAGGCACATAAGTGGAAGAGAATTACGAGATATTTTCTAGTTCTTAGTTTTGGTGGTGAATTCACAGGTGTTTTAGTGTTACACATTATAATATTTACTCTTTTGAAGATATAAGTAGAAGTAACTTTTTTAAATGTTTAATTGTGGGCCAGGGATTTAGCTCAGTGGTTCCACCACCTGCCTTACCAGCTCAAGGTTCTGACTTTGATCCCCGGTACCAAAAAAAAAAAAATTCTTTAATGCATGCAAAATATAAATAGAGCAAAGAGAAAAGAATGATTAATATTCATGGAGCAGTAAAGGCATAGCACAGTAGAATGAGTACTTGCCTAGCATGCTTAAGGCCCTGGGTTTGATCTTCAGCACAGGAAAAAGCAAAAACAATCAACTATAGAAAACTGTGGACTTAGCTCATTGATGAGTGCTGCCAAACATGTGCTTGAAGCCTGGGTCTGATCACCAGCATGGGGGGAAGGGGGAAGAAAGAAACTGATTCAAGAGGGAAATTTAAAAACATAAGCAAAGGCAAACACATGAAAACAGAAGTGCTTAGAGATTACGAAAAAGAGCTTAAAAAGCTAAAAATAAGTGAAAGCCAGGTACAGGTGTACACACCAATAATCTCAACACTTTGGGAGGCTGAAGCAAAAGGATGGCAAGTTCAAGTTCCATCTAGGTAACACAGGGAATCTGCAAATCTGCAAATAAAAAAGGGGCTGGGGATGTAGCTCAGTATGGAGGCTCTGAGTTCAATCCCCAGTAATGATTGGCAGATTGACTGACTGACCGATACACAGGTAGATATAGATAAAAACTTGAGCATGCCTGTAATCCCAACACTCTGGTAGGCAGAGGAAGTTCATATGTTTGAATCCAGCCTGGGCAACTTATCCAGACCCTGTCTTAAAATGAGAAAAAATTTAAAGGGAGTAGAGAGGAACTGGGAATGTAGGCAATCCCCAGTACCTCAAAAAAAAAAAAAAAAAAAAAAAAAAAGAATGGGCCGGGGATTTACCTCAGTGGTGCTGGCCACCTTTCTTTGATCCTCCCCGCAAAGACTGAAACTAAATTAAATATTTAAAAGTGTAAAATAAACAGTACTTTAAAAATGACTGGAGACGTAGCTCAGTACAAAGAACCTGGGTTCAATTTCCAATACTGGCAATGTATTGAACTATATTCTTATTGCATTATGTAGTAAGCAGACATTCTAAGGGAATGATTAAAATATTCCATCTTACTTTGAGAAGAAAATATATTTGGAAATAACATGATAAATTTCATAAACCGACAAGATTTCTAAATCTTTAAAAACATAATTATTTTAAACTACTATACAGAAGTGTTTTAATCATTTTTCTTTCCTTGTCACGTTGGGGTGGAGGAGTACACATATGCTACTTTTAATTATCTTCCAGAAAAAAAAAACCTTCCTAATTATCAAAAGACAGCAAGGCAGGCAGGAAAGAAACACTATTTTAATGTTTCAAGTATTTTCATGTTATCATACTGGGACACCTACTATCTTCACCACCCACCACTGCCACTAGAGCAGGCATGATGGGTTTCAAGCAAAGAATCTTGTATATAAATAAAAATACAGTAAATGTTTGCTGAAAAATAAAACACTACGGCATGAAAATCTAAATACTTTTTCTCTGAATAGAAAAAGAAGGGTAGAAAAAGTGTAAGAGAGTCCTACAACAAGCTACACAGAGAAACCCTTCAGCCAAGAGACAATCTTTGTCTGTTACTGCTCATTTGGACCAGACTCTGGAAATGGCCCTATGCCCACCATTCTGTTACAGGGCTTTGTTCAATAAGCTTGAAACAAGGTTCCAATCAACTTTGAAGTTAACTCGAGCCAGAGTGACCCATATACACACACTATAAAGTAGATTTATTTAGAAAAACTGAGCTGGAAAGTGAGACTATGGTGGGAAAATATAAAGCACCCAGATCAGAATTATTCTGAAGTATTTTATCCTGTGAAAAATCTGACCTGTCACTAATAATTTGGCCCATGTGTAATTTTCAGTACTAACCAGTAACATTTTCTTTTGTCTCTGTCCTACCTATTTAAGAATGTAAGACAAAGCATGGAATGCTTCCGTAGTAATTATATATTCGTGAAAAAAAACTTTTTTTTAAATTGAGTTTATTGGTACATTTTAGGGATACAGTACAATTACATTCATTATTGGGATCTTGTATCTTTACATGACAGGTCTTGGTTCTCATTTTTTCCCCTTGTCCCTGCCCTCCCTTCACCCCCTCCTCCCCTCCCCATTTACAAACACTTTATTTCCATTTTTTTCTTTTCCCTTGTTACCTTTCCCCTACCCTTCCCCACTTTCCCTACACCTTTAGCCCTTTTCTTCCTATTTCACATTGTCAATTATCTCATTAGGATCTTATGTAGTATTACAGTTTTTCACACCAGAGAAACTATTCGGTATTTATACACGTGTGACTTATTTATTTCACTTAGGAGTATATCCTCAATATGTATCCATTTTCCTATGAGTGAATCTAATTTCACATTCTTTATGGCTGAGTAGTATTCCATTTTATAGAAAAACCACATCTTCTTTATCCAGTTTCCAAATGATGGGCAAATGGGCTGTTTCCAAGTTTTAGCTACTACAAACTGTGCCACTATAAATATAGGTGCGCACATATAACTGTGATATGATTCTTTTGGAAAGATACCCAGCTGCTCCTCAGACAAAGGACTCTTATCTAGAATATATAAAGAACTCAAAACAGTCAGCCCCCCCAAATATAAAGACCCGATTCAAAAATGGGCTTCTGAAATGAACAGACATTTCCCAGACAAAGAAGTAAAAGCAGCAAGTAAATATATGAAAAAATGATCCACATCACTGGTCATTCAAGGGATGCAGATGAAAACAACACTGAGATTCCACCTCACGTCACAAAGAATGGCTGCTATCAAGAAATCAAACAATAACAAATGTTGGCAGGGTTGTGGAGAGAAAGGAACCCTTCTCCATTGTTGCTGGGAGTGCAGACATGAAAAAATTTTTGTTTGTTTGGTTTTTGTGGTGCCAGGGATTGAATCCATCTGTGCGTGCTAGGCAAGCACTGTACAACTGAGCTATGCCTCCAACCTCACCTAAAAATCTCTGTGCTTAATTTTGTGATAACTATCTCCAATTTTTTTGAAATGGGATCAGTAACTACTCCAGGTTGGTCTTGAACTTAAGTATCCTCCTGCCTCAGCCTCCCAATTGCTGGGATTATAAGCATGAAACACCAAGCCCAGCTTCAAACTAGGATTTAAGCTCAATACAAACTTTTAAGTAACCCAAAGGCCTGCTCTGAGCCTTTTTATTTCTTCCCTCATCACAGGAGCATTTTTGATTCTGTAATTCTATTCAAAATGATGGCCATAATGGGGAATTTACGTGGAAAAACATTTTAAAACATTAAACTAGCACTGGGCACAGTGCTGCAAGCCTGCAATCACAGCACTTAGAAGGCTAAGGCAACAGGATTGTTACTAGTCCGAAGCCAGCCTGGGCTATACAGTGTGACGCTGTCTCAAACAAACACATAAAAACATTAAATTGGATTAAATCCAGATTAAATCTTCAGAACTGACCACACACAGATTTCACCAAAATAACTGCAGTATTAATTTAAATGTATATTTATACATATACATACATCCTGCTAGAAGGATAAGGGAAGAATCAGTGGACAAGAACTTCAAATGAACTTCTGGATGGTAGAGAAGTGGAGACAAGCTAGCTAGCTAACTGATGTGATCAGAAGAAGCCAGAACCTGAAACACCCACACACAGCCAAGCAATTTGTCCTAAGAGAAAAGAGCACTAAGAGGATCAGAATTTTCAAGTGCCAGGTTCCACAGACTACAAGAGGGGAGGAAACAAAACCACAATGAGACATCACTTCACACTGACTGTGGTTATATTAAAAAATAAAACAAGTGTGCACAGATATAGCAAAACTGAAACCTTAACACACACAGCTAGCTGGACTATAAAATTGTGCAGCTACTTTGGAAAGTAGCTAGCAGTTTATCAAGTGATTAAACAAAAAGTAACCATAGGACCCAGGAAAGTCTATGCCCAGGTATAGAACCAATGTAAGTGAAAACACAGAATGTGCACCCAATGTTCATAGCCGCATTCATGATAGACAGAAAGTACCAACAATCCAAATGTCCACCATCTGATGAATGGATAAATGAAATGGTCTATCTATGCAATAGAATATTTGCCAATAAAAAGAAATGAAGTAGTAATAAATACAACATAAATGAATCTTACAAAAATATCATGCTAAATAAACCAAAAAAAGTTCATCAATTATATCATTCCATTTACATGAAACATCCAGGGTAGGCAAATTTATAAAGGCAAAAAGCAGACTGCTAGTTGCTTAGGGCTGGGCAGAGAAGGGATGCATAAAGTGGGGAGTGATAGCTAAGGGTGTCTTCTGGAAGAATGAAAGTGCTCTCACACTGACATTTCATTTTGTGAATGTACTGAAAACCAATAAACTATACTGTTTGATTTCTTGATATTCTAATTATATCTCAATGAGACTGTCTTTAAAACGTAAGGAACAAAAACTAAAAGCTGGAGAACTTAATGTCAGTTGGTCAACACACAGAACAGTGGAGTTTCTAGTCCCTCCAAGTCTGCACCACATTCTCAGAATGCCAGCACTTCTGCGTGAGTATGTCTTACAGAAGAAATTAGAAGATTCTCTACTGGAGAAACAGAAGAGCTACATATACCTGATGGAATATTATTTTTATAAAAAAGAATGAAATTCTGTCATGAGCAATGACATGGCTAGAAAGAGAAATCATGAAGTGAAATAAATAAGAAGGCACAACAAGATATCCACCTGATCTCCCCGAACATGAGACCAGAATGGTGTTACCAGAGACTGGGGAGAGACATGGGGAAAAGAGGGAGGAAGAGGCGCTGACCAATGGGTATGAAGTCGTTAGGCATAGGAACTTCCGGTGCGCTATAGAACAGTGGCCTGACTGCGTGTAATGACAATGTATAGCACATTTCAAAAGGCTAAAAGGAAGAATTTCAAATGTTTTCACCAGAGAGAAATGATTAACGTTGGAGATTGATGTATTTACCCTCATTTTTAAAATATGCAATGCATGTACTGTATCAAAATATCATATAATAATGATATATTATGAATAGGTACAATTTTTGTTTTATACATCTGTTAAATTATTTTAATTTTTCAACAGAGTGGGAAAAAATATGAAAGAGATTATCTTATAAAAGAGATTTGTACTACATACTGAAAATAGGAGGTGCCTTGCCCGCCCCAGCAATTGTTAATCTCTGTGATTTAAGTTTCTACTTAAGCACTTTACTGTTATTCTTACACATAAATAAGGAGTAGGAGAACTTAAAAGCAAATAAAACCAAAAAGGAACCTCAAATATTTAAAAAAAATTTTTTTTTTTTTACAAGGAATACTTAATAAAAGTAAGAAAAACAAGCTGGGTATTGTGCACACTCCTGCAATGCCAGTACTCTGCGAGGATGAGCCAGGACTTTGGCATCAAGTTACATTCCTAGTCCTTTTTTAAATTTTTATTTTGAGACAGGGTCTCACTGAGTTGCTTGGTTGTCCAGGCTGGACTCAAACCTGTGAATGTCCTGCCTCAGTCTCCCAGACAGAGTACTAGGTTACATGAGTGCACCTCAGGGTCCACCTAGTTGTGTTGTTTCAAGCCATTAAATTTATGGATCTGTTATAGCAACAACTGAAAACTAATGCACATATATGGAAAAGGGGGAGCAATTAGAAAATAAAGCATCTTTCCATTTAGTTGTCAGGTTTAAAAGCTGCAAATACTCCTGGGCTGATGGTATTTCTAGAGCATTTGGCAGAACAGGAAAGTATACTGTGTCAGTTTCATGTTTTGAATAAGAAGTTCTACAGTATATCTCACAAGCTGCATAAAGAGTTCACAGATGAGATCATAAAATGAGCTCACAAACAACATTTAAAACATATAAGGAAGGGCTGGGGATTAAGCTCATAGCACCATGACTGTCAGGCAAACACAAGGTCCGGAGTTCAATCCCTGGTACCAAAAAAAAAAAGAGGAAACAATTCACCACAGCAAGAGGCAGCACACATCCACATAAAGCACATGTATGCACACACAGCCATACTAAGGCCTCTAAAACAATGCTACTCCAAAAATAGGTTAGAAAGAAACAACAGATAACATAGGTAGAATTTAATATATGTGCTGCTAAAGAGAGCACTATAACACGAGTAGAAAAGAAAATAACAGGGCCGGGGATTTAGCTCAGCAGTTCTGCCACCTGCCTTACAAGTGCAAAGTACCAAAATCGATCCCCAAAATATAAATAAATTAATAATAATAATAATGGCAGTTCATTTAAATTCAAGTATGTCAAAACTATATTAAATATAAATACAATAAATACCCCCATTAAAATATCACTGTGGATTTTTAATCTAGTAATGTGCTTGGGAGAGACAAATCTTCAAAAAGAAAAATGAAGAGAATAGAAAAGATATAGTAGTATATAGCATATATAGTATCAAGATAAAAAGAATCCCAAGAGATTAGTCCTTAGATCCGTAACTTGAAATTTTTATCAAAAATATTTTAAATGAAGGCCAGGGATTTAGTTCAGTAGTTCCACAACCTGCTTCAAGAGCACAAGGACCCAAGCACAATCCCTGGTACCCTCCAAAAAATATTTTAAATGAATTAACTCAATGAAGGCTTTATAATTTATACACCAAGCTAGATGGGGCAGGGGTTATGAAAAACATGAACACATGCAATGGCAAATAAAACCGCAAGCAGTGAAAAAATAAAACAGATAAACAGGGAAACAATCTAAAAATAGGCTTAGAACCATGGTTCTGACCACCTCATTTGAATTATTTCACAGCTACAATGATGAAACGCCGTACAATTTGTTTTTAACCAAGAGGGTTATGTTAGAAATGAGTAATAAAACATGCTTATTTATGCCTTTGAAGTTTAAGTACCACTTGCAACTGAGAAACTGGAGAACTTTTCAGTGAGAAATTATCTTAATGACCAACTATAGCAAAATAAATTATTCCTGGTGATTTGGGGAAAAAACTCCTATGACAGTAATTTTGTTAGTCTCTTACAAAATACTTTTAGGGATGTTTTGCTTTGATGTACATGCCAAATTCTTTACAGGTTTCCTCTAGCTGTAAAGATTATGTAAGATTCTCAAGGGCCAAAGCTAAAAAGGCTTAAAAAAGATTTAGTATGTAAAAAGGCTTAAAAAAGATTTAGTATGTAAACAACAAAAAAGTTTTTAAAAATAAGAGCAGTTTTTGAACAAGAAAATATTATCTTCAAAGGTCATCTTTAGGGCCGGGGAGTTAGCTCAGTGGTTCGGAGGCCTGCCTTGCAAGCACAAGGACCCGAGTTCAATCCCCGGTACCAAAAAAAAAAAAAAAAAAAAAAAAAAAAAAAAAAAAAAAGGTCATCTTTAACGTATCACCTGAACCTATCATGAGGAACCATTAAACAAACTCACATTGAGAGACACTGTACAAAACAACTGAATTATATATCTGAAATAACAAGATCAGGTGAAATTAAGTTTGCATACCGAAGGCAGCTAAGGAGAGAAGATATTTAAATATTTCTGGATCCTTTTCCTATAAAGGAATTAGAAGTGGCAGAATTGAATGGAATTTGAGGATTACATGGCAACAATGCATCAATGTTAATTATCTGACTTTATTATTGTACTATGGCTGAAAAAGAACTTTATTGTTTCTTAAAAATATATATATACACACTAGAGAGTATTCAGCATTAATGGGAACACCATATCAATAAGTTATTATCAAACCGTCCAGAGCAAAAAGCGTCATCCTGTTCTTGCAATTTTTAAACTTACAAATTCAAAATTGTTTCCCCAAAAATGCTTTAAGTAACAAGACATTACTTTAATTACGCAGTCTTCCAGTAAATTCTAGCACTCTGTGAGGCAAAGGATCACAAGTTCCAGCCCAGTCTCAGCAATTTACTGAGAATGTCTCCAAATATAAACATAGAAGAGGTGGGTGTAGCTCACTGCAAAGAAAGGCTCTGGGTTCAACCCTGTGATGGTTCTTATCTAGATGCCCCCCAAAGCCTCATGCACAGATAGGTGAGGCTTTTCCAAGCTGGCTGATCCAGGGTGATATTGAGATGAAGAGTGTGTGGTACTAGAGCAGCACACTAATTAGTTTATCACAGTTCTGAGTGTGGGTAATGGGAAGCCCCCTCCTGGGTGTGGGTGGCACCACCCAAAACGCTTGTAGTCTGGACAGGATAAGAGAAAAGGAGGTTTGCTACTGCTTCTTCACTGCTTGCTGCCTTCCTGGCCATGGACTGCTTCTCCTCTGTGATGCCCCTCTCCCATGCCACCTTGCCACCCTCAACTATGGACTGAAACATCTGCAAACTGTGAGCTGAAATCAACCTTTCCTCCTTTAACTTGTGTGTGTCAGATATTTTAATCCAGCAACAAGAAAAGTAACTTAGACAAGCCCTTGGTGTGGAAAAAAGTAAAACAGAGTATATGACTTTGCGGGGGGTACCACAGATCAAACTTGGGATCTTGCGCTTTTGAGGCAGGCGATAGAACCACTGAGCTAAATCCCGGGCCCAAAAGAGAGTATACAACTTTCAAGCACAGATTCAAGTGTATTTAGTAAATAATTTATCAACAATCTGAGGAGGAACACAACTAACACATCTCTAAAAAGAGGACAGACTAATTTTCTTCATCAACTGCAATTAATAGAGAATTACTTTATTCAAAACTATGAAGAATTCTAATGGCCCTAAATTCTATGTAGCATGATCCTCCAAAGAATACCAGCAGCTTCCACTTTTAACTTCCTTTACTTTGAAGGAAGTTGAATAAATGCATGCATGCATATTAGATACCAGGAACACAGCAACTGACCATAAAAAACCCTACACCCACTAGATACTGAATAACTAGACAAATAACTAAATCAAAATAATATAAGATGCTATAAAAACAGTTAACAGAGACTCCTTATAATATTTGTACAAATAGAAGGCAGGTCAGAAAGAGAAACCAAAGAAAAACTACCTTTAAGTAAGTTAGGCTAAGACCTAATGAAGGAATGGAAGCAAGCTAGGTGAAACATGTCTCTAATCATATATGCTCTGATACTGACCCAGGAGAAAAGATCCCCCCCACCCCTCTGCAGTGCTCAGGACTTGAAGCTAAGGCCTAGCACATGCCAGGAAAGCACTCTACCACTGAACTACATCCCAGCCCGTAGCTCTAATTTCAGATCAACTCTTACAAAGAGTCACAATATATAATATAACTGGACTGCCTAAGGTGGGAAGGGAGTGCTTCAGAATCTCACCAGGTGGGCTCCTGTACCTAAGTCAGGGCAAAGGCAAAAAACAAGCAATTACTGAGCCAGGCATGGTGGCACACACCTGTAATACCACTCAGTACTCAGAAGGCTGAGGCAGGAGGATCGCTGTGAGTTTGAGATCAGCCCGGGATATGTAGTGAGTTCCAGGTCAGTCTCAACTACATAGTGAGACCCTGTCTCAAAAACAACAACAAAACAAAACAAAACAAACAAAAACCAAGCAATTATTTAAAAGACAGACACAGTATCATAAATAATACATGGTAAGATGTATCAGCCACACTTCCGATCAGCTGATGGAATATTCCAAATGAGGAACATGCACAGGTCACTTACATAGAAAAGAACTAAATAAACACAAAGAAGTATAAAGGGTAAGGGAAAAAGGAGAGATACAGAACTAGAGGGAGCAAGTCCAATAAGCTTTCTAAATCCAAAATGCTCAGGGGTTAGAGAGACTGCAGGGACTTGGAAGAGAAAGTTACATGAAGAAGGCCATTTTGAGAGGAGTGCTGACCTGTCTTGGGACACAGCCAGTCTATACTGATCTCACAAAGGAGAAAGTAGGAAAATAAATATTCCAAGTTTTCTCTTACTGTTTCCAATCTGCCTGTGCTACATATTGTCTGACTCTGAAACCTGAAGTCACAGACACTGGTATAATTCATATAATTAAGCCTTCATGTAAGGGCAAAAGACCAAGGAAGAGAGAACAGATCAAGATAATCAAACAGAAGTTATCATGTAGGGGTATGTACAGAATACTTACAAAGAACAAATCTAACCTGGGACTAAAGAAAAGGATTCTCTAAGGCAGACAATTGAGCAGATACCAAGAGAATGCTCAGGAGTTAGGCCAAGGCAACTGGGGAGGGAGGAAGATACCTCAAACAAACCGACTAGCTTCTGGAAAAGTGAATAAATTATGTTTGAAGCACAGAATATGAGGCAGAAAAGGAAAGGAATGAAGCCAGAGAGGCAAAAAAAAAGAAACAAAAATCACCTCAGCTTGATCTCCACTGATTACCTTTTTCCTGTTTCTTCACAAGGCTAGTAATTTTAGATTACAACCTGTATATAGTAATTGATTACCTTACGGAAATTCTAGATCTTGTAACAGTTTTAGTAAAATATGTATAGTAAACATACTGATCTAAACTCCAAACTCTCCTCTAAGATAGGGAGGAGGTGAAGTCTGTCCCACGTGTCTGTCTGTCATCTCCTCCTCCCACTCCAGCTTCTGGTGGCTCTTGTAGCATTCTTTGACAATCATCACATCATTCCAATCTCTGCTCCTATTTTACATTTCCTGCTCTTATATGCCAGAAATTCCTCTGCTTCCCTCTTATCAGGACATTTGTAATGACATTTATGACCCAATTATAATCCAGGAAAATCTCCCTATCTCAAGATCTTTAATTTATATTTGTGAAACTCCTTTCTGCTATACACACAATATTCACACTTAGAAAAACTGGGACCTGTACATCTCTGGGGACCATTACTCAGCCTACTACAGCACAATTCATCTTAGAAATATTAGATACACACACACACACCCAAGAGTAATGAATAGTGCAATTAATGTATGTTTCTCATGGTAGTTCAACCACTCAAATGAGCACTCTTAAATGCTCCTAGCCATGGTACACTAATCCAACATATCATTATGAATGACACTCAAACATTTGTGTTATATCTTTCTGGTAGTATTGATTTCTGTAAAAAGTTTATGTAAATAATACCTGGCAAAAGGTATAAAACTGATAATGCTAAAGATGACTTATTCAAGAGTGACCCAGGGGCTGGAGATTTGGCCCAGTGGTACGACGCCTGCCTCTCCTGAGTTCAATCCCCAATACCCCCGCCCCCAAAAAATTTTTTTGACCCAGGCATAGTTATGCATGCCTATAATCCCTGAGCTCTGGGAAGCTGAGGACACACAATCATGAATTTGATCCTAGCCTAGGAAACAAACTCTTCAAGACCTTGTCTTAAAATAAGATTAAAAATGGGGCCATGGATGTAGCTCAAGTGTGAAGGGCCTGGGTTCAATGTCCAGTACCAAGAAAAAAATTTTAAAAGATGATTTACATAAGAGTACCACATTACCTGTCAAGTCTACTTTAATAAAGTAGTACAGAAGTGGTAACTTGGAAGTTTTTTCAGAGTTCTAGAGGCTAGAAGTCCAAGATCAACATGTGACTAGGGTTCAACTCTACTAAAGTTCTCTCTCCTTGGCATATGGATGGGTCTTTTCTTCTGTATTCAGGAGGTCCTCTATCAAAGTCTCTGTATCTAAATTTCCCCTCTTTATTAAAGACACCAGTCACATTAGATTAGGACCCATTCTAATACCTCCTTTTAACTTAACTGTCTCCGTACAGATCCTATTTCCAAATACTGTCACATTCTGAGCTACCTGGAGTTAGGATTTCAACATATGAATCTGAGCGGGAGAAGGACAAAACAGCTGGTAACAAGCACTAGAGAAGTAGCACTCTGGATCTTCAGATTCATGAAACAGCTTTAAGAAACTAGGTGAAGAAACCTCAGTTAAATATGAACAAGCCATTAGGGATTAGCAGAAGTCCCTTGATATTATGGATAAGAGTGCCCAAAAAACTGTATGACAAAGAGCCAAGACATACTGAGAGTTTGTTTAATGGGAGTACATGGTCTAGAGGTGAGCTCAGAAGTGAGTACAAACTTAAGTGTGCATGAGGCCCTGGGTTCGATGCTGAACACTACCCAAAAGGAGGGGTGGGGGTGGGGTGGAAGACAAAGACTGTTACAGCCACGATACAATGGGAATATATACCATACAGACTAACCTACAGCAACCACATAAAGCACTTGTTCTTCAACTGTGGTCTAAAGGCCCCCAGGTCCCCAAGTTACTATTTTTTCTAACTGCACAAAGCCAAACTTTCTTTATATCATTCAACTAAACCAAAAATGTCACAACAGACTAAACATAGAAGCAGACATGAGAATCCCATTTCCTCCTACTGAATATAAAAGAGATTTGAGGAAACGTAAAATAATTCACAAAACTTCTTGCTTTGGTAATAGCTGTTTTTCATTAAAATGGTATTTTATCAATTTATAACAAGTTTATTTTAATAAAGGAGTTAAATGTTTTCATTCCTGTTTTAAGTTTTTATAGATATCGCCAAGGCCTACCTGCATAATCCACAGCCCTTCAGATGCTCAATAATTTAACAGGAAAAAGGATCCTAAGAATGAAACAGTTGAGAACCCAGAATATTGCTTCAATTTGCTCTTCCATTCTTAGAACCCATCCTACCTCCACAGTGCCTTTACAAACTTGCTTAGGTTAAACTAAATGGTTCCCTTAAGAAATGTAATTTCTTTTTCTTTTCTTTTCTTTCTTTTTTTTTTTTTTTTATTTTAGAGAAAAGGTCTCACTATAATTCAGGCTGGACTTGAATTCACTATTATGCCCAGTTGGGCCTCAAACTCATGGATATTGTCCTGCCTCAGCCTTCTAAGTACTAGGATTACAGGTATGTGCCACCATGCCCAGCTCTAAAAAGTGTACATACTTTAAGGATTCATTATGTAAGGTTTCACTCTCATAATTCATAAATAAACATGGAATGGGAAAACTCACCAAATTCCTAAATTTTGTAGATTGAATTTTTAAGTAGAAAGTACTGTGATATAGAAAAGAAAACCAATGGGTTATCTGAGGCCAGATACTCACTCAGCTTTTGACTTCTAATGGTATTCTAGTTATCTGCAACTTCAGCAAGTCTTTATTTTCCTGGGTATCAGTGTCATGAACTATAAAAGAGGCTAAATAAAATGACCTAATGTCCCTTTCAGTTCTAAGTTCTATGATTTGAGAAAAAACCCAAAACTTCCAATGGAAAAGGAAATCACTATGGCTACTTCTAATCATTCTATAACAGAAAGACTGTTATTATGATAAAGTTCAAAAAGTGGGTACTTTCGAAAATTTTTGAATTTACCTTCTTCTAATACTTTCTGTATTTTCCTATAACCACTGTGTCACAAGAAATATAATCTATTAAATTAAAAAACCCTACAAAATAGGAAGTGAATATTCATAGTAGAAAATGACTAGTCAGTATTTTACCAAAGAAAGCAATTAGTAACTTTTAATCCAAGAAGGGGGTGGGCACAACTGTCAAAATACAAATCTTCTTGGGTTCTTTTGTTTTTGTTTTTTTGGTACTGGGGAATGAACTCAGGTCCTTGTGCTTGCAAGGCAGGGAGCAGAACCACTGAGCAAAATCCCCAGGCAAAATACAAATCTTGAGGAACATAAAACATGCCATCATACAAACAGCTAAAAAAGTTTCACACAGAAAAGAACTTTTTTCCAATCACCTTCAATTGATGAGTTCTATTTTTAAAATCTTCAATTATATGTATTAAAGTATCATCTAAAGAATGAGCATTTAATTTGATAAGCTTTAACAGATTCAGTAGAATACAGGGAACATACATAATTAAAGGGAGAAATAATTTTAAAATATTTGCTATTGAAGAAACCCATACAGGAAGTCCTTGCTTTGTACATTTGTTATGCATCCATTTCAGTTCCCACATTTTATAAACAGCACCAATCTCTCAACAATGTAGTACAAATTTCAGTTACAAGAACTGTGAGCATAAAGCACAAAATTTGCTGTTAGATCTTCAGTCCACAAATCACCACATAAACAGATGAACAACATGACCAACCATGTCAACATTTCAAAAGTTGATTTGGTGAAATTATACCTCTACTATTTGGTTCATCCATCAACTGCAAAGTACACAGTTGTTACCTCCCTATCTCCCAACAATAAGTCACCATGACATTTTATAAAAACAAGATACTGAAGAGAACTGGACAATGAAGATGAAACTACAACAAAGACACAACAAGTGCTAATTTAGTAGAGAAACTGGAATTTAATATAAACAGGTTTGAAGAAACAGCATACTGTAAGAATGTTAACACTGCTGCACACGTTAAGAGACTAGATATAAAACCAGAGAACACTGTGAAGGCAAACATTAACATATATGAACAAAGTGATTCAGAAAAAAATGAAGATGATATTACATGATATTCTCACAATAAAGAAATACTAAGTGGCATTCAGTAAGTATTCATCTGCCAGGCACTGTACAAGTCAAGACTAAGGATGGATCATTTTACACTAGATTCTGTGTGTATGAAATACTAATTGAGCAAATTTCCAGTCTATACCAATTTTACTCTAAAATCTAAAAGGGAAATAAGATACAACAACACAAAACATAAAAACACAGAATTACCATATGAGCCAGTAATTCCACTTCTTGGTTTATAGTCAAAGGAAGTAAATAGGATCTCCAAGAGGTAACTGTATATTCCGATTCGTAACAGTAACATTCACAACATCCAAAAGGCAGAAACAACCCAAGTATCTATACAAATACAAATGTAGTATACATGCACCTTAGAATATTATTCATCTTTTAAAAAGAAAGTCATTCTAATACAGGTTATGGTATGGATGAACCTTATGCAGTATAAGGGGCAAATGCTGTTTCCACTTGTGGTAAGTGCCTAGGGTAGACAAATTCATAAAGATGGAAAGTACAGCTGTGATTGCCAAGGGTGAAGACAGTAGGAGATGTAGAGTTAGTGTTTAACAGGTACAGTTTGAATTTAGGAAAATGAAAAATGTTCTGGAGATGGATGGTGGTGATGGTTGCACAAAAATGTACTAATGCCCTTAATTTGTGCGTGTGTGTGTTGTGTGTGTCTCCCCCCATGGGGATTGAACTCAGGACCTTGTGCTTGCCAGGATGTAGGGCCACTGAGCTACATCCCTGGAACAATGCCACGTATTTTGTACATTGTTTTATTTTTTGAGACAGGGTCTCACTGGGTAGCCCAGACTTGTCTTGAATGCACTATGCAGCCAGAGCTGGCCTCAAACTCATGGCCATCCTCCTGCCTCAGCCTCCCAAGTGCTGGGATTACAGATGTGCACCACTTTGCCCAACTACTTACTTAACTTGTACATTTAAAATGTGGGGCCTGGGATTTAGCTCAGTGGTTCTGCTGCTTGCCTTGCAGGCGAGGTCTTGAGTTCAAACCCCGGTACAAAAAAAAGGTTAAAATGCGCCAGGGAAAGGGCCAGGGATTCAGCTCAGCAGTTCGGTGGCCAGTTTTGCAAGCGCAAGGACCCGAGTTCAATCCCCGGTACCAGAAAAAAAAAAAAAAAAAAAAAAAAAAAAAGTGCCAGGGATTTAGCTCAGTGGTGCTGCTACTTGCCTCACAAACACAAGGTCCCGAGTTCAACCCCTGGTAAAAAAAAAAAAACAAAAAAAAGGTTAAAATGGGGGCTAGAGATTCAGCTTAGTGGCCGTTGGCACAAGGTCCTGAGTTTGATATCCAGTACCACAATAAATAAAGTTAAAATGATAAGTTTTACTCAGCTACAATAATAAAAGGGAAGAAAAAAGGCAACAGTATTTTTTAGGCATACAAGCCAAAAAATTCACCCCAGGATAGCACAATACTTCATGTTTTAATATCAGAGAAATAAAGACCATCACAACTCTGAGCTATAAAATAACTTCCAATAAATTTAAAAGGACTTGAATCATATAAAAATATTTTTCTGCTCAGAAATGCTAACTATAAATATAAATAAATAATTTTCCTAATATTAGATCTATTTAAAAGCTAGTTTCTTTTGAACATAAAAATTTTTAAAAAGCATCAATTGATGAATGGACTAAGTAAATATGGTATGGACGGGGTGTGGGCATGTAGGTGTACTATGCAATATATGTTGACTATTATTTAACCTTTGAAAAGGAAACCCTGCAATTCACAACATGACACAGTAGATAAACCTGGAGGACACTACACTAAGTGAAGTATTCGCTAGACAGAGAGAGAGAACTACTGAATGATCTCTTCTAAGGTAGAACTTTAAAAAGTCAAGTTCACAAAAGCAGAAAATGGAATATTGGTTGTCAGATACTGCGAAGTAGAGAAAATAGGAAACTGCTGGTCAAAAAGAAAGTTTCAATTAGGCAGGATGAATAAATTCTGGAGATTTCATGTACAACATGGTGACTGTTACACTCAATCACATGGTAATGTCTACTTGAAATTTACTAATAGAATAGATCTTAAATATTCTTACCATACCAAAAAAGATAACTATGTAAGGCAATGAATACATTATTGGCCTTATAGCAGTAATCATTCCGCAAAGTACTATATACATATATATCAAGACATCACCAAGTCAATAACCTTGGCTTTTGCCTTAAGCAAATATAGTATGTCATCAAACTAATTCCAAAGTAAACAACAATAAAAAAGTAATGAAAATCAATGCAACAGAAAACTAATAACCAAGGGACAGGTGTAATGCCCATGCACATCCCAGCACTCAAATGCCTAAGGCAGGTAGATCCTGCATTCAAGGCCAACCTGGGCTACATAGCAAGACCCCTGCCTCAAAAAATACCCAAACAAAAACAAAATGCTGTTTTTTTTGGATCAATGGAATTGTTAAACATGTAAGTTAAAGGAGACAGAAGACACAATTACAAATATCAAAAATAAATAATATGACATGATACAGATTTCACAGATATTAAAAGGACATGGAATTGTTATAAACAGCTTTATGTTAGTAGACAGAAATCTGATAGCTTAGTTGAAATAACTGAATTCCTGGAAAGACAAAAAGCTTACTCAAGGATAAACAGATAATTAGGTAAAACTCATATCTACTAAAGATATTAAATACGCACTTAAAATAAAAACCTTTTCACTGAAAACTCCTGGTCCAAATGGAATACCGCCCAACATAGTCCATAAAATTAGTATAACACACAAACCAAAATAAAAAACATTACCAAAATACCAAAAAGGGTAAAGAAAACTATAACCAATAATGCTCAAGAGAATGTAAGAAAAATTCTTAAATTAAGACTGACAATCTATGAAATTGATATACCTAATATATCACACTCAAATTTATCCCAGAAAGCAAGCACAGTTTAACAGTTAAATTACAACAAATAAAGAAATTTAATTAACTATATTAACAGACTAAAACAAAATATGTTTACCAGGAACACAAAAAGCACTTGATGAAGTCCATCACCCATTCCTGATGAGAACTCTCAGTAAACTAAGACTACAGAGAGCAGCTGCTTAGGAAAACAAGATAGCAGTTTCTGAAAGTTAAACACTTGCCAGGGGAACCATTCCCTCTCCTCAGAGAGCAAAGCATTCATCATGCAAAGTTCTGCATACAAATGTTCACATGAGGCTTTATTTGTAATAGCCGAAACATAAAAACAAACCAAATTTCCAAAACCATGTGGATATATAAAATACCTGACAACTGAAACCACTCAGCAATAAATTAGAATGAACTCTTTCTACATTCAACACAGATGTACTCAAAAATAATTATACTGAGTGAAAGAAGCCAGGCCAAAAAGAAAAGTGTTTATTGCATGATCCCATTTTTACAATCTAGAAAATATAATCTATGATGACAGAAAGCCTGAGGACAGGGGACTGGAGGAAGGGCAGGGTTACCAGGGAGCACATACTCATCTGCAATATGCTGAAGGTCCCACGGGTGGGTGTTTGTGTGTTTGTTAAACTTCATTAAAACTATAAGCTATAATTATGTTCAATTCATTTTGCCTCAAAAGCTATTAGAAGAGTAGGACAGTGACAAGGAGTGTGAATGCACAGCTACATAAGTGCACATGCCATTAAACTGTACACTTAAAAGTGACTTAGACCGAGCATGGTGGCACATGCCTGTAATCCCAGCACTCAGGAGGCTGAGGCAGGAGGATCACTGTGAGTTTGAGACCAGCCTGAGCTACATAGTGAATTCCAGGTCAGTCTCAACTACATAGTGAGACCCTGTCTCAAAAAACAAACAAACAAACAAACAAGTGACTTGGTAGGGGCCGAGATGTAGCTCAGTGGTTCTGCCACCTGCCTCACAAGCGCAAGGACCCCCAAGTTCAGTTCCCAGTACCAAAAGAAAGAAAAAAAAGACTTAAGTAAATTTTGTTACATTTTATTACAAGTTTTACGAAAGACTTGGGGGGCTGGTACTGGAGACTGAACTCAGGACCTTGCACTTGTGAGGCAAGTGCAGTGCCACTGAGCTAAATCCCTACCCTACAAGAGACTTTTAAAAACTGATAGGATTTGTGAGCTCAAACTGAAGGTAAAAGTGATGATAATGACAATTAGTAAGAACATCAGTAAGGGGACCATATTTCCAAGCTATTCTCAGTCATTACCACATTGTTTTGTCAGTCATGAACCAAACATACAACAGCAGTCCCATAAGACAGAACTGAAAAATTCCTATCACTGAGCAATACTGTAATGCTCTAGCACAATGCAGTCCTCATGCTGGGATCTAATGCACGTCCAGTAATGTAAAAGGAGTGCACATACATTATGTATATTACGTTCTACTTGATTATGATGATACACAACTGTTACTAGTTTATGTATTTACTGCATTATAGCTTTGTCTTATTAGAGTGTATTCCTTTACTTATTAAAACAGTACAACATTACACCAGCAGCAGCCTCATACATCTTATGTATATCTATGACTGCTTCAAGTGGCTGGCTTATAACATCTAGGTTTGTGTAGGAACACTATGACTCTGCAAAACAAAACTGCTGAAGGACAGATTTCTTAGAATGAATCTGCATTTAGCAGTAAGCAGCCATACCTTTCAGATATACAGTGCTTTTGATTAAATGTGAATTTAGAGTTTCTTATAGGGTATTACCTGTGAGATATGATTGATGGAAGACTCCATTCTCCGAAGCTGAGAAGCTTGGATGTCCAGCAATTGGAGTACATTGTTGGCCAATGCATTTATTTGATAAGCAACACTAGCTAGAGACTGGGTTGTATATGCTTTGGTCTCTTCTAAAGCTTTTCTCTTGTCTGTAGCCTGAAATAAAAACAAAAACAATGAACATTTACTTAGACTAGCATGCATTAAACATATGTTCCATAAAAATACAAACTTAAAATCATTTATTTCTATTAAAAAATCACAATTCAATCAAAAAACTTAATGCATCAATCTGATAAGAGATTACGTTTATAGACTGATAACTAATTTTAATACTGAACTTGCAATCCTGCAACTGTGCTAAATTCACTTATTATCTTTAATCAACTTTTGTGGCCTCAGAAATATTCTACATATACAATCGTGCTGTCTAACGAGTAAAAATTATTTTACTTTTTCCTTTCCACTATGGCATCTTCTGTTTCTTTTTGTTGCTCTGTTGCACTGACTAGGAACTCTAGTACAATACTGAACAGAAGGAGTTGTTTCCAGCTTTAGAGGAAAAGTATTCAGCATATTAATATTAAACCACAGAAAACAGGTTTTCCACGGGTATTTTAAGAACCTACAGAACTACCATTTTATTCTTAGTTTGTTTAAAAACCTAAATGGGGGAGAGGGATTTAGTTTGCTTCACAAGCGCAAGGTCCCAAGTTCGATCACTGATACAAAAACAAAACAAACGAACACCTAGATGGACTCAGTCTTGAGCAAGTCTAGGTTATTTTCAGGCATCTATAACATCTGACTAATCTGCAGTCTTCGGAGTACAGTTGTACACATCTTTTCCCAGGAGAGTGGGAGGAAGTCGCTGCTCTGAACTGAGATCTATTTCCACTTTCCCCTCAGGCACAACGTTCCCCTCTCTCCAGCTTCCCTTACGACATGACCTTACGACATGGAACTCAATACTGTTGATGAAATGTTAGTGGAAATGGTACCATTTTCCAGGTCTGGACATAAAAATTGGCCACTCATGTCCCAACGCAATAAAGTAAAACATGGCCCTAACAAAATAAAGTTGTGCTTAACACAAAACAGTATTTTACAATGCTTAACCTTTTTTTCCAGCACCAGGAATCAAACTCAGAACCTTGCACTTGCCAGGCAGTTGTGGTACCACTGAGCTACATCCTTGGTCCATTGCTTCTATTTTTAAACTTAAAATACCTAAGGTTTAACTTTAAAATTCATTTTCCCTGTCTTGCACTATTTCAGGTGCTCAATAGGAACATGTGGATTGTACCACCATGTTATTCAAAGTGTTGTTCTAATTAGTCATTAATTTCTTCTAAAGATTATGAATCTGAAATTCAAACCTGCACAAAATTACTGTTACAAATTTACTTCAAGTTTATAAATTCAGAGGCCAGGTGTGGTGGCTCACGCCTGTAATCCCAGCACTCCGGAGGCTGAGGCAGGAGGATCCCTATAAATTCGAGACCAGCCTGGACTACATAGTGAGTTCCAGGTCAGTCTCAACTACATAGTGAGACCCTGTCTCCAAAAACCAAAAAAAAAAAAGTATATAAATTCAATATGCAAGTTAAGTCTTCCTTTCTTAAGATACTTGGTATTTGTATCAGATAAGGGTTCTAGGGGGTCACGCAAATGGATTACAAATTAGAAGACAAAGAGCCAGCATTTCTTCAAGAAACTAAAACAGATGTTAATTGTACCACTCTTCCCTGCAAGGTCTACATACTCTTAACTAATTGCCCTAGGATTACATGTGACAATGAAAGCCATTTGCTACACCCCCGTCTTACACCACTGAAGAAGTTTGCTTAAAATGGAATCAAACATATTCAGCTTTTAATGGAAGGTTATATTTAAAATAGCAAAAGGGCCAGGGATTTGGCTCAGTGGTTCTGGAGCCTGCCTCGCAAGCACAAGGACCCGAATTCGATCCCTGGTACCAAAAAAAAAAAAAAAAGTAAAATAGCTAAACAGTGAATCCAAAACTAAACAGAAAGTTCCTCAGATGACTGAACTTTATGAATGGCTTACACATAAAACTTTCTTTTTCCATCGGGGATTTAGCTCAGTGGTACCACCAACTGCCTCGCAAGCACAAGGATGTGAGTTTGATCCTGGTAAACGCCCCCCCCAAAAAAAAACCTCTCTTCTTTCTCCTTATCAACCTGTGGAAATCATGCTTTACTAGATCAGAATCTGCTAGCTAGAGGAGAAAATCTTGTCAAATGATAAATGACAAGTCCCCCAAGTGGGACCGCTGCCTAACCAGAAGGAAACCCTCCCCCAAGCAGACCCACTACCCACATCCACAGGAGCACAGAGATAACAGAAAGCCAGCAGCTGCCCCGCTGCTCCTACCAACACCCTGTTTATCACGCAGCCCCAGGCCCACACCACCCATGGGACTCTAAATTCTTCCACTCTGCCACCCAGGGCCCTCTCTCCTCCCTAACCTCCCCTATAACAACCATGTCCATCATCCTCTCAGGGCCAATGGTCTTTTCACCCTTTATCCATCTGCGCTCAGACAGCAATAAGCTCACTGCACGTTGCTTGAACTATGCCTGCCTCGGTGGTCTCAATCATGCCTTGGTCTGACCTTACAATCATGGGACATCTTTCTTTTCTTGCCCCTGAAAGTAGTAATCTCTTCTTTCTGCTGCCTGAAATAGAAATTACTAGCCATAAGCAACCAATCCCCCCCATCTCTCACCTCTGTGTCTTTCAATCTCTCTCAATCTGGTGTACCCTAATACATCTATTTTAAATGCCCCTCCTGTCCTCCACACTCAACCTTCACCTACTACAATAGGAATAATATTTCTCCCTTTTTTATACCATCCCCAGAAAGAAAGAGAATGTCTTAAGGACTATTATCAAGGATATATAAAGAACTCAAAACAATCAGCGCCCCCAAATATAAAGACCCGATTCAAAAATGGGCATCCGAAATGAACAGACATTTCTCAGACAAAGAAGTAAAAGCAGCAAGAAAATATTTGAAAAAATGTTCCCCATCACTAGTCATTCGAGAGATGCAGATGAAAACAACACTGAGATTCCACCTCACCCCACAAAGAATGGCTGCTATCAAGAAATCACACAATAACAAATGTTGGCAGGGTTGTGGGGAGAAAGGAACCCTTCTCCATTGTTGGTGGGAGTGCAGACTGGTGCAACCACTATGGAAATCAATATGGAGATACCTCAAAGAGCTTGGACTGAAGGTTCCATTTGACCCAGCCATCCCTCTGCTGGGTATCTTTCCAAGAGAACTAAAAGAATCATATCACAGAGAAGTATGTGCACCCATGTTTATAGCAGCACAGTTTGTAATAGCTAAATCTTTGAAACAGCCCATTTGCCCATCTGTTGGAAACTGGATAAAGAAGATGTGGTTTTTCTATGAAATGGAATATTACTCAGCCATAAAGAATGAGAAAATATTCATTCATAGGAAAATGGATACATATTGAAGATATACTCCCAAGTGAAATAAATAAGGCACACATGTGCAAACACCGAATAGTTTCCCTGGTGTGAATAATCTGCAATAATACAGAAGATCCTAATAAGATTACTGACATTTAGAAATGGGAAGAAAGTAGCTAAAGGTGTAGGGAAGGTGGGATGGGTAGGGGAAGAGTAAAAAGGGAAAAGAAAAAAATGTGAGAGAATGAAAAGATGAAAATAAAGTGTTTGTAGATCGGGAGGGGAGGAGGGGGTGAAGGGAGGGCAGGGGTAAGGGGAAAAAATGAGAATCAAGACTTGTCATGTAGAGGTACAAGATCCCAATGATGAATGTAACTGTACTGTACCCCTAAAATGTACCAATAAACTCAATTAAACCTGAAAAAAAAAAAAAAAAAAACAAAGAGAATGTCTTGGTCAAAACTATGCCTAGAAATTAAAACAATTTAAGTAAAAACAAATGCTACATGCTTTTCAAATTCTTTCCTGTTTCTGATTTTGAAAGTATTAATTACAGAAAAAAGGCAAATAAAAATATGCATCATGGTCCAATCATTCAAACAGGCCATGCTAAGATTTTAATGCATGTTCATCAAGTTATTCCACATGTATGTATACATAAAAAACGACTATAGAGCCCATAGCCCATTCTTCAGCCAATAGTGTATGAGCACCACGACCCTTTTCCCATGTGCTATGCTTCCCTACTATCCTTTTCAAAAGTTAATTTTCAGTAGCTTCATGATTATGGCAGTGACCCTTAGATATCTACTCTTATCGTTTTAATTCCCATTTCAATCATATTTCTCATTTGATTTTAACCATGACATCAAAGTATTGGGTTCTGTTAAAAAAAAAAATTAACATACAGCTTCCTCTAAATGACCAAAAGAAAGACAGCACTATTTCAAGTTATCAAAATTCAGATAGAAATGAGTAAATTATAAATATCTCCCATTTCCCTGTATTTATAGTATAATAAAGTATAAATATAACCGAATGTTATTATCCTTCAACTTCAGTAAGTATAGGTTTATAAATTCACATTTTACTTGGTTTTATACTGTTTGCAAAGGTTTGAATCTCAAAGCCATCAAAATTTAGTTTCATATCGGGAGTAGTGGCACACACCTGCAATCCCAGCACTTGGGAGGCTGAGGCAGGAGTATCCCTGCAAGTTTGAGGCCAGCCTGGGCTACAAAGTGTGTGCAAGGCCAGCCTGAACTGCAGAGCAAGACCCTGTCTCAAAAAAAAGTTTCACTTATTTTGTGATGAATCCAGAATCTTCTTTTAAAAATAAGATATAATTGATAAGATATTTTGGTATGAAAGGAAACAGAAGAACACCAGGATCATTTTGCTGTACCTCTAAATGAGAGAGAAATTAGAGACACAATCTTTTTCACAACAGCATCCAAAAAAATTTAATACCTATGAATCAATCCAACAAAGGAAGTAAAAGACCTCTACATAGAAAACAACAGTACTCTGAAAAAAGGAGATTGAAAAGGATATCAGAAGCTGGGCGTAGTGGCACACACTTGTAATCCCAGTACTTGGGAGGCTGAGGCAGGAGGATCAATTTGAGTTTGAGACCAGCCTGCACTACATAATGAGTTCCAAGTCAGTCTCAACTACATAGTGAGACCCTGTCTCAAAAAAACAAAAAAGAAAAGAAAAGAAAAGAATATCAGAAAATGCTAGGATATCCCTTGTTCTTGGATAGGAAGAACTAATATAGTGAAAATGACCACACTTCCAAAATTGTCATATAGATTCAATACAATCTCAATCAAAATTTCAACAAAATATCTCACAGAATTAGAAAAAGCAGCCCTAAAATTCACTTGGAACCAGAAGAGACATAGAATAAAAAAGGCAATTAATTGTAGGCAAAAAGGCAAGGCAGGAGTATCACAATCCCTGTCTTTAAATTATACTACAAAGCTACAGTGATAAAAACAGCATGGCACTGACAGAAAAGAGATCTGAGGATCAATGAAACAGACTAGAGGATGCAGAGACAACTCCAGACATACTTAAACAGCTCATCTTTGACAAAGACAAAGTCTTTGACAAGGTCTTCACTGGAAGACAGCCTTTTTAATAAATGGTGCTGGAAAAACTGGATTTCCACATGCTGAAGATTGAAATGAGACCCATATCTGTCACCACACACTAACAAAAACTGAAATGGATCGAAGATCTAAATATTAAAACAAACACAATCTGCTGGAAGAAAGAATAGCTAAGACACTTGAGGATACAGGAATAGGCAAAGTCTTCATGAACAAAACAAAGACCACATGGGAAGGAAATATTACAAACAATCAACAACTGGGACCTCATCTTATTAAAAAGCTTTTACAAAGCAAGAGAAACCACCAACAGAGTGAAGAGACAAGCCACAGAGTGGGGAAATATTTTTTTACCAGCTATTCAGATAAAGGACTATTTTCTAGAATATAAGAAGAACTCAAAAAAAATCAGACCCGATATTTAAAGACCCAATGCAAAAATGGGCGTCTGAAATGAAGAAGACACTTCTCAGATGAATTAGAAACAGCAAATAAATATATGAAAAAAAATGTTCAACATCACTGGTCATTCGTGAAATTCAAATGAAAGCAACGGTGAGATTCCACCTCATTCCAGAAAGAATGGCTGTTATCAAGAAATCAACCAATAACAAATGCTGAAGGGGGGCTATGGGGAAAATGGAGCCCTGCTCCAATGTTAGTGGGAGTGTAGACTGGTATATACTCTAGAAACATCATGTCTAACACACTATATATTCTATAACTTTTAGCTTAACCTGTAACCCAAACCTAAATTCAAATTTCTCCAAGTTCAAAAGGAAAATCCTTTATATGTTTTATTTCATTCTGCATGCTCCAAGAGCCAAAGATGTTCACAGCTGTTGGTGACCACATTTACGTGAGAAACTGCACCCCCATCATTTCTATCAAAGGATATAAAGAGGAGTGCCCGCATCTCAGAATCTTGCCCCCCAGGATCCCCTCCCAAACACACTGAAATGATGGGCAATGGTTTAAATTCTGGAGATAGCTAGACCAAGACACTTACCAGGAGCCAAGGGCTCTGTTACCCCCACTCTCAAGCCCTCCCACTCTTCCTTCCTCTGTGCAACACTCTGGATCCTTCCCTAAAGCACTTAAACTAGCCAACCTCAACAGTGTTGGAATACAGCCAATGAACTTAAAGGATGGCTGCTTTCCCTTTTGAGTGCTTAAAGCCCCACCTTCCTGGCTGCTCAGAATGCCCTCTCCCTCCTATCTGAGTGCACCCGTGCCCTTTTGCAGAAGTAAACTGTAAACTTTGCCTTGTGTATGGGCTGGGGATTTGGCTGGTGGTTCCACAGCCTGCCTTGCAAACGCAAGGGCCTGAGTTCGATCCCTGTTACCACAAAAACACAAACAAAACATTAAAAAAATTTTTTTTTGCCTTGTGGAGTTCTCTTGCTTCCTGTCAGAGGGCATTCTCTCTAGCATCAACAATTTGAGTCTGGGAGACATCTACCTCTCCAGGACAATCATCAGTGAGCCGCCTCCTCCAACCAGTCTACCTAACAGCAAACCAGCTCTACTCCCTTCCCCATGATTCAATCACCTTCCAAAATCCTGCAGGTCTCTGGGGGTCACTTTTCCATCCAAACTAATAGCAGCAGCCCTTTCAACTGAGACTGGGTGGCTCGGATCTGAATTCCATCATTCCTACCAACTTGAACCACCTGTGCCATCAGGTGGGCAGCATATACCTCTTCTCAGGGAGTCTTCAATTACAACAATGCAAAAAAAAAGTTTTCGTTTAGCAGACTAGATGTCATATTATAGTCCCTTAAGGAAAACATTAAAATGACATAATTGTCATACAGCTAATTTGCGGTATAGCGATTGTAAATGCATTAATGGGGTACCTGCAGTATTTCCATGTTAAAGTTTATTAGAGAATTACTGATAAACTATTCATAATTATACATTTATTTTAATTTAATGAAACAAAGTTGATTATTGTTACAATTTTACTTGGTGCAAATAAACTAGTATTTATATTTGCGCAGTAATTAATTACTAGATTCAATTTATAGACTTTTTATTAATTTTATTAGGAAAAATCTGTTTGTACCAATGGTATAAGCCACCCAATGTGACAGTTGTGCATGTACCACAAGTGGTTCTGGCCAGCGGGAATATGCTAATTTTTTATTGAGACTGGGTCTCACTAAACTGTCCAGGCTGGCCTCCAACTTACAATCCTCCAGCCTTTAGCCTCCTGGCTAGCTGAGATTACAGGTAGATGCCATTACACCCAGGTAGACTTGTTTTTAAATTTTCACAAATCAATGTAAATCTCCAGAGCATTTCCAGTAACTAGATAATCTGGCTCTGAAAATTTTCTCATGATTATATCCTAAATCATTAATACTGTTCCCAAACTAATTTCTTTTACGATACTACAGACTTAAAAAACAGGTTTAAGGCACAAATCAGAAAACCTGGTTCTAAAAAGAGCAACTATTTAAGTGCAGTTACACAATTAAGTATTCTTCACAGAAAATATCTTATATTGAGAAGATGCTGGCTTATCCTTTCATGTTAAATAATTATCTTCACATAAGTTTACTTCTTAGAATTGCAAGAATCATGATGATCAAGAGGTAGCTTGTGAAACACTTTCACATACTCCTGGAGAGTACAATCTGACAATATCAATTATATAAAATAAATCTAGGACCAGGGATTTAGTTCAGTGGTGCTACCGCCTGCCTCGTAAACATAAGGTCCTGAGTTCGATCCCCAGTACCAAAAAAAAAAATGTCTTCTTTAAAATAAATCTATTCTTTTCTAGGAATTTACGCAAATAACGTAAAACACCAAGTATAAACAATTCAAAGATGTTCATACCGCCTGTTTGTAACCACTCCCGAAAAAAAGCCTAGAAACAATCTAAATGGTTAATATTTTTTAAAATTCATAGAATGGAATATTACATAATCAACAGAAGTAAATAGAAAAGGTTTATCTATTCAGAATGGGAAGCAGAGTCACTGTAACATAGAATAAAGAATTTATTATAGAAGAGAGAACTCCATACCTGTCATCACTTCTTCTCCACGAACCCACCGGACAAGGAGTGGGTGGATGAAAAGAGGCTGAAATCCAGAGGTGACACTGAGGAGATATACACAGAAACGCACACACGCACTACTCTAGGCCCATTCAGAAGTATATCCACACATCTATTTCTCCATATTCCCAACCACGTTCCTGCCAAGCACATTATGAACTGTCATGAATCAGAATAGATCCTCATCTTTAATTTCCTTTCTTCTAGACAAACGAAACACTAGATGAACTGCTTGAAGCTTCACCCACTGGGAGATAATTTCCCTTCACTACAGTCCTTCAAGGTCACTTCTGAGTGACTATGGTGCGATTAATGTCTACTTCCAGGTGTTACCAGTGTATGGTACAGAACCCTATAAACTGTGCCTAAGTTTTTTCTACCTCCATCAAAAGAACTCCTCATAAGGCCACAGACGTAAGATGAAAGAATCAAAGTAGCAGGAGTATGAACAAAGTAAGGTACACAAATTTGTCAATAATAGCACATTTATAAAATTACTATGTACTGGATGTTTTACAAAACAGAGATCCAGAAGGAAATATACCAATGTACCACTGGTCATCTGGTAAGGTATGGGTATGTATCCAATTTTTTCAATGATAAAGGAAAAATTATTATCCTAAAAAATTTTAAAGATGTGGACAATTTATTTTTTTGGTACTGGGGACCAAACTTGGGACTTTGAGCTTGCGAGGCAGGCAGTGGAACCACTGAGCTAAATCCCCAGCCCAATGTGAACAATTTTTTATATCTCTTAATGGAAAAAGAGCCCCAGAATATGTATTTGCATCAGTAGTGTGATCCCTTATTTGGTATTATTAGTACCTATACAAATTAATACAACCAGGTTAATGAAAGGAGATACAGCAGTATGTTAAATAGCTGGATTTTAAGTGATTTGTGATTCTCTTTTTTCTTTTCTGACATTTCCAAAGTTCAACAATCACCATGTAATATTTACTGAAAACCACTGGGCAAGTATCCAGACACTAAGAATAAGGTAAATAATACAATTCACTATTATCTCACCAAGAGTGAGGAGGAAAATGTAAAGAAATTGAATGCTTGATGTCACTAAGCTGAAGACTTAACGGTGTTCCTTATTGTGTAAGCCTAATTGTTTTTACTGCTTATAGCCAAATGCATACAAAATGATTTCACTTTTATATGGGGAAGGAAAGTATGTTTCAAAAATGGGTTTTAGCTGAAATTGAAAGTAATAATTTATAGTAATATCCCTGCTCACAGAGACAAAAGATTTCTAAGTGTAATTACCAAATTACTGAAGGTGTCTTCTAAACTAGTCTGCTAATTTACTCACTAAAATGTTATCTGAAAAAGAAAATCATTCTTTCACATTAGGTAATTACATTTTAATCTGCATTAGTCAGCTCCAGCACTGCTGTCACAGACTGGGTGGCTGAAACAACTTATTTATTTTTCTTTGTGGGGTAACCAGAGATCAAGCTTAGGACCTTGCACTTACAAGGCAGGCAGCAGCACCACTGAGCTAAATCCCCACCCCAAAACAACAAATTTATTCTTCTCGTAGTTCTGGAAGATGGGAAGTCCATAAATCAAAGTTCAAGCAAGGTTCTGTTTCTCTCCTTGCAAGGAATCTCTCCTTGCCTTGCGGACAGCCAGCTTTTCAGTGTCCTCATATGGCAAAGAAAGCTCAATGTCTCATGTCTTTCCTTTTTATAAAGATATCAGTAGTACAGAATCATGTTTTTACCCCATGACCCCAGTTAATCTGAATCACCTCCATAAAGGCTTTATTTTCTACACAGTTACTTGAAAGGGGTCTATGGATTCAACATATGAAGGGGAGGATTCAGCCCATAGCATAATCTTTCTCTTCAAACATGAAATGCTTCTGTCTTACAAATACCCAACGTATACACTTGATAATGCTTTTTACAGTTACATATAATTATTTACTTTTCAAAGCATGTTCAAGTAGTAAATTAAACAGATACCCTGGTCTCACAGACAAAGAAATTAAATGAAGCAGAGATACTAATTTTTCGAAGGATCCCCTAACTAGTAAACAAAGGAGGTAGGACTAAACTGAGGTCTAAATCCTAGCCCAGTGGTCTTTTTTTTGTGGTGGTTGTGGTAAGTGTTTTGTTTTGACACGGGGTCTTGCTATGTAGTCCAGGCTTGGCCTTGAACACTCTAGAGACCCCTTGCTGGCCCAGAACTAACTATCCACCTGTCTCAGCCTCTCAAGTGTTGGAACCCTAGGCATGTGCCACCCGCCCTGCCCCAACTCTATTCACACGGCACTTAACTATGTCATATTCATTTGAGGTAAGAGAACTTTATTTTACCCAATATTCTAAACAACAGAAGGGGTGGGCAGCAGGGAAAGGCAAGGAATAAAGGGTTCCAAGAAGAATTAAATAAACATGAACATTAGCTTAGAGAGGAGTGAGCCTCTTTAACAGACCAATGGGGGAGTAGATCACAAGGCTAAAGAAATTCTGTGGGCTCTGTTCAGGAACACAGATTTCATATTGAGACCAATAAAGAAACACCAAAGGATTTCAGGAAGAAAAAATGACTACTTTTAGGCTTTAGAAAAATGACTTCAGCTGCAATTTTGTAAACTGCACTGCATAAAAGCAAAAAGGACACAAAAATACAGACAGGGATTCTGTTGCAATATGCACACATAAGGAAGGCATGTTTATCCCACTTACACCCAACAATAAGGAAATAGAAATTTGGAGTGTTTAAAGTGAAGGAGTATGTCTCCAAAGGCCATGATCTTCCATTATGCCATGCCGCTTCCTACTCTGTAATTCTAAGAGATTCTAATTATACTTTGTTCAGTATAATTCAAATGTGGCAGAGTGAAACTACTAATGCATTGCCTTTAAGATGAACCACTCCAAGTCATCATTAACTAATTTGTGTACCACATAAATTTCAATTCACTGGCGGGGCAAAGAGAAGAAAGTAAGAAGCTGACTTTCACAGATAGCTGAGAACAGTTTTAATCCATAAAACAACTGATGTTCTATGTAGAGGAGTGGAAAAGCAAAGACTAAACATTTAACACCTTCCTAAATTATTCCTCACTGACATGACAGATTCACCCATATAATCTATACTAAAATACAGGGTCTTGCCACAAACTACTAGGTAGGTTGGTAGTTAACAAAACCACATTACCTCTTAAGTGACTTGTGAAAAAGTACTTCTACCTTAAAAATAAAATTTAAGGTTCTAAAAATACTAACAAAAGCAATTTGTTCTATCACTGACTCTGCCTACTTCCTTACAACAGTTTCACAAAATCAGTCTTGGCAATCTCCAGTAGAGAGGTTCATTAATCATATTTCCCAAACCAAAAAATCATGACACCATCTGACAACTTCTTTGATTCTAATTTCCTAATGTTATATAAAATTATATTATACTAAACATTTTGTATAAATATATGAATACATATTTTATATTATAGACCAATAAACATATAAGTTAAATGTATGCTACATAAAATTAGTTTATATTACATAATTTGTAATATGCTACATTATAATATACAATATATAAATTATGAGGCTTAATGAAACTTTATTGTAATCAACTGAATTTTCTAAAGAATAGTTTCTTTTTTTTTTTTTTTTGGAGACAGGGTCTCACTATGTTAGTTGAGAGACTGACCTGGAACTCACTATGTAGCCCAGGCTGGTCTCAAACTCACAGTGGTCCTCCTGCCTCAGCCTCCCGAGTGCTGGGATTACAGGCATGCACCACCACAGTCGGCAAGAATAGCTATTTTTAAAAACCTGACACATGAACCCAAAATGATTTGTTAAAACAGAACAAAGAGGAGCCAGGGATTTGGCTCAGTTGTTCCTCCACCAGCCTCGCAAGTGCAAGGGCTTGAGTTCAATCCCTGGTACCAAAAATAAGAAAGAAAAAGGGGGAGAAAAACAGACCAAAGAGAAAATATGTACTTTATTAATAAATTATCACACACTAAACCCCAAGCAAAAAGATAGTTTAATAACTTAGAAATCTAAGTATCAATTAAGGGAGTACACCTCATTAAAAAGAAAGCCATTTATCTCATGTTAACTCAAAGTTTTGGTCCATCAACCACAACCATTAGAAAATAGCACAGAAAGTAAAGTTCAGGCTTACAGCAAAGAACAAATCATTCTCCTTCTGTTTTTGCAAAGAAAGATTTATTAGAATACAGACACTCCCATTCAGTTACATATCATCTATGGAGGAGGGAGGATATAGCTCAGTAGCAGAGCACTTGCCTATCATGTACCAAGGTCCTTGGTTCCACCCACAGCACTACCAAAATTTTCTTTGAAAAGTTATCCACATATCACCTATGGCTTTTATACTACAATGGCAAAACTGAGTACTTGTGACAGACCATATGGCATGCAAAGTCTAAAATATTTACTAGTGAGCTCTTTACAGAAAACATCTGTCCACTCTGCTTAGAACAGTGATTTTCAACTAGGTGGACATCAGTACCACCTGGCAAGCTTTTACCTATTTTTTATATATTTTACTTCTGCAATTTTATTGTGTACATTTAAGGTACACAGTATGATGTTGGGGGTAGACAGATGGACAGACAAATGGTTGCTACAGTAACATATCTATCATTACACAGTTGCTATGGGTTGTTGTCCCCAAAGGTTCATGTGCTGGAAGCTTTGACCACCAATGTGGCGATGCTGAGAGCTGGTGGAACTTTTAAGAGACGATTGTTAGGCCTTTAGGAAGGACTAGTGTTTTTTCTCATAAGAAGAATGTGCTCTCACTCTCCGAACTAGACAGGTTTCTGCACTACCAGGTTGTTATAAAAGAAGTATGACTTTCTAGGTTTGCTCTGTGATCTCCCTTGCATGTCTGCCCAGCACATGATAAACTCCATCATGATATACACAGCAAGAAGGCCCTAATCAGAGGCTAACCAGGCAGGGCTACTCAATCTTTCCACCTCCAAATGTGGGGGAAAAAAAAACTTTCTTTATACATTAGTAGTCTCAGATATCTTATCAGAGCAATATAAAATGAACTAAAACAATCATTTCACAATCATTTTTGTTTTTGTGGCCAGTTAAAATCTATTCATTTAATTGAAATCCCAAATAGAATAAGTTTCATTAACTGCAGTCTTTGTGCTGTAAATAAATCTCTCAAACTTTCTCATCCAACAGCTACTACTTCATAACTTCTGACCTAACACCTCCCCATTTCCAACTACCCACTCACTCTGAGAACCACTACTTTTTCCTCTACTTGCATATATTTGCCTTTTTTCTAGATTCCACCTATGCTGTGGTTTGGATCAGTATCTTCCAAAGGCCATGTATTAAAAACTTGACAGTAAGCCTAATTTTAACAAGTACTGACCAGCAGAAGGAAGTTGGGTCATAGGAGGAGTATCCTTGAAGGAGATGTCTCCTCTCTCTTTCTCAGCTTCATGGCCACTACAAGACGAAGGCTTCCCATACCAGAAGCTCCCACTATCACTGATACACTGCCTTACTGAAGGCCCAAAAGCAACAAGCCAATTAACCATGGCCTGAAGCTCCCAAAAATGTGAGCCAAAATTAACCTCTCCTCTTTTAATTCAATTATCACATGTATTTCAGTAATGAAAGCTGACTGGCACAACATGAGAGATCATGCAATTTTTTTTTTCTTTTTCTTAAAGAATCTTTTTTATTTTTTATTTATCTGGTACCGAGGACTGAACTTGGGACCTTCCATTTGCAAGGCAGGCAGTGGAACCACTGTGCTAAATTCCCGGCCCCTCATCCAAGTTTTCTATCACTTTAGTATAAAGTCCTCCAGGTTCACCCAGGTTGTAGCAAATGCCAGGAATGCCTCTTTTTTAAGATTGAATAACATTTTACTGTAGATATGAGTTTTTTTATCCCATTTGTTCATTGATTGATGTATAGGTTGTTCTCTTATTTTGACTACTGTAACTAATAATGCAAGGAGTATGAGTGTCCAGATACCTTTACATGGTGGTGATTTCACTTCCTTTAGGCATATGCCCTGAAGACGGGATTGCTGGGTCATACTGTAGTTGTATTTTTATTTCTTCAGGAACCTCCATCAATTCTCATAATGGCTTACCAATCTATATTCCCACCCACAGTATACAAGCGTCCTCCTTTTCCACATCCTCATCAGTATGTGTTGTCTTGACTTTTTATAATAGCCATCCTAATGGAAATGAGGTGGTATCTCGAGTGGTTTTTATTTGATTTCCCTCATGAATAGTGACAGTAAACATTTTTCATATACCTACCAGTCATTTGTGTTTCTTCTATGGAAAAATGTGTATTCAAGTCTTTCACCAGTGTATGGGGTCGGGGGAGGACACAGAGAGCCAGAGACAGAGAGAGACAGAGACAGAGACACAGAGAGATAAGAGACTGAATTCAGAGCTCTGTGAATGTTAGGCAAGCATTCAACCATTGAACTACATCTCCACCTATCCCATTTTTAATATGTTTTTCTACCACTGAGTTCTATGAGTTCTTTATAAATTTTGGACATTAATCCTTTATCAGACACTGTATATGGGTTGCAAATATTTCTCCCCAGTCTATAAGCTGCCATTTCATTTCAATGATTGTGTCCTTTGCTGGAGAGATGTCTTTAGTTTGATGTTAGTTCCACGTATTTAGTTTTGCTTTGTAGCCTGAGCTTTCAGTGCAGCATAAAACAAAAACAATAGAAAAACACAAAACACAAAAGCTCTAGCACTATTTGATGAGGTTTCAAACAAACAAACAAAAATAGAATTCTAAGTGCACAGTTACAATATTATAATCCCAGTTACTCCAGAAGCCAAGATAAGAAGATCACCTGAGCCCAAGACTTCAGAGCAAGAAAGCCAGGGTAACAAAATGAGACCCTGTCTGTTTAAAAAAAAAAAGGAAGGAAAAATCAGAGTCTGGGACCCAGTTAACACTCTCCACCCATCCAAAAAAGATGCCAGTTTCATTGGTCAGGAACAGGGCTATTAGCTAGTTCAAAAAGTGTACACACTAGTACATATGAGTACAAAAATGTGTACAATGAAACAAAGTAATATGATAAAAATCTGGATATATAATAATATAAAAGATAAAGACAGGAGGTTAACACATAGATCACACAGACCAACAAGTATGTACTACATAATAAATTAGTCATAAGTTTAGCTCGGATCTCTGTGAATCCACAAAGATTAAGGAATGTCAGACCGGGAATTTAGCTCAGCGGTTTGGTGGCCTGCCTTGCAAGCTCAAGGACCCGAGTTCAATCCCTGGCACCAAAAAAAATAAAATAAAAAAAAGGAATGTGATTATATAATTTATATAGTATTCCACGAGATCAAAACACCTGGAGACAGCAAACTTTCTTCCTAAGACTTCTGACTGTAAAAGGAATATACGGTATTATTACAGTTCTTCTCCATGATGTAAATATATATTTGTTTCATAATATAATGACTTATTGACCCCCCCCCCGAAATAACAAAAACCTGCCGGACATGGTGGTGCATGCCTGTAATCCAAGCACTTGGGAGGCTGAGGCAGGAGGATCACTGTGAGTTTGAGACCAGCCGGGGCTACATAGTGAGTTCGAGGTCAATCTCAACTATATAGTGAGACCCTGTCTCAAAAAATCAAAAAACCCAAGATTGACAGAAATTTTATATAGATAGTACCATGGTGCATTTCTTCTTTCCTGAGGGGAGGGGAGGGGAGGGACTAAGGAAAGGTGGGTAATACCCACCTAGGAAAGGATGGGTACACAACTAAACTGGAGATAAGTGGCCCTATATGCCACTTTATTATTGCCACTAGCAATAAATCCACTAATCAAAGCAGTCCCTAAATTACGACAATTAGCTCCTATAAGCATGGTTTATCAAGACTTACAACTCATTTCTTCTGTATTTATCCACTGATTCAGTGATTTCTGTTGATTATGCCAAATGTGTCTCAAATGTCAGTATGTAGCAAAAGCATAATTTCCTCTTATCGGTTTTAAATTTAAAACATGGTTGTCTCTATTTTTAAATGTGGAAAACAATGCACTGGTTTTCTAAAATTAGAGACAGCAGGTCAGGTATATTTTTTACTAAGACTTCATCTCCTCCACTATTCTCCTTTGTTTTGTTTTGTTTTTTTATTGAGTTTATCGGTACATTTTAGGGATACAGTACAGTTGCATGCATCATTGAGATCCTGTACCTTTACAGGACAGGTCTTGGTTCTCATTTTTTCCCCTTGTCCCTGCCCTCCCTTCACCCCATCCTCCCTCCCATTTACAAACACTTCATTTCCACTTTTTCATTTTCTCATATCTTTTCCTTTTCCCTTTATTACCTTTCCCCTACCCTTCCCACCTTCCCTACACCTTTATCCACTATTCTCCTTTGCATCTGACACTACTCGGCTCTCTCCAACATGCTTACTATCAGGCCGTTTCTAACCTATGTCTCTTGCCTCCCAACCTCTATCAAACCCCTTTACACTCAAGACTCAGCAAAATGTGTTCTTTATGAGAAGCTTTCCCTGCGCCCTCCTGCCATACACTATACTCATGTGCCTCAGCATTCTCTCTGAAAATTTCTTTCATACAGTGGTAGTTTTCAATCGGTGCATTGTCATTATATATTTTTTAATTGTTTGTAATAAGATTCTAAAGTATAAAATGCCATGACAGAACATCAAAATAAGGAGAGATGTGCTCCTCACCCTCTCTCCCTCTTCTGCCTACTGAGCCTGTGAACCACAGTCAAGCCTTGCTTCTATTCTCCAACCTGCTGTTCTGCAACAAATCAACCCCGCTGTGGAGGAGTAAAAAAGCTGGAAAGCAACAGGAACCAACTGTGTACTAATGGCTGAACAAGAGGGTCTATAGATTCACTTCTGAATCCAAACACCTTGGTGAAAAGAAAAAAAAAAAGTAGATCTCCAGGAACTGGGAAAGAACTGAGAGGAAAATCAGAAGATATAACAAAGTTAGAGTAATGGACCACAACAAAGAAACAGACAAAGAAGCTTACCTGGGCTCCTGGGGAGGGAAACCTGTCTATACAAACACAGATAAGCCTCCAGAGCCAATAGCGCTAGCCCCCAAAAGCCCCCAGCTATTATAAATTGCAAAAACAGCAGTTTTTACTGAGGTTTTATACTCTGAAGGTGACTCTTTTCACGCAGCAGGCAACAGCTGACAAATCCACCAGCGCCAGCCTGACATATTACCAGAGAATTTTTGTTTAATCAGGTGCCATTTTGGCAAGGGGTTGAGCAGCATAACAATTAAAATACAACTTCACTTCAGGGTTCACTTTGTTACTCCCTACCATAACTAGACAAAGTCCAGAGTCAATGGAGCCTACAGAGTCCCTGAGAAGTTTAAACTCAGGTAAAGAGGAATCTGGGGCCCCAACCTCCATGGTGAGAACCAGGCCCACTTTATGTGGCTTTCAGAAGCAGCTAGCTATGAAAGTGCTAGCATTAAATACAGTGGGGCTACTAGAACCCTTACTCTGCTGCCTAAATCTAGCAAGTTCAGAAATCTGACTGCTTTCCCTAATTACCAATGTGAGTAAGGAGACACATTAGCTTGGATGGTTGCCACAAGCTAGGGTGAACAGACAGAGGAGCCTCTAGAACAGGGGAGTGAGTGCCTCACAAAACCAGCCTATAAAACTAGACAGGGAAAACTGACTTGCTGGATTCCAAAACTACAGATACCGGAAAATCACTCATTCAAAAGTAGAAAGCGCCGCCTCTCTTCCAAGTGCAAGGACCCAAGTTTGATCGCCAGTACCAGAAAAAAAGTAGAAAGAACATTTTTTATGGACTTGTTTTTCTCTACATTCTTCACTGGTTTTCTGGAGTTCCTTTTTTCCTCTTATCTTTTTAATTTTTTTTTAATGTTTTTTGTTCTTTTTCTTGTTTGTTCTGTTCTGCTACCTTTATCTAATTCTATTAATTTCCTCTTACTCCTAAACAAGATACTTTCATTTTTTCTCCTATTTTCCACTGCTTAATTTTCCAAATTTTCCTTCTTTCATTCTCCCATATCTCACCCCTCTATCTGTACTACTATAAACATTAAGTTTTATTGATCTTTAGATAGTTAACTCTATGGTATTACTATTTAAGTCTTTTATATTGTTAGTAGTAGTGTTTCATTTAGTAAATATTTACAGTACGTCAATATTTGATTTTAGTATTTATACTATAATTATAGATCTCTTTGCTATGGCTAAGAGTGGTACATTATTTCTTATGGTATACCAATAACCAGTTTGTCTTTGATGTTATTACTGTTGCTGATTTAGTTGCTACTGCCAGAGTGGCACCAATGTTCCCATTAGTAAGTTTTCTATGTATGCCAATATCTAGATTACCTTTGTCCACAGGGTGCTGGCCCAGTTAGAATGAATCTTTCCCTTCCAAATTAACAGAGATGGTCAGATCTTGATATAGAGGCAAGTACCAAGTATAGCTAAATCATGCCCAGACGACAAAAAGCAGACACTAACTAAAGAGATCTCCGTACTCCACTGGAACTACCCACAAACCTCAACACAAAACAAAAACAACAGGAATAGGAGAAAACAAGGCAGCAAAATACCTACAAAAACTCCCAGCTCTTCCAAAGTAGATCCATGATGCATGGAGGAAGAGGAAATCAGAAGCCATGTAAGCCCAGTTATTCAAAAAGTAACAGAAAGTTAAACAAACAAAAACAGATCATTAAGGTGCTCAGTGACCTCAAAAAAAGATTTAACAGTTAATGGACTTCACAAAATGTTCATAGAGGACTCTAATAAAAAGCTAGATGACCCAAACAATATAATACAAAACATTAATGACCAGTTTAGCAAAGAATTAGAATCCATAAAAAATATCAAACAGAATCCAGGAAATTACAAATTTTATTGAAGGTATGGGCAATAAAAGTAACCAGTGTGAGGATACAATGTCAGAGATAGAGCTTTAAAAAAAAAAAAAAGCTGCTGCTAGAGTCCAGTTATTCACAGATATCTTAAAAACATGAGAACATGAAAAATGGATCCAACAGCTGCTGGATGACACAAAGAATAATCTAAGATTAATTAAAAATAGTAAAAACTCAAGCTAGGGATTTAGCTCAGTGGTGCCACTGCCTGCCTCACAAGGTCCCGAGTTCGATCCCTGGTACCAAAAAAAAAGTAAAAACTCCAAAGACGGCACAAATGACATAAAAAAGTCTATTTACAGAAGTAATAGCAGAAATCTTTCCAAGTATGAGGAATGAATTAAACATACAGATAAATGAGGCATAAGGAATCTCCAAGTAACCATGATAAAAAAAGAACTTCTCCAGGGGGCTGGGGACTTAGCTCACTGCCACAAAAGTGCAAGGTCGTGAGTTTGATATTGGGGGGTGGGGGGGTTGCTTTTCCATGACACTTCATAAAGTCAAAATCCCAGAAGTCCAACACAGGAACCCAATCTTAAAAGCTGTTAGAAGAAAGCAACAAATTAGCCAGGCATGGTGGTGCATGCCTGTAATCCTAGCACTCGGGAGGCTGAGGCAGGAAGATCGCTGTGAGTTCAAGATCAGCCTGGGCTACACAGTGAGTTCCAGGTCAGTCTCAACTACATAGTGAGACCCTGTCTCAAAAAAAAAAGCAACAAATCTCTTATGAATCCATTACAATTCCAGCATGCATCTCAACACACACCTTAGAGGCCAGAAGATGTTAGGTGAAGTATTTCAAGCCCTAAAAAAATAATTTCCAACACAGACTCATTTATCCTTCAAAACTACCTTCCAAAATTGATGGAGAAAATATAGTATTTCTATGACAAAGAGCACCGTAAGAAATTCATCATGACCATAGCAACACTACAAAAATTCTCAAAGACACCCTAGAAAGAGGCAGTGAAGCCAACAATGCCAAAAAGCCTAAAAGAATGGAGACAGCAAACAGGATAAGCAATTAAGCAGAACAGGGATGGGGAGGAAATCAGCAAATGGGAAATAATGCAGTGACAGGAATAAGTCAATACCCACTAAAGAAAAGAATCCACACATAAATAACCTAATGATGTACACCACAGTCCTAGAAAAACAGCAATTCAAATCCAAAACTAGTACTGGATGGAAATGATAAAGATCAGAGCAGAAATTAATGGAGACTAAACAAAAAAATACAAGGAATCTAAGAGCTGGTTCTTTCAAAGAACAAACAAAATAGATAAATCCTTAGCCAGTCTAAAAAAAAAAAAAAGACTATCAATGCAATTAGAAATGAAAAAAGTGAAATCACAATGGACACCATCAAAATCCAGAAAATTATTAACTACTTTAAGAATTTAAGAATTTGTACTCCAGCTGGACATGGTGGCACACGCTTATAATCCCAGTAATCAGGAGACTGAGGCAGGAGGAACACTGAGAGTTTGAGACCAGCCTGGGCTACATGGTGAGTTCCAGGTTAGTCTCAACTACATAGTAAGACCCTGTCTAAAAAAAACAAAAACAGAGCCAGGAATTTAGCTCAGTGGTTCCGCCACCTGCCTCACAAGCTCAAGGTCCTGAGTTCAATCCCCAGTACCCCCCAAAAAAAAAACAAAAAAAAAACCCCAAGAATTTGTACTCCAATAAACTGGAGAATTCAGAAGAAAAGATATATTCATATACATATGAACTACCAAAACTGAACCAATATACAAAAACCTAGAATAATCCAATAACAGATAGTGATATTGAAGCAGTAATTGAAAAAAAATCAAATGAAGAAAGCCCAAGGGCCAGGGATTTAGCTCAATGGCACTGTGCCTGCCTGGAAAGCACAAGGTCCTGAGTTCGATCCCCAGCATGGGAGGCAAGTACAGGTCTTTGATACCTAGCTAAATTCTACAATTCAGTCTTAGGGAAGTCTTCAAGCCATTCCCGGAAGCTACCATTACCATGACTCCAAACCCAGAAAAAGATCCCACCAAAAAGAAAAAAAAAAAAGAGAACTACAGGCTAATGTTCTTAGCGAACATAGATATAAAAGCCCTCAATAAGACACTGGCAAACAGAATGCAACAAATCATCAAAAAGACCATTATGGCCAAGTAGGTTTCATTTCAGAGATCCAAGGATGGTTCAATATACACAAATCAATAAATGTAATACACCACATAAACAGAAGCAAGGACAAAGCTCACATGATCATCAACAGATGCAGAAAAAAATCTGACAAAATCCAACAACCACCCATGATAAAAACCTGAAGAAAATAATCATACAAAAAGCTTCAACCTAATAAAAGCCACCTGTTATTGCTTGTATCTAGATGTCCCCCAAAGCCTCATGCAGCCATACATGGCACCTTTTGGAGATGGCTAGATATAGGGTATATCATACTGGGATTAAGGGTATACAGTACTAGATTAGTCCACTTAGCATAGTTCTAGGTGTGAAAAACCATGGATGTGAGTGGCACCACCCAATAAGCTTGTAGCCGGGATGGGATAAAAGGGAGATGTCTGCTTACGTGGCTTCCCTATATCTCCGCTTCCTGCTTGCTATTTGCTGCCTCAGGCCTGCCTTCTCTATGATGCCCCTTTGCCAAGCCACCCTACCTTGGACCCAGAAAACTATGGACTGAAACCTCTACAAACTATGAGCTGAAATAAATGTTTCCTCCTTTAACTTTGGGTGTTGGGTATTTTGTCTCAGCAAAGACAAAAGCACCTAAGACACCATTTATGACAAACCAATGCCCAGCATCATATTCAACAGGGAGATGCTGAAAATTTTCCCTCTGAAATCAGGAACAAGACAAAGACATCCACTATACCATTCCCATTCAACATAGTACTAGAAATATTAATCACAGAAATCAGGCAAGAGAAAATAGTAAAAAGAGTATGTAAAGGAAAAGAAGTCTATTATTTGCAGATGACACAACCCTCTACATAGAAGACTCAAAAAATTCCATTAAAAACTTCTAGAATAACCAAATTCAGTAATGTAGCAACATAAACATCAAAACTCAACAGAGTTCCTATACATCAATAATGAACTCACTAACAAAGAATTAGGAAAACAATTCCAATGCCAATAGCATTGAGAAAAATTAAATATTTGCCAGGAATGGTGGCGTACCCTACAATCCCAGCATTTGGAAGGCTGAGGCAGAAGAATCACTGCAAGTTCTAGACCAGCCTGGGATACATAGTGACTTCAAAACTAGCCTGAACTACATAGGAAGACCTTGTCTTAAAAAACAAACAGGGCCAGGTATTTAGCTCAGTGGTTCTGCCGCCTGCCTTGCAAGTGCAAGGTCCTGAGTTCGATCCCCGGTACCAAAAAGAAAAAACAAACAAACACATCATATCAAATTAAAATGCTTCTGTACAGCAAAGGAAACAACAGAGTGAAAACACAGCCTACAGAAAGGGGAAAAAGTTTGCCAGCGATTTCTCAAAGACAGTGAACTAATATCTAGAATACATAAAGACCTCCAAAAAAAAAAAAATCACACACACGTACCCCCAAAAGAAAAAAAAAACAATTAAAAATGGGCAATTTAAATGAAGAGACACTTCTCAAAAGTACAAATGGCCAATAAATACATGAAAAAATATTCAACATGCCTAGCCATTAGGGAAACACAAAACACTAAGAATCTTACCTTACTCCAGAAAGAACAACTATCATCAAGAAATTAAATAACAATGGTGGAAACGATACAGGGAAAAAGGAATGCTTCTGCACTATTGGTGAGAATGAAAACTAGCACAATCATTATCAAAATCAGTATGGAGATTCCTCAAAAAACTAACACCAAAAATACATTTGACCCAGCTATTTGCCTTCTAGGTATCTTTCCCTTTTAGGTATCCTCCCCAAAGAGTTAAAGACACCATATTACAGTGATACCAGTGTGCCCATGTTTGTAGCAGCACAATTCAGAACAGCTAAATCTTGGAAGTAGCCTACATGTCCGTCAAAACATGAATGAATAAAGAAAATGTGGCACAAGAGTACTACTTTGCCAATAAAGGATAATCATTTGTAGGAAAATGGATACACCTTGAGACTGTAACATTAAGTAAAATAAGACACAAACTTAAATATTGTATAGTTTCTTTTATACAAGAAACTAACATCATGAATAAAGAACAAAATAAAAGATAATGGGAAACAGATCCTTTGCAAAAGGGAAGGGAACCAAGAGATGGAGAGGGGGAAAAGAAGAGAATTAAAAAAGAATTAAGATATTATGTAGCAACTCCCCATGAGGAATGTAATCATTATGTACTGCAAACATGTACCAAGAAAAAATAAAATTAAAGAAAAGAATGAATTTTTAAAAGTAAAAGACCACCAGTATGATTGGCTAGATGAGGCCAATAGGATGAATGCATCAAGAGTAAAAAGACAGGGCCAGGGGTTTAGCTCAGTGGTGCCGCCACCCGCCTTGCAAGCACAAGGACCTGAGTTCGATCCCTGGTGCCCCCCAAAAAAAGGATGTGATAGGTAACCAGTAGTTTCTTCTCTCCTTTCCCAATTAACCTAATATTATTTGGGGGCTGGGGATTTAGCTTAGTTGGTGCAGCACCTGCCTCACAAGTGCAAGGACCCAAATTCGATCCCCAGTACCCTCCCAAAAAATCACCCTAAAAGATAAGCCAGGGATTTAGCTCAGTGGTTCTGGTGTCTACCTCACAAGCACAAGGACCCAAGTTCGATCCCTGGTTCCCCCCCACAAAAAAAAGGCGTAAAAAGACAACAGCTTATTACACAGGGTCTCTGAGACCTCACTGAGAGATTTGTATGTCATGGCCTGTATATTCTACTACAGCTAAATCCATAGACTGAGTAATTTGTAAACAATATATATTTATCTTTCACAGTCCTAGAGGCTAGGAGTCCAAGATCAACATGTATGCATGCATATATTATCTAATGAGGGTCCCTTGCAGCATCCTCCTATTACAGAATGTGAAGGAGTCAGGAGCAGTGGTACACATCTGTAATCCCAGCACTGAGGAGGCTTAGGCAGGAGGATTGCCATGAGTTGGAAGCCAAGCTGAGCTACATAGTGAGCTGAAGGCCAGCATGAACTACATAGCAAGACCCTGTCTCAAGAAACAAAAAAGAAGTTGAAGGATAAGAGAGCCAAACTCACTCCTTGGAGTCCTTTTATAAAATCACTTAATCCCATGTTCATGAGGGTTGTCCTCTCATGATAAGCACCCCCCAGACCACCCCATCTCTCCTCTCATCACCACGGGGATTAAGTTCAACACAAATTTTGTAGGAATAACAGTATTCAAACCATAGCTATATACTTTTGGGAAATCAGTGAAAGATTTTCAAGCAGAGTGCCATGAATAGAAGTAAACACCACAATATTTACACAGCAGCTACACTGTTGTTAATAGATGAGGGGAGGGTGGTTATATAAAGATAGGAAACTATAGCAAACTATAGCATTGTCTAAGCAACAGATAATACTCTGAATAATTGTGTACAGTAGATACAGAACAGGCAAATAAATATAATAGTCATTTAAGAAGAATCAAGCCACGTGTAGAAGAGGAGAGGGAAGAGAGGAAGGTGGCAGCAACAGGCCTATCACAGATAGTGGGGGCAGGAACATGAAGTATGAACGAGTCGAGAACAATACACACATTTCCAATGACTGAGTGAATGGACAGTAGTAATAAAACTTGGGGGAAGGTGATGAATTGTTTTTTCATCTTAAGACTTGGGTACCTGTGATTCAAACCTTGGTGTCCCAAGGTGGTGATTAGATAAATGTATCAATCTCAGTAGAAGAGAGATCTAATTTAGAAATTCAGACAGAAATAAAGCAATTTGAGGTGATGTGTACTTGAAAGTATTACAGTACAATGCTACTCTAAAATCAAAGACAGAAGAAAATCAAGAGCCACAGAATAGTACAAAACAGGAAAGAAAGATTTCACAGAAGACTAAGAATTAACTTTGAAAAAAAGAGAGCCAGTTGGGACATGCCCATAATTCCAGCTGTTCTGGAGGCTGAGACAGGAAGATGGCAAATTCAAGCCCAGTGTGGGCAACATAGAAGTCCCAAACTCAAACAAAAACAGACACCAGGAATGGTGGTACAACCTGTAATCCCAGCTACTCAGGAGAATGGGGTGGAGAGGGGGTTACAAGTTCAAGGCCAGCCTAGGCAATTTACGCAAGACTCTGTCTCGAAATATAGAGGGCTAAGGATGTAGTTCAGTGGTAGGGCACCTTTGGGTTCAATCCCCCATACCTTAAAAAAAAAAAAAAGAAATGCGTAACCATGTAAAATGATGCTGAGAAGACAGACAAGATGACAATGGAAGTGTTCAATGAATTTTGCAACATGGAAGATACTGAAAAAATAATTTGGGGGTGGGGGGTACCGGGCATCAAACTCAGGTCCTTGTGCTTGTGAGGCAGGCGGCAGAACCACTGAGCTAAATCCCTGGCCCTAAATACAGAAAATAATTTTATGGAGTGGTGGAGGTGACAAGATAGGCAGAAAAGGTTATAGAGTAGAATGCAAAGTGAGGGATGGAGTAAAGATGTCAACAGTATTCTTTAAAAACCAGTTACACTGGGGCCAGGGTTTTAACTCAGTGGTGCTGTCCCCTGCCTCACAAGCCCAAGGTCCTAAGTTCAATGCCCTGTACCAAAAAACAAAAAACAAAAACTAGTTAAACTCTAAAAAACAAAACTGAAAACTACTTAAGACATGAAGGAATGCTTGGTCAGTTGCTACATGGGTATATGAAATCAAGGGAGAGTTTTCTAATATGGAAGAGAAATGAAATGTTTCAATTCTGACTGTAAAACATTAGTAAGGAGAGAAGAATTAAAAGATACAAGAAAGGCAAGGGTGAATGGGGCACAGAGGAAAGAAAAAAGTATTGTCCCTAGCTAGAAGGAAGGCCACTTTTCCTCCATTGTACAAGAAAAGCAGAATCATAGGAAGAGAGAGCATGCCAGTAGGTTTGGAGATGTAGTACTAAGAAATAATCAGCCTTATATAATGAAGACCGATAAACAACAAAAAAAGAGATTTCAAAAAAGAAAAAAAAGTTTGAAATAGTTTATGATGGGTAGAAAAAATAAACTGACAAGGCAAAAACAAGATCTCTGGACTATGTTAAGAACCTAAGTGGTAGCCATGGTTTTAAAATGGTACCCATATACCTGCTCTGCTACACTGCTCTTTAAAATAAGCATTTGTTACTTTAAATCTTAGGTTGCTAATATTTGAAACAAGAAATATCTTTTTCTATATGACGTATATTAATATACATTTATCTTGTTCAAGGAAGGCATTAATTCCCAGTGGCCTAAATATAATGGGTTCTGAAAAAGTTCCACCCTTGCCTTTTCACAGAAAGAAAAACTAAAATAGACCAAATGCAATTTTATCACAACTTGTAAAAATGGGGAAAGCATCAAGAAAGAAATAAATTAAATTTAAGTTAAAGTTTTCAATAATATTTTTCAGTAATACCACAAGATGTAGTTGATTTTTGTAGTTGTAGTTGATTTATGTTTCAAGCAGATAAATAAAACTTTGCTCCAGTTAAAAACCACTAGGAGGGCCAGGAATTTAGCTTAACGGTTCGGTGGCCTGCTTTGCAAGCGCAAGGACCCAAGTTCAATCCCCGGTACCAAAAACAAAAACAAAACAAAACAAAACACTAGGAATGTCCAAATATACATCTTAAATACTTTCATTTAAACTTTGAATAAGAATAAAATTCACACTTGACTTAATAATTAGATAATCTCACCAAACTGCTGGAATAACACTTAATTTTTAAAATATACCACAAGAGAATACTCATTACTCATTCTTTTTACAGAATGAAGAGCTAACTGATTGTAGTAATGAAAATGAAGTCAATTAAGATCTTTAAACTAAAAAATAAACTTTGGTTGAAATACTTTCTGCTTTAGAATACACAATGAGTTTACCAATTGTACAGCATAAACACATTCTTTAAAGGCCATACACACAAGTGATACTAAATGGGATTTGTACTATATTTCTAAAATGTTTCAAATATGTGCAATTATATCTAGTATTACTTTGATAACTGAGGGAATTATATATGAATTTTAAAAGGGAGGGATGAGAGGAATTCACCTGAAAAGAGATTAAGTGCGGAGTCGATCATTGCTAAAGCTAGGTAATGAACACACCAATTCATTATACCATTCTTTCCATTTCTGAATATGCTTGAAATTTTCCATCATGAGTTTTTAATTACCATGCTAATAACTTGTGGAATAAAACAAAATTAGTTTCCTTATACTTTAAAGCTATTCTTACATGAATACTCCTACCAATATTCTTTAGTTCAACATAAAACAATTCCACATTTGCTAAACATCTATGTATAAACAATTTGCTAAGTACAGATACATAAAAAAATTAGAATATGTTTAGTAACAAATACATACTCTCTTAGGATGTTTTGTTTTGCTTTCAGATTTTTCTTTACAAACAAGTTCACCGACTACTTTTTTTTTTTTATAAATGGAGAAAACTGACAGTAGAAGCACTAAAAAAATGTCTTCTCGCTAAGGAATAGATGCTTACTGTTAAAATAATCGAGTCTGCTATTTTCCTTTTTTTTCTTTTGCACCGGGGATGGAACTCAGGCCCTTGCACTTGCATGGCAGGCAGTGGAACCACTAAGCCAAATCCCCGTAATGCTATTTCCTTTTAAAACAAAATCTAACAGGTCGGCTTTAGCTCAAGCAGTTACTTCCTCAACCTGGACTTTTCAACCATCTAAAACAAAATATAAGCCAGGCATGTTGGTGCACACTTGTAATCACAGTAAACCAGAGGATGAGGCAGAAGGATCACTAGTTCGAGGGTGGCCAAGTCAGTGATTTGTCAAGACCCTATCTCAAAATTTAAAAATTTTAAAAGGGCTGGAAATGTAGCTCTGTGCAAGACTGAGCTGGTTCAATTCTCAGTACCAGAAAAAGAAAAATTCATTAATTGCCATTTTCCTAGGATCTCACCTTCTCAATGACTTACTGTGTGTGTGTGTGTGTGCGCGTGTGTGTGTGTGCGCGCGCGCCCGCGTGCGTGCTGAAGATTGGGCCCGGGGCTTATGCTGGTCAAGTGCTTTACCATTAAGCTACATCCCTGGCCCCTCCAATGATGTACTTTTTTAAAAAGAATCCTTAATTTTCTACCATGATGTCTTATTAAATATTAAGATCTAGGGGGCCAGGGATTTAGTTCAGTGGTTCCACTACCTGCCTTGCAAGCACAAGGGCCTGAGTTCAATACCCTGTACCACAAAAAAAAAAAAAAAAAAAAAAAATAAAGG
>NW_022900949.1:17977743-17984022 GCF_012274545.1 Fukomys damarensis | reverse complement strand
AAAAAAAAAAAAAAAAATTAAGGTCTAGGGCCAGGGATCTATTTCAGCAGCAGTGTGCCAGCTGGGCAAGCACTAGGTCCTGAGTTCAATTCCTAATGGGGGAGGCGTGGTTATGGTCTAAGCCTGGGCTACATGGTGAATTTAAGGCCTGCCTGGAATAGTAAGGCCCTCTCGCAAACAAAAGAAGGGCCTAAAAATTTGAATTTGGAGGCTTCACTATTATTTGTTCTGAAATCAAACTATAACTTCAAAATAATTATAACCAAAATAAAACATGCCATGGGCCAGAGATGTAGCTCAGTGGCACCATGCCTGCCTGCCAAGAGCAAGGTTCCGAATTCGATCCCCAGTACCAAAAAAAAGTTAAAGAAAGAAAATATATAACCTATTCAAAAACTTTTAAATGCCTCCCCAAATTGTAATTTTTAACTCACTTTTTATACAAACACTATTTTCATGGATTTTATAGAATTACATTTACATAATCTCCTAATATCTGATTCAACATCTCTGGCCAAGTACTAGCACTCTTCCTTAATGTATCCTTGTCTGTCAAGTCATAAATGTCTAATTCTTAGAACAGAATATGGTTACTACTGGAAGTAGCTAGACGCTGAACTGCCCAAATATCTCTGTTTCATTACAAGTAGTATTAATATTATCCAGCAATCAAAGTGCCCTACATAAAACTTTTTAGTATTAAAATTACAAAAGGAAAAGAAGAGAGCAAGGACACTGTTTTAAAGCAAACTGTTGGCCAGGTGTGGTGGTGCATGCCTGTAGTAATCCCACACTCAGGAGGCTGAGGCAGGAGGATGGCTGTGTGTTCGAGATCAGTCAGGCTACATGGTGAATTCCAGGTTAGTCTCAACTACATAGTGAGACCCTTTCTCAAAAAAATAAAAAAATAAAGCAAACTGTTGGGCGGGTAGTTAAACATCTGTGTGCCTAAAGGACAACAGTGGGAGAGGGGTCCAAAATAGCAAGAATTATCAGGTAAGTAAAGAAACAAAGTTATCAATGTATAATATATTTATAATCATTTGTTAGGTCTCAGACCTAAAGTGATCCCACAAAGCACAATGACATTTTAAGATTACACTGTACACATTCTTTATGATACCTAGGTACCTCGCTCCAGAACAAGGCATACAGCATTCCTAGCTGCCACAGCCCACAACGGTATCAGGAAAGAAAATATTTAAAGACTCTCCTCCCGCCTTGGACTGGAACCCCATTTAAATCAAGAACTTAGCTTTTGTAAGTTTCTTACATGATCAAAGTCCCTAAGGAAACTCTGACCACCTAAAAAGGAAGACATTTTGCAATTCCAAAGTAACTTCTAAGTAAAATGTCAATAAGCATCATAATCACCATAGTTCCCTGAACCCCAGAAGCAATCTTCACAGGCATAAAAAGGTATCAAAACTAACACCTGGTGAAGATACTCTCATGGCACTGCCTACTAAAAGCCTAACTATATCTACTTTACAATGAACTCCACCCATACTTGTGCAAGGCTGCCTATGTTCCTTGACTGCATTCTTTCATCAAGGACACAAAAAGAACCAATGACCAACGAAGTGAGGGGTCGGTTCCTCACTGTGTCAGGACCTAGCTTCCAGGTGACACAAACTTCCAAATAATACACAGCCTTGCAAAATATTCAGTATTCTTTCAGACAACTACTAGCAAGAAGAACTAAGATAATATCCTGCGGCATGTCCATTTATAAGAACTGATATGCTAGAACAGATCCTGCTCTGCCCAACCCAACATCACCCTTACCAAGTCACTGGAAGGTCTTCCACAAGATTAAAGCCCTGCTTACTTCATCTACATGTCCAATCTACATCTCTAACTTTGTTAGCCACTGCTTTACTAAACTTCAAAGTGCTCCTCTAAGAATTCTAGCCTTTCCTGTCTGTCTTAATGGTGCAATCATTTTGACTATCTATCCCCATCTGGTTTGTATGGATATAAATCAGAAAGACCAAAAATATTTTTTAGTTAACCTCTATTAATTCTACAAATTTTCTTCTCAATTGGAACACTCACTCACTCACATGGGGGGGGGCAGGCAAGATGCATAGAAAGGAAAAGAATCCATGGAACTCAGTGAAAAACTGGGCTATAATTCCTGTAGTTAACCCTTCAAGTATGAAAACTGCCATCTTTTGGAGGTTTTGAAGGCAAGTCTCCAAATTACAGACACATCTATTTTTATATTTGCAACTTAAAGCTCAAAATATATTTTTAAAAGAAACAATGCTAAAAGATTTGTTAGATTCCCAGACTTGCTCAACAAGAGTCTATTTACTCCATGACATTCCCAATCTAGTCTGAGTTCTAGATTCATTCATGTGGAAATAGTGTGACATGAAAAGTGCACAAGCACAGAGTCTTGTCAGAGTTAGAAATTCTGTCAGCCAGTTACTAACTGTATAATCAAACAAACTTTTTAACTTTTCAAGTCCTAGATTCTTCATCTTCAGGAAAGCACTTCCTGTCATGAACAGTCTGTAAGGATTAACTATTATACGAATTGTGCTCGCTTCGGCAGCACATATACTAAATATTATACAAATCAACTAGGAGACTGACAGAGTAGGAAGTCAATAAAAGGAATAAATTACAGCCCTCCTTATCTGCAGGTTCAGCAACTGTGGATTCAACCACCCACTGATCCAAAATAAGAGGAAAAAACTGTACCTGTACTGAACATATAAACGTTTTTCCTTGTCCTTATTCCATAAACAATACAGTGTACCAACATTTTTATGGCGCTTACATTTTACTTTGCTTACAAGTAAAGAGAATGTAAGTAAGTTATATGCAGACACCGCTTCATTTCACATCAGAGACATAAGCATTCAGGGATTCTGGTATCCTTCAGGGTACCACAACCAATGGTCATTCTTCATAAATTCTTTTTAACTTCTATACTGTAGTAAACGGCCCATTCTGGATTTATTAAAAGGAATTTAGAATTTGGAACCTGAAAATCTAGGTTTGATTCTAGGCACTATTTTATATGAGCTATTGAACTTCAGGTTCTTAATAATGTCTCTGAACACAGATTACTCAATCAGTACCCAAAAAACAGAGTGAAAGAGGGAAGAACAGTTGTCCACACCTATAGTCCCAGGTACTACTGGGGAGGATGAGGAAGGATGTTTACTTAAACCGGGGAGTCTGAGGTTGGCCTGTGCAATGCATCCAAAAAAAAAAAAAATAATAAGGTACAAGAGAACCAGAGACTTACTGTAACTAAGTGACATAGTTTATAAGCTGGCATAAACTGTATAAGAAAGATTACTTTTCACTTAATACAAAGTGCTCCTGCTCAAAACTTACCCACTTTCCAAGATCAAATTGTGCATAACTAAGCAAATATCATGGAACTGAGAAGAAAGCTAAACCACCTAGCTCACAGTAATATAGAACTACCGACTAGAACGGTGATGGCAAACCTGAGAGCTTTCAATGACAACCAACAGCCCAGTGTGGCACGATTGCAATAGGTTCACCACCACTGTGCTAGAACATCCTTCCTAACCCCAATGAAGTTCTTGTTTGTAGAACTCTCAAAAGTTAAACTGTACACAAGACTTTTTTGTCCTTATCCAAACTAGCAGACCACACCCTGAGAAACCTTTCTTAAGCATTTTTCAGACAGTCTCACTGTATAGTTCAGACTGTTCTTAAAGAAGTGATCCTTCTGCCTCAGTCTCCTGAATCTAGAATGGCAAACATGAGACACCACACTCAGCTTCTTAAGCAGTTTCTACTCCTTTCCACTTAGCTTTCTTTCCTTCCTACTCCCCAAAATAGTTTCCATAACAAAGGCAGTAAGAACTCTAAAGTACAGAAAAATGACCAAGTGTGTTCAAGGTAAGGAGTGACTGTCCTGTCCATAATCCACCAGAAAAATTCAATCATATAAAAACAAACAGAAGATGTAAATAGCAAAGGCATTTCTATAGTCTCTAAAAAAATACTTTCTATTTTTAGTATTATTTCCCCTATCTTTTAAAACTGGGTCCAGCAGGGCATGATAGTCTGTTGACTCTGCAACGTTGGAGGCTGAAGCAGAAGGACAGCAGGTTTGAGCAAAGCTTGGGCAACTGAGTTACTTGGTGAAACCCTATCTCAAAAACATTTTGGGGGGACCAGGGATGTAGCTCAGTGACACCATGCCTGCCTAGCAAGTGCAAGGTCCTGAGTTGATCCCCGGTATAGCAAAAAAAAAAAAAAAAAAAAAAAAAGTAAGACTGGGGATATAGCTCATGCAGAGGTTCTAGGGTGAGGGTGGGCTATAAGTTAATGAAATCTTTTAAGAGCTTCTACCACTACTAATACAATTTAATTAAGTCCGTATGACTCAAAGAGCTAATAAGCTGCTCCTCAACTGCATTAAGGCCAAAAGAACTCAGTAGAACAAGACTAAACTCTCGAAATTTAAGAAAACAAAATAAAAAATTGAACTCACAAAATAAAAACACTGAAGCAATAAGTTAATAGCCCCTCAAAATAGGTATAAAAATATTAAATATTCTCAAAACAAGTGACTATATACTTGACCTAAGAGGAGGCGTATTTATGCCAGCTGTTATTTATAATCAATCAAGACCCAGAGAGGGTGCAGAATAAGCTCTCAAAAGATACCCAAATATATTTCTAGCAGCAGCCATTCCTCAGTCACAGCATCCACACTGGCAGCAGCACCTCTCACCACATGAACATCCACATTTTCTGAGGTTGTTTGACCTGGACCTGATCTAAGTCCCTCGGGAGGCAACTACAGTCATGGATCATGCGGCCCGAAGTCATAAAGACTCCTACCTATGGTACTGTAATAATAATAGCTATGTACGTATTTCATCTTTCAGTAACATCAGAATACCTCACTGGACTCAGGACTAAGATCACCAAAAAAAAAAAAAAAAAAAAAAAAAAATACCAGGGCCAGTGGTCCTTGACACCACGGTCTAACATGATTATCTTAATCAGGGACACATCACCAATCAAGTTTCAAAGTGCTTTAAAGTTACAACAGTGGCAAGATGAAGAGAAGAAACGGGACAAGGAGGGAGGCAAAAGCACCGAGCATACAACTATGTAAAGAAACAGTCAACGGACAGGTTAAAACAGGTTAATTACCAACATCTGCCAAAACATAGCAGTTATCACACCATATACTTGTCAGATTACCCAACACTCAAAACGAAAAGGAGCCACTCCTTCCTACAAACGTCTACAGAGAACACAGAACTTTTCTAAAATGAGGGCAGTTTAACCTCCTGGGTTCTTCCTTTCAAAAGCTTTAAAACTTTCAGCAAATTAAGGTTAGCCTCAATTTCAGGACCTTTTCTGTTAAGTTGAATAAAAGTTGCATATTTTTAATCTTGATAACCTACACCGTCACTCTTCTTTTGGCAAACTATATCCACATTTCTATACGATTTTAAAGTGTTTTTTAAAGGCTAACTATAAAGTTAGCAAAAACAAGTAACACAGTAAACATGGCAGGCATTCAACAATTCCTAAAAGTAAAAGCTTGAAAAAAATGACAAATTCCTAGTGCAACCGTAGATACAATGTTACTAATATGGAAACAAATATTCGAAAAATTCTCAAAATTGTATCTTCCTCTAAAAATAACGCTGAAGAGCGTTTGCCAACACAGAAACCGCTGGTTCTTAAAAATGATAATGACAAATACTTCAGTCCTGAATTGCCATAACCCTGACCCTTCCAAAGCAAATTTTGGTCTTGCCTTAGCAGTAACAAGTAAATTTTCGATGTCATCAACATTGACCAAAAGGACTCTCCTACTTTATTTGTGTCTACTACAAACTGTTAAGTTTACACAGCGAAAGATGTACAAATGAAACTACCACCTCCAACCACCAAAACTAAAAAAAGGTTAAGTACCAATTAAAAGTTCCAAGAATCTTCAATTAAGAAAAACTGGCATAGCACGTTGTGGTTAAACAGCTAAATAAATGTTTGTTCCTTATTTGGATTAGTCTCCATCTCCTATACATTTACTTAGGTTAGAAAGAGAAACCTCGGAAAATAAGCACCCGGCGAGGACACCATTCTGCTTTTACTCACGAAACCAACAGTTCAAGAACTTTTGGAGGAAGAGGGAGGACTGAAGACATTTTTCCTAGCAGATCCGAGGAACTCGCGTCCTACAGTAACGAGCACACACGCCCGGGAGGCGGAAGTGCAGAGAGCGGGGTGGGGTGCGCCGACGCGCGGGCGGGCGGG
>NW_022900949.1:17956684-17977308 GCF_012274545.1 Fukomys damarensis | reverse complement strand
AGGCGGCGGCGGCGCCCGCGCCCGCGCCCGCACCTGAATGTAGTTGTTCTCGCAGTAGTCCGCCACCCGGGTCAGGTTCTGGTAACTCTCTATCAGCGCCCGCTTGCCCGACGGGATCTCCTCCTCTAGTAGCATCTGCAGCTCTGCCATTTTCCACCCCTCCGCATCGCTTCCTCTCGCGTTAAAGAGACAGGGCTGCGAGCTCCGCCGCGGCTCCGAGCGCCTCTCAGCCCGGATACACCGCCTACCGCCCGCCCGCCTGGTATTGTGGGACGGCTCCGCCTCCTCTTCCTCCTCACTCTCCCCGCCCCTCCGCCCACTTCGCGCAGCCGCCCTGGTCACATTCTCTCGCGAGATTTGTTTTTTCCCTGTGGCATGGCCTTCTGGGAATTGTAGTTTCAATGGCTCGGTTTTCTGTTAGGTTTTTTTTTTAACCCAAGGCGCATGCGTGCAGAGAACCTCAAAAAAATAAATGGGAGGAGTGTAGAGAGCCTAGAAAAGGATCGTGTGGATTTTTAATTCGGAGTTTCCTTACAGCTCCGGAAGATGGCGCCACAGGGTGGTTTTTTGTTTTGTTTTGTTTTGTTGGGTTTTTTTTGTTTTGTTGGTTTTTTTCTTTTGTTTTGTTTTGTTTTTGTTTTTGTTTTTTTTTTACAAAAGGGTAGCCTTACCAGGAGAAGCAGTGAAACTTGGCCTTAGTCAATTAAGAAATCAGAGATTCAGATAAGGGTTAAAAATAGCAGTTCCAAAGGGTTGGGGATTTAGCTCAGTGGTTCCACTGCTTGCCTTGATAAGTGCAAGGGCTGGAGCTCAATCCCCGGTACCAAAAAAAAGAAAAACAGCAATTAAATAATTACTTTACCTCTTCTGTATTCTGAGAGATAATGTGACTCAGGCTTTACTTTCTAAACTTCTAACCCCATCAGTTCTTTAAATTTTGTTTTTTGGGGTTGTTGTTGTTGTTGTTGTTGTTGTTGTTGTTGTTGTTGTTTGAGACAGGGTCTTGCTCTGTAGTTTAGGCTGGCCTTGAATTCACTATGTAGCCCAGACTGACCTCGAACTGGCAGCTTTCCTACTACCTCAGCCTCCCAAGTGCTGGGATTACAAGCATGCACCACCACACGCTCTGCAGTTCATTTAAAATTTAAGAAAAGTTTATCAGTTGCCAGCTGTGTACCGACCAGTGTGGTAGAAATTGGGGGTACAAGTTTTGGGAAGATATTCTACACCCTGAAAGACACAGTGAATACAAGTCAGATGTGGTGGTATGCGCCTTAAATCCTGCCACTCTTGGAGGCTGAGGCAGGAGGATCGTAATTTCAAACACAGCCTGGACAATGTAGCATCTTAGCAAGACGCCATTTCAAATTTAAAAATAAAAAAAGGGATTGGGAGTTAAGCTCTGTGTGAAGGCCTTGGAAATGATTCCCAATACTGCAAATAAATGCACATAATGTTTAGTACTTTCCAGTCTTTATTTAATCTTAAACTTTCCTTTGCACTTATCTTCATAGGCTGTTTAAGTCATGCACATATTTTTGTTTCCTAATTTTTTTTTTAATATCATCACTTGCTTTGGAAGAGTCTCAAAAGGCCCTTCAAGCTTTCACTTCCACAGGACATTAAATTCTTTTGATATAATGGGCTACAGAAAGTGTTGTCCAATGAATTCAAATATCATTTAAAAGTCCACAGTTTCAGCAGGGTGCAGGGGTGCAGCTCTGCAGGCAGTAGGATGGCAGCCGAGGCCCGTCGGGGCTACACACAAAGTTCAAGGCCTGTGTGAGCTGTACAGCAAGGACCTGTTTCAACAACACCACCAGAAACCCAGTTTCATTCCTAACCTTGAAGCCACTGAGAATCACAGCTATAGGATTAATGACATTACACAACCAGTTTTAAAGGCTGCCATGGGTAGATATTTCTAGACTATTATCTTTACCAGAGGTTATAAAATGTTCAACCACTATAAGAAAAAAATGTACCTTTTCCACATAAAAGAAATGGCATCTGCTCCCTACTAGATTCTCCATCAAAGCTTTTATACTCCATAAGTCAATGAATGGATTACTTTTATGGATATCTGAAAAAGGCATAAGTCTTACCTTAATATTTATCATTAATCCAAACACGATTTAATGAAAATTATTACAATCTCATATATTGTTGATCTTGATCTCTACATGGGCCAGTTTTAATATGGAATATATACATAATAGCTATGAATATATCCATGTATGCTTGTACATGCTGACACAGAACTAAGCATTGTGGCGCTAATATTTCCTACTCCATCACATTTCATTTTACTGAACAGTAACGATGATCATTAAACTGATGCTATGGCCCACAAATGCAGAAGCACTCTCAACCCAGAATTTAAATGCACCTAAATGTCATTCAAAGGATAATCATAGTTCAAATGTCTGAACCACTGTTGTACTGGTTTTCAGAAAAACAGAAAATGTGAAATACAAGAAACAATGAAAATAAAATTCCTTGGGGAGGTTGATTACCCTATGGCTTGCCAAAATAACAACTTTTTTCAAGTCAAAAACTAAAATATCTGATCCAGGAATGTAGCTCAGCCATGCCTGCCTGGCAAGCCCAAGGCCCTGAGTTCAATCCCTAGTATGAAAAATTAATTAATTAATTAATTGTGATTTTTTTTCATATGATATTTTAAGAGGAAAAAAATCTAGCTATATATATTTTTACAAGAGACAACTGTGAACCAAAGCCGCACTGAAATAAAGCATTGGAAAAATATTTACCAGGCCAGTAGTAACCTAAAGCAAATGCTGGGTGCAGTGGTGCACATGTGTAATCCTGGCACTAGGGAGGCTGAGGCAGGAGGATTGCCTTGAGTTCAACACCTGTCTGGACTATATAGTGAGTTCAAGACCAGCCTGAATTGAACAGTGAGACCCTGTCTCAAAAAAATAAAATAAAATAACCTAAAGAAAACTGTGATCACAGTAATAATACCAAGCTACTTAAAACCAAGGTTTAAAGAAAAAGGTAAAGAAGTACAGAGGTACATTCAATTACAACTATAGAACAATGCCTTGATAAAATATTCTTATAACTTTTTCAAGGCTGTCTGTATAAAAGGCAAAAATTTACAAAGAAAAATTAATGGATCAAAAGTCCATACAGGATGTGGTGGTAAGGCTGGGGCAGGTGGATTGAGGCGAGTTTGAGGACAGCTTGGGCTGCACAGCAAGTTGAAGGCCAGCCTGAACTACACAGTGAGACCCTGTCTCAAAAAAATCAAAAAATAAAATAAGACACTTGAATACTAAAATTAGCAAAGGTGTGAATAATATCAGAAATAAAAAAGAAGACACATGTTATAATGATAAAAAGTAAGATATTTCCAATCTTCCAGAAGTAAGTAGAATAATAAATAGCAATTTGCATCTCCTTCTACTTAACTGGACTGGAGGGAGAGACAAACTGTGTTTTGTTTTTTGTTTTTTGTGTTTTGTTTTTTACATCAGGAATTGAACTCAGGTCCTTGTGTTTGCAAGACGGGTGGTGGAACCACTGAGCTAGATCCCTGGCCGACAAACTGTGTTTGATGCACATTTGTGCAGCAATGTGGGGTTCAAGCTGTCTTCTAAAAGGCATTTTAGTTTGAGATTCAAAATCTCTTGCCTCACTGAAATGGGTCATGGAGCAAACGAAAGAGTTGAAACTGTAAACTTTCTAGAATACAACATGAGGAGCAAATCTGAATGGATTGGGGTTAAGCAAACATTAACTAAATAGGTCATAAACATGTGAAATGCAAAAGGAAAAACCATGAATTAGATTTCGGCAAAATTTTAAATGTTTCTTCTGCCAGGGATTTAGCTCTGTGGCCCCACACCTGCCTTATAAGGGCAAGGCCCTGAGTTCAATTACCAGTACCAAAAATAAATAAATCAAAAGTTTCTTCTTCAAAAGACTCTGTTAAGGAGATATAGTGGGCGCTGGGGATATAGCTCAGTATAATCCACTTGCCTAGCTCAAGCAGGGCCCTGGCTTTGGTTCCCAAACCACAGAAAGAAGAGGAGGAGGAAGGAGGAGGCGTGGAGGGGTGAAAGGACAGCTCTCCTTCCCAGTTACTGGGGCTCGAGGCAGCATGAGCAGTAGATCCTGTACAAGGCTTCCTGTGAGCTCAGGGCTGTTGGAGGAAGTCGGGCACAGTCGCCAGCTATGTTTGCAAATAGTCAGCTGTAAATCTCCCTGAAGAACTATGGCCCTCTTGGGCATCTTGAGGCTTAAATCCATCCACTCCACCCCAGTTCTCCGTGTGTGGCCTGTGTGACAAGCCCAGGTGGAGCAGGAGCCTGCACAGATATCCAGGGAAAGAAACTCAACAAGAATGAGAAGTTGGCTGAGAAGCTGGCCCAGACGTATGGCCCCTCCAAGTCTAATCAAGCAAGCTTCATAAATCCTGGGCCAGGCTTGCATAAGGCTCGCGAGTTTCCCTCCCTTCTGAGCCAGCGTGAGAACATGGTGACCAAAGTGAATAAAGGCCAGGCGGCCATGATGATGAGCACCTGTAACCTCAGCGCTCAGGAGGCTGGGGCAGGGGGACTGCCATGCATTCAAAGCCATCCTGGACTCTGCGTGGAGGCTCTGTCTCAAAACAAAAACAAAAACAAAACAACAACAACAAAAAAACAGCTGATAAATGTGTTAGATGCCAGAAATCCCAGCACTCTGGAAGGCCGGAGCAGTAGGGTTCTGAGTTGGAGTCCATCCTGGACAAGTGAGCGACTTAGAAAGACTCTATCTCACAACAATAACAACAACAACAAAACCAAACAAAAAAAGAGCTGAGAACGCAGCTCAGTGTGAGACCCTGGATTTAGTCCCCACTACAATCCATCAATCCATCGGCCGCCCCTCACACTCACAGTTGTTCACATTTTCGTCAGAGACCACTGCCCATTTGGAGGTGACAGTGAGCTTGTGCTAATACTATCTGGCTATCTGGCTACTTCCTGGTAGCATTGCTCAGGAACTGGCAGTACATTCAGGCTTTGTAAGACAAGAGCAGAGCACCTGCAGGGAAGCACATCCTCAGAAATTCTAATGATGCCACAAGAGGAAGAGAAGGAGGAGGAGGAGGAGGAAGACAAAGGCTTAGCCTGGGAGATTTCCAAAACCGGAATTGTATCCAAACTACATAACAAAGTCTTACAACTCAATAATATGACAAGCCAGTTTATCAAAAAAGCCAAAAGTCAGGCATGGCAGTATACTCAATGCTAATCTTTAGTCATTAATTAAATACAAATTAAAACCAGATGAAACTAACAAGATTGGAGACAGCAGTGCTAAAGAACAGTGTGTTCAGGGCCTGCAACTCTCACACATTGCTGGGAACTCTAGCCCACTTCAGAAAAGTGGTTATGTACTTTCTCAGAAAGGAAAATGTGTGCTTATCTTGTGATCCAGAAATTCTGCTCCGAGGTATCTACCCACCAAAGCTGAAAAATTATGTCTACGGGCAGCCTTATAGGTAAAAATTTATAGCAGTATTATTCAAAGTAGCGGGACCTGAAACAATGCATAGGATGTATATCCATATGGTGGAATATTATTGAGTATGAAAAAGGGAACAAACTGATCCATGCAGTAATAGGGACAGATTTCAAAAGCATCATGCTCAGTGAAAGAAGTCAGGTGCACAAAAGACTACATAAACTGTGCGTCCGTTTATATGAAATTTTAGAAAAGGGAACAATGCTGTGAAAGGAATCGGATCAGACTTTGCCAAAGATTGGAGAGACGATGGGAAGTTTAGAGGCACAAAAGGGAACTTTTACAGGCGGCGGAAGTGTTACAGATCCTGAGTGCATAACTACACAAGCATCACACTGTTACACAACTACAGACATTGTCCAGCCTACATAGACTTGCACAATGAAAACGTACACATACTAGGCTGAGCATGGTGTGTGCCTACCATCTCAGCACCAGGGAGACTGAGGCAAGATCAGGGCAAGATCAAGGCCTGCCTGACCTGCTTAGTAGTGTGCTGTCTCAAAAAAATCATTATTTTATTGTAAGTTATATTGTAATGCAACTAATTAAATAAACTGTAAGGAAGAGAAAAAATCCTTACTTCAAATATGAAAAACAAGCTGGGCGTGGTGGCCCACACCTGTAATCCTAGCACTCAGGAGGCTGAGGCAGGAGGATCACTGTGAATTTGAGACCAGCCTGGGTTACATTAGTGAGTTCCAGGTCAGTCTCAACGACATAGTGAGACCCTGTCTCAAAACAAACAAACAAACAACAACAACAGCTAAATGTGTGTGTGTGTGTGTGTGTGTGTGTGTGTGTGTGTGTGTGTGTGTGTGTGTGTGTGTGTGTGTGTGTGTGTGTGTTTGTAAAACAAAAAAATGATGTCTCTTTCTTGACAAGCAATAAAGGTGCTTAAATAGTCCAGAGCTAATGGTGAGAACCGCCAGGGAACAGGGTAGCTCAGTGGCAGAATGCACAACTACCTTCCAGGAGGGTTTGGGTGTGATCCCAGCAGCACAGCAGGGAAAAGCAGCAGATAATATTGTGACAGTAAACTGAGCACTGTACCCACTTTTCAGAGTCCAACTTCTACCACAGCTGCATAGTTTTTCCTCCAGCATCTCCCATTCTGTAGACTTTTACACTCTATCAACTTAGGTTTCCTTCTAGTGCTGGAGATCAAGCCCGCGGGTGTCTATCACTGAGCTGCATCTCTAGACCTCTTCGTTGTTTTGAGACAGTGTCTGACAAAGTTGCCTAGGCTGGCCTCAAACTGGTGATTCTCCTCCCACAGCCTCCCAAGTAGCTGGGACTGCAGGGATGTGCCACCTTGCTGGGCTTGTCTGTGGATTTTGCAAATAAATGATAATGAACCTTTTTTGGAGAGAAATTCCAACAGGAGCCCTACTTGGTGGCACATACCTGTAATCCCAACACTCTGGGAGGCTGAGGCAGGAGGATCACAAGTTCATCCTCAACATGGACAATTTAATGATTTAACAAGACCCTGACTCAAAATTAACCAAAAAAAAGGAGGTTGGCGTTGTCGTTCATTGGGAAGGCCCCAGGTTCAATTCCCAGCTCCACCCGCCAATTTCTAGCAGAATAAGGAATGATGGTGTTCATGTTAAACTCAATAGTCTAATCCTAGGGTTCAAACTGTAACTCAGACCTTGTATATTTCATTGCATGGAACTCTAGTTAGGCTTATCAATTGCTCATAAAAAGAATTTATAACCATTCTGCACATATGCATGGGGAGAGAGTGAAATTTTATGTATTCTGCTCTAAAATATCAGGTTGCTGACAGTCACAGAGATCTTTAGAAAGCTTAAGAGATGTACCTGGCAAAACCACAGCGGGGTGGGCTGGTAGGTACTCACTGCAGTTACTGTTGTCCCCCACACGAGGAATAAGGCCACATCCTTCCAGAGCTTTGCACTTCTGCCTAGCAAATTCGCAGTACTGCACCCCAGGACCATAAATTGGAAGCAGGTGCTAAACAAACCAGAATGCAGAGTAGCAACAGGGTACAGCAGACAGAAACCAGGAGTCGAGCAACAAGGATTCTTTGCCCGCCTGGCCTTCCCTGATTGTCACTGCTCACTGCCACCACCTCACCGCGGGGGACATGGTCACCTTCTCTACAGTAAGACACATACTCGTCCACTGGGCCTGCTACAAAAAATTCTACAGGCTGGGGATGTAGCTCAGTGGCACCGCATCTGCCTTGCAAGTGCAAGGTCCTGAGTTCAATTCCCGGTACTCCAAAAAATTAATTAATTAATTAATTAATTTAATTTAATTAAAAATCCTACTGGCTGGGCCAGGCCTTTCTAGTTATGCCTTCACGTTCCTCCAGCATCTACCTCTCACCCAGTCCCTAAGCCACTTCCGCAGTTATGGTTATGTGTCCTAGCACCACCCCACTTCACAGTACCAAAGTCTATCCTTGTTCACTAGGGCTGCCATGCAAAATATTTCTGACCGAATGGGTTAAACAGCAGCCATTTCTACAAGGCGAGGAGCTGGAAGCCCAAGATCAAGATGTGGACAAGCTTGGCGTCTGCTGGGGCTCCTCTCCTTGGTTGTCGGCTGTCATCCTCTTCCTGTGTCCTCCTTGGCCTTTCCTCTCTGCGTCCCTGGTTCCCCTCTTATTAGGACACCAGGCACCGGTTATGTCAGGTCAGGGCCTCAGCCTAAAGATCTCCTCCTAACCTAATTACCTCTTTGAAGACCTATCTCTAAGTATGCTCACATCCAAGGGACTGGGCCTGAGGACTTCGGTGTAAGAATTTGGAATGGAGACATAATTTAGTTAACTGATGTTCTGGACTTCTGCGATCCTTCATCATTTCCTGGCCTAGCTTCTTGGGGACTCTGTCGGACTGGGAATGTAGCTCCGTGGTAGAGCACTCACGTAGCTTGCAAGAAGCCCTAGGTTGGATCCCCAGTACCACAAGAAATACAAAATAAAAATAAAATAATGTCACCCTGCAGGAACTCCCAGAAAGCAAAGAAAGAATCATGGAGCTCTCTGTGCAGTTTAGCCACACCAATGCAAGCCAGGAATTTCAGGAGTTGGAGTGAACTGCGTGCCTTCCTCCAACTTTTATTATAACGGATGCCAGCAATCCTTTTATGCAGAGTTACAATATTGGAACAGAAGAGACCCACAGGCTGGTCCTCAGGCAGATCTCATTATCAATACAGGAATGGTCTTCCTCAAATACCATGAGCAAACCACCACAGAGTGCCCTTGTCATTTTAGTGTGAAGCAAGCTACTGCCAAGAAATAATCAAAATCAGCAATGGGCAAAAAAAAAAAAAAAAAAAAAAAAGGGAAAAAAAAAAAAAAAAAAAAAAGCTACCTAGAGTCCTAGCACAAAAAAAAATAAAAAATACAGTCTTTGAAATTGCATGCCATTTTTCCTTCTTTTCAAGAAGCTGCAATATGTTTCAGAAGAATTAATCTCTTGTTGATTTTGGAAGACTCGGAATCGACATATGTATGATCCTCCACCCCTGTTTCTCAGCTTCGGTGACACATCTCAGTCAGTCATTAGCGACAACCAGAGAAGTTTCTGGAACAGTAGGTCTGGAAGCAGCAGGTACCTCGTTCCCTGGACCTACAGTTGAGTCAAGAGCAATGGCCTTTTCTGAACTTTGTCCCTTCAGCACAATCAATGGATTTCTAAATCCTTTGCCCTTTGCACTGCCCACAGTAACTTGGCTTATCCTGACTGAACTCTGACCGATTGAGATGAATAAAAATCACTTAAAAGTTTGTAGCTCATGGGCTGGGGATTTAGCTCAGCGGTTCGGTGGCCTGCCTTGCAAGCACAAGGACCTGAGTTCAATCTCCAGTACAAAAAAAAAAAATAATAATAATAATATCTCTAGCTCAGGGATAAGAGTTTGTGCATTATCATGCATGAGATTGAGCTAAATCTCTAGTACAAAAAAAAAGTTCTAAGGACAAATGGTAATCCACATAAAATCAGTATTTCTTTAGTTGGTAGAGTAGAAAACTACTCCAGCCAGTACTTAACGGGGTAAAAAAGGAAATTTTTGAAAGGATCTTACTATGAATATTCAGCTTTGCCACAGAACCCAAAGATAGAAATGCAATGACTCCTACAAAAGTATGAAAGTTCTAGAACAAATCACTGGGGAGGCCAGTGGGAGCACAGGCAGGATTGTAGTTAATGTCTTGTTTCCTTGCCGAAAGATTCTCTTCTCTAGCCCTTCTACGTAGTACAGGGGATGGCAAACTTGGTTCCAGAGACTTTCATTGGCTCCATTCAAGAAACCCAGCTTGAGGTTGCAGTTTCTCAGTTCCAAAGCTGTATTCCTCAAAAATAAAATCTGATTCTTCCGACTTGAGTTTCATTTCCTTTCCCTTCCCTGTCTCTGGCAACAGAGGCGTGGTCGAACGGCATTGGCACAGAGGTACTGGAACCACCCTGCAGATGGAGAGGGAGGCTTCTGAAAGAGGATATAAGGGGGCCGGGGATTTAGCTCCATGGTTCCAGTGCCTGCTTAGCAAGCGCCAGGACCCAAGTTCAATCCCCAGTACCCCCCCAAAAAAAAGAGTACTTAAAAAACAAAAAACTGTGTCAGGTGCACAAAAACTGTATTTTCAGAGATCACGGGTGCTGTTCCTCAAGACAGAAGTGTTCCGGATGTAGAGTGCCTGGCCCTCTTCTGTCCTGTGTGGGAATCAGCGCTGTGCACTGCTTTCCTATGCTGCTACCGTGCATGTTGTTCTTCTCTTCCTTTTGTGTTGAAGGGACACAAGAGCCCCCTGGCCGTCTGACTTTAACCCGTTTCTTTCTCTATTTTTCGTCCTCATCGCCCTTTGGTCAGGTCCAAGCTCATGTTTCTGCAACTACCCACTCAGCAAAGGCTAGCACGGTGAAACTGCACCCAAGTCCTAGCGTTTTGCATTTTACTCTGATTTGTCTCGTTCTGTGGTACTGGGAAATGAACTGAAGGCGTTTGCACTGAGCTACATGCCCAGCCTTTTTTTTGTTTTTGAGACAGGTATCCCTATGTTGCTAAATTGCCCAAGCTGGGCTGGAACTTGCAGTCCTCCTGCCTCAGCCTCCCAGAGAATTACAGTCATGCGCTCTCATTCTTGGCACCAGGTGCTAGTTTAGACATTGTTGAGGAGGTATTTGGGACAGTGGGCCCTGAGATACACCTGCATTCTCTAGTAACTGCAGATCCCCCACAGACCCCTCCCCACTGCCGCCAAATTCATGCAAGCCTCAGTGAGGCATGTGAAATGCTGAGAACTGAAGTCTTCAGGTCAGAATATAAAAGTCGAATGTTCGCTGGGCGTGGTAGCGCACGCCTGTAGTCCCAGCACTCGGCAGGCTGAGGCAGGAGGACCACTGTGAGTTCGAGACCAGCCTGGGCTACACAGTGAGTTCCAGGTCAGTGTCAACTACATAGTGAGACCCTGTCTCAAAAAACAAGCAAACAAACAAACAAAAATGCTGCATGTTTCAGAGACATTATAATCAGAGGCCACGGCAGGAATGGGAATCATAGAATTTAGCAGCCAGTGTCCATCAACATGATGCCTAAAAGCTACACATCTGGGGCCCAGAACAGTCAGGTTCCATTGCTCACTAGCATTTTCCTGGACACAGCACAAGAACAACACCCCCCAAAAACCTTGAGTAGGAAGAGACGACTATACTAAGGGAAGATGCAGGAACTTCTACCCAACCAATGCCATTTGGGAAGGAGGATTGGAAGAGAGATGCTTTAAAAGTAGAAAGACAGCCTGGTGGTTTGGAGTTTGAATAGATTATCTACCATCAAACTCAGTACAACTGAAAGCTACCATACTTAGTCTGGGGATGGTGATTCACTCTTCCCTGGCACTGTAGTAATCCCCTCTTATCCTCATGGAGATACATTCCAAGAAACCCAGTGGATCCCTGAAATAGAAGAGACACCAAACTGTAAATCAAAGTGCCATGAAGCCGGGAGCTGCCTGTAATCCCAGCTCAGGAGGCTGAACCAAGGGGATGTCATGTTCTAGGCTAACCTGGGCAATTCAGCGAGCTAGTGAGACCCTGTCTCAAAAAAAAAAAATAAAAAGACTTTTAATGTAGCTCAGTGTGAAGATCCTGGGTTCAAACCCAAGTACCACAAGGGGAAAGAAAAGCCCTGTGATACCACCACACTTGTTTTGATAACTGACCTGGCTACTTAGTAACTAATGGCCAGGTAGCATATACTGCGCAGCTCCACTGGACAAAGGGATGATTTATTTATATTCTGGGCAGGGCATAGCAAGACAATGAGATTTCATCACACAACTCAAAACAGTGTGCAATTTAAATTTTATGTCCAGAATTTTCCATTTAATGTTTGTGGACCACAGCCAGCCTTGGGTAATTTAAAATGCAAAAAACAACCAAACACACAAACAAAAAACAACACCCCCAAAAAAAAACCTTGAGTAGGGAAACATGACTATGTTAAGGGAAGAGATATTTTCAATCTTACACAAGTGCTTCCAGAGCACAAAATAGGAATAACATCCTCCAACTCATTTTGTGAAGTTAGTAGAAAACTGTTCAAAAATCCAACAAAGACAGTAAAAGAAAAGAGAGCTACATCACCTACCTCACCGATAGCCTTTGGACATTTTCTATTGGCTTGTCTTTTTAATTATTTAATTGTAAAGTTCTTTTATATTTTTGGATATTTATTTTGGACATTTGGATATATATTGCAAATATTTTCTCCCATTCTGGAGATGTTCTTATCACATTTTGTTAGTGATGTCATTTGAAGCATAAAAGTTTTAATTTTGATGAAGTCCAAATCATGTTTTTTCTTTTGTCATCTGTGCATTTGGTTTCATACCTAAGAAAGCACTGCATGATCTGAAAGCACAATAGCTAACACTTGCGCTTTCTTCTGCATTTTGGTTCTCACATGTGCATCTATCATGCATCGTAATCTTAGCACATGATGTGAGTTAGGCGCCCAACTTCATTCTTTTGCACGTCACTATCCAGTTGTCCCAGCACCACTTGTGTAACAGATTCTCAGCCATCAGTGAAGGGTTTTATTTCTGGACTCAGTTCCATCCCATAGATCCATAGGTGTAGCCTCTTGCCAGAACCATGCTGTCTTGCATACAGCAGTTTCGTAGTTTTTAAGTCAAAAAAGAAAGACTTGTTACCTTTTTTAAATTTTGGGGGGTTGTACTGGAGATTAAACCCAGCGTCTTCACACTGAATATTCAACCCTTTTTATTTTGAGACAGGGTTGTGCTAAGTTGCCCAGGCTGGGTGTGAGCTTGTGATCCTCCTGCCTCAGACTCCCAATAGCTGGAATTACAAGTGGGTCTCCATGCTTGACTATTACTCATTAAAGCAGAAAGACTTCATAAAGTCTCCATTTACCTCTGCTCATCTCTATGTAATCTTTCACAGTCTCTGTTCTGTTTCTTTGCTTTCAGTTTAGTTTGATCTTTTTCTCATTTTCTTTTTTAAAGGAAGAAATATGGAGCTGGGCATGGTAGTACACACCCGCACTTGGGAGGCTGAGGCAGGAGGATCGCTGTGAGTTTGAGACCAGCCTGGGCTACCTAGTGAGTTCCAGGGCCGTCTCAGCTACATAGTGACCCTGTCTCAAAAAAACAAAATAAATAAATAAATATTAAAAAAATAAAGGACGAAATATGGGTTATAGATTTGAAGTTTTTGTGGTCTTTTATTCATTGTTCGTTAGTGCATTTTAGGTGTACATTATGGTCACATTCCCTATTGGGAATACGTACCTGTTATCTACGCGTGATAGATGTTGGTTCTTGTCTTTCCCCTTCCCCTTCCCTCCTCTTCAGCCCTCCACCTCTCCCTATTTAGAAAAGCTGTGTTTTAGTTCCTTCCTTCTTTTCTAATATTTTCACCTTTCTCTCCTTTCCCCCACTTCCCCTTCCCCTTTGGACCTTTTCTTCCTATCTCGCATCCTCTATTATAGATTCCTGTTCTCACGTACACTTTTAGTTTCTCACACTAGAAAACTATTTGGTATTTACACACGTGCCCTATTTATTTCGCTTATGAGCGTGGCCTCAATGTGCATCTGTTCAGCTATAAACGTGGCCGGTTTCTCATTCCTTACGGCTGAGTAGTACAAAACCACGGACTGCCTTGCCCATTTGCCCTGCTCCTTGCGCAGGGCCTGTGCTAACCTTCTCTGTTCCTTCCAGTTTTAGTACATGTGCTACTGAAACGAGCACTCTTTGGTCCTTTTGTAGACAGGATCTTGCTATGCAATTCAGACTGGTCTTGAACCCCAGTTGGCCTTAAAACCAGGGCTATCCTCCTGCCCAGGCCTCCAGAGTGCTGGGATTACAGGTGTGTGCCACCACGCCCGGCCTTTTCTCTGTTCTAACACAGGCATTCGGTGTTGTAAATTTCTCTCTGAGGATGCTTTATTTGCATGTCACAGCTGTGGGTATGTGTGGTACTAGGATTGAATCAAGGGTTTTTACAATGAACTACATTCCCCACACTTTTGATTTTTTTTTCTTTTATTTTGAGACAGTATCTTGTTAAGTCATTAAGTTACCCAGGATGTCCTTGAAATTGTGGTCCTGCCTCAGCCACCCAAGTAGCTGGGATTACAGGTGTTCACCAGGCTAACCAGCTGGATCATGATTTTTTGTAACATTTGCCAGTCTCTTCTTTCCAATTGGAATGTTTAGACCATTGCATTTAATTAAATAAAAATAGAATTTATTTTTGTCTTTGTCTAATATATGGCTTAGATTGTTTTTGTCTATTCCACTATTAACAACTTCTTTTTTACAAGGTTTTCGGAGTGCTGGAGTCTCCTTCTACAGGTGATTCCTGGGTTCTTTCTCTACTGAACAAAGAATTGGTCAAGACAAGTGCAACAAGTAGCAAGGTTTTACATTAATTAAAGGAAGGAAAGAGAACACACTCTGCAGCATGAATCTGGGACAAGTGAAGGGAGGAAAAGAAGCACATCCTGCAGCGCAGGGTGGCCTCGGACACAGAGAATGCAGAGGCCCGGTGCTCAGCAGCACAGTCCTGTGGTCTCCCACTTCTCAGCCTGGTCTAGGCCCGTCTGCTGGAAACCTGCTCCAGTTCTTGCCCGAAGTCCACACGCAGGGCTTCAGGAACTGTTCTGCTCTTGGGTCCTAGGATCTTGTAACTAGTAACTCACTGGCTTCCCCAGCCAGCTTTGCCTTGCCCTAGGCTCCTGTCTCGTTTTCATGTTAGGGGCATCTTTTTACTGTACCATTTAAATTCCTCTACCATGTCTTTTTCTGTGCATTTTGTTATTTTTTTGTGGTTGCACTGAGAATTAAATTAACATTTTAAAGCAATGTACTTCTAATTAATACTGAGTAAACGTCAATATTACACCAGAACTGTGTTCCCACATAGTTCCCTTTGCTCTCCCACTTTGTGCTATTTTTATCACAAATTATATTTTTAAACATTATAAACGATCCACAGAGCTTTATAATTATTGTTCCCTGTAGATGCCCTATAAGTTGTATGGAAGAAAAGCGTTCTAATCTGCATATAGTGAAATGTCTAGGTGTATCACCTAGATATGTAACCTAGGTATGTGTGTGTGTGTGTGTGTGTGTGTATACATACTCTATGTTGTTTACACAACACAGGAGCCCAGAGACACATTTCTCAGAGCACACCCCACTGCTGAATAATGTGTGACTGTAATCGACTGTAATTGCCACTGATTAGTTTTTTTGTTTTTCTTTGTCTGGTATCAGGGATCAAACTCAGGACCTTGTGCTTGCAAGGCAGGTGCGCTGCTGAGCTAAATCCTCAGCCCCTGGCCACTGATTCCTTCTGACAAATGCTCTGAGAAAAAACCACTATTCAGGTCACATAAAGGCAAGTCCTCAAAATGAAAATTTTCCAGGGAGCTGTTACTCAGGCCAAGTGGTGACAGTTCTCAGGCCTGGGATTTCTGGGGCACTCTGAACCCATTTCTCCCCTTCACAGGACTACAATACCACTGCTTTTCTCAGTTACTGCGATGCCAAGTTTGTTCTGAAGGCTACTGTGAGCTGGGGAGCAGGATTAAGGCAAGGGAAAATGTTGCAAAAACGTCGCACAGCTTGCTGCTGTTGTTGAGATTCGGTTGTTTTCCTCGAGTCAGCGCTGCGTAGGTTGTTACAAGCTTTGATCAATTTCCAAAATTTTGAGAAAAAGTGACTTTGGCAATGTTCCAATTGCTTTGATGGAGAAGTAGGTTTTTTCGATTTTTTAAATAATTTTTTATTTTTTTGAGACAGGGTCTCACTATACAGTTCAGGTTGGCCTTGAACTATGTAGCCCAGCCTGGCCTTGAACTCACAGGGATCCTCCTGCCTTAGCCTTCCAAGTATTGGGATTACAGACATGGGCCACCACTCCAGCTTGGAGAAGCAGGTTTTGAAGATTATCTATACCACCATTCTGGAAGTGCCTCCCCAAGTTTGTTTTAAATCCCAGTTTGATGTCCACCAGCTGCGCGACTCTGGGCAAGTCCTGTAACCTTGCTGGTACCTTTATGTGAGTAATAGATGAGATACTGCCGATAACATCAAAACGTATATAAAGTGCCATTTTTAAAAAGCCAATTGTCAACAAATGTAAACACCTCTGATGAGCTGTTGTCTTCCCTCACCGAGCTGCCCCTCCTCTCTTCGCTGTGGCTTCAGGATGAAATTTCCACCAGCGGAGTGGAGGGGAGGCCACAGAAGGAAGGTCTGAGCCACTTCGGGAAGGACGCGTCCCCGCGCTCGTCCGGCTTCACTTTCCTCTAGGTGCAAAGGACACCAGCGCAACGGCCTCCTCCAGCCCGGACTCCGGCATTTGCCCCTATGCCCGGTAGTATTTTTTCTTTCCTGAGGGCATTTCTATTTACTCCATTTGGAACACAGTGGCCTGCTGAGGGCAGAAAAGACGTTCAGTCTCTGAAGGAAAACAGGCAGCCTTTTCATTCTGACTAATCCTTGCTGAGAATAGTTTATTGGATTTGGCTTCTAGGAAACAAAGGTCTGAGTTATCCACAAAAATGTGACTTGCACTATAAAATTGATTTCTGTGCAATAGGATTTCTCCCTTTTCCCACTTTCCTGACTTTCCAAAGGTGTGTAACTTTATAATAAAGTTGACTTTGCTACTACAGTAAAACATACATAAGGGGAACCTGATCATCTAACAACTCAGGCGCTCAGGGGCACAGACCGCACTCACATCGGGGTGCGACCCCTACCAGCACCAGCTCCAGAAGTTTCCATCTCCTCACAGCAATCCTTCATCCCTACGAACAAGGAGTCCCTGCTTTCAGTTCTTTTGAAAACATCCAGAAGCAGTTGCACTTCCGGATGCTGTCTGTTGGAAAATAAATTTTGGATGCCCCTTCCAAAAAAGCAAACACCCAGCAACACAATTCCTAGCTTATACAAAAATTCTGTTTTTTTTTTTTTTTTGAGGAACCACACACTGTGTTCCAGTGGCTTTCCCATTTTACACTCCTATCAGCAGTGTACAAGTATCCAGTTCTCCATATCCTCACCAGCACTTGTTGTTTTGTGATTAAAAAAAATAATAATGTGAAATAATGTGATAGTGGACATGATGTGCTATAAATGGGTGTGACGTGACAACTCACTGTAGTTTTCATTTTTAGTGACATTGGGCATCTTTTCTGCTTATTGGCTGTTGGTATGTCTTCTTTGCAGACATGTCTATTCAAGTCTTTTGCCCATTTTACAACCTGGTTATTTACTTTTTCATTGTTGAATTGTGGGAACCAGTCTTTTATTTTCATTTTATCTTATTTATTTTGAGATGGTCTCATCGTGTAGTTCAGATTGGGCTTGAATTCACTGTGTGTGGGAGGCTGGCTTTGAACTCATGGCAATCCTGCCGCCTTGGTTCCTCAATGCTGGGATTATAGGTGTGTGCCGCCACACCCTGCTTGTTTTGTTTTGAGATGGAGTCTTGCTGTGTTGCCCAGGCTGGCCCCAGACTTCTAAACTCAAGCAGTTCTCCTCTGCTTTATCCTCCTGGATTAAAGGCATGTGCCATTGTACATAGCTTGAAACTAGTATTTGCTAAGGCCTGGTGTATATGACTTCAAGTCTGCTTCAACCAGTTTCTCATCTATACTCTATCTCACTTTCCCTTGTATGTCCGGTCTTATCACATGAACAAACACTGTATGATTGGAGATGATGTGCTTTTTTCACTTTTGTATCTCACTCTGGAATGCCTCTCTTCCCACCCTCTCTGCCTGCAAACATCTCAACCCAGTAGATTTGCTCAAATGTTGCTTCACGTGTGCCAGGCATCTTTAGTCATTCTCTTTTTTCCATGGCACTTTTTAGGGAAAAAACTGTAATGTAAACTTCAGTTGAAATACAACATGTACAAAAAATGAATAGTTCCATAGAGTTTCACAAAATGAACACACATGTAGCAAATTAAAAAATGATCACCAGAACCCTAGAAGGTATTTTTCCCATTTTCAGACATTGCACGTCCTGCCTCAATTATAACATAATGTTGGTTTTGCCTATTTTTGTGTTTTACATAAAGGAGTGAAGTAGCGTGTTCTACTTGAAGTGTTGGTTCTTTTTCTCCGCGTTACCTGAGGGAGGCTCTTCGCCGAGTAGCTGCGGTTCTTTTGCTCTCACCATCTCACTGCCATTTACCCTTTAATAGCTCACGTTCATTTATCTATTCTGGGCTGGTAGCCACCAAGGTGTTTCAAGATTTGGGCTGTTACCAAATAGTGCTGTTACGAACATCTTTATTCTCTGGTGTACATAATACAGTATTTTTTATGTCTTCAATGTTTGCATTGTATGTTAATTATTATTTTACATGTCTGTTGGCCTCACTAGGCTGTGAGTTTCTTAAGGGAATTTGTAATCTCAGTGTCAGGTACATCACATGGGACACAGTGGTTGAGATTTACAGGTAGACATCACTCTGCCCTGCTGTATTTAGAAAATTTTTGTAAAGGCATTATCTGAAGGAATCTTTTCCATTTAAAAAAAATTTTTTTTGAAGGAATCTTTTTAAAAGGTCATTTTAAGTTGGGCCTGGTTGCACAGGCCTGTTGTCTCAGTACTCTGGGAAGCCGAGACAGGAAGATTATAGGTTGAACCAGCCTCAGCCTGACCAACCTTCACAACTTTGTGAAACCCTATCTTAAAATTTAAAAATAAATGGGCTGGGGATGTAGCTCAGTGTGAAGGCTCAGTTCAATCCCCAGTACTTTAAAAAAATTAATATTTTTTCCTTTTTTTTTTTGGTACCGGGGATTGAACTCAGGTCCTTGTGCTTGCAAGGGAGGCGGTGGAACCACTGAGCTAAATCCCTGGTCCCTCCTTTGTATTTCTTAAAATTCATAAATGTATTCTTTGCTTTTTTAATGGACACATGTAAAGTGTAGATCCATTTTAAAAACTAAATCTAGAACTACATGATCGAGAAGCTCCACATTAGGTATTATACTGAAAATATTGAAAGGCATTAGTGTCACATAAAGTATTATATTTTTAGGTAGAATTAGTTTCACATACTTAACAGGCACTTTGGGAACTAATTTATACTATGACTTTCATTAACATAGTCCAGCAGAAATTACTACAATTAAGCCAGCACAGCTATTTAAAAGTTTTTTGTTTTTTTGTATCAGGGATTGAACACACTGATCTCCTCACACATGTATCATTTCCTTATGTAAAAACCTTCCAACCTATTTTTCTGGCTTTTTGAAATGTGCAGTGTACTTTTGTCACCCGCAGTCTTCCTACTGTGTGATGCTGCAGAACTTCCTACTCCAAACTGTAACGTGGTAGCATCCATCGATCAAGCTTCCCTACCCTCTTCTCTACCACTCTCTGCTCTAGTTTCCCAGGGTCTGGTAGCCGCCTCAGCCTCTGTGATCAACTTTTTCATGCTCTTTGTGGAGTGTGAGGCCTCTTGGACTTATCTGTCCTGGCCTGGCTCATTTTAACTGACATAAGGATCTCCACTTCCATCTATGTTGTCAGGAACGACAGAATTTTATTCTTTTTTATGACTACCTAGTATTTCACGGTGAATATGTATAATGTTTTCTTTATTCATCAATTGAACACTTAGGTTGTTTTCACTTCTTGGCAAAAAAGAACTGCTCTTTAAGTAACTTTACACCAATTTCCTTTATCCTTATGTTATTCTCTATAACCAGACATTCATTATACTAGTAAAAGGAAATTCAATGCAGTGACTGGCAGAAAAAGCACAGTCATCATTATTTAAGGACCAACACAACCAGTAGTGCAGCTTATTACAAAAATCCTAATTGACAGTGACAATGAAGTCTTAGATTAGAAATGAACGCCCAAAATCTTTTTATAAGTATGCAAGACTGCGTAGATTGGGACTGAGAAGCAAGTAGTAAAGAAGAATAAAAGAGTGGAGTAAGATATATAGAACTAAATATGAATATGGCTTTATTTTCTCCTTTTTTATTAGTACATGTTTGCAATTCATGTTAAACACAAATAGTCTTCCAAGTTTGGGTAAATCAGAAAAGTTGTCTTCCTTTGGTGTGCTGGCAAAAGTCCAAGATCTAAAGCAGTAGGTTTTGAACTGACTCTTGGCTCTGCTGCTTACTGAACCATGAGACTTTAGGGAAATGAATCTCATTCGTACACATCTTACAGCGTCTTTGGAATATGATTTCCAAACGTCAGACAATAAATGGCAGTCTCTACTACTGAGAGGCACGCTTCTCACGCACATTTCTGAACTCCAGCACGCACGAGGGGCAGGGCAGGAAACGCGGTTCAGAAGTCCAGCGACTTCAGCTCACCTGAGCGACCCAGAGAGTAGAGGGGGGACTTCCGCCAAGACCCGGAAGCCCGTAGGAAGAGGAGAGGACGCCGGCGCGGGCGGGAGGAAGCGCCGCGGAGCGGAACTACACTTCCCAGAAGCCCGCGGGGCGGGCCGCTGACCGTACCGGCCAGCCTCTGTGCGGCAGGATCTAGTAAACACCGGCTACGAGGGCCGCCG
>NW_022900949.1:17945667-17956208 GCF_012274545.1 Fukomys damarensis | reverse complement strand
GGCGGGCCAGAAGTCCGTGCACGAGGCCCGCTTCGAGGCGGCCGTCGAGGTGATCCAGAGCCTGCCCAAGAACGGTAGGTGCGCGGCCCGGCCCGTCCGGCCTGCCCACCCTGCCCTTTTCAGTGCGGAGGACGGCGATGGAAGGGAGGCGCCGGACGAGACCGAGTTAGTTGCTGATCTTTCAAGCCAGAGATGGACGTTTCATCCGGATTTTAAGTGGTTCAGAATGTTATATTGAAAGCCAAAGTCTTCCCAGAGACTGCGGACTTGGGTGTTATTGAGAAAAATCTGAGCCAGGGATGCCTAGTATTCACATCTTTTGAACTCTTGATACGAAGGAAGGGAAAAGAACAGACATATAGATAGATAGATAGATAGATAGATAGATAGATTTGACATATCTATAGTTATGTCTGTAAAACTATTTCTTTTTATTTTAATAAATATGTTTGTCACGTTTTGCTGTTATTGTACTCTTTTATACTCATTGGACATTGACTGGAGGTTGGGAGAAAGACCAAGAGGAGTTGTCTTGTATATAATATATTATTTCTCTGGATGTTTTCAAGATTTTTCCTTTTGGGCTTGAGTGATTTAACTGTGGTGAGTCTAGGTGTGGTTTTCTTCTTATTTAACCTTTTCACAGTTTGCCGAGCTTTTTGCATTGTAATTTTGTCTTTAATCAGTGTTGCGAAATTTTCGGCTATTTAAATATATGTCTGTATTTTCTAAGTGGAGAAACGTGAGGAAGGAGACTTATTTTACAATTCATGTTCTTCTACATTACGTGCATTAATCTTCCTAATAAACTATATTTTATTTATTTTTTTAAAACTTGCAATGTTTGTCTTTATTTTGTTCTTTATATTTTGAAAGTGAAAAAAATAGTACTGAGTCAATTTCTTTTTGTTTTTAAAATATTCTACGTATTAACAGGCCTTAAAGTTGCTCTAAATTTAAACTATATTTAAAAAATATTTTTAAGCTCTGTTATTGTGCTAACTGGATACAACATTGATATATTATTGTAGTATTTAATATTTTGTTCTTGGATATCACGTTTTAGATTATCACTTGGCTAAGGAATGAATATTCAAAAATTCTCTCAATAAAAACTCAGAAAGTGCAGATTCACAAAGTTTTCAAAGCAGTAATAGAGCTTGTCCTTAGCGTGCACGAAACCTTGAGTTCAGTCCCCAGCAGCCTCCCACAAGTTTTGAAAATAACACATAATACTGTTCTTTCTATAGTTTCAAACATCCCATTGTAGGAGGACATATGAAGGATGGAAAGTAAGAATAAACAAAATATAAACAAAGGTATAATTCTGAGTTTTATATAAGACACTTTCCTAAACAATGCATTTTTATAGTTTTTTGAAAATAGGAAAAGCTAGATTTGATGTCTCCAGCTTAGTATCTCTTTTAACATTACTTAGCAAGAAACTCCTGTGACTTTCAGAAGGTATCGCAAAATCATGATAACTTGTCAGCAGCTGGCCATAGCTCAGGGCAAAGGTCGCACTTAGCATGCGGAGGACCTGGGTCTGACCGCAGGAATAAAAGGCAATATGTACTCTTGCTCCCTGAAACTAAATCCATATTTCCTGAACCTCGAGTTTGTTAGAATGAATTAGTGAATGTTTTGTAATACTCTTAAGGTTTTTTCTACTTTGAACCATTTTGCCGTGAACAAAATTGTGTTGTTTTGTTTTTTATTGCTTAATCTTTTGTCTAAGGCCTGAAGTCATAATGAATTCTGTAGTGACTGTGCTTGATATGACTATGAAAATTCTTAGTATTTTAAATGCATATGTTATATTAAAACCGTATTGGTACTTGGAAGACAGAAATCATACTTTAATTCTTACAGAAGACATACGATAAATGTTTTTTGTTTTTATGTATTACATATATCACTCAACTAAGTAAATAAACCTAAATCTTACTTAGTTGGCTTACTGAAGGTAATTTGGTAGGTAAGATGTGATTTTTGTGTTATTTATCAGTGACAATTATTAGCTATGGTTTCTCCACTTTTCCCTCTGCTGTATAAAAAAAACTGTACCATTGAAATAGTATATCTCATAGATACTTTAAAGTATGCATATATTATATAGGTAGTTATTATTGTGATTTCAAAATTAGTTATGTGCTCTTGGCCAAACTTGAAATACAAGTTCTCAGCGTATCTAATAATTTCCACAGCTCTTGTAAATTAGTAGTTTTTAATTACTACATGTTATCATTTTATGCTATGAAGTATTTAAAGTCACTTTTTTATTTTTACAGTTTTTGTTTAAAAGTAATACATATTAAAAAATTTTTTAAACAGGTAAATGAAAAAGTACATCAAATAATCCACATCCAGAGATATCCCTTTTAAATATTTTATGTATATCCTTCTTTTTGTGTATTATGAAACTTATAAAAAAAGATATCATATATGCTGGTTTTTGTTTTTGTTTGGTATTGGGGATTGAACATAGGGTTTTTGCACTGAGTTATATCCCACCTCTTTTAAAAAGTTTTTTTTTGAGACAGGATCTTGCTAAATCCGTAAGCTGTGTAAGCTGGGCTCAGACTTGATATCATCCTGCCTCAGACTCGCTGAGGGCAAGGATTGTTTTCATGCCATTTAAAAATATTTTTCTACAATACAGGGCCATATTTATAAATTATTTCATATGAGTATATTGTAATTAGTCATTTATTATAAAACATTAGCATTTTTTTGGCTTTTACTAAAAATATTGCAGCATGGGCTGGGGATTTAGCTCAGTGGTTCTGATGCCTGCCTTGCAAGCGCAAGAACCTGAGTTCGATCACCGGTACACCCCCCCAAAATGCAATGTATAGTGCTTGCTTATGTAGTTTGACTATTTTAAACATACGTATAAAAGATTATAGATATGTTAGAACATATGTGAATATTTAATCTTCAAGAAATTGATGACTCCAAGCTTATAGAGGTGGAAATTGAGAAATCTATTTTATGTTGGTCTAATTCTTTTTCTATCAGGGTATATACTAGTTGGCTTTAGAAAAAGTTCCTTATATCAATTGGGAAATTAAAATTTGTCCAGTTGAAGTTTTACTGTAGCAGTTTTATAAAAGAGAGTGTACATGTGACTTTCTCATATATGTGCTAGTCAGTTTTGATTGGTATATCTATACTTGCACGATAATATTCTGTATTTTAACGTTTTTATGTGACATTCAATGGTTATTTTCACTACACCTATAGCTTGTTTATGTAATGAACTATTTTTGGCATTGTTGTAAAAGTTTAAATTTTCAGAGATTTTTGAAAGTAGAGCAAAGGAACTAATATAGCTATCATAACTTTTGTTTCTAGTGTAGAAACAAATTATCTGAATCATTAATAAAATACAAAATCACTACTAGTACTTTACGGTTATGCTAATATCTAGCCTGAAGTTATTGGTTGTATTCCCTAAGTGCTCTGAATTTAATGGCTGTTTCCAATAGGTTCATTCCAGCCAACACATGAAATGATGCTCAAGTTCTATAGCTTCTATAAACAGGCAACCGAAGGACCCTGTAAACTCTCAAGGCCAGGATTCTGGGATCCTATTGGAAGATATAAATGGTAACTTTATTTATAGAGCTAAGAAAGAATGTTAATGACATAATTATCATACAGCTGTTACGTATGTTGTCATATATTGTTCTGTACATACAGCATTCTAGCTACTGGATGCAATTTGTATCCTTTAGGGGGCCCTTACTAAATTCTTACACAAATAGAAAAACCTTGAGGAAGACAGGAAAACAGTAAGACCAAGAAGGGTAGTACATGAAAAATATAAGCCGAGGCTGGCCTGGAACTCATGGCAGTCCTGCCTCAGCCTCCTGAGTGCTGGGATTACAGGCCTGGCTTGTTTTCTTTTTTATGTCTAAACTAAGGAAACTGAAGAAAAGAACAAACAAACTCCCCTACCTGTTTTAGCTGCCAAGAAAAATAGGACTTCTGTCTGTCAGGTGATATTATTTGCTTTGGGCTTTTAAGATAATATATGAGTATGACTCAAGTATTGCCACATTAATTTTTTATCTGTGCTGTCACTTCTGACCTACTGAACTTAAATAGAAATTTGATTTCTTTTTTGGTACCAGGGATCAAACTCAGAACCTTGCACTTGTGAGGCAGGCGTGGTGCTACTGAGCTAAATCCCTGGCCTGAAATTTGATTTTTAATATACTTAAAAGAATCATAAACTACTAAGATATTTCTACCATTTTCCCAATTCACTAATATTTTATATTTTTAAATACTATTGCAGGCTTTTCCAATGTCTGACAAAAGTTAATTTAGACTATTTTTCAATAAAGTATGCCAGTTGGTGAAACATTTTAAAAGCCACTGAACACAAAATTTTCTTCAAGGAGACACATTTATTATTAAAGAGATTCTTTGAAACTACAGCATAGTGTTTTTGTAGAACTTCTTTTAAGTTAATGTTCCTGTTGTGTCAGCTACACACTGTGTCTGCACGACTGAGAGTCAAGTATCTTTTGTCATGCATATATTTTCATTTCTAGGGATGCTTGGAGCTCACTGGGTGATATGACTAAAGAAGAAGCCATGATTGCGTATGTGGAAGAAATGAAAAAGGTTAGGAAATAATTTGTAACACAATAAAAATATTCAGAACAGCACTAATTTACGTATATTGGACCAATTCGTTGCTTTGTTTTAAGAACAAGGAGCTTGTACTACATTACTATAGAATCTAGACTTAATGTTTCTTAGGCCTTTATCTACTTTATTAGAGTTCATCTTTTTTTATTGGTGCATGTTAGATATACATAATGATCACATTCATCATAGGGAGTTTGTACCTGTAGATGATGAATCTGATTCTTCTTTTTTTTGCAGTACTGGATTGACCTCGGGACTTTGTGCTTGCTAGGCAGGTGTGGTGCCACTGAACTACATCCTCAGTTGGCCTTTTTTTTCCCATTCCTCTCCCCTCTCTTCGGCCCCTTTTCCCCTCATTTACAAAAGCTTTATTTCCATTTTTTCCTTCTATTATCTTTTTTCCCCTCTCTCTCTTCCTCCTTCCCTTTCCCAATTTCCCCTACCTGTTCCCCTTCTCATTTGAATATTTAAAGTTCATCTTAAGATTAATTTTTTCCTTACGGTGTATCACCTTGTATTTATGTCAGCCTTTGTCAGCCTTTGTAACCAAATAACTGAGAAAAACAACATAGAGGAGGAAAGATTTTGGCTGGTTTACGGTTTCAGTCCATGGTTGGCTGGCTTCCAGGAGGAAAAATCGTGGTAGAAGGGTGTGGTGGAGAAGTGCCACGCCCTCAGCCAGCAAGCAGAGTGAGAGAGCCAGAGTAAGGTGCCAGGGACAAGGTAACAGTCCCAAAGATCACACCTTCATGACCAGCTGCCTGCAGCTGTCCCCTACATTCTGAGTTTCTTTCAATAGGATGGGTGAATCCCCTTCTCTGAACACATGAGAGTTTTGGGGGACACTTTACATCTAGACTATAACTGATGATATGGTATTTTAGAGTCACAGCTCCTGACCCCCACCCCCTGGTGTATTCCGTCTTTTTTTCTGGTTAGCTACAGGAGGAAGTATGGGAATAGAAATCTTGAAAAATTACTACTCAAGAGTTGGAGAAGTACCAGGATTGTCTTGAAAACATTTCTGCTTTACAAGTTTTTTTTTTGTTTTTTAGTATGGGGGATCGAACTAGGGCCCTTGCGCTTTCAAGGCAGGGAGCAGAACCACTGAGCCAAACCCCTGGCCCTGCAACATTTTATTACGAGAAATAGTTAACAAGATTGTCTAACAAGGTTCTTTTACAAGTTCTGTCTCATAAATTAAGTTACCTCCATCAGTAGACTTGGTATTAACAAGCATTTGTCTATGAATGCATAGATCTTTCTGAAGCAGAATGAGATAAGGATACTTTTTTTTTTTTTTTTGGTTTTTTGAGACAGGGTCTCACTATGTAGTTCAGACTGACCTGGAATGCACTATGGTAGCCCAGGCTGGTCTTGAACTCACAGCGATCCTCCTGCCTCAGCCTCCCGAGTGCTGGGATTACAGGCGTGTGTCACCATGCCCAGCAAAAAAACAACAAAAAAAAACTTTTTATAAAAGACCACTTTTTTTGTTTTTTTGTTTTTTTTTTTGGTACTGGGGATCAAACTCAGAACCTTGTGCTTTGGAGGCAGGTGGCATAACTGCTGACCTAAATCCCCGGCTAAAAGATCACTTTTATAGTGGACATAGGTCATAAATTCTGAAATCTAATTCCATTTGGTAATCTTAAATAAATTATCTTTGAACATAAAATCTGTATAAAACCAATAGTTTTTTAAAAAAATTTTTTGCCAGATGGCTCAACAGAATTGACATCTGTAGTAATTTTTTTTTTCTTTTTTTTGGTACCAGGGATTCAACTCAGGCCCTTTTTGCTTGTGAGGCAGGCGTTGGAATCACTGAGCTAAATCCCCTGCCTGGGAAATAAAATTTTATTGTTACAAATTTTACATTTGTTGTAGATGATGAAAAGCATGGCAATAGGTTATTTTCTTTTTTTATCTTCCCTCCAGTACCAGGCATTAAACCCAAGACCTTGTGCTTGCCGGGCAGGTCTGGTGTCACTGAGCTACGTCCCCGGCACAGTAATTTCTGTTTGGTAGATTCATACCAGTATTTTGTGCTGTTTTCCTTTTTAATCTCTTCCATGTTGCTCAAAGTTGTACCCTTTGTTACATTTTCTCAATTTTGTGGAAGTTATAACAGAAAGTAGCATTTCTTAGGCTGTTAACCATATCCAGTAACATAGTTACAAAGTAGCCTTCAAAAACAGATACTCCAAAGGCTTTTTTGTTTGATAACTATTTGTTTTTCTTTTCTTTTCTTTTTCTTTTTTTGGCAGTACTGGGAATTGAACTCAGGCATGGACTATTTATCTTTACCTCAACATCATTATATGACTTTTTGGATACACTTGTACATTATAAAGTTGAATTGCCCATTTTTCTCCTCCATTTTTATTAATGATGTAGCCATAGTTTAAAATAAGGAGATGAGGGGCGGGGGATTTGGCTTTGTGGTTCTGCTGTCTGCCTTGCAAGCACAGGGGCCTGAGTTCAATCCCCAGTAATACATACACACACACACACACACACACACAGACACACACACACACACACACACACACACACACACACAGTAAGGAGATGAAACAATGTATATTTTACATTTTTTCCTAAAAAAAGTTGAAAACTTTACCACTGCCTTGAAGCATCTTAAAATGCTTATACTATTCCTAAATTCTTAGGATATGTCCTACTATTAAAATTTACAAAATGCTTATACTGCCTATGGATTCTTCTCTAATTAAAATTAATATACTGTTTTCACTTCATTTTGTGTTGTGAATACAACAAATAAGCTTTTAGACTTAAATCAACATAGTAGGATATCCTTTGAAACTTTGGTTACTCTTGAATTATTTTTAGAATTTTTGCTTTACAGATATCAGTAAATTGCATGTTTTTAAACAGTCATGTGGAATTGAACATTATCCTCACAATTTTATTAAATTTAAGGTATTTTCTATTTGCAATAATTTCCTAACTGAAGCAGTTATTAAATTGTATTCTTAAATATACCTGAAAATTCACTGTGCTGTTGCTCTTTAGAGTATAAATCTTCATATTCTTGCATTCAAGGTGTCAGAAACTTTATTAATATGCTTTACATTTTATAATTTTTGTAATGGATGTTTGATAGAAAATTAATTTTCATAATTTATAAAAGTATCACTGAAAAAGTTGCTGGAAACAATTCTCTTAAGCTTTGAGGAAATCAGATAGTGTGGTTCTGAGGCAGATATACATGTTTCCTCAAAATTATAGTGGAGAATGATTTGTATTGTGTTTTGTACAAATTTTACACATTGTCTTACAGAGATTTACAGAGTATGGAGCCAACACTCGTGTGCATATATCTCTGAAATTTGATGAGGGATTAGTATATAGTCAGCCTTGGCTGCACATTGGAAGCACGAGTACAGATGCCCCAGGATGATGCAGGATTCTAAATGCCCCATGATTTCAGGATTCTAAAAGGATGTGATAACCACAGTACTAGGAGGATTAGAGCAGGGCCTCATGAAGGACACACCCTGAGAGTTAGCCCTGGCTACAACCTGGGCCTTCTCTGAGTAGTGAGGGCTGACTGTTTCAGGTTTGACCCATCACAGCCCTCGTTGAGATTGAGGAGAAGTCGGAATGGCAGCTTCTTAGAGTGGAATTATGAGTCCAGCATGTTCAGGATCGATACCTAGATATTCCTCAAAAGGTCAAACACCTGGGACCTTGAATTAGTGGTTACAATGATTGCTGAACAGGATAGAGCACTGAAACTTGGATGGCTGTAAAAGATGTATTCTTCTCAGACATCCCACATAAACCTTGAGGAATTTATAGTCTTTGCTTCAATAAAACAGCTGTGTGGGCTGGGGATTTAGCCCAGTGGTTCCGCCGCCTGCCTCGCAGGTGCAAGGACCCGAGTTCAATCCCTGGTACAAAAAGAAAACAAAACAAAAAACTGCCCGTGCACATTTCCAGTGTATTTTTTATCATCTAAAAATGACGTCTCTGAGGAAAGTGTTGGATAAGTATAGAAAAATTACTGTGCTTTGCATACTGTTCCAGAGTCCCATATATCACACCAAATATTTGTGTTAAAACATTCTTCATTTGGACAGGTTATGATATATTTAACAAATTTAATTGCCTTAAAATTTTAAACTGGGTGTGTTGGTATAGGCCTGAAACCCAATTCCTCTGGGGGCTGGAAATAGGAGGGTCACAAGTTCAAGGCCCTTTGAGCAACTTTGTAAGACTCTAAAAATAAAAAAGGAGCAGGGCTTGGTGTTCTCAGCTGTAATCCTAGCACTAGGGAGTCTGAGGCAGGAGGATCACCTTGAGTTCAAGGCCAGCCTAGGCTACATAGCAAGTTCAAGGGCAGGCTGGACTGCACAGTGAGATCCTGTCTCAGAAAAGAAAAGAAAAGGGCTGTGGATGTAGTTCAGTGATAGGATGTTCTTGCATTCCTAGTATCACCAAAGGAATGTTTTTTCAAAGTAAAATCTGAGATCTGAGGAGGCTTAGGGAGGGAACTGCAGCTGAGTGGTAGAGTGCTTGCCTAGTGTGTACAAGGCCCTGGTTCAATTCCCAGTACTAGCAAAGGAAGAAGAAATCTCTAGGATAAGCAGCAGTTACCGGACTAAGGTTTGCCTGTGACTGTCTCGTATCTCTTGAGAGCCTGTGCATATGTGTGCATATCCTATACTTAAGCATTGTTGTCAGGGGGAATTTTTGCAAATGGTTAAAATCATTGTTTTTTAATTGCTGATTTTTGAAGTTTCTTCTTTAGAGAGAGTTTTCTCAGTTCTTCATATTTTGTGATAGGTGTTTATTTTCATTCTATATCAGTTACTGACAGTCTAGTCCATTGAAATTGTAGTTTATTCGATGGTTCTTGCTGGCATATACCCCACTTACTGAATTCTGACAATTCCTAGTTCATTCTTTTACCTTATAAGGCATGAAAAACCCAAAGACTGAATTGAGCAGCTGTACTTAGGGACAGATTGGAGAGTGTTTTTGGGGAGGAGCAGGTTTGAATGAGAGAGAACTAAGGTAGAGGAGGACAGTATTGGATGCTGAATGGGGGTCAGGGTGGAGCCCGTGGCTGCCCAGTCAGGGTGGTGTATAAGGTGGTCTTCATACTAGGGTAGTGTAAGGGGACAGACTTACATTTGAATTAGGTCTCTGCTACTTATCAGCCATGAGTTTGGTTATTGCAAAATAAATATCAGCCCACGGTTTCAGTTTTTGGCTTGAATCTAATTCTCAGAATTATTATTAGAATCCAAGTATGTTACCAATTAAGTATCTATAGTATAAGGTTATAAAATTGCACCTTATGATCCCAGCCTTGTCATAGCTATTTCCTTTGGCAAAAGGAAATTTTGTGACTTCCCTCCTTCCATTGATGAGAGCAGCAGTTAGATGACTTACTGTGAGCTGTGAAGGTAAAGTATAGTCCCTCAGACTAGTTGCTAATACACCACATTCTGCACAGTCTCCCTTCTCTCCCACATATCTAAAACACCGGTGGCGGTGGCGCGATGGGCATTGTCTCAGCGCAGAGTCACAGCAGAGTTGCTAATCAGGATTACCGGTGAGCTATTCTTTCTCTGCTTTAGAAATAAACACATATTTGGATAAGAACTTTAAGGTTTTAAACTAGGTTGTGGTTAAATTCCTTCTATCTGCTGGCCACTACCAAAACAGGAGGAAAAAATTAGATGAAGGCTCCTTTTCACTGAGCTTATGTTCTGTGGAGGACATATGTTCTGTGAATCAAGCAGGGAGAGGCTGGGGATTTAGCTCAGTGGTTCCGTGGCCTGCTTTGCAAGTGCAAGGACCTGAGTTCGATCCCTGGTACCAAAAAAAAAAAAAAAAAAAAA
>NW_022900949.1:17912803-17945599 GCF_012274545.1 Fukomys damarensis | reverse complement strand
AAAAAAAAAAAAAAAAGCAGGGAGAATGAGCAGGAAAACCAGGGCTGCCACAGTTTTAAAGATTCAAAGTAGCCACTTAAAATCTATATAAGCTGGAAATATATACAAGGAGGGTAAAGGATTTTGCTTGCTTAAAAGCAGTGCGCATGTTCATTTTGATAATAAAAATAATATACATGAAAAAATTCTGAACATTAAAAGAGATAATAAAATGAAACTTTAGTCTTCCTAGTTCATCTGTTTTCACTCTTTGAGTGGTAATCATTTTAAATTTTACTTGGTAGAATGATTCAGAAAGGATGTATACATCCTTTTATTAAAAGAGGAGCCGGGGATTTGGCTCAGTAGTTCTGCCTGCCTCACAAGCGCAAGGCCCCTAGTTTGATCCCTGGTACCAAAAAGAAGAGAAGGGAACAGTATACTGGCATCATATTAATATACTGTGAATTTGGGCTGGGGATTTGCCTCAGTGGTGCCACCACCAGCCTCGTAGCAAGTGTAAGGTCCCAAGTTTGATCCCTGGTACAAAAAAAAAAAAAAATGTACATATGTACAGTAGCTAGCTTTTCCTCTCATAAAAATTATGGGTATTTTTCTAATCAGCAACAAACAAATTTTAATATCTGCAAAATATTCCTTATAGGGCTGGGGATTTAGCTCAGAAGTTCTGGCACCTGCCTCTCAAGCTCAAGGACCTGAGTTTGATCCCCGGTACCAAAAAAAAAAAATATTCCTTATAGGAAGTACTTTAATTTTTCTAATCAGTCACCAGTCAATAGCTATTTAGTTGAATGCCTTTTGCATTAATTTACCTTGCTTTTAAAATTTGATGATTCAACCTTGACACATAATTTTGGAGGTTCTTGCAAGTTACTACCATTTCCTACTTTAAAACATCTTAAAGAATAGACACCATTAAAATACCCAAAAATGTGCCAATAAAATTGAAAAAAAAGAATAGACACCATAAAAAAGAACAGACATCATAATTTTATTGTAACACTGTGCTTTTCTATTTCATTAAAGCCTCTAATTTTTAATGAACAATTTACATATTATTATATAAAGTTTTACTTTTTTATAGAAAGTTTACTTTTTATTAAAATAAGTTCAAAATGAGACTACTTGTAGGTGTTGAATATACTTGAAACTTTTCTAGGAACACACAGTAAATCTGTAATGTAGCTACTTTAAGAAGTCTTGATGAACCTCAAATATCAATTACTGATAAATTGGAAATACATTATTTGATACTATTACAGATCAAACTAATAGTTTGATTTCACAATATTCATCTTTTTCAATTACAGATTATTGAAACTATGCCGATGACTGAAAAAGTTGAAGAATTGCTACATGTCATAGGTCCGTTTTATGAAATTATAGAAGATAAAAAGAGTGGCAGGAGTTCTGATTTAACCTCAGGTTAGACTCTTTCGCCTACTTTTAAATTTAGCCAGTGATTTATTATGCATGCATTAATATTTATAAATCTCATTTTTATTTTTACTTTCACATGCCAGTCCGACTGGAGAAAATCTCTAAATATTTAGAAGGTAGGAATAATGAAGTCTATGTAAAAGTTTTGTGTGTATGTCTATCCCAAAAGAATTCTGCACAAGTTTGTGTAACAACGCATCATCTAAGAAGTTTTTATTCCAAGCAAATATATTAAAGTTCCAAAATACAATAAACCCTTAAGTTTTCAACCCTTAAATATTAGGTTACTAAAACATGCCAGGTGCTTGACTTAGCATATACAAAAGTTATGACACATTTAAAACAAAATATTTTGAGGCAAGGCCTTACTATGTAACCCAGGCTCGTTTTGGACTCACTGTTCTCTTTCCTCAGTGTGTGGAGTGCTGGGATCGTGGCCATGCACTACCACCAGCTTGGAATTTTGTTTTGAGGAATTATTTTCTATTAACAGTGCAATGGATTAAATTATTTTTCATCAAATTATAAAATGGATAGTTCCAGTAAGGTTAACTCTTAACACAGCAAGCTAAAATAAGGGTTCAGTGAATTTAACCTTTTTATTGCATTTTTTCATCTGACAGAGTAAGCGTTTTGTTTTGCTTACTAGCAGGAGCTAAATAAGATGCAAGTTTTTATGGTAATAATCATAAATATTTGCTCTTTAAATTTTTTAAAAGTAATCCCAGCATCCATGAGTCTGGGGCAGGAGGGTTGTTGTGAGTTCATGGCCAGTCTGGGCTATAAAAGTAAGACCCTGTCTCAAAAAAAATTTTTTTTTTTACTTTTAGAGAATTATGTTAAGACTACAGAATAAATTTAAATGAAAATTGAATAATTAATTAAAAATTAGCTTGCATCCTTGTTTAAAAGATACCTTTTTTTTTTTGGTACTGGGGATCGAACTCGGGTTCTTGCGCTTGCAAGGCAGGTGGCAGAGCCACTGAGCCAAATCCCCGGTCCAGAGGAGCCAAATATTAACAGATAGTCCTCTAAAATGCAAGTGAAATATTTTCTCTGTGTTAGGCATTTTATTAAAACGCAGAGGGGAATAAATCTAGATCTGCTTTAGTAGTGTCTGCTATGCTGGCCAGAGACAGATATTTGAACAAGTTAACATAAAATAAGGAAGGGGCCGGGTGTGTTGGTTGTATGCCTTTAATCCCAGTGCTCTGGAGGCTGAGGCAGGAGGATTGTTGCCAGTTCAAGGCCACCTGGGCCACATGGTGAGTTCAAGACCAGCCTGAACTGCATAATAAAACTGTTTTGAAAAAAAAAAAAATTAGAAGTAGAATTACAATACTTATGTATTTATTGATTTATTTTTTTTTTTGGTACTAGAGATCGAACTCAGGGCCTTGGTCTTGTGAGGCAGGTGTGGTGCATTGAGCTAAATTCCTAGCCCACTTATTTACTTTTTTGAAGCAAAACATTTATTGGTATTTTAAAAACATTTATTGGTATTTTAAAAACATTCATTTTATTTCATTTTTTTGGTACCAGGGATTAAACTTGGTCCTTTGCACTTGCGAGGCAGGTGGTGGCACGACTGAGCTAAATCCCCGGCCCTAGGTATATTTTAGATATACATTAACGTTCATCATGAGAATTTGTAGCTGTATGTGATGTATCTTGCTGCTTTTCCCCCATTCTTCTCCCCTCCCTTTGACCCTCCCCTTCCCTCCTTATTTACAAAAGCTTTGTTAATTTTTTCCTTCTATTCTTTTTTTAGAATTACAAATATTTATAATCTTACAAAAATTGCCTAATTGCAAACCAGTTTGTATTCTTGACTTTTAAAATGAAACAAAACAAAACAAAATAATCTTATTAAAAGTAGCTGTTCAGGCCTGTTAGAACAGATGTAATCAATTTCACATAGTCTTTCACAATACTAATACAGTAAGTTGAAATTGGAAGTATGAGTGCTCTAATATTGTTCTTTTGCACAGTGCTCTGGTCATTCTTGGTACTGGAGTCATTTTCTTATGATTTTAAAAATGTTTATCCATTTTGCATAAAGGTTACGTGGGGTTTTTGATAGGAATTGCAAAGAACATAGATCATTTTGGAAGTGTTGCCATTTTAATAATCATGAACATGTGATGTCTATTTTTTAGATCTTCACTTTCTTTGTACAGTGTTGTCATTTGCAGTATGTTTTATATCTTTTAAATGTATTCTTAAATATTTTATCCTTTTGATGGCACTGTAAATTGAATTGTCTGATTTCGTTTTCATTTCACTGTTAGTTTGTAAAAGTGCAGTTGATCTTTTGTCCTGCATTCTCGTTGAGCTGTGCAGCAGTTTTTCTGTATATTCTCTAGGATTTTCTATATGTGCCATCTGTAAATAGATCATTTTACTTCATCCTTTCTAGTCTGAGTGCCTCTTATTTCGTTGTTGCCCAGCTCCCCTGGCTGGAACTTGGAGCATAGTATTGAGGGTGGTGTATTTGTCACTTTCTCATCTCTGGGACACAATATGTACCACTCAGAACCTGAAAGAGAAGAGGGTGATTTTTGTCTCATGGTTTCATGATTGATGGGCTCCGTGATTTGGCAAAGTGGATGGACTTGGAGGAAAACTGCTGGATCCATGCAGCCAGGAAGCAGAGCGGGAAGTGGGAGCCTGGGGCAGACACACCCTTCCGGGTCAGCTCCTGGCAGCACCTCTTCTGAGCAGGAGGACCCACCTCCTAACAGCCTAACATTAGTCTTTGATACCATCAGAGGTAACCCACTGATGACCCAGTCACCTTCCAAACACAGGAGACTTTTGCGGAACATTTTAGATCTTAACCTTAACAGATGGCAAGCATAGAGGACTTTGGCTTTCGCCTCATTTTAGCAGAGTTTTTCTTTGGTTAAGGACAGGATCTTCCTGTGTTGCCCAGTCTGACCTCAAGTCCCTGGGCTGGATCTGATGCCTGCTCAATTGTAGTCTCTCTCGAACAGCTTGCAGCTCCGTGCTCACCTTCATAGGAGTCTTCTGACAAAAAAGATGCTATTGTTACTTTTCCAGCAGCCCTTTGTCAGACAGTGGGAAATTCTCTTGTATTCTTAGTTTCTCCAGTTTTTTTTTTTTTATCACAAAAAAGTTTGGATTTTTCTTTGTCTATTGTGATAATCGTATGACTTTTGTCCTTAAGTTTCTTAATATTGGATGTTACATCAATTGGTTTGAGATGTTGAGTAGGGCTTATCGGAAATTCCTTTACTTCTGTGACAGCATTGCAGTCGTGCTTTTTCTGCTATCAAGTAATTTTGTTAGAATCCTTCATTTGCTGAGGTTGTGAGGGAGTTCCTGGGACATTTTGTTGAAGATATTCATGGGGGATACATTGGTTTTTATAGGCAGGGACTCCCTTTGTAGCTTAAGCTAGTCTTGAACCCACTGTGTAGCTCCAGCTCATGGCTATCCTTCTGCCTCAGCCTCCCTAGTGTTGGGATTACAGGTGTGTGCCACCATGCCTGGCCTAGTTTTTTAACTTTTTCTTTTGGTACTGGGCATTGAACTTGGGACCTTGTGCTTGTGAGGCAGGCAGAACCACTGAGCAAAATCCCAAGGCCCTAGTTTTTGTTTTAATTGCTGTGACTCATGCCATTTCTGGTTGTCATTCCCACAAGAAAGGTAACACATGTACTAATAAACGAAAAAAACAAAACCCAAAAACGATGCTCTTGTACATAGCATGCCCAAGGCCCAGCTCCACACATGTGCACATGAAGCCAGTGCACAATACAGTACTTGAGGGCTGTGGGCCCTGGCAGAGGGTGAGCCTAGCCCAGACAAGGTCATGGCTTTGATCCCGGCACCACAAAAAGAAGCTATAGTACTGCCGTGATTCTCTCATAGAAAAGGACTGAAGTTTGATTCTATTGTCCCATTAAATAAGCAGACTTAAATAAGAATATAGGCCTCACTGCTTAATATCTATGTATTGTTTACACCTTAACACGTTTTGGGTGCAGAGCAGCATCCAACATGTTTTTGTAGAAGTGAAAATACGGCCCAATAAGGGATGAGGAAGGTCACTCCTTTTGGAAGTTTTAGGAGCTCTCTGGTGTCTTCGAAGGAGCCTGAAGGGAACATAGATTATCCAAGACCTGAGATGGGCTCTTGGGGGACTGCTGGAGACACTGTAGTTTGAGAAACTCTGACGTGTTTACCCTGGAGTATAACTACCTTTGCAACTGCTTCCTTTGTATAGATCATAATTAATTGTTACTTAAAATTTAAATATCACAAAGACATGAAAATGTTAAACTGCATCTGAAACCCTCATGATAATAAAGGATTAAATTTTTAAAAAATGGAGTCTAAGTATAATATTGATGAGATTGTTGAGGTAAGATTAAATCTTATGTTTTCCGCAAGCTAGCAAGCATCTCATTTATTATGTCTGAAGATCATTTATCTATACTTTTACTATATTTTTTGTTTGTTTGTTTTTTTGTACCAGGGATTGAACTCAGGACCTTGTGCTTGCTAGGCAGGTGGTGGAATCACTGAGCTAAATCCCTGGCCACTTTTCCTATATTTTAAAATTTCATTTTGAGCCAGTCTCACTGTGTAGTGCAGACTGGCCTCAAACTTGTGATCCTCCTACTTCAGCCTCCTTAGTTGTGGGATTACATGCATGTATCACTGTGCCTGGTTTATGACTTTATTATTTTGATTAATGTTAATTTAAAAGTAGCTTCTCAGGCCGGGGATTTAGCTTAGTGGTTCTGCTGCCTGCTTTGCAAGCATAAGGACCTGAGTTCGATCCCCAGTACCAACAAAAAAAAAAAGGTAACGTCTCCAGGGCCGGGGATTTAGCTCAGTGGCACTGCACCTGACTCGCAAGCGTAAGGTCCTGAGTTTGATCCCCGGTACCAAAAAAAAAAGAAAGAAGGAAGTAACCTATTCCTTTCTTGATAGCTTTATCACTTTTGTTATAAATTGATAACTGAAGTTTTGTCTATATATGCACAGAGACTGAATAGTATTAATTATATAGACAATTCTAATATTTTAATTCAAAATGATTTTACCAGTTGTTTGTAAATTTCAGCATTATTTTCTATGCACATTAGAGACTAAGTGGACATTTCATGTTCTAGATCTTGGTAATGTTCTTACTTCTACTCCAAATGCCAAAACTGTTAATGGGAAAGCTGAAAGCAGTGATAGTGGAGCTGAGTCAGAGGAAGAAGAGGTTCAGGAGGAAGCAAAGGCAGCAGAACAAAGTGGTAATGGTAAGTTTTGGATAATGGGTTAATAATTTTACACTAACTCAGAAGATACAAAGGCATCTGGGTTGCTTGGTACCATGTCAGCGTGTGTGGTGAGATATGGGCTGTTGTCTCTGTACACAGGTTTGCTGTGGACCGAATGCTCTACTGCAGAGAACAGGGACAGCCAGTCCTCTGCTCAGGTGACATAGTGTTAACTGAAGGCTGATGAGAGTAGGCCACTCCTCCAGACAGACTGCGTGAAATGATGCATTGGACATGTAGTGTTTTAAGGGTTACCTACAAAGCACATAAAACCAAGGACTGGAAGCACTTTAAACTCGCAATTATGAAAAATGAAATGGAATCCAAAGAATAAGAATACATTTTGTCTTGTTGCTTTGTCTTGTGGTGCTGGGATCAAACCCAAGGCCTCACACATGCTACGCAAGCGCTCTGCCACCGAGCTGTGCAGTACTTAATGTTGTCCCCGACGTGGGTTTTGATGAAGAAGGGACAATGGAATCGTTGGGTTCTACATTCCTGGAGCCTTGCTTAGTACTACCGGTGATTTGGGGGAAAATGGTTTTAGAAAAGCGGGAGACACTAAAGACAACCACACAACCTATTTGCCTTCACTTTCCAGTCTTTAAGGATCTTTTTATCAACTTTGTGGGCCCCTTTGCAATGCTAGATCTCATCTCTGTAACAGTGTGCCTGTGCCTGAGAGAGTGTAATGATCTTGAGAGATTTATTATTATTATTTTTGGTACTGGGCTTTGAATGTGGGACCTTGCACTTGCGAAGCAGGCAGCAGAACCACTGAGCTAAGTCCCTGGCCCGAGAGATTATTTTTTAAAAGGGATTTTAGAAGATTCACAGGAAATGAAAGCAGTTTTGAAGCCAACGCAGGTTTTTGGTGAGCTCTCAGAGTATTATAAATGTCTCTTCAAGGATCTCCCCGTCTCTCTGACCCAGTAGAAAACCTTCACAGAGACTGTTGCAGGTTGGGGTAATGACTGGTGGATATTAGCACATCGTATGCAGAAGATGGCTACGAATGTTTATGACTTTCCCTTAACAGATAAGACGAAAAAATCAGGAGAGCACAAGGACTTGGAAATCATTGTCACTAATGGTTACGATGAAGGTAGCTTTCTTCAGGATACACAGGATGACATTCAGGCCACTTCTCTCCTGAATGGAGGAAGTCCTGAAGAAGTGAAACCTGTAGAGCAAAACTTGGAACAAACTGGAAAAACTGCTGTCTGCATTCACCCAGGTATTGTCCTCCAGTATTTCTTTGTCTAGCCTTTTTCCTGTGAATAGTATTCTTTAATGATTTTAGGATATTTAGGAATACTTTAGAATTTTAAAATACTTTAAAGTAATATTTTAGGGTTCCGCCTACTTCTCAAGTGCAAGGTCCCGAGTTTGATCCCTGGTACCAAAGGAAAAAAAAATTTATTTCTCATTGAATTTATTGGTACATTTTAGGTATACAGTACAGTTACATTCATTATTGGGATCTTGTACCTTTCTGGTTTATATTTTTGAAAGACAGTGAATTAGGGCCAGAACATTTACTTATTTGCTTATTTATTTTTTTATTTTTTCCAGTACCAGGGATCGAACTTAGGACCTTGGTCTTGCAAGGCAGGTGTGATGCCACTGAACTAGACCCTGGCGCAGAACATTTATATTTTTCATTGAGACATTTTAGGGTGTTATCATGTCACATTTTAAAATAAAATCTTTTGAATTTTTTACTTTTACTCTTGATTATTTCTTTTGACCTCTGATTAAATGGTGCCTTTGTTTTCTAATCATCTAAGAAAGTTACAGCCTTTTCATGTCTCAGGGCTCTAGGAATGAGCCTTATGTATGTGCTGAACTATGAACTATTAATATTGTTGAAGCCAGCCCAGAAACCTCATGTCTTAGTATAATCAAACTTAAAATTGTTACATCCCAAATTGAGGGCCAGTCCTAACTAGTAGTTTGTTTTCTTATATAATGTCATTAAGTTTTCTAAGATTTTCTCAGGGCAGTGTCACATTGAATATTGGTACATTTTAGGTATACAGTACAGTTACATTCATTATTGGGATCTTGTACCTTTCTGGTTTATATTTTTGAAAGACAGTGAATTAGGGCCAGAACATTTACTTATTTGCTTATTTATTTTTTTATTTTTTCCAGTACCAGGGATCGAACTTAGGACCTTGGTCTTGCAAGGCAGGTGTGATGCCACTGAACTAGACCCTGGCGCAGAACATTTATATTTTTCATTGAGACATTTTAGGGTGTTATCATGTCACATTTTAAAATAAAATCTTTTGAATTTTTTACTTTTACTCTTGATTATTTCTTTTGACCTCTGATTAAATGGTGCCTTTGTTTTCTAATCATCTAAGAAAGTTACAGCCTTTTCATGTCTCAGGGCTCTAGGAATGAGCCTTATGTATGTGCTGAACTATGAACTATTAATATTGTTGAAGCCAGCCCAGAAACCTCATGTCTTAGTATAATCAAACTTAAAATTGTTACATCCCAAATTGAGGGCCAGTCCTAACTAGTAGTTTGTTTTCTTATATAATGTCATTAAGTTTTCTAAGATTTTCTCAGGGCAGTGTCTGCATAGAATTCAATGAAAAAAATGCATTTTTTATAGTTTTTTTTTTTTTTTTTTTTTGGTACTGGGGATTGAACTCATAATCTTGCGCTTGTGAAGCAGGTGCGGTGCCACTGAGCTAAATCCCCGGCCCCTGACAAAATACATTTTTATCCTTTCAAATAAAAACTGTCAACTAAATTGAAAGTTTTGGTAAGTTAAAGAGAGTATAACTTGGTAAATCAAATTTACATTTCAGTATGAACATAATAGAGAATTGAACATTTTGAAAATGGAATAAGTAAATGTATTTTCTAATAGAATGTACTTACATGAACTGGATATTTGTTCACATTTAGATATAAATGATGACCATGTTGAAGATGTTTCAGGGATTCAGCATTTGACAAGTGACTCAGACAGTGAAGTATACTGTGATTCTATGGAGCAATTTGGACAAGAAGAGGTAAAAATGACATTTTCTGATTGGTAAGTTTTCAAAGTGGTATAACAAAATTCAGTGCATAACTTCTGTTAATAGCAGATGTACGTGCTGTTCATCACTTTGAAAACATACCTCTAAAATATTTTTAACATTCATATTTTTATTTTAGTGAATTAAAATACAAAAAATTCTAGAATATTCAAAGAATAAGAGTATTCTATTATAATTAATTTTAAAGTTAAATTATAAGAATCCTGAGAAGATGCGATGAGGATGCAATGTATTTGACATACTGATTAATGAAGAAAATTGAACAACTTTAAAGCACTCTGTGGGGCTAGGGATGCAGCTCAGTGGCACTGTGTGTGCCTTGCAAGTGCAAGGTCCTGAGTTCGATCCTAGGTACCCCCCAAAATAAATAAATAAAGCAATCTGTTCTTCACATTGACTGTAATCCATTAGACTAAAATTGTTGTGGAAATAATTGTATTTCAATTAAGATTTAATATTGGAAGAGAAATTTGAAAAAATTTATATCCATGAGGGTTTTTCTTTAAACTTAATGTTTCCTGAAAAGGTGGTTCTGACAGCTGTGTTCGTTCGACAGCTTTACATCCTTTACCCACTCTTTCCGTCTTCCTGTTCTAATGCAGTTTCAGTGTGTTTTACAGAAAATCTTGTAGTTTTTCCTGCGTAGTAATCATTTTAACTTTTTATGTTTTCCCCTTTTTGTAATTGAATGTACTTCTTAAATTTTCAAAACATGCAAAGTATTTCTTAACTAAGCTCAAACATAAATGAATAGCATACATGGGAAAAATGATGACAAGGAGGCCAAACTGCGAATGAACTGAACTTGGTTAAAGTGAAAATGGAAAATAATAAAAACTCAAATCCCTTTTTATTTTCTCTTTAAAAATTATTTTTGGCCAGGTATGGTGGCACACATATTTAATGCCAGTACTCGGGGGAGGGTAAGGCAAAAGGATCCAAAGCTCAAGTCCAGTCTGGACTGCATCGTGAAGAGATTGGTTAGGTATTAACCTGAGTAATTACCTGGATATTAAATTGTAGTTTTGCTCCTGTTTTCTCTAAATCAGTAACTGACTGAAAGCCTTCGTGGGGCTTGGCTGATTGGATCTTATTTACCTACCTGGCCTTAGTCACCTCCTTTCTCCTGTTAGGTTTTGCTCACTACCCATCCTGACCACCGCTGTTCTTCACATAAATGAAGCAGCCCCTCCGCTTCTCTAGTGCCGTTAGCTTTCTGTGCGTTTGACCTGGGAGATGCCGCCTTCCCAGTCAGTGCATTAATACCTGCAGTCCTTTATACCTCCCTCAGGCGTCTGTCTCTTCCTGAAGGAAACCTTGTTCTAAAGTGCCATTATTCGTCCTCAGACTTCTCTCACTATCTTAGCCATCGAGATATTTAGCCTGTCTGCTAATAGACTTAAAAGTCGTTTTCTATTATTACTTTTCCATATTACTTTCAACTTCTTTACTCATGGACACATGATCTGAATCAGTCATTGTTTAAAAAAAAAAAGTAAATATTTGAGGGCTGGGGATTTAGCTCACTGGTGCTGCCACCTTCCTCACAAGTACAAGGTCCTAAGTTCAATCACTGGTACCAAAAAAAAAAGTAAATATTTGAATTTTTTTTTCCAGAATTTTTGTAGTGCTGTTGAGCACAGTGATATTTTTTACTGCGCTGCTAGAATTTACATTACCTTTGTTTCTGTCCTTTCTATGGGGTTTCTGGTCCAAAAGCACTGTGTTATACCACTCGTCTTACTGAATCCACAAGGTGATAGAGGATTGATTACATGCTTTCTTTCCTCTCTTATTTTAATTTTCCAAATGGTACTGGAGATTGAATCCAAGACCTTCAGACTGAGCTACATCCCCAGCCCTCCCTCCTTTTATTTTTTATTTTGAAACAGGGTTTTTCTAAGTTGTCCTGGACAACCAACCCCAGTATGGTTTAGGTACCTCTCCTTTGGCTTATCTTTTTCATAAAAGTTTAATAGAACTTTAATAACACTTATTAAGCGATATTGTAATAATCTTCACTGGCTCCACTTAGGAAGGCTGTAAGCTTCGTGCAAGCAGGGATCTTATCTCTTTCTTCATAGTGTCCCTAGAAGTAACTGTAATAACTAAGATAGGCATTACAAATAGTGACTAAAAAAACAGTGAGTGTTGAATCATATCGCCAAGAATGATGGGCCAAATGTGTTCAAAGCAAGGAGGAATTTTTTTGAGGGGAATTAATGGCAATTTGTCTATTATACTCGATTTTAAAATATTCACCAAATTTTATCATCATTCCTTGTTGATCTAATGTTTACAGCAATTTCTGTCAAATGAAAATATTAGTTTGTTTCCCTCTACCTTATTCACTGAATCGGCACCATGCATCTTATGGCATTTTCCCAAAGTCAAAATGATCACGAAAGGTCAATGTTTTGAATTGATTCTGGAATCGAGGCAGCCATGACGGTGCAACTAAAGACACCGAAAGTTCAAGTGTGTTTCAAGTGATGGGGAGCATTTTGAGTAGGACAAATGGCAATGTGTCTTTTACTACAATTAAAATCTTTATTCACTGTTTTTTGATCATACGTTATAGGAATTTATTTATTTCTTTAATAATTGATTGATTTATGAGAACATTCACTGCCAAAACTTCTCAGTTCCTTGAGCATGGACAAAGTATCTTGCATCCCATTTCTTTCTTGCATATAGGAAACTAAATGTGAATTCAAGAGTTTTTTAAGAATATATCCAGTAATATGAAAGAACATTATTTCTGTTATCATAAAAACCTTGTGGAATATAACTTATATTTACAGTTTTTGACCAAATATCATTTTAAATTTGTAGTCTCTAGACAATTTTACGTCAAACACTGGCTCATTTCAATATTACGTGGGCAGTGGCTTGGAAAATTCTGGTTTTCCTGAAGATGTTCAAGGACCACCTGGAACTGGCAGCACAGGGACTGTGCAGGTGGTAGTGGTCGGAGGAAAAGGTGAAGTACAGCGTGGAGGCGAAGACGGCAGAAGTAACAGTGGAGCACCACGCCATGAGAGGCGCGGCGGGGAGAGTGAGGAGCTCTCTAATATCAGAAGAGGGAGGGGTAAGCATCGTCCTTTCACCCCGAGAGCTGCGCTCTGTGAACTGGTGAAACGGGAAGTTCTGGGCAGAAGAGACACTGGGACATGCGTGGCGTAAAGGCTTCTGGGAGGTGTGCGTTACTGCATAACATCTAACCGTTTCTCTTTCCTTTGACTCCATGCATGGATCAGTGTGTCCTCTGAAGGTATCGGAAAAGATTTCTATTTCTAAATCTTTCAGTAAATTGTGGAGGTAATCAAAGTTTTGTTCTGTTTTACCCTGAGCACTCAATGACAATCCCAACTGTGCTTTTTTTTTTTTTACTCTTCTCTTTATAGGTAAAATTGGAATTATCTTTCACTTAGGGGAATTTAACAATGTAAAGATAAATGTAATGATAGTAATTGCCAGGCATGATGGTTCATGCCTATAATCCCTGTTACAGGTAGGCAGCTCAAAGCTCTTCTGGGCAACTTAGCAAGAACCTGTATCGAAACAAAAAATAAATTACAGGAAGGGGTTGGGGGTGTGGCTTTATGCAGATTTCCTAGCTTCAGTCCTCAGAAGGGGAAAAGAAAAAAGCTCGCTATGGTCAGGTAATAGAATAGAGTAGGGGAGAAAATTAATATATTCATTTTCATTGTTGCTGGTAAGGAGTTGATACCATCAAAAGAGAATTAAGAGGAAAAAAGGCTGTTACAGAAGGTTGTTATCTGTGGTATAACATGCTTAGTATGCATGGAACCCTGGGTTTGATCTTTTTTTTTGTTTTGTTTTGTTTTTTGTTTTTGGTACCATGGATCGAACTGGGGCCCTTATGCTTGTGAGGCAGGCGGCCAGAACTACTGAGCTAAATTCCCGGCTCCCTGGGTTTAATCTTCAGCACTGGAAAAAAAAAAAGTTTTTTTTCATAGTATTAGGGATTGACTCCAGGACTTTTTAAAATTTTTACGTTTTGAGTCCAGGTCTTGTTAAGTTGCCATGGTGGGCTTGAATTTGTGGTCCTCCTGCTTCAGCCTCCCAGATGCTGGGATTATAAGCACTCACCACCATGCCCAGCCTCCCAGTTTTTGTTTTTTTTTTTAATCTTGTTACCTTTTTGTCTTTACTAATATTATTGTTGCTAACTTATTTATTCTTTTGAGACAGGGTCTCATTATGTAGTCCAGGCTGGCCTTAAACTTGACCCTTCTGCCTCAGCCTCCTGAGTGAGATTATAGGCTAAAAGTTTATTTTATGTATTCCTGGTAGCTTCTACTCTGCATTGGAGATTAGATCTCACAGAGATACCAGAAAGCTGAGTAAAGCACATGAGTAACACGGACTTCTCTCCACACAGGGCACCGGGTGCCGCATCCGAGTGAGGGGACCAGGGGCGGACAGGTGGGAAGTGGAGGCGATGGTGAGCGCTGGGGCTCGGACAGGGGCTCGCGAAGCAGCCTCAATGAGCAGATCGCGCTCGTGCTCATGCGCTTGCAGGAGGACATGCAGAGCGTGCTGCAGAGGCTGCACCACCTGGAGACGCTGGCTGCCTCGCAGGTGAGTGCCACCCCTGCCAGTCAGCGCTCACGGCACACGCGTTTTCATGCGTCCTCACACATTTTAATGATTGTTTTAAACATTCAAGACGACCTCTTTAAAAATACTGTTTCAGGGACTAGGGATTTAGCTCTGCTGCCTGCCTTGCAAACATAAGGACCTGAGTTCAATTCCTGGTACAAAAACAAACAAACAAACAAACAAAAGTTGTAGAAAAGACTGACCTAGAGCTCGAGTGATGGTGCAGGTGGTAACTCTTAGCATTCTGGGAGGATGTGCCAGGAAGGTCACTTGGAGTTCCAGGCCAGCCTAGATACACAGTTCAAAGCCGGCTTGAACCCCATAAGGAGACCCTGCCTCAAAACAATCCTTTTGGGATAAAAAATTAAAGAGTTTGAGTCCAGGCTGGGTAACTTAGGGGAATCCTGACTCAGTATAAAAACTAAAATGAGTTGGAGGTGGAGCTTAGTACAGCATCCTGGATTAAACCCCAAGTCTTGGCAAAAATAGAAAAAAAGAAAAGACAGCACAGCTAGTCAGTTGCAAAACTTTGAACAGAAGGCAGTCATGCTGTATCCTAGGCCAGTGGTCTTTCCACTGTGGCAGATTGCTGTCCTGTGTGAATAGAGCCGGGCTCTGTCTTTGGAGGAAGTGCCAGGAGGAGGGAAAAAGTGCACAGGAAGAGAGAGATCAGCTTACTTTCTGAGCAGTGATTATTGCGCATTGAACATTTCTATTCAAAAGTACTTCAGATTTTGGAATATTTCCACAGACTTTAGCAGTTGATTTTTTTGTTTGTTTGTTTTGTTTTTCGGTACCAGGGATCAAACTCAGGACCTTGTGCTTGTGAGGCAGGTGGCAGACAGAACCACTGAGCTAAATCCCCGGCCCCAGACTTTACCAGTTGAGCATGTAGAAATTTGAAATCAGAAATGGTCCAGAATTCTAAAACCTGTTAAAACTGTTGAATATCATTTTTGTTTTTTTGTTTTTTTGTTTTTTTTTTTTTGAGACAGGGTCTCACTATGTAGTTGCAACAGCACTGGAACTCACTATGTTGTGCAGGCTGGTCTTGAACTCACAGCGATCCTCCTGTCTCAGCCTCCCAAGTGCTGGGATTACAGGCATGTGCCACCATGCCTGGCTAAATATCATTTTAGTACTAAAAGTTTTAGCAGGTCTTGGAGCATTTTGGATTTTGGATTTTCAGATTAGGGGTGCTCAACCTGTGTTATATGAGATTTTTTCCTTTCAAAAGGAAAAATAAAGTTGGGAAGAGGCTGGAGATGAAGCTGAGTATAGAGTGCTCGCCTCTCCCTAGCATGTGTAAGGCTCTGGGTTAGATCCCTAGCACTTCCAGACAAACCAACCCACAAAAAATCAGTACTCTTTTAATTTTGCAATAATAGTGTGATAAAGTGATGGGACAGTGGATTTCCTTTTTTTTTTGTACTGGGGATTGAATTCAGGACCTTGCACTTCTTGCGAGGCAGGCCGTGAAACCACTGAGTTAAATCCCTGGTGAGACAGTGGATTTCTAAATAAGTAGAAGCTACGACAAGCTATGTGATATTTATTGGTAAATATCTTTAAAGCCAAAACCAAGTTATGGCCGGGTGTGGTGGTGCACACCTGTAATCCCAGCACTTGCGAGGCTGAGGCAGGAGGATTGCTGCGAGTTTGAGACCAGCCTAGACTACACAGTGAGTTCCAGGTCAGTCTCGACTACATAGTGAGACCCTGTCTCAAAAAACCAAAAAACCAAAAAAACCCCCAAACAAACAAACAATCAACACCCCCCAAACAAAACCAAGTTATGTTAAAAACCACGTGTTGCTCCAGAAAAAAAATGGCTCTTATCAAGCAAACAGCCAATAACAAATGCTGGCCAGGCTGTGGGGAGAAAGGAACCCTTCTCCACTGTTGGTGAGAGTGCAGACTGGTGTAGCCACTGTGGAAATCAGTGTGCAGAGTTCACAAAAGACTAAAACTAGAGGTTCCATTTGATCCAGCTATTTCCCTTCTATCTTCTTGAAAGAATTAAAAACATCTTATCACAGCAGTATATGCACATCCATGTTTATAGTGGCACAGTTTGTAAAAGCTAAGTCTTGGAAGCAGCCCAAATGCCCCTCAACTGACTAATGGGTAAAAATGTGATTTTTAAAAGAAATACTACTCTGCCATAAAGAGGGATGAGCTTCAGACATTTATAGCTAAATGGATGGACCTTGAGACTATAGTCTAAAGTGAAATAAATTGCACACGTTTAAATATCACATTGTTTCTCTGGTGTGAGTGGAAATAAAGACTGAAATGTATAACAGATGTTGGGAAATGGGAAGAAAATGTTCAAATGGGAAAGGGAACCAGGGAGGAGGCGGGGAAAAAGGAAGGAAGGGACAAGAAAAATGAAAATAGAAGGAAAAAATGGAAGAAAGCTTTTGTGCACAGGGGAGGGGGCTTAGGGCAGGGGAGAATGGAAAAAGAGGGGTCTGTATCATGTGTGGGAGCAAGTTCTGTACAGTGAGGGATACTGTGCACACCTAAAATGTACCAGGAAATGTTTGCTGCTAAGAAAACCAAACCAAATAGGCCTGCCCAGCCCCAAACACCAAGCTGCAGATGCAAGTAGCTCATCGAGAACAGTCTGGGTTCAGTCCCCAGTATTGTACAAGCATTTTAAATATTTGAAAAATAAACTTTAAAAACTGTGCGGGCAGAGGTGCTTGCTTCTTAGGAATCTTCCCTTACGATTCCAGATCAAGTATAGTTCTGTCCAGTAGTTCTCACTCATCCCTAGCATTCCTTAGGCATTGCTTTCATGCAGAATAGGTAGTTACATTTGTCACATTGGGGTGTGACCACCTTGAGTTCCATTCCAAACCACACCGACTGGTGTGACATCGGATGGTCCTCAGACACCAGAACATCCCAGTTTGTAAGTCTGCCCTGCACTGCGTTTGTTCTAGAGAAGTGCTATCGTGCCCACAAAGCAGGATTACAACTAACCACTTAGGGATCATTGCCTACATTCTTTTAGCACTTGAAGCATTCAGCTTGAGTATAGAAGAACTTTCTTGTAAGTTTCTGTTTTAACACCTCAGTGGTCTGTAAGGACTAATGCGACACACAGAGGCATGTAATTTAGTGTCTGCTGTAAGCTTTAGTTGCTGGAGCTTCTAGAAAGCATATTACCCATAAAGACGAAATATGAAAGCTGCCTCCCCAGATTCCCTGCTGTTCTCACTGTCACCAGCTCACCTTCTGGCCGTGCAGAAAGCGCCAGTAGGCTCCGTCCCAGGCTGGGCCTTTGAGCTTGATTTTACTTCTGTACGGAAAGCTGTTTCCCAACTCACACTTCTGAGCCTTCCTCGGCCACTCAATTGCGAATTGCTTGCCAGCCTTCCTTTTCTTTCTTTTTTTTGGTGCCGGGGATCGAACTCAGGACCTTGTACTTGCAATGCAGGCGCTGGAAACACTGGGTTAAATCCCTGGCACCCCTTCCTTTCTCTAACATGTCCCATCTCTTAAGGAATTTCATCTTTGGAATCAGCCAAACTGGAATCTGAATGTCCTAATTTTTTCTGCTTAATTTATACAACTTTTCTTTTCTATTTTTTGAGACAAAGTCTCACTGTGTAGTCCAGGCTGAGCTTGAACTCAGCAGTTTTTGTGCCCCCGCCCACTGAGTGCTGGTGTTACAGGCGTGCACACCATGCACTGCGTTAATGATCTGCAGTGACTTGTCATGAATTGCCAAAACCGATCTCTGGACATTGTTTAGTCTTTAATTAAATATCAAGGCTGCAGTTTTCAAATGTGTTTGTACATTGACGGTTTATATGGAAACTGAAGGAGTTAAGTAGAATTAAGTAGGTAATATAATAAGACCATACAAGCAGCCAGAGCTTAAACGGATTTGAGATTTAATATTGATATTTTTGTATAATTTGAACTTTAAAATGTAAAGTACCTAAGGTAATTATTTAGCTCACAGTTTCAGAGACCTTGTCCTTTGAACAAAATCAAGACACAGCTAGCAGGAAAATAGAGAATAAGCTAAGAGTTTCACCTTTTTTACAGATAGAAAATAGAAAAATCACTATATATGTTCATGTTGTTAAGGCTAAATTACTTTCATTTGTATTTACAGGCAGAATTATCAACATTGCAGTCTAGTAATCAGTCCTCGCAGGTAAGAAAGTTTTCTCAATCTTAAGTGCTAGGTTTTAAAATAAGTTAAAATACATTTAGATTATTAGACCCTTAGAGCATTTCAAAGGTGTTCTACATTTTATCAAGTACTTGCTTTATGTTTAAGTTTAAAGTACTTCTGCAAATCTGCTTCTTGAATTATGCTCTGATGTGTAGCATATTTTCTTTAACAGATCTGTTACTGGTTTTTTTTGGGGTACTGGGATCGAACTTGGGACCTGGTGCTTGAGGCAGGCAGCAGCACCAGTGAGCTAAATACCTGGCCCACTGCTTTCATATTTTAAAATTATTAATTTTTAAGTTCATAATGCAATATTTAATAATTGTGATAAATTTATCTTATTTTCTCAGAGACCGTCTTGGTGGCCCTTTGAGATGTCTCCTGGTGCATTAACTTTTGCTATTGTATGGCCTTTTATTGCCCAGTGGTTGGTGCATTTATATTATCAAAGAAGGAGAAGGTAATACTATAGCTTTAAAATTTGAAATGGTTTATATACTCTATTAACCCATGGCAAGCAAAACTTTCAACAGCAAGTAAGGGCATAGGTCCATTTTCTAGATATGTTGTCATACTGATCCTGAGACTAAAACAACCTTGAAAGTTATATCTAAGCAGTTGTACATCTTTGATTTATAGAAGAATATGACTGTATGTTTCTTAAATTTATTGACATTAAAAATCTCATACTCTGAAAGGTAATTTGGGCTCTTTGCTGATATAAAGGACAGTGGAGACATAAGCACATAATGAATGCTCTCTCTTTAATTCCTTTAAATGTGCACACTGACATTTCAGAAAAATTTCAGCCTGTGTTGACTCTCTAGATTAGGGATTACTCTAATTTGAGAGCCAGGGTTCCAGTTTTTAAGGTATGAGAATAATTGACCGGAATCTCTGAAAGTGTCCTGAGTTTTTCATTGATAACATGAGGCCAAAGCCTTTGTGTTCAAGAAAATCTTCAAACCTAAAGAAAAGTTCTTTTTTAGACGCGTCTGAAACTGAATTACCTTCCACGCATACGCAGATGGACAGCCATTCTTCCCGTGGTGGCCTCATTGATGATGTTCAGTGTTTCACCACCAGTTCCCATTAAGTAACAGCAGCTTGGGAAAAGCAGCAGGGCACTTGATAATGATGTGCAGTAAACACATTTAAAAATCTACCGTTTAGATACTTTATAGGTACATTTTACCTTTACCAAAGAAAAATTTGAGGAAAAGCTTTCTGTTTTTCTTTCACATAAAAGGGATAAGCAGCATTGTAAATGCTGCATTACATTTTACAGTAGTTAGAGAAGCACACATGATCTAGGTGAATCATTATGAATGTTTACTGTTTATGTTAAAAGTTTATATTGCTGCGGATATAGCTCAGTGGCACCGCACCTGCCTGGTAAGTGCAAGGTCCTGAGTTCTGAAAACAAACAAACAAAAAAACAGTGAAATTACCTAATTACATTTTCTCGGGCTACTTCTGCTAAGTTGAAAAAAATTAGTAGAAATTCAGAAGCATAAGTTACTTTCCTAGTAATATTAATCCTGTTTTTGTTTTTGTTTTGGTACCCGGGATTGAATTTGGGACCTTGTGCTTGTGAGGCTGGTAGTGGAACCACTGAGCTAAATCCCCGGCCCTATTAATCCTGTTTTAATTGATTTGTATATGTATCATCTTAGTTAAGACATAGACCATAATATAAATCTTTTCCATTTTTTTCCATATATTTAAAATTTTTCCTGTAATGGGTGTAGTGCTATTCACCATTTTAAAATTCTAATTTCCCTAGTAATAGAAAAAAGCAGCAAACCATTGCTTAATATGTATCAATGCTGGACTTCAGTAGCAGCACAGGTACACTAGAAGTGGAGCTTACAGATTTTTGCGGGATGTTTCAAAACTTATTTTCTTTTTGGTGCTAGGGATTGAAACTAGGCCCCCACATGTACTAGGCAGGAACTTTACCACAAGCCCTCAAAACTCTTGTTTTCCTTTGTGGAAAGCTAGGAGTTAGAGGGTGGAGAAATTCGATGTACATCAGAAATCCCTACATTAGGTTAACGACTTACTTTATGCTGAGGGTGGAAGCACGGACCAGCTGGGGGGCGGTGTGTGCCTGTGACTGAGCATTGAGGCGGGGCTGAGTGCGAGCCAGCGGGTTGCAGGGCAGGGTGGAGTGTCCAGCAAGGCCCTGTCTCGGCGGGATGATGAGTGAATGGGTCTCTGCCCTTTAGGCCACAGGAAACGAGCATGTTTCTAAAAGTATGTTTAATGTTCCTTGCGAGTACAAAGTTGATGACCATTTCTAAGTGTCCCTTGAAGTTCTACCTGTCTCTGAATGGATGACCTTTTAAATTTCCTACTTTGTTTTTAAGTCTGTTAAGCTTTCACTGCATGTTAAGGGTTTGCTTGCTATAAATGGCAATTTATGTAATACTGTGCAGCTGTTTTAATGAGGAATAGTGTTTTATAGTTTGATTATGGATGTAGTAGATTAACTGGACTTGGAGGTAGAGCCATATTCAGTAAGGGACTAAGTTTTAGTCTTGAGGGTGCATTTTAATCTGGCAGCAATCTTTAATAGGAAAGTTAAGGAAATGAACTCTATAGAGCAGTTTAGGATTAAGAGAAAGGAAATCAGTGGAAAGGAATGAAGAGGAAATCTGATTGGGATTTGCTAATTTGTTTTACTAGCATAGAAGAGTGAATTTAAAGATTTTTTACCTGTCCTGCCCTGCCAGTAGGATTGGAAATCCTTTCTGTATGTGAGACAGTGTCCTCCGCAGACTTCCTGTTCCAAGATAGGCTCCGGGGATACACCTCAGTGGCAGTACTCGGCCAGCATGCTGGGCGTGATCCTCAGCACCACAAACAAAAATCATAATGAAACAGTGAGGTAAATACTGAAAGCAGCTGTGTTAAATCCAAGATGCAGCTCACTGTCTCTCCTGCCCTCTGTCCCTTTCTCCCTCTCGGTGCTGAGCATTGAACCCAGGCCTTGGCCCTCAACTACACCCCCAGCACCTATTTAAATTAGTGTGTAATTTTTATTTTGTTTTTTGAGACAAGGTCTGGCTAAGTTCCAAAGTTGTTCAGGCTGGGCTAGAACTTGTGATCTTCCTGCCTTAGCCTCCCAGAATGCTGGGATTACAGGTGTGTGCCACGTGCCTTGTTTGAAGGAAACCATGTTTCTAAACCCTTTTCTTTCTGAGCCTGCCCAGATTCATAAATTTACTGTGATGTAACTTTATTGGGGACACTGTCTTCAATCCAGGGATAATAAATAAAACTGGTTGGGCCAGGGATGTAGCTCAGTCATGCCACCACCTGCTTCACAAGTGCAAGGTCCTGAGTTCGTTCCCCAGTACCAAAATACAACAACAACAACAACAACAAAAACTGGTTGGGAGTGGAAGAATGTTCTTTTGCCTTGAAGGCAGACAAAATCAGCCAAGGATCCTGAGGAAGGGAAGGAATTTCAGCATACAGCCAGCATAGAGTTCTGGCTGACAGGAATGGTAGGATGATTTCCTGTTCCCTTTTCTGTCACTTTCCCAGATTACACTGTACTCTCCATTTTGTAAGTTAACTAAACACACACACAAACAGCAAGAGAAAGATCTCATTTAAAGCCTGAAGAAAACATGCTAGTTCTGAAGATAATGATTTATATTTAATTCCAATAAAAGATTGTAATAAAATTTGCAAAGAACCTTGTATACTGAGCTACATCACGTGGGTTTTGATAAACTTTGCAAACTGCTCCGTGTTCTGCAGCTATAATTTTTGCGAGAACTCACTCAGGCACTTTGTAGAAGCACTCCCATCTGCTGCGGTCTGTTAGCCACATCCGTTCTTCCAGGGGCTGGTGTTCCTCCTGCTGTAGGAGTGTCCTGTTAGGTGAACATTGATCTGAGTATTTAAAACGTCACTCAGGCCATGCAGGTGTAGCTAAGAGGGTTCTGCAGTGCACAGAAAATAATCAGTTTACTTCAAATATCACTCCTGCCAAGGGGATTGCATAAGAATATTTTGCACAGAAGAGTGAATCTGGAAGAGTTTCAGGCCTTCTAGCATCTGGTGTGCTGGGGAGGGTTTGGAGATTTTACAGCAGTGGAACCTTTCACAGAAGTCAGATCCTATGTGATTGCTGTGTTTCATGCTAACATGCTCACCCTCTTCTGGTGGCTCAGTCTGCTGACGTCGAAACCATTGTGTTGTATATACCCAACTTTTCGGTTATACAGTTCCACTTCCCTGTCATTAAACTGACCTCTTTTGAGGGGTAAGAGCCTGGCTCATTTAACTTTGTATCCCTTGTGCCTGGTTCAGTGTCTAGAAAATAGCAGCTACCTGATATATGTTGATTAAATGAATAATCTGGATTATTAAGCTTTTTTATTACACAGTTTTCTCATTTTGATAAAATTGTACATTAATTCCTCCAAATCTTAATTGTATAGTAGCCAGTAAGAAAAGGATGACAATCTAGAAGAGAGGAGGAATGTAAATTTAATGTATTAAAAACTGAAAATAGGTGTGATGGTACACATCTGTGATCCCAGTACGCTGGGAAGCTCGGGACAGGAGGGTCACAAGTTTGAGCCTCTTCCAGGAACTTAGTAAGATTCTGTCTCAAAGTAAAGAATAAAAAAGGGTTGAGGAGCCGGGCGTGGTGGCGCACGCTTGTAATCCCAGCACTCAGGGAGGCTGAGGCAGGAGGATCCCTGTGAGACCAGCCTGGGCCACACAGTGAGTTTCAGGCAGACTCAACTACATTGTGAGACCCTGTCTCAAAAAAAAAAAAGAAAAAAAGAAAAAAAAAGGGGGTCGAGGATATAGCTCAGTATTGAGGCCATGGGTTCAATCCCTGGTATTAAAAAATGACCAAAAAAACAAAGTAATAAAAAAAACCCTACTGCTTGAGGCCTGGAAGTGTACCCTTACTGGTAGGGCTGGCTATAAGATTCTGGGTTTAGTCCCTGACACCAAAATAAATAAATACTGTTTGATAATTTCAGCACCTGCACATAGGTCTTTCCTGTCGGACAGCTAAAGTAATTTCATGGGGACAAATTTACATGACATGTTATCATCCAGAGAATTCTCTGGTATGGATGTCTTTCATGTTCAGGTTGCATTTATACTCACACAAAATTGAGTTTTACTTTTTTTTTTTAAAGAAAACTGAACTGAAGCAAGTGATGTTTTATTTGAGAAGACTGCTGGGCCTGGATGACCTCAGAGTGAGATGGATTGTGGCGTTCACGAGAAAATCTTAATTACATTTCTTTTCTGTTGTCAGTAGTTTGGTTTGTGTACATATATACAAACATTTTCTGCACTACACAAATGATAACATTTTAAGGACTAATATTGCTGATACTTGAATAATCAACCTCCACTAGATTTTGAGTAGGATATGTAGATTTTCCTTACCCTTGAACTTGAAGGACATTAATTATCGTTTGGTAACATGTTTACCTGATTATCTCACGTAGAGAATTGTAAACTGCTCTTCGAAGGTACAGTTGTGATAATGAGACCAGATTTGGCCGTGGATGTTTTAGCGTAAGTTAAGTATGTGAAAGAATGTAAACCAAGAGTGAACTTCAGATGAGGTTGTGTCGCTTGGTGCCAGTCACTGAATGGCAGCTCAAGCAGTAGGAAGCTGTGGAAGTCTTCGCTGCATTCAGGGTGGCTGCGTATGATCTTTCTCAGGCATCCACGTCAGTCAGGCTCGTTATTAACAGTGACAGCCCAGCCGGGGATGTAGCTCAGTGGTTCCGCCGCCTGCCTTGCAAGCTCAAGGACCCGAGGAGTTCGATCCCCAGTACCCGCTACCCCAAATTACAACCATCTGCACGGATTCACAGAATAGACAACCTGCTGACGGCAGCGATGAAATATAGGCTTGACGTAGGTTTCACAGTGTATTCTGAGGCTGTAGGTGACTAGTAAAATTTTAATTCAGTCCTACAGATATTCCTTCGTAATCATTTTGCTTTAACTGAGGATATGTAGTGTCTGCTTCATAGGGTGCTTTGAAATATAAATGATAACTTATTTATACTGTTTTTACAAGGGTTAAAAAAAGGAAACATGAAAATCACTTTTCTGCAACTGGTGAAGTACAGACTGGACTCTTAACCTCTCAGTGCCTCACTTTCCTCTGGGGTGTAACACGTGGCCGTACCACTTACAGGGCTATTAGAAGGACTTGTCAGCTAACGGGCCACGAGCTTCCATATGAATAACGCATGTCCAGCTGATGGCAGTTGAAGCCCCTGGATTCCACCTCTCACCTCGACCAAAAGGACTGTTACTTAGACCCTTGAAGACCACACTTAGTCACTCTTCCTGTGCACCTCCCAGAGCTCCTTGTTCCCTTAGCTATGCCTTGTGCTTTAAAGATTTCTTTTATTCAAAAGCTTTGTAGCACACAACTTTTAAGCATTCTGGGTGTTATGACATTGGGTTTAGCTTCATTTGTTTGGAGTCTGTTTAATAAGAGGGCCAGAACTAATCCATGTCTAGTATAAAGGGTGGTACTTTGACTGAGAAAAAAAATGTGAGAGTAAAATTTGTTTTTCCTAAACTTTTTATTTTCTTTCATGAAACTTTTTATTTTTTGTCATCTCGATTAAAAATGTGTGTCTGAAGGTCTAGTAATACTTTGTTTTAATAAAAACCTGTCCTCTCTACCTATTTAGGAAAAGAAATTAAGCAAGTAACTAAATTATATGTAGGAATGAAATTTAGACCTGTGCATAGGGATTGTTTTCAAAAATTAGATAATCAATTGGGTATCAGAATGGTGGTTCGTTACTATATATAAGATGCTAATTAAGGATGTAAAGAGTTGTAATTAATTACAAGCAGTAAAGGTAGCCAATTCCTAGGAACAACCGTTTTTATCTTATTCCAAAGTCTTATTTTATAGCACTTTGCACATAATTCTTGTAAATACAATTGAAGATGTAATTATAGGGTATAGTGTTCTGCTTTAACAAGAACCTCATTTTGAATTGACAGCTATGGTATTTTTTTAATCAAATTCTTTTGTTTCTTTATTGTAAAACTAAGTTAACAATAAAAGGTTACTGAGAAATGGTACGAGCTTTATTACTTGTCCCTTAAGTTTTTCGATAATGTACAAGGACAAATTCATATAAACTGATCCTCACTCAGTGAAGCCATGTTGTTACATATAATTTGATAAAAACCAGAAACAGTTATCTGGTTGAGAATATGAGTTATTCAGCCAAAATCTTAGTTTTAATTCTTACAGGTTCCCACAGCTGCTCTGTGACCCCATGAACATTTATCTTGGATACATACTGTAGGTCTTAGGGGAGCTCGGTGAGTATTCTGTTTTTAATATATGTGTAGCTTACAGATTCTACACATACTGGTCAAAGTGACATCAGCTGCCTGTCTCGCGAGACATCAGTGTTCTTCATGTCACAGAAATCCAAGCACAGAGCCTCCGCCATACAATACAAGGTCTAGAATTTTTCATGTGCCCGAAGTCCCTAAGCGTTCAGCCCTCTTGCCTTTTGGTTTAGCACACTGAGTGTACAGCTGTGTGCTCACGCCTGTGGCATGGGAAGGTGGAGAGTGGATGGCAGAAGGCAATTCCCGGTGGTGCTTTTCTGTCTGATCAGGTCAGGAGCCTTCAGCTTTCTTGAGTCTTACTTAGGAGACTCTCACGTCTCATTGGCTAGAAGTGGTCTCGTCTTTGTCTGTAAAAATATCTGAAAGGCTGGATGTGGTTGCACACAGTCCCACAACTCTGGGAAGCTGATGCAGGAGGACCACAAGTGCAAGCCCAGCCTGGGCAGTTTAGTGACCGAGTGAGACCCTGCCTCAAAATAAAAACATAAAAAAGGTCAGGCATATAGCTCAGGGCAAAGGCCCTGGGTTCAATTCCCAGTACCATCCATCCATAAAGAATAAAACCCTTTCAATATATATATTTTTTGTTTGTTTTTTGAGACAAGATCTTGCTGTACATTCCAGGGTAGCTTTGAACTCGCTGTGTAGCCCAGGCTGGCCTTGAACTGGCAGTGATTCTCCTGCCTCAGCTTCCTGAGAGCTGGGATTATAGGTATTCGCACCATGCCCAGCTATGTACAGTTTTGTAATATTTTCTCCATCTCTGGTAGGAAAAGCCATGTCTTTTGGCCTTTAGTGCTCTGGAGCCTTCTAAAATTTTCTTTATTTGCTTTTTCCTGACTTTCTGTTAAGCTCTCTAATAGCGTACCACATTTTATAAGCTGGTAAAGGGTAAACGTTCTTTGCTTATTTACAAAACAGGCTAGGAGTGTTCAATGGCCAACCACTTGGCTACATGTGTGGCTCTGGGTTTGGCTGCCAGCAACACACACACACACACACACACACACACACACACACACACACACAATACTAATAAAATTAAAAAGAACTTCCCACTTCTTTGAATCTAGTGTGTAAAATAGCTATTTCTGTACGTCAAATCGGGTCAGAGTAGTCACCGTTACTTTTTGTTTCTGCCTCACACCTTTCAGCACCCTTGGCTCCGTTCCTTCCCCTTTCCTTTGGAGAGCGCCTCCTCCGTAGGTGGCTGCATTCTCAGCTATGTCCGTTCCTCCCCACTCAGGCCATGGTTGTGAGCAAGGCACCCACACGTGGCCACTCTGTCCCGTTCTCCTGACCACAGTGCTGACCCCTGGATGGGCCCAGGACTGTCAGGCCGTCAGGCATTCTCTGGTTTATCTTCCGGAGTCAGGAGATGGCAAACTCTGTGCCTCGCACCATCTCTTTGTAGTGTATTACTCGGTGTATTTTAGGGCTGGTCTAGGTTCACTGCTAAATTGAGTTCTCATCGTCCCCCACCTCCAGCTTACACAAGCTCTCCAACTGTCAGCCGCCGAGGAGCCCACGTGGACAATTCCATTCAATAGGTTTTGACAAATTTAAAATGACACATCTACCATTTACTATTTCAGAGCAGTTTCACTGCCTTAAACATCTCTTATGAAAAACCTGTTTATCCTCTGCTAAGCACTTGCCAGCCATGAATTTTTTACTGTCTCACTGATTCTAGAGTGTCATGTACAGAATTCGGAATCACACACTATGGAGCCTTTTCACACCGGCAGCTTTCACTCAGTAATACGCATGTAAGCTTCTTTCGTATGTTTTGTCTTAATAGCCCACTTTGCTTTTTTGGCGGGGGGTTGGATCAGGGTCTCACTAGGTAGTTCAGGCTGACCTCGAACGCACGTCAGTCCTCCGGCTTCAGCCTCCTGAGTGCTGGGCACACCTGGCTTCCATTTCTTCTTAGTTCTAAGTAAATTGTTATTGTAAGGATGTGTCAGTGAATCCATTCACCTCTTGAAGTCATCTTGATTGCCTCCCAGTTCTGGTATTAATGAAGCTGTGGTAAGTATCTGTGTGCCCATTCATGTGTGGGCATGTTTCCAGCTCATCTGGGTAAATACTAAGGAATACAATTGTTGACTTACATACCAAGATTGTTTAGTTTTCTAAGAAACTGCCAAATTGTCTTCCAAAGCACCTGTACCATTTTGCATTCCCACTGGCAATGAACAGGAGATCCCCTTGCTTCTTGTCAGCAGTTGGGCGTTCTCAGTGGATAGAAGTATTGTAGGATTTCATTGTTTTTGGATTTTTTCTTTTTTTTGAGGCAGTCTGGCTGTGTACTTCAGCCTGATCTTAACCTCACAATGTTGCCCAGGCTGGCCTCGAACTCACAGCAGTCCTCCTGCCTCAGCCCGCTGAGTGCTGGGATCACAGGCCTACCGTGCCTGGACAAGCAGTTCCTTTAGTAGCCTGCTAAGGTTATACTGTCCTAGAGGTTCTGGGGGCCCTCTTTCTTGCTATCTTGAGTAGCTTGTTCTCTTTTTCTTTCGAGTAGCTTTAATAAGGTTAGTACCTAGAAATGTAGTAGACAACTTAGAGTCAGAGGTACTGAGGAAGGTCCGTCCCTGGATCTGTTTAACTCTCGTTTAAGTGGGGTCTAAGTTTCCTTTCTGAAAGCAGCTGGTTAGGTTTCCAGCAGCTGCCACCAGCCCTGACTGGCACAGGGAGTTCTTCATCCTTGCACATGTGTGCAAGCTGTGGAGCCAGTCCAGGTGCGAACTCTGGCTGTGGCACGTCTGAGCTGGGCAGAATGGGGAAGCAGTTTAACATGTTTCAGTGTTCTCATCTATAAAACGGAGGTGACACCTCACAGGGTTATGTGTGTAAGATGCTGTTTCCTAGCTGGCAACTCCGTCATGGTGATAAGTGTTGCTTATTTCACTGTCATTGTTTACAGAAGTAGGACAAGACATGCACCTCCTTATCGTGAGATCTGGAAGTGCTCTGAAAACATACCCGAAAAGCACAGATTTTTTGTGAAAAAGCATGATTTGTTTTTTAAAACAAAAGCCTGTCCCTTCTATTTAACTGTTGGATAATACCCCTTTTGTGGAAAGATTATGCATTGTTTTTCTTCCCTAGAGGCAGCTACTTCTGTGACTTGGGGTTCTTTGGTACCATACTTACCTCTAAGGTTTTAGATATGCTTGAATTTTTATGTCCTGATGTTTTCCTGTTTTAGGAATTACCTGTTTATTTCCCCTCCAAAACTAAACGATGCTGTTATTTTCGCTCTTGTGACATTCACTGCGCATATCCTTTTTCATCTCTGTACCTTTCAAGTAGTTTGTGGAGAACAAGTTAGCAGCCAGTTTTGTTGGTGTTAGAAGGTAAGACTGAGGTCAGCAGTGAAGAGCAGTCTGAGCAGTCCCAGGGGGTGACACACAATGCCTGGGGGGCAGCTGGACACGCCGCGTGCTGTTCCGCGTTACTGTGCCAGGTGGGTGTGCTGCCCTTACTCCAAGGGGCATCTGTCTTCCAACGCTGTGTGCTCTACAATCGCTGGGCAGCCCACAGCGAAGGTCACTCGGCGAGCGCCTCACTCTCATGACACGCAGAAAACAGCGCTGTGGAGAACCATCTCCCAACACACCGTGAAGTTAGGGTGAGGTCGGTGTTCACATTTCGCAGTATGAGGGCTGAGTAAGGTATTAAACGATACTCCTTTTTTTCTTTCCTGAACATGTTTTTATTACTGCTGGGGTTAGTTGTCTTACTTTTCATTTGCTTAGTTTTCTTTATATCTTATCAAGAATTCAATCCTTAATTCTAACATTTATTTAAAAACCCAGCAAAAGCTAGGCGTGTAATCCTAGCACTCGGGAGGCTGAGGTAGGAGGATCACTGTGAGTTCGAGACCAGCCTGGGCTACATAGTGAGTTCCAGGTCAGACTCAACTACATAGTGAGACCCTGTCTCAAAAAACCAAAACCAAAACCAAACCAAACAAAAAAACCCCAGCAAGCTTGCTGGGCAGGCGTGGTGGTTCAGTCCTGCAATCCCAGCCCTCAGGCAGGATTACTGAGTTTGAGGCCAGTCTGGGCTACAGTGAGTTCAAGGCCAGCCGGAACTGCATAGCAAAAGCCTGTCTACAATATAAAGCAAAACAAACACAAACCCTGTTAAAACCCTTAGACAGTCTACGAACTTCATCTGTACGAAGCCTTCTGGAGGCCCTGAGCTGCGCTGGCCTTGCCATCCTGCGCCTGGTGTGCACTCATCTCGGCTCGCACTTGACCATCACCCTTGGGGATCTCTGGTTTGCCCTGTTCCCACGGTGCCTGATTTCCAGTCTGTGACAGCGGGCAAACCCAGGGCTGGTGTATGATTTGCTTTTCTTTGAAGGCAAAAGGTGTTGGTACTCATGATAAGTGGGGTTGGGTTAGTCTGGCTACTCATCTCTAAAACATTTACCATGACTGATCTATGAAAAAGGGCATGAAGATGTAAAATTTTGGGACTTTGTTCATGTTCAAATGTCTTTACTTTTCCTTTCAGAAGTTTGAAGATGATAGTGCTATTTTCTCCCCCACCTCTGAGACAAGATTCTCCTTGAACCTTTGTGTAGCTCAGGCAGGCCTCAGCCTCCTGAGTGCCTGAGAACATTAATTTTATTTATTTATTTTTGTTTTTTATTGGTGGTATTTCCTTTTTATTTCCAGTTGCAACTGTTAAGAAATTTGAAGACATGTCAGATACTTTAAAAAGTTTTTTGGCCGGGCGTAGTGGCATATGCCTGTAATCCCAGCACCCTGGAGGCTGAGGCAGGAGGATCGCTGAGTTTGAGACCAGCCTGGGCTACATAGTGAGTTCCAGGTCAGTCTCAATTACATAGTGAGACCCTGCCTCAAAACATGCCCCCCTCAATTTTTTTCCTCTTTGGACCTCGAAGGATGTCTGACACTTGACTTACATGTTGGTGTGGAAGATCTGCCGCCACAGTAGTACTGTGGACAGGTGACTGCATTTCTCCCTCGCTCATGCACACGTGTGTAAACTGGCCAGCTAGGCTCAGCTGGGTGGGGCAGTTAACCCACTGTCCTTCTCCATGGCTGTCCTCTTCGTTCTCGGACCAGCGAGCATGTCCGGGAGCAATGGGACGATGCTACCACCCTAGTGAGAGGACTACTCTATTCCAGTGACTGGCATGGGCTGGATGGGGGCGGTAGCCCGTGCTCCTGGGTCTTTTTCCATGTTGGGCATTTGCCCTTTCAATCTGCAGACCTTTGACCTGTTTGATTAAAATCATCTGTTCATTCTGCCTGGAGATCCCACTATTTGGACAGTGGATCTAATCATGTCCCTCAAATTTATCTTTTCTTAGTTTCCATCTATGTCTTTTTACTCTACTTTGTGGCAAATTTCTTCAACTTTCAACCCTTTAGCTTTATTTCTGTTGCCAGCTTTTAACCCTTTTCCATTTAAAGTCTGACTGTCAATGGTGACACTTTCGAAGCTTGCTGTGTGTAGCCTTTTCCACTGCTCTGGCTGTCTCTTCCTTCCCTGGTCCCTTCCCCGTACTGCGGGGGCTGGAATCCAGGGCTGCTCCTTCCTTCCTCCCTCCCTTTTCTTGAGCTGGCAGTTGAACCCAGGGACTTCTACAGGCCATGCAAATGCTGTCACCAAGCAACACCCCCAGCCTTGTCTCTTGAGAGTTCTGTTAGGTATCCAGTAAGAGCTGGTTGTCTCCCAATATTTAGGAAACAGTCGATAGGAGACTTGAGTGAGGCTTAGAAATGGTGAGTTTCTCTAACAAGCTTTCTGGAAAAGCCATTTAAAGTTAGGAACATCAGGCCACATCTCTTGATATTTTATTTATTTATTTTTTTGGTTTTTGAGACAGGGTCTCACTATGTCGTTGAGAATACCCTGGAACTGTGTAGCCCAGGCTGGTCTCGAACTCACAGCGATCCTCCTGCCTCAGCCTCCCGAGTGCTGGGATTACAGGCATGACCCACCACGCCCAGCATCTCTGGATATTTTAAATGGTCTTTGGGGTGGTAAAATTTATCACAGAACATTCTGCAAAATTCCTACCAGAAGATTAACTCATTGTTATCAATATTCTGAGAGCTGATTTAGGGTTGTTAAATCTAAGTAGTCATCACTAAAACAAACTCTATAAAATCATCAACCCATGAATTCAATTTATAGCACCAATTATAGTGGTATATCTTTCACTGTAACATTTTATTTACATTTTAAACAGGGCCTCACTATATAGTTGACCCTGGCTTTGAACTTACTATGTAGCCCAGGCTGGCCTCGAACTTGCAGTGGTCCTCCTGCCTCAGGCTCCTGCTTGCTGGGATGACAGGATGTGCCACCATGCCTGGCTTCACTGTAACTCTTTGAAACTTGTATTATCCTTGTTAACCACATTATAACAGGGCCCTGGGATAGTAATGGAGAGTAAAACCACTGAGACCAACATGCAAAAGGAATAACAACATTTAATAGACTACTGTAGCAGAAAACTTACTTATGGTATGTTCAATTTTGAACTTTGCCTTTTTACAGGTTAAGTATGCTGAAAGTCTTAATAAGTTTAAGAGACCTTGTGAGCTGAATTTTAATATATTTTTAAAAGAATGATGTTGACAGGTAGTCTGTTCGTTAAATTATATTTACTAAGGGGCTGGGGATTTAACTCAGTGGGTCCTCTGCCTGCCTTATAAGCACAAGGTACCAAGTTTGATCCTGGTACCAAAAAAAAAAAAAAAAAAAAAAATAA
>NW_022900949.1:17890625-17912703 GCF_012274545.1 Fukomys damarensis | reverse complement strand
AAAAAAAAAAAAAAAAATTACTAAGCAAAAGAAAATTATTTTTAAGGATAAGTCTGTCTTTGATAATGTTGCAAATGATTATAAGATGTAAAACATTACATTTCCTATTAAAATTGAACATGGTATTGAAATTACTTACAGTATATTACATTTAATCTTTCCAGTTCTACTTTAAAGAGTCAAGCACTGAAAGCAGTCAAGGCAACAAAACTGTGTCATGAGCAGAGCAAGTTAAAACCTTTTTCTTTTTGTTTAATCTTCATTCCCCAGGAGTGATACCACCCGCTGAAGAACTCCTTTCAGCTGCATTCCTGAGATTACAAGCCTTACGTTAAATGATTATCCTTGAGACCAGATTTTGCAGGCATCATACACAAGTATATTCAATTAAAATGGAATTATACATGTTGCTATTTTGATACCAAACAGAAGGGTACACTGAAATTAACAGAGAAACAGAAAATCCAGCCTATGGCTCACTCTATGTAGCAGTAGTGTCATTCTAATTTTATTGATGCTTTACTTTTCATAAAGTGCAATTAACAAAATAAATACGTTCAAAAGAGCTTTAAAGAGTCATATACAGTTCAGAGATTAAGATAAATTACTGGTTATATTCCTTATAACCTTTAAGTCTGTGAAAGCTGTTAAACTAAAAACTCATTGAGCCAGCTGAGAGAATGATTTTTATCCCCCTTACATCAACTGGTATTGAGAATCATTAACGAAGCTCACTCTATGACACAGGATTACACAGAAGGGGCATTTACATGCTACAGACTAAATCCAGATATGGTCAGGTGCTGGGCATTGTTTCTGGCTTCAAAATATGATGTGTCTGTTTCGTTATCTGGCTGGGGTATGAAAGGCATAGTCTGATGCTGTAGATTTTCCCAGTCCACATCATGGAAGAGAGGATGATGTTTCAGTTCTTAGGAAAAATATAAAACAAAACAGTGTATGATGACACCATTACCTCAGGAACTACTGTTTTCAGGAGTTACAGGAGAATCTCGCCCTTCCCTATTATGCCAGGCCCACAGACCAACGCGTAATTCTCCCCGCTAGGCGTCTTACACACTGAGTCATCTCGTGTGTCACCTGGCATGACAGGTGCTTGGTTCGCATTCGTCGAATGAACAAAAGAGTGGCCTTAGCAGAAGTCTGTCTCTCCAGCTGCCTTCTCCCTGGGAACGTGGCTCACTTCTTGCTCAGAGTGCAGCTCCCTACCGCGCATCTTTCATGGTTACTGCTACAGTTCTCGTTCCAGCACCTCATCACCTGTTTATAGTGCTACAGTCCAGCCCTCTGCGAGGTCCTAGGGAACGTCAGCGGGGAGCTCATCCTTGATGCCTCCACTCCACCTCCTTCAGGGACGGCCACACATATACTGATCATGCTCGATTTTATTATCCCCACATACATACTGTTTCTTGACAGTGCTTCTACCTGTCATCCATCCATCCATCCATGCTCTACCACTACTTAGGTCCTTGGTCACTTTATTTTCCATTTCTGAGGCAGAGTTTTGTTAACTGCCCAGCCTGGCCTCGAGCTTGTGATCCTCCTGGCCTGCCTGTGCCTGTCTGGTAGCTGGGATTATAGGTATGTGCTCAGCCGATAACACTTTATTTTTATTGCACTTCTAAGTTTAATCCCCCGTATCATACAAAGAAAATAAATTATAGAAGATTTTCATAAAACAGATTTCCTATATTTGGTGTTGGTTAGTTTTATCAGGCTATGAAAATCTTAAGATTCTGACAATATAAGATGGTTTCAAGTATCTCCTTGAGAGTGACAAAATTAAGTTTATTGTATTACAACTTGCCTGCAATAAAGACAAATACCTTAGTATTTAGAGGACAGACATAAGTAGAGTTATCTTTTTACCAGTGAGCAATCAGATTATCTGGAGCAGTGTACTGGAACTTGACACTGTTATTACTAGTCACCACCAAGGTTAAGCACCGACTAACACAAAACCTTACCTTTCATTCCAGCTCTCTTTGTATCATCAATGGTTAAAAGTATTTCTACTGCACTTTGAGCATTATCAGATAACTTTTCTTCACCTTCAGGCCAAGGTATATCTACAAATACAAATGCACAAATACATTTTTTTTGTTCCGGTTTTTTTGAGACAGGGTCTCACTATGTAGTTGAGACTGACCTGGAACTCACTGTGTAGCCCAGGCTAGTCTTGAACTCACAGCGGTCCTCCTGCCTCAGCCTGCTGAGTGCTGGGATTACAGGCGTGCGCCCCCACACCCGGCTACAAACACATTTTTTAATCACTGTTCAACACAGAAATAATGAATATTTTATTAGGAGAAAAAGAATCACCTCTTTTCAGAATATTCTGGAATACTTGCTGTGGCGTTTCATCATTGAAAGGGGGAATTCCGGTTAGAAATTCAAACAAGCAAACTCCAAGTGCCCACCAGTCTACTGCAGGTCCTGGATTTAAGAGGAAATAAGCTGTTTGCAAGCATTTTCTACAAATATCTGATCAACTGTAACATGACTACATGGACAGTTGAGCATAATCAAGGCATTCTTTGCCGAAAGCTTTCAGGTGTCTTCATAAATTATAGAAATGCTAAATTACCTTTATTTACACAATGTGTTCATTTCCTATTTCATAAGAAGATTAGATTAGCAGTTACCATAGCTACAAATGAATGTTAAAACCACTTATTTCCAATTATTAATAACTTCTGGTATTCTGGATAATTTTATGTTCTAATCCCTAAAACACAATGAAGGAATATGTTTATCATAAAGAATATTTTCTAAAATACACACTCTATTCGAAATGATTACATTTCTGTTTTTTTTGTTTGTTTGAGACAGGGTCTCACTCTGTAGTTGAGACTGACCCGGAACTCACTTTGTAGCCCAGGCTGGTCTCAAACTCAGTGATCCTCCTGCCTCAGCCTCCGAGTGCTGGGATTACAGGCACACTCTACCAGTATTTTTAGTGATGATAAACTGGTTAATATTTTGGTTTAATTCTGTATTTCCTCAGCAAAGGTTACTTTTAGTTCAGAACTACTTAATTTCAATATAAATTTAGATAAGGAATTTTAGTGGTGTTAAATTTTCCTACAAATTTTCTTTTAAAAACAATCTCACAAAATTCATAATGGTTATAAGCACCTGCCACCATCCCATTTTAAAAGAGTAGCAAAGCACTACAGAGTCTGCCATTAGGCAAAATAATCTCATGCATGTAGGGTGCCTTTTGTCTGTATAATCTCATTTCCCCTCAGGACCATAGGATGCTACGAGTTGGTGGCTTCTATAGCAGTTACTGTGAAAACACAGATCTCAGTTAGTAGATCTCTCAAGCAGCACTGAGCAAGAATACAGTGGATTAGACAATGTAGCCAAATAATAGGAAAGTAGGAAGAATTGAAGAAAAAACACGTTTTACTCAGGTTAGATATTAGAACCCTTTTCCCAGCTTAGCCAGTATATAAACAAACATCTGTGATTTCTCCACAGATACGTTACACGTATCCATATACTTCAGTCAAAGTCTAATAAGATCACATGTTGTGATAAGCCTTAGCAATTATATTATTGGCCAGAGAAAAAGAACAAATTTGTTCTATTCAACTAGCTTTCAAATTGAAAATCCATTCTTGAAATTGGTAGGGAAATACTGATATTATCGTAACTTCTTTTCTTTCTTTCCCTTGGCAGCACCACGGATTGAACTCAAGGTTCACACTGAGCTAAATCCTCAACATATTTTACATTATTTAGAGTGACAGGATTATAGGCATGTGACACCATGCCCTGCCACCTATTTTCTAATTGTAATGAAATTAAAAGATTTAGAAAAATCTGTCAATGAAATGAAAAGATTTAGCCTTTCTGTGACTGCTAATTTTAATATTTTTATCGAGTATTTCTTCTGTTTTCATAGAAAAACTATCTTCATGATACCTTTTAAACTTTAAAAAATGCTACATGCCTACATGTTTTTTCACAGAGAAAACAATCTCTGCAGTCTTGTTGCTCAGAGTACAGAAGACAATTCATTTTTGTAGTTTACAAATGAGCTGAAAGGAAAATAATTACACCATGTGATGTGGTTACACTTTGACTATTTGGTTTAATGTGCTTTGCCATTTGACTTCATAGAGTTTACTTACCCGAAGTCAGAAATCCTGCATATAAGAAAACAATAGTTAGGTATAATATATAAAATTATGAATTCATTCCCTCATCATTTCTAGGTAGAGTACCAGATAGAAGGGCTACAAAGATGATTAAAGGTTTTTCTCCAAGAAGAAAACAGCCTACTCTGGGATAGACAGAACATTAATTTTATTTATTTATTTTTGTTTTTTGAGACAGGGTCTCACTATGTAGTTGAGACAGCCCTGGAACTTACTATGTAGCCCAGGCTGGTCTCAAACTCACAGCGATCCTCCTGCCTCAGCCCTGAGAGCTGAGATTACAGGCGTGCGCCATCACACCCAGCAGAACATGAATTTTAACACAATGTTAAAAGAGCTGAAACAAAATCATGAACAGGAACAGGAAATTAAAAGAATCCCATCATGGCTGAGACTACAGCATGCTGTTTAGTCCCACTCAAATAGGGGTAAAGTTCTACAAGATATATCTCTACGTTTGAAGCCCATTTACATATTGTATCCAATGTTAGAGATAATGTTAATTATAACAGAGGAAACAGGCTGGCAAGTCTTGACCTAGCCAAAGGGGCGCTGTACAAAAATCTCTAAGGGCTTATAGGCATTTACTTGCTTCAGCTAATAAAGAAGGGGGAGTATTAATCGTGTATTCCCATTATGGAGAAGATTAGCAACAGGTGCTTTCTGTTATATAGAAAGAAGGCAGGGAACTCACTCTCCCCTTAAGAAATTTCCTTAAACTTGTGGAGTGGGGGGGGGAATCATAACTAACTGCAATACAGACAGAATAATTATTTTTTAGTTTTGTTTTTTTGGTGCCCAGGGCCTTGCATGTATTAAGCATGTGTGGTAACGGTGAGTTATATCCCACCCTCAGGATGACAGAAGTTTCCAACAGCTTTTCATATGGTGATCTAGAAGTAGTTATCACAGGATCTTTACTGAAGATGAGATACTTCACTGATGAGAAGAAATTTGATTCAAAGATGATCAGAGACTGGCTTTTCTCAACTAATGTTAAATACATGTGCAATACAAAGAAGACCTGGAAATTAAATATATTTTGAGAGACAGAATGGGAGGTGGGCACGGTGATGCATCTTTGTGACCCCAGCATTTGGGGGCTGAGCTGGAGGATGGCAAGTTCAAGCTCAGCCCGGGCAACTTAGCGAGACCCTGCCTCAAAACAAAAAATAAAAAAGGCGTGGGGATGCAGATCAGTGTGAAGGCCTGAGGTCCATCCTTAGTACCATGAAAAGGAAAAAGAGGAACGTGGGGCATATAACTATTTAGATTTGCTGAAAGCCAAGGCTAGCATGAGAACTCATGCTCAAGTCATGACCACAAATTAGGGTTCTATTTAGCAGCTCAGAGGGAGCCAACAGGGTCTTCTGAGGACAGAAATAGAATAAATTATATTACGGTTCAGAGAGAAAATCTGATGTCAACCATTGTAGACAACAGTGAAATTGAGAAGACCAGATAGAAACCATTAAATAATGAAAGAGATACACAAAATTCTTATGGAGACCAGTACCAGAGGTGATAACTATGGCAGGGATCTAGTGAACTGGATTTAATGTCTGAATGCAGGGATGATACCTATCTCTATGAAGATGAAGAAACAGACACAGGACGAAGTAAAAGCAAGCTAGCTAATCAGTCCAGGTTTTCCTTGTAGCATCTGACAGATTGGTAGAATACTGAGTAGGCAGCTTAGCTGTGTGTCTGCTACCCAGAGTTGGGATTAGAGATGGATTTGGGAATTAGCAACATGGAGGTGACAAATGAAGTCATGGGAACGATGTGATTAACAGGGAAAAAGGCACAGGGAAGATCTTTTTTTGGTACTGGGGATCGAACATGGGCCCTTATGCTTGAAAGGCAGGCAACAGAACCACTGAGCCAAATTCCCGGCCCACAGGGAAGATTCTTGAAGAATTCCTTTTTCATTCTCTGCATTTAGGGTTAGATCCACAAATTCAACCAAACATGGATAGAAAATACTTGAAAATACTTGACTGGTGTTGAACGTGTGCAGACTTATTTTTTGGTACCGGGGATTTAACTCAGGACATTGTGCTTGTGAGGCAGGTGGTAGAACCACTGAGCTACATCCCCATCCCCATATACTTTAAATCTTCACTATATTACTTACAACATCTAATGCAATGCAAGTGCTGTGTAAGTAGTTGTTGTATCATTTAGGGAACAATGATAAAAGAATCTGCGCAGGACTGGGGATTTAGTTCAGTGGTGCCATTGCCTGCGTTGCAAATGCAAGGTCCTGAGTTCGATCTCTGGTACCAAAAAATAAAAATATATGGGAGGAGGTGTATAGATTATATGCAAATACTATGCCTTTTTGTATGAGATACTTTATCACCCTTGGATTCTGGTATCCCACTCCCACTGATAAAGGAGCAATGTATTTGGAAGAGACAAGGAAGTAATTGAGGAACAGCAATAGATAAGAGGAATGAGTCTGAGGGGAAACTGAGATTTGACAAGGACTCCGTGGCAGGAAACAGGAAACATTTTCAGTAAAATAGTCCAGATAAAATCATATTGCTAGAACAAAAACAATCAGGTAAAGAAAAGAGGCAACTTTTGAGCAGCTGGGCAGTAAGGGGAAGACAAAAGTGGAAACTTGCTTTCACATAGGGATAAAAACGAGCAACAAAATAATCAAGATGTGGAAGTAGGTGGGCACAGGGGCACGGGCCTGTGAACTCAGCTACTTGGGAGGCTGAAGCAGGAGGACTGTAAGTCTGAGGCTAACCAGTTGGTCTCAAAATAAAAAATAAAAAAGTGCTGGGATGTAACTCAGTTGCCCCTGGATTCAGTCCCCGTACTGCAAAAACAAGAAATGCAGGCTGGGGATTTAGTTCAGTGGCACCGCTTCTGCCTCACAAGTGCAAGGTCCTGAGTTTGAACCCCGGTACAAAAACAGACAAGAAATACAGAAGGAATTCATGTTATGGGTTGATTTGAGCCCCCCAAAAAAGTTTGTGCAAACTCCTAACACTCAGCGTCTCAGGGTGACCTTACTGGAAATAGGGTTATTACAGATGGAATTAATCAGGTTAAGTGGAGGTCATATTGGGATAGGACAGGCTCCCAGCTCAACACGACTTGTATCTTTACAAAAAGCCACATGATTACAGAAGCACAAGGAAAAGCATACGAAGAGGCAGAACTGAAATGATGCATCTCCAAGTCCTGAACTCCAGAGACGGCCAACAAAGCAGCAGGCGAGAGGACATAGGCAGGGCACCTTGATTTTGCACGCTTAGCTCCCAAGCTTCCAACACATTTCACTGCATAAAATGTGGCACTTTGCTAAAGCAGTCCTAGAGAGCCGGTGTCGTTTACTTAAGACTTTTAAGAGAGAAAGGAAAAGAAGACAGGTGAAGACACTGTTCTGAAGGATGAGGATGTAAATGTGGGTGAATTATAAAGTGGAATAGGATTCTGTGCACCGAACAGAAGTTTAGGTCTAACACCGCAGTCACAAGCACTGTAGACCAGACCTGAATGCTTAGAACAGAGATGACATAGTGGGTGGGTGGTGGATCATGGAGTCACAGCAACTGAACCAGAGAAAGCAAAAGCACTGAAGGCAAAGGATAAGTGGCTGCATGTACTTCAGTGTCTGGTCTTATACATGCAGAGAATAGGAGCTATTTTGTTTTTCTTTTCTTACAATAAATGCCATATAAGTGAGAAAAGAGTATTTTGTGGATCTATTTTCTGACACTTTTTTTTTTTTGTACTGTGGATTGAACTTGGGTCCTTGAACTTGTGAGGCAGGTGGCAGAGGGTCTATTTTCTTATACTTTAGATAACTTAAGTATCAAAGAAACTCAAAACAGACAATGTACTGGTAGACAGCAATTCAAGATCCACGGCGCGTCACCTTCCTTACCATGGGCTGTGCCCAGCAAGAGCTCAGGAGCTAGGTAGTCTGGGGTTCCTAGAATTCGCCCGTCGTCCACTGGGGCTGCCCCTCTTCGCACACTCTTTGGAGTTCGGTAGGAGGTTCCAGACTTGATCTGATTTGGGGTCTGCTAATTCAAAGAATTTAAAACACAGCAAATATCCTCATTCCTTATACAAGGACTATAAATACTGAAACAAACGAAATAGCTAGATACTGAGCTACTAGGTGTAAAAGATAAACTGTACTGAAATCCTTGATGAAAGATTTGAAAACGGACTCATAACTAGTTATAATTATCAAAAAGTCTTTATATGTAGAAGTTCAGTTGCTCAGATAACAATTATTTTACTAAGATTTGGAAATACCACATATAATGAAAAAATACACAAAGATTTAATAGCATGGCTTAATACAAAACTTAACAGTCATTTGAGGGAAAGGTGGGGATTTAGCTCAGGGGAGAAGCACACAAGGTCCTGAGTTTGAGCCCCAGTATGGGGGTGGGGAAGTCATTGAGAAAGGCTACAGCTGACAAATAATTATTAGGATGATATACAAAATAACACAAATAATCCCTTGGGCTAAATAGGATCTAAAAGGTTTTAAGATAACTGTTAATCTAACAACATGTAATCACCTCAGACTTTTTTTTTTTGGTACCAGGGATCAATTCAGGACCTTGCACTTGTGAGGCAGGCCTGGTGCCACTGAGCTAAACCTGACCCCGCCTCAGACATCTAAAAAAAAAAATGCAGGCTCCTGAGTTTAAGGGACTTCTAAACCTGTAAATAAGTCCTTGTTAGAAACTCAAAGTCTCACTGCTTCTCAGCCTTGTGGCTAAGATCAAGGGTAAAAACCCAAGTCTCATAATTCAAGTTCAGAGTTTATACTTTTTATATTATGGTATTTCTCCAAAAACAGAAAAAAATAAATTTTTGGTTTATGAAGTTGAGAAAATAAAAACAAAATATTTGAAATACAAATTTCATATTTTTTCTATAGATTATCGAAATATGTCCTCAGACTTGAGTTTGATATCTCATAGCACTGCTGGGAAAATGTGATTGTGTTTTTTGTAAAGTATATAAAAATACACAAAAGGAAGAAGATGGTGTTATGAAGCAAAATCTGCATGAAAACTTCCAACAATTCAGTCTCAAATAAGAACAAAACTATATAATTCATACTATACAGTCTGAGAGGCGAGTGTTAGGGCTGCCCCTCCATCCCTAAATATTCACTTAGATTGAATGCAGTACCTTCACACTGAGCTACATCTGCAGCATTTTTTTTTTTTTTTTTGTCTTGAAGTCACTAAGTTGCCTAGGCTGAGCTTGAACTCACAATCCTGCCTCAGACTGCCCGAGTGCTAGCACCATACCTGGCCAAGTGCCTGTCTTAAGTTGATTTTTCTGTATCTAAAGAACAAAGTGTTGCCGGGGATGTAGCTCAGTGGTTCTGGCCACTGCTTCCCAAGTGCAAGGACCTGAGTTCAATCCCCGGTACTAAAAAAAAAAAACACAAAAAAAAAACAAAGTGTTAAAAGTTAGAATATACCTGATATGGCAGAGAGGATCTCCCTTTCTGAGTAGGGGTGACAGCCATGGGATATGAGCCACTATATGCACATGAAACGTCCATCGTATCTAAACAAGTAATGCTCATTTTGGATGGTTCTGAGTTACTGGATGCATTAATATGACTGTTAAAACTTCGAAAAGCTACAGCATTTCTTTTAGAGAGCATTAACGTTTTCAAGGCCTCCGAAGAAGGAGCTAACATTTTTTGGACAGCAGAGTTCTCATCATCTTTCGGCAAGGTATTCTCTTGGCAGTTTGGTGATACAGTAAGTTGATCTTCAGTATTTGATTCTTCAAAAGAGGATTCTTTGATACTTTTATCTGGATCTAGGGACTGCCTTTCTAATGAACTTTCCATTATGGAAACTCCAGGAAAAGACGAATCGGAGTCCATGCAAATACTTCTGGGACCACTATCATCATCACAACATAAAAAATTAGAACTTAAGTACTCCTTCCTATCAGTCTTCTCACAATCTTCCTCTAGTTCACACATAAGGTTTTTCGCTATCATTGGTACGGAGACATTTTCTGGTGCGTGTTTATCAGTAAAGTGATGGACGATGTTCTCCTTCTCAGCACAGTCATTTTGCTGACATCTGTGTACTGACAACTTGAGATCCCGGATTTCACCTGTTAAGCCTGTGCTGTGATTTGTATGACAATCTCGCATTTCTTTATTATGCTTATTCTCCACACAATTTTTTTTATTTTGTGTACTTTCCTGACAGGGACTAGAGTCAACCAATTCAAAATTTCTTTTTAAGCTTCTTTTCCCAAGGGGCTCCTCTGGCATACTACTAGAATTCAGAGCCCATTGCTCTGACTGCTGGCAACCAGGCTGTCCTGTGTCAGGGGCCGTGCTCACATTGTTTACATTGAGTTCTCCTGCTTCCCAAGAAACTTCTCCAGAAAAGCATTTTTTCGCAAGGTTTACACATGATCCACCAGTGGTAGGAATGGCATTGCTGTTATGAATCGGAGAAAGGGCCAGCTCAAGATCCTTTTTATGGAAACCTTTGGTCTCAGGGTCGTCTGCAGATTTTGTACACACCTTTTCCATTGCATTCCAACTCATCATTGTAGAGCCTGATGCTTCATCACTTTCCTACAAGGAAAAAGCAATACTTCTTAGTTCATGGAAAGCTGAAACTCTGACCTTCTAACCTCTGTCCACATAGGTAGGATAAATAACCCTATAAATCACTCCCTCCCTATTCGCACTTTCAAACAACAAAATAACAATAATAGGGAATTAAAAAGCAATATAAAGAATTATAGTATAAGCTGACATCTGAAACACGTTCTAAAATTTAAATGAATTATCCACTAATATTCTTATACATGGTATTAAACAGGACAAATTAACAAGCAATATATTTAGGCAGATTTAGGTTAACATTACATTATACACATTTGTTCTTCAACATCATATGAACGTATGTTTTTAACTGCAAAATGCAGAGGGCATGAAATCTAGTAAAAATTATAGAGCAGGGCTGGGAATGTAGCTCAGTGGCATAGTGCCTGTCTGGCAAATGAGAAGCACTGAGTTCGAGTCCTGATAAAAAAATAAAATTACAGAGCAAAAATATTGCTATTATAAACATGAATCACTTCATTCTATAAAAGCAAAAGATGCAGGAATTAAAATTCATTGTCAACAAGATGAACTAATGATACACTGATAACAAAATGCTTTTCTTGAAAACTGAATTCTAACTTTCTATCAGTTCTCATGTGTACTCATACATTGCAAACTGGTGCATGGTGACCAGGATTTTTATAAAATTACTCAAAGTGAGTCTTCAGTAACTAAAAGTACCTATTTTTGATGTGCAAACTTTAAAGTCTTATTCAGTAATAAGGAGGAACACTTACTTATGAGAAAAAACAATCCAAAACCAAAGAACAGGGGCTGGGCATTTATCTCAGTAGCACTGTGCCTGCCTCCCGAGCACAAGGTCCTGAGTTTGATCCCCAATACTGGAAATGAAACAAAACAAAACAAAAAACCCCAAATGTCCTGCATTACATGAATTTGAGTATCAGGACAGGGTGATCTGAGGGTCCCTTTTCTGATCACAACTTGAGAGACACTATTATAATCTAATCATTGCTTTCTTCAGAGCTCAGAAATGGAGGGCCAGGGATTTAGCTCAGTGGTTCCAGCACGTGCCTCGCAAGCATAAGGACCCGTTTGATCCCTGGTACCAAAAAAAAGAAAGAAATGGAAGAAGGGACAATACAAAAGAGGTAAATTAATAGTACTGGCAATGGAAATGTTTATTCTATAGCATGTAGTATGTATAACACAACCTAGAGAGGAAAAAGAAAAAAAAAAGAAAGAGACATTCTGCTTTATCTAAAAGTTAATTTGACCCTGTTCATAAAACACAAATATCCAACAATGAAGAAAATCAGATTGCTGAGCATAAGCAGCAAATATAATCCAAATAAATTCATCAAGTAGGCTTATCCTAATTTAACATTACTTATTCAGCATTTTATAACAACCTTATTATATTTTACATTTTAGTTCCTATCATCTTTAGTATCAGTAGCTTTCCTAACTTTTTGAAAGGGCAAAAGCAGAATACATAAAGTAGAATAACTAGGTAAATTAATTTGCTAAGCAATGGCCTCAGAGTAGACTCAGAACACCCATATCGTATCACCTTTTGATTTAAGGGCTATTCCTGAGAGTTACTAGTCTGTTAGATGAGAATCTGATAGGAAACGTCGTTAAGAGGAGGTAGGGATAAAAACTAAACAAACTAATGTCTGTCATGGTAGGGAATTCAAGTCCAATTTCACTATCAGTTTATTATAGTAACTTAATTCTCCATTATACACTAAGCAAGAGCAACTTCACAACTGAATGAGAAATGAAATACTGCACAAGAATTTGACAGCATCTCGGGAAGAAAGACTTTGAGGTTGTCCTGTGGCTGCTGCTTGCGTGGCAGTCTGATTTCTCCGTGGGATCTGTATCACAGGGCCCGGTGTTGGTCAGGAGTCCAGCACAGAGGTGGCTGTGCTTAAACAAAGCCCTTCTAACCTGGCAGTCCCGCTCCCACTTGGGGCTGCTGTGGCATTCCGACCCCACGCTGGACACGAAGGTGTGGGAGTGGCTGCTGGCGCTGGATGTGGCCAGCCTTCTCCTGGACTGGAGCAGACCAGGAGTCAGACACCTCACAGGTACTTCCGGGTGGGAAGCAAGCGCTTCAAGACCTGTGGGAGAAGACAGTACTGCTATGTCACAGCTTTCACAGCTCCTCACCGAACCCGAACATTCACAGACTGGGCCTGGGATTAAGCTCAGTGGTTCTGCTGCCTGCCTCGCAAGTGCAAGGACCTGAGTTCAATCCCCCGTACCAAAAAAAAAGAAAAAAATCCTGAACACTCACAGGTGATTATCTGTCACGCTGCAGAACTATTTCTTTGTAAATATTGTCCTCCACAGATGGCTGCGAGGATTTCTGCTATGATTATCATATTCAGCTTCACAAATAAAAATACAAATACTGTTCTTAAGTTTAGAACAACAACAACAAAAATTGTCTTAACATTTCTAGAGTAAAAACCAGGACAAGAGAATTTGTTTATACACTAATTAGAAGGAATCAATTTTGAGTTCTTTCTTTTTTTCCTTTTTATTGAGGTTATTGGTACAATCTAGGTATACAATTACATTCATCATTGGGATTCTGTACCTTTACATAATAGGTCTTGATTCTCATTTTTCCCCTTGTCCCTGCCCTCCCTTCACCCACTCCTCCCCTCCCCATTTACAAACACTTTATTTCCATTTTTTCAGTTTCTCCTATTTTTTCCTCTCCCTTATTACCTTTCCCCCACCCTTCCCACTTTCCCTACATCTTTAGCCTTTTACTTCCTATTTCACATTATTAATTATCTCATTAGGATCCTGTGTACTATTGTAGTTTTTCACACCAAAGAAACTATTCGGTATTTCAGTTAAAGAAATCTCTGTATGAACATTAAAAATAGGGAATCCTAAGAGTTATTTCTGATCTAATATGAAACTGTTCTTTTTTTTAAAATTTGGTACCGGGGACCGAACTAGAACCTTATGCTTGCAAGGCAGCCACAGCACCACTGACCTAAATCTCCGGCCTAAGGCATTTTCTTAATGTAACAGAATAAAGCACATATGTAACCCTACAGAGGGCTACACATTTGCTTCTCTATCATATATGAAAAGGCTGACAATGATTTTTGTCAGCTCGTAATTAGGTGTAACACAATTGTGTCCTTTGTTTTGGGGGTATTGGGAATTGAGCTGAGTGCTGAGCTATATCCCTAGGCCCTTTTAATTTTTTAAATTCTCAGATAAAGTCCCCTAAGTTGCCCAAATGGACTTTGAAGTTGCCATCCTCTTGGCTCTGCCTCGCAAGTAGCTAAGAGTAGAGGCGCAAGCCATCACACTTTGCTGACAACTGTGCTACTGCTGAAGACACAGTGGTAATACAATTATGCAATCATTTTACACGTGTATGAAAAGATGCACATGGCTTGTTTTCTTTCCACAAGAGTGAACATGATCTCAATCTCAAGGAAATTTGTTTTTGAAAAGGAAATATGATTTTAAATATATTCTCATCTATTTCTAAATGTCAGAGTTCTTGATCAGATTTGAAAACATTTTTTTTAACAAGTCCTTGACAACCTCCAAATCGTTCTTGTTGAACTTCCTATTTTTCCAGCACAACCCAGACCAGAGGGCCAATCTCAAGGAAATTCTTAGTGTACTAAGTCTTAGAACTCTAAAACTGAAGGGATAAGCCAGGTGTGGTGGTGCACGCCTACAGTCCTCACACAGTGAGTTCAGGCCAGGCTGAATTACAAAGGGAGACCTACCTTAAAAAAAAAATAAGGAAGCATTCCATGTAATCCTACGTTCTTTTCACTACTGAGATCCTCTCAGTGCAATTCCTGACATGCACTGGTCACCAATTTTGATATATATGGTGACTGTTTAGCTACCTCCAGCCAGGACCATGGGAACTCGCGTTTAACCAAGTACCACGCGCACACTGCATTTGCTAGTGAGTCAGTCCTTCTTCACTGCTGGTGATCACCCATTTCCTACTTTGGAACTTGTGACAGCTCCTAGTTTCCCACGTATTTCTGTAATGACATGTGACTCTTTACAATATACTTAGCAAACTTCCTCTCCTACTGCACGTGGCTCTTGCTCTCACACAGTACATTTGGTCCCTACCGTCTGAAGCTGGAACTTATCAGCGCTGCTGGATGTGCTCGTGTCTCTGTCCGAAATGCCCCCTTTTGCTAAACTGAAGCTAGGAAGTTCTTGCTTCTCTCTTGGGTCCAGTTTGGCCATCACAGACCATTCCCGTTAGCTTTGCCCCTACTTCCTCCTGTCAGATTCATTTTAAAGGGTTGTTCATGTTGTCTGTCCCAATCTCCTGTGCACCTTGCTATTTGTCTTTTATCGCATGCAAAAATATCTTCAAGTTTTTAAATTTAAACTACCACAAAATGTTTTCAAAATACGGCTACTGTAGGGCCCCATAAAACTGCAGGTGCTGTATCTTGTTTATATTGTATGAGATTTCTATAAACCTACTATAGCGAAATTAACCTGATGATCGTTCTAATTTTATAGATTATCTCATTAGCCAGACATTTTATTCTCTTGATTTACAAATCTGCCACCACCATGGTTACACACGGCATTGACAGGATGAAACAGGAATGTCACAGATGGTTGAAATATTTATATTTTAAAAATATTAATTTGATATGACATTTTAACATTTGAAAAATTTTTTCCTTAAAGGACATGCTTAGTGTAATAAAGCCCTACTCTTTTTATACTCACATGAGTATAGTTTGCTAGAGTAAGGCGTGGTCTCCTTTTGATCTACAGACATGGGACAAATGAATCCTTGAGAAAGCTGTGATGTTTCTGAATGATGGGTTGAAATGATGTCTGCAGAGTCTTGACTTTTTTCTGCAACTGGTGTGAACTATCAATGGAAGAAAATTAAAAACAAATGCTAAAGATTTAACTTTACAAAAATACCACCTAAGAATACAGGCTGTTATACCATATAAGCTGACAAACTGTCAAACAAATGTTACCTCATGCTTGTTATTTACATCTAGGTTTTTCTGAGTCAGGGTCTCACTATGTAGTTGAGACTGACCTGGAGCTCACTATGCAGCCCAGGCTGGTCTCGAACTCAGTGATCCTCCTGCCTCAGCCTCCCAAGTGCTGTGATTACAAGCGTGCACCACCACGCCCAGCTATTTGCATCTAGTTTTATTTTTTTAATGGGGACTTTGAATTTTAAGGGGTAACTGTGAAAAGATATAGCATAAGAATTTTTCTTATCAAGAACTTACGAATCCCAGAGAACTGATGAGTGACAATACTTGTCCTGGGGTTCTTGAATAATCTTGCTTGGGTTTGGCCATAGATGGTGTTGTAAGGATATCCATCATATTGATATCTGTGTGTGCAAAGGAAAGAACAGTAATTAAAAAAAAAACTTTCAATTTTCACCAAGTCAACAGTCATGTGTTCTGCATTATTAACCTTACCTGTAAAACTGGCTTGTGCAGGATAAATGTATTCAGTGAGTCTACCATTCCACAGAGGAAACATTTACAATTGACTGAAATCATTAAAACGTCTCATGAATAGTCTTACTCTAAAACGAGTGGCTCATGGTGAAATGACGCAGAATCTTATTAGATTTTTAGGGATTACTCAGTCACAAAAAATAAGTGCTATCAACTAGCAAGAAAATAATTTTTGGTAAATCAAATACTGAAAAACAGTTGGTAAGGAAAAGTACAAATTCTGGGCTTCTCATCCTAACATGCTGAAGCCTAGATTAAGATAGAAGTTGACCCACATTTCAGCATGCTTAAGTGTGTAATATTTTAAAATAATTTAATAGTACACATAATATAATACTATTTTACTTAGATACCAAAAATGGCAAAAGAAGCCTAGGGGTCTGTGTGTAGTACAGGACTTTAAAGTTTGAATGTAACAAACTTTATTTACATCTCACATCGATGAAGCAATAAATTAATAATAATCTTGAAGGACATTTTACAAATAAAACTAAAAATTAGGCCTTTATGATATAGTTATTAAATTCATCAGTAGTATCATCTTAATACAAAAATGTTCCCAATTGGTGATACTTTTCAATAGCTTAAGAAAACAAACGTGCAAGTAGATGGTGTCTTTGAGAATATCCCTAATAACATCTCTTACCGCATCAGCATCAAATTTTGCTGTTTCTGCAGTAAAATGTATAAACATTCACATGAAGCGGGATGAAGAAAGACTAAAGGCAGCCCTGTATTAGCTCAGGCCAGATGTGACCAAACTTAGGAAGAACCTTCAGGTATTCACAACTGTTTGAATCTTGTACTCCCAAATAAAGAATCACAGATCTACATATACTTTCAAATGATTATAATTACAGGGTTTATAATTTATAACCTATTTTCATTTACTTAAAAAACCCCACACTTCCATCTCTCTGCCATATCTTCTTTCTTTCCCCAGTGCTGAGGATAAACCATGGTCTCATGCTCCACCACTGTGCCGTACCCCAGCCCACTTGTATGCTTCCTAGTAGACAGTACTGTACCATCTGTTTCCAAGTTGATAATGTCATTTGTCCATGCTTCTACGATGAACTTAGGTAGTTTGGAGGTTGTACCTATTAAATACAGTTCTGCTAAAAATACTATTCATGTGTGTTTTGCTCTCCTGAGCTGCTGTTTTTCAGTGCCGGGGACTGCATGTTAGGCAAGTATTCCACCACTGAGCTAATCCCCAGCCCCTTGGACTGCTTTCTTAAATTCCAAAACATAAACTCAAAGAGAATTAAAACCTTTTGTTTTTAAAACACATTGGCAGGGGATTTAGCTCAGTTGCACCACACCTACCTTGCAAATGTCCTGAGTTCAATCCCCAGTACCACCCCCAAACAAACAAACAAACAAGCCCCCCCAAGAAAAACACTGGCAAATTTTCTTTAGAAAGCACTATGCTAATTTACAGTGACCCTAGACAAACCTGTTTTGCTTTTTTTGTTTGTTTTTTGAGACAGGGCCTCCTATTTTGCTTTTTCAAAGTAGTTTTGTTAACTGGATCATTATTCCATTTTTATAATGCTTACTAGTATAAAATGGTTCTTTTTTATATTAGCAGTAATTATTACTAGTGAAGCAAACATATTTCCATAATACACACACACACACACACACACACACACACATGAATTGTGTTAATCTCTGTTCTTTTATTAGTTTTAGTGGTAGCCATTTATATGTGAATAAATGATTAGATATTGACCTTTTATCATATTATATTTATTTTAGTATTTTTACTGTTGCTTTATTGATGAGAACCAGTTTCTAATAGGGAGAGAGGTCAGAAGAACAGAAATTATAAGATCCAAGGATTTTCAGTGATCTTTGAAGATCCAATAGTGGCCGTTCCCATTTTTGATTATCGTCTGTTAGCCCTCCATTGAGTGAGAGGGACTGAACCCAAGACCACATGTATGCTGAACTCTTTAACACTGAGCTATTCCCCTAACACTATTTTTTATCTTTCATGGAAAAAGATATAATTATATAGTCTATTTTAGAATAAATAACTCAAAGTTCACTTAGTATGCCCAAAGTATGTTAATGAAATATATTCTAAAATTTTTATTGTTTTTTATAGTCTCTAAAATTTGCCTGACATTTATTTATTTATGGTATGGGGGATCAAACTTAGGACCTTGCAATTTGCCAGGCACGCACAGTACCACTGAGCTACAACCCTGGTCCTTTGAGTACTTTTTTTTTTGGTACTGAAAATTGAATTCAGGACCTTGTGCCTGCCAGGCAGCCCAGCTGGACCTTTAAAAACTACATACTTCGTAATTTTCTTACCTCTATTCAAAGTCACTTTGGAAAGGCCAAAATCTGTCAGTTTAATATGACCCTCATTAGAAATCAGCATATTGTCTGGTTTCAAATCCCTGCACATAAAAAAAAAAAAGGAAAATAGATAACTAAAGAAAAGGCTAGTTTTAATATTAGAATGTCTAAGAAAAAGAGAGTGTTACAGAAGAGGCAAATTTTATTTATTTCCTCTAAAAAGCATTTATTGGTGGCTCTGCAATGAATAAAACAACTTTCAAAAGCAATTCTGTGGTACATCTGAATCCAGAAAATATTAGATGACTTAATAGATTTAATACTAGATTATCTGTGGTGTTAGATTTTACTATTAAAATAAACTGTATTAGATAAAGTCAACCACAAGTCAATTCAAAATTGCACTTCTTTCAGAAGTAAGCAAGCTTTGACAGAGCAGAGTAACTTAACCTTTCTTCGCACACAGCAAACCAGTGCAAACCAGTAAGACGACACAGTACGGCACTTTACTGCATGATGGCAGAAGAGTGGAAAAGAATTTAATAGTATTTACACTGAAACACTGTTCACGTTCAAAGCAACATAATTTAAAACACAGGGAGACGAAAACAGGAGTTACAGGAATTGCCAAATTCACGCGAGTTAAACTTCAGGTAATCTGGAAACACAGGCAAGTGGCGACAGTAAATCTAAACCTTAACACATGATTTGATTATCTGCACATTGAAGTAGTGGTTTAGAGAAAAGTCAGCCTTTACCTATGGATGATTCCGTGTCTGTGAAGGTAATCCAGAGCCAGTGCTACTTCAGAAATATATTTCACAGCCATCTCTTCATCAAAATAGCCATATATATGCAGAAGAGACTTGACATCCCCACCAATAAGATACTCCATCACCTATTTGAGAATTTAGTATCATCAAGTAAAAACTTACTTTCAAGATACAGCATTGGGCATTATAGTTACATATTTTTAGTATAGTTCTGTAACAAAATGCATTTTCTTGTTATCACTCGTTATCCTTTAATGCCAGGTTCACTCAGGTTCCATATAATCTTTTTTTTAATCTATCCTGGGAATTGAACTCAGAGCCTGTTCACTAAGCTTTGTCTCCAGCTCTTCTTGTTTTTTGAGACAGGGCTCTTGCTAAGGCACTACGTGACTGGGCTCTTAAGTGGGATCCTCTTGCCTCAGCCTCTCACAGTGCTGGGATTACAGGTATCCGCCACGACACAGGGCTTCATGTAATATTTAATTAAAAATTAAACTGGTTAAGGGCTGGGGATTTAGCTCAGCGGTTCCACCACCTGCTTTGCAAGCACAAAGACCTGAGTTTGATCCCCGGTACCAAAAAAAAAAAAAAAAAAAAAAATTAAACTGGTTAGCTTGAACACAAATTTAGACTTGTAGAAATAAAAAAATCTTAGAACATTAGAATTATTTTCCATATATTCTTCATCCGGATTCACTCATTCTTAGCATTTTGCCTATTTGCTCTCTATTTTCTCTATATATGAGATTGTGATCCCAAAATTCGGTATTTAAATTAAGATGATTACAGTGAAAGACACACTGCCATTAATTCAATCTCAAAGTACTCCCCGCTTCTAACACACATCCCAGTGCTCTTGCCACTGCCTGAAGCAGTTCCGGAAGTCCTCATTTGTGAGTGTTTTTACTCAGGCTGCTGTGGCCGCCTCTGTGTCCCGCACTGATTCAAAACAATTGCAGCAATTTCTGTCTGACACAAACATCACAGTGCGGCCTCATCCATTTTATTTACTGCACCTGGCACCATGTAACTTCCCCAAAGTCAAACACCCCAACACTTCGAATAGACTGAGGACACTGAGGCAGCCTCCACAGCACACTCACGAAAGACGACTGCGGAGATGCTTCAGACAGCGGTGAGAGTGGTGGGTGGGACGGCGTGTCTGAAGCCAGGGTGTACGCTAATGTGCCTGTTACTGCAACACATCTTTTATTTTTAGGTTTTTAAATTCACTGTGATTTCACACTTCATATGTATACAGAATAAACTTTAATATGTATATATTAGATATATGTATTAAAACTTATAGACTATAAAGTAATTAATATACTCAAATATTTTTTGAACATAAATTTTGCTTTGACTAGAACATTTAATTAAAAAGAAAAACAATACAGTCTTGGGTATACTCAGTGATAAAGTTATTTCCTTAAAAAAGCATGCATAAGCCCTATGTTGATCTTTAGCATCGCATAAAATAATCCAATGTGGCAACAGTAAATCTGATATGAATGGCACAATATAATTTTATGTTTTTGAGATGAGTTCTTGCTAAGTCATCTAGGCTGGTCTCAAATTATTGAGTTCAAAGGATCCTCCTGCCTCAGCTTCCCAACTAGCCAAGACTACAGGCATGAAGCCCTACACCCAGCTAATGTGTACATTTAAAACTTCTGGTGAATAATCTGAGAATACAGTCGAAAAGGTCATGACGTTATAATTTCATTCTTTATCACATTCCTCCTAATGAGACATCTTTGCACAACTACAATGCTGTTAGACGACGGCCTTATCGAATATGCTGTCTGCTTCAACTTGTCTGACCATCTCACGGTGCCCACTATAGCATCGCTCTTCACCCCCTTCCCATCCCCATGCCAGCATCAGGCCAGGCCCTTAGTTGTTCCATCTTTTTGGTCTGCTTTGATCTGGAGCAGTTTTTCAGCTGTGTGTGTCTGTGCGTGCGTACATTTCATGACAGAAACATTTTTGAAATGTGCAGGCATATTTAAAGAAATCCTTCAATTTGTTTGTTTCTTCATGGTTTGATGAATGTTATGCAAGTTTGGCAGAAATATCAGGGTAGTGCTGAGTCCTTCCCAGTGACTTCCACTGGATCAAGGCACCTCGTTTATCAGCAGATCTGGAGAGGGGTTTGACTTTCTTCCAGTACTGGGTATCAGTCCTAAAGCCTTGTGCCAAGCAAGTTCTCTGCCACTGAGTCGCATTACCAGCGCCTACATCTCTTATGAGGATGCTTAATGCAGTTTGTCTGACCACATCTTGAGCGTCAAGGATGAAGTTAGGTGGATGAGAGATGGTTTACTATCTGATTTTAGGAAGAAAAAATGAGAGGTGGGGAGCACAGTTCAGTGGTAGAGTACTTGTCTAGCCTGTGTAAGGCTCAGCACTCCTGCTCCCCCCACCCCAAAATGAGAGCTGCTTACTTATTTCATGAATTCTAGGGCCTAAGCATTGAAAAAAATTCTGCCAAGATGAGTAATTCCACCTGACCCTTTAGCATCACTGCTGGACTAGGCATGAGGAGACACCTAGCTAAATCAAGTTGGATGCTCTAGCCACACTCATGGCATGTGGGGCAGTGTGTGTGTGTGTGTGTGTGTGTGTGTGTGTGTGTGTGTGTGTGTGTGTGTGTGT
>NW_022900949.1:17889526-17890589 GCF_012274545.1 Fukomys damarensis | reverse complement strand
GAAGGGAGCCTCACACTTCATGTGCAATAGAAATTTTAAAGGCATTTGAGGGCCTCAGGAAAAATGAAATGATTCAATGACCCTCTCCCTCCTCTGGAAGTAACATTTAACACCACCCCACCCCTTTATTCTGTAAAGAACCACAGAGTAACTATTGCATGCTTTGCAGGATTGCATTACCAATTACTTGTTCTTGTCACTGTATCACAAAATAGATAAAATGCAAACCAAAGGATGTGGAAAAGTTCTAATAAAACTTTAGTCACTGAAATTCAAATTTCCTTATTTTCATATATCACAGAATAAAAATTTTTTCCAACCTTTAAAAAATTTAAATACAAAAATAACTCTTAGCTTGTAAGAGCCAGATTTAGCCCATGGACCACGGGGCTTAGTCACCACTGGCTTAACAAATAGAAAGTCAGTTACTCTGATAATATTGGTATTCTTTTTGTTACTGCCAATATACATACACTTTTTGACTCTGTGAATCATCCTAAAACGAAGATGTCCAGCTCATATATTTTCAGAATCTAGGGGTTTCGTGCTCTCTTTAACCTTGCTTTAAGGTTAATTTTCAATTCCAATTCCTTCTTCACTCCAAAATCCTTCCCCCTTGGTTCCTAAAATCTCATCTCCCATAGAGGAATACAGCATGACCAAGCATAGAAATTCACACTAAATGTTCTTTGCATTTTGTTTAGAATAAAAAGGTTCTTAAAAACCCTAAAACAAATCAACTGTATATTAAATAAATTACAAACTCCATGATCAAATCAATGAATTCTCCATTGACATTAAGAAGGTTGGAGTCACCATTAAGTGGAAAAAATAGGGAGAATTATAGTATTTATAGTATGATTACATTTTACCATTTATTTAAACCGTGGCTTGATATTTAAAAAAGCTTATTTTTCCTGAATAACTCATTTTTTTTTTTTTTTGGTTTTTTGAGATAGGGTCTCATTATGTAGCCCAGGCTGGTCTCGAACTCACAGCGATCCTCCTGCCTCAGCCTCCCAAGTGCTGGGATTGCAGGTGTGTGCCACCATGCCCGGCTCTT
>NW_022900949.1:17884622-17889421 GCF_012274545.1 Fukomys damarensis | reverse complement strand
AAAAAAAAAAAAGTACTCACTACTGCCCTCAAAAGCTTTTTACTTTTGAAAGATTCTAGCCATTCCAGTCTAAATATACTTGCAGATTTACTGAACGATTAGAAACAAATTAAACCATCAGGCACCAGAAGTTCCTAGTTCAGACATCACTATAACCCACCTGAAGTATTCTTTAGAGGAGATCAACATGTAAGTTCGCAGACTCTGACAAAGCAGATTATCCTCCACAGTGTGTGTGGCCCTCAATAATCAGCTGAAGGTTCCTTTTCCTTTTGGGAGTACTGGAGATTAAACCCATCACCCTTGCACTGAGCTACATCCTCAGCCTTTTAAAATAATTTACGACGGGGTTTCATTAAGCCACTACATTGACTTGTGATCCTCCTGCCGCGGTCTGACAAAATGCTGGGACTACAGGTGTGCACAATCACTCCTGGCAGTAGAAGGCCTTTCCTGAGAAAAGTCTGAAGTCCCCAGAGGAGAAGGGAAGGGTCTCTGTCTCTAGAAGATGCAACATCAGCCCTTTCCTGGGTCTCTAGTCTGCACATTTCAGACTTGCCAGCCCCCGGTCTCACGAGCTGATTCCTCCAAATAAACCCTTTCTCTATCTGTCTGTAAAAACGTGTGCACAGTCTTCTACTCTGGAGAATGTCATTAAGTACAACAGGTGATTTGGCCAAGATCATACAGCTAGTGAGTGCCAGAGCTGGAATTCAAATGCAGGTATATTGAAACCAGAGACTGTGCTCTTAAATCAGTGGTTTCAATGATTGCTGAATGAGTGAAGAAAGTGAAATGATTTACTCACCAAGTAGACATTACTTGCTGACTGCAGTGAATAGTATAAATGGACAATGAAAGGACTTTTGCTTAGAGCCAGTGCATCTCTCTCTGCTTGGACCTGATGAGTCATATTTTTATTGATCATGTCTGCTTTTTTGACAACCTGAAACAGACATTATGACAGTATTATGACTTAGTTTTTATTAAGTGTTCTCAGGCTGCAAAGTGGCCATCATAAAAGACTCAAAGAGGGACAACACAGGTGTCATTTGAGCCTCACACTGCCATCGGGACACTGCCAGAAAAATAGCCAAGACAGTTAAACAAACGTACACACAAAAGCATTCTCTTGAAGACAGAACAACTTGTCTTAGTATTAAGTAGCAAAAGTATCACATTCATTTTGACAAGGAAAAAGAAATAAGGGCTTCCTAATTGACCTGCATATTTGTAGGTGACTGTTCTGCTATTCTGATCACAAAGCTAAACGATAACATTCCTAAGAAACCCTTTGGATAAGCTGAACCTGGGCACAGTCTAATAGCAACACTAGTATGTACAAGATTTAAACTTGTTCTTTTTTTGGGGGGGGTACTAGGGATCAAAGTCAGGACCCTGTACTTGTGAGGCAGGCTCAGTGCCAACTAAGCTAAATCCCCGGCCCTGCAATTCTTTAATGGGTAGAAACAAAATCAAAATGTTGGAAGGTGTATGCTTCACTCACGCTAGAATTATTAGAACTATTTTGTTTGTTTGTTTGTTTTTTTGAGACAGGGTCTCACGGTATAGTTGAGACTGACCTGGAACTCAGTGTGTAGCCCAGGCTGGTCTCGAACTCACAGTGGTCCTCCTGCCTCAGCCTGCCGAGTGCTGGGACTACAGGCGTGAGCCACTACGCCTGGCAAAATTATTAGAACTATTGAAGCTTAGTCTCAATTGCTGTCTTATGGAAGACAACTGATTACACTTTTAAACTTTCATTTAATCCTTAATGTAAATTAAAAAACAAAGCTATAATCTACATTAGTGTTAGAATTGAACTGACCTGAACAGTCACTAACATCGGAATAAATTCTCAATACCGTCACAAGAAAACAAGGCATTCATTCATAGGCCAGGAATGTAGCTCAGTGGTGCAGGGCCTGCCTGGCAAGTAAGCCCTGAGTTCAACTCCTGGTACCGAAAACAAGGTTTTTTTAGGCAATCATTAGTGTATTTAATAAGTCATTAATATTTGTATATGGTAAATTCCAGTCATACTTCCTTAAGAACACCAGGGGAAGTTGACGGCGAAAGACTGCAGTGTGATTTTGCTGAGCGTTCCATGGGACTGGAAGCTCTGAGGGCGTGTCTGTTTGTTCACCACTGGAGCCCACATTCAAAATATTTAGTGCACAAATTAACCGGTGCTTTCATGTCAGCAGACGATAATGATTGATTACTATACACTATAGAAGTTAAAGCAGAAATTTTAGGAAGCATAAAGCAGGTAACTATCATAATGGAATGGGCCGGAGAAGGTTTGAAGGGGAGCTAAGATTAAAAAGGAGAGAATAGAAACGCATTAAAGAGGAACCAGCACACACATAAGCTCAGAAGCAAGAAAGCACACAGCATGGACGGACTAGTTTCGCCTGAACGCAAGGTATGGGGGAGAATACAGTAGAAATCTAGAGCCAGAACTGGAAGCATGACTTTTCTAAGGAATTTGGACTTTAGCTTGCATGTCACAGCCCAAGGAATGGATGAGACATAAAGATCATGATTCCAGTCAGGGTTATTCCACTGCACTAGGTACAGAAATGAAGATCTGACGAATTTCAAAAGGATCATGTCAAGTGAAAACAGTAACAAATGCATATTGCATCACTCCATTACTTGAAATTTCCAGAAAAGCCAAATCTTTAGAAAGCAGATTAGTGGTTACCTAAGGCTGCAGTGTTAAAGGTGGAAAGCACTGCAAATGAAGAGGTCGTTTTCTGGATAATGGAACTATTTTCCAAAATTGGACTGTCGTGACAGTTACACAACTATTTAACTTACTAAAAGCCACTGCAACGTACGCTGACAAAGCATGGGGGAAGTGAAGGCCTACACTTGGGTATAGACTTGGGAATAGAAAGGAAGGGGTCAAAAGAATGACTGTAAGACGCAGAATTAGGAATAAAGAGATACAACTGATAGATGAAGCGCAAGAAAGTTAAAACGACTCAAGTTTCCAGTGTGAAGGACAGGAAGGATGTTGGTGCTATTCAATGGAGAGAGGGAATACAGGAGGTTCAGTATAGAAGTTAGGTGTAGAGGATTGTTTGAGTTGAGGCAAGTATAATTTGGAGGTGTGTTCTAGTCACTTGTCAGTGTCCAACAGGAAGGTGAAACTGCACGGCCTGCTGGCTTCTCTTTTCCTTTATGCTTTCATTCAGTGCTGAAATATAAAGAATCTGAAACCTTGACAGAGTGGACAGCTGCAAATACCTATTAAGTGCTTTTATACATACACTTCTGCAAGGATGGAACGATTCACACAGGACACATCTCAGCCCCCTTTATATAAAAGCATAGACATCAGAGTAGAATGTGAAGAGATGGAATCTCAGCATTGTTTTCATCTTCATTGCTTAAATGACTAATGATGTTGAACATTTTTTCATATGTTTACTTGCTATTTCTACCTCACTCCAGGAAGAATGGCTGCTGTCAAATTAACCAATACTAAATGCTGGCCAGGCTGTGGGGAGAAAGGAACCCTTCTCCACTGTTGGTGGGAGGGCAGACTGGTGCAACCACTGTGGAAATCAGTGTGGAGCTTCCTCAAAGAACTAGGACTAGAGGCCCCATTTGACCCAGCCATTCCCCTCCTCAGTTTCTTCTCAAAAGAATTAAACGAATCATCCCACAGTGATATATGCACACCCATGTTTACAGCAGCCACAGTGTGTAATAGCTAAATCTTAGAAACAGCTCAAGTGCCCATCAAGTGGAGACTGGATAAAGATTTTAAAAAATAAAATGGAGTACTACTCAGCCATAAAGAACGGGAAACTAAGGACATTTATAGCTAAATGGATGTATATTGAGGCAATACTCTTAAGTGAAATAAATGGGACACACGTGTAAATACTGAATAGTTTCTCTGGTGTGAGAAATTGAAAGTGTAAATAAGGATCAAAATAATAGATAATAGGAAATAGGAAGAAAAGGACCAAAGGGGAAGAGGAAGGGAAAGGGGAAGTAGGAGGCATAGGGTAAAGGAAAGGGAAAGGAATAAATATGATAAAATGAGAAACATGCAAAGTCTTTGTAAACTGGGAGGGGTGGAGGGGTGAAGGGAGAGCAGGGGATGGGGAAAAATAAGAATCAAGGTCCATCATTATAGGTACAAATTCCCAATGATAAATGTCATGTTGTATACCTAAATGTACCAATAAACAATGAATTAAAAAAAAAGCAAAGTGTGAAGAGATAAAAATGACATTTGTTTAATGAGATCTTTGGTTGTACAGCGGCTTAAATATCAACTTATTACAATGTACGGAATTAAAATATAAGGTGCAAGCGACAACTACAAACAATGAAAATCCAAACTTAAACCTATTAAAGACCAAATTAAAATTAGTAAAAAAGGTTCAGAAGATACACGAAACGCATAGGTAATACTCAGTTAAACATTTTAGAACAGAGTTACTAGAAAATAATGCAACTACCTCCTGGTTAAGTCAAACTTGAAACCAGTACCTACAAACTAATCATTTTTGCGACAGAAAAATTTCAATGATCCTGATGCCAAAGCAGACGAAAAGGGAAAACACCACCAACAGCAACTTAATGCTTTTTGGGTTCAGAGAGACGACTGGCTGGACGTGTGCCAGGCTCCCGCTCCTCGGGTAACCCCTAGGTCACCGGGCCGGGCGAGGTCAGGCCCCTGGGAGAGGGAGGGCGAGGCCGGGCAGGGAGGGGCAGCAGCCGGCCCGGGAGGCCCCCGCACCGCCTACCTTCACAGCGTACAGCCGGTCGCC
>NW_022900949.1:17874666-17882765 GCF_012274545.1 Fukomys damarensis | reverse complement strand
CTTGGGGCTGCCCCGCGGAGGGCTCGCGATCGTCGCCGAGGCCGCCATCCCGCTCACGTTCGCGTCCCCGGGACTCCCACTGAAGCGGAATTTAAGGCAAACAGGCTGTGGTCACTCGAGTAACCGTAACTTCTTTCGGCTAGAAATAACAAAGAGTGGTTAACTTCTTGCATTTAAAGTTTTGATTCGGCTTCAGCTCCATCTTTTTGTAAAGCAAAACATAGGGCAGAGAAAAGTGATTCCGTGGGATTTCTATTCCCCTTTTAGGACTAGTCACCGTGACAATGTTTTCTTCTTGACTCACTTGAAAAAAAATCTCATTTTTGGCTGGTACCATTTTGTTAGGTGTCATTTTTCTTTGTTGAAAGTGCTCACAGTTAGCAGCCAAGCATTTTTTGAGAACCTTCAGTTTAAATCGACACCCTTAGCTTCTTGGTTTAAGAGTGTGATCGTGTTCCTTTGTTTAACTCCTGTTTTGGTGCTAGTACAGTAATGGCCGGATAATAGAAAATGAAGTCGTTGTTTATTGGGGAGCGGCGAACAAAGCAAATGTAGAATCTTTTATCAGTGATAAGTAAAGAGGAGTAAGTTAGCTACGTGAACAGTGAACAGTAATTTCAGGTGTAGAGAGAGGAAAGGGTTTAATAGATGGGAGGTAAAAAATAAGACTAGAATCGGTGGAGCATTAGTGATTAAAGGGAGCAGTGTCAGGCGTGAAATTTGCAGGAAACCTTACGAGAGTTTGCTTTAAGCCTGTTGGATACCATTGAAGGTTTTAAAACGTCGTAAGATTTTTATTTTTAATAGATCAGTCTGGCTTCTGGCTGTGTGGAGTATATGAGAGGGCAAGAGTGGAAGTTAAGGGTGATATTGTAGGAATCCAAGAAAGGAATGTTGCTCCCACTGAAGTGATGGTAGTGATTATGGAAAGAAAGAAAATTTCATGAGAGGTGAAAGAGATGTTTCCGGTTTGGTCCGCTGGATACGGGAAAGTGTTGTGCACCAAGATAACAGTGTCTGGAGGAGTCCTAGCAATTGTGTGAGAAAGAATAGTGCCGTGGTCTGTTAATTCACATAAAGAATGTCTGATTTTCTCCATCAGCTGCACGGAGAGTGAGTCAGTGTTATGTGATGCTATAGGTAAAGATGGTGAAGTGAGTTTGTGTACTGTTGGCAGTCTTACCTGGGCTTTACCCAAATATATATATTTTAGAATAAATTTTATCCTTTTTCTCCTCCATACTAACATAGGTGTGCATAATTTTAAACAGCTTATCCAATAGCCTCCTTTGTTCATGTAATGACATATAATGGGATATGAAGAAGGCCTCTGTGTGATGAGAAGTCTTTTAACTCTTTTTAACTCGAATCCCCCACACACACACCGGGCGTCAAACGCAGGACCTTGCACTTATGAGGCTGACACGCAGGCACTGAGCTAAATCCCCAGCCCATCTGTGGAATTTTTAATTGCATTCCCTGGGTTAAAATTCTTGGTCCCATATACTAGCTGTGTGATCCTGGATATGCCTCTAAATATACCTGAATTCTTGCTGTCTTCCTCTGTTAAATGGGAAATACCTTAGTCTGCCTCAGTAACAGGGTACCTCAGCCTAGGTTATTTATGTAATGCACCGAAATTTATTGCTTCACCATTCTGGAAGTTGAGAACTCTTTTATCAGGGTGCCAGCTTTTGACAACGTGGTAGAAGAGTTTAAAAGTAAGAAGGGAGCACTGTAGTGATTCTTAAAGGCCCATCTCCTGATAGAGGGGACAAATATGCAAATATTAGTGAGAGTATAGTAGTGACTAATTTTTTTAGTTATGAGGATTAAATGAGAAAACATTACAAGACACAGTTTTTAGTAAGAACCCATTTAATTTATTCAGTTACTCATAGTTGTGTAGCATTCAAATATTGCTTATTAAATATTGCACTGTTTTGCTGGGAGACAATATTGGATAAAATTGAGAAAATAATGTAGAAAAATCCTTTTGCTGCATGGAATTTACTTTCTAGTTGAAGACTGTGGTAAAATAAAACATTTATGTAGTCTTTGTGTTCTTCCTGGCTCAGAGCTTCTAAAATTGTAATTCCTTGAGTTATTGGAAATTCACAATCCTTGTTGATCACATCTACCTTTAGGCTAATGAGACCATTTAAATCTTTAAATAGCCTCAGGGTGGGACTAAGGACCAAAAAGACCAAGTGCTTAGAGAGTGTACTTCTGTTCTCATACCTCTAGAAAGAGAAGGCAAGGCTGGAGTTTCAGCTGTATTAGAAACTCTTTGTGTGTGTGTGTGTGTGTGTGTGTGTGTGTGTGTGTGTTTGGTATTTTGAGACAGGGTCTCACTATGTAGTTCAGACTGACCTGGAACTCATTATGTAGCCCAGGCTGGTCTCGAACTTACAGTGATCCTCCTGCCTCAGCCTCCTGAGTGCTGGGATTACAGGTGTGCACCACCTCGCCGGGCCTGTTAGTGTGTGTTTTGAGAGTCTCCATATGTAGTTCAGGCTGGTCTTGAACTCACTATGTACTCCAGGCTGGCCTTGAACTTGCTGTGATTCTCGTGCCTCTGCCTCCTAGTGCTAGGATTACAGATGTGCACCGCCATGCCCAGCTAGCTTCTTCAGAAACTACGCAGGGAGATTGAGTGAGCCTCTAGGAACCAGATTAATAAAAACTGCACTCCTCTAATCCCAGCACCTGGGAGGCAGAGGCAGAAGGATCTTAAGTTTGAGCCTGCTTGGGCTACATGATGAGTTCAAGGACTACATGTGCATGATGATACTTTGAATTCATAGATCCAAAATAAATCTGAAAGCAGTAAATGAGCACTTGTGGTTTTTAACATTGTGCGTGCGTGCGTGTGTGTGTGTGTGTGTGTGTGTGTGTGAGACTGGGGATCAAACACAGGGCCTGGAGCATGCAAGGCAAGTGTTCTACCACTATGGTATGCTCCTGGCTCAGAATACAGTTCCACTATTCAGTATATTTTAAACTTTTATCATATCCTAAATTGTAAAAAGAAAAAGATTAAAAAATACACTTAATTTGAACTTTTCTCTTTTTCTAGGTTACAGTTCCTCTCAGTCATCTTATCAGTGCCTTCCATTCACCGAAATCTGTATTTGTTCCCGTCAGTGCATCAGTTTCTCAAAGCAAGCATCGAGATGTAGTTCCTGAGCATGAGGCTCCCAGCAGTGAGGTAATAGTTTGTACTCTGGTTGTGTGAGGAAGTCTTTTTAATGTAATATAGTAAATTCTAATAATGTCTGATGAAATAGCATCTGGCCGTAATTACCGATTACTCATGAGTAACTTGCTAGTTACCTTCCACGTTTCAAGGAAGATAGTGTAGTAGGATATTGTTTCTGACTTTCAGAAGATTTGTGTATAATTAACAGTACGTATTTGAAAGGAAAATGTACAAGCTAAACTATTTTTTCAGCATTAATATAATTATAAATCCAGTGATCCCTAGGATAAAGGGAATTGCAAACCTAGGAACCTTCATATTTCCAAATAATATAATTAGTTACGAACTCAGTGTATGTTTTCAAGAAAAGATGTTATGATAGTTAAGTTTCCTGGAAGCCTCTTTAACCTTTTTCTTTTAGTTCTGATATTGGGAGTTCTGGCAAAGGACGGTGGAAGAAGAGTAGAGAGAGAGTTCTGGGGACTTCGTAGGGCCAGTCTTGGAATAAAATTGTGATTAGGTGAAAAGTTTGTCATTTTACAGTCTCTTTTTTCTGTTTATCAAGTGAAATTGCTGAGTTGGTTGTAAAGGACATTTTTGGTGTTTGAAAAGTAACTAGAAGCCAGCGTTCAGTTTAAGGCTGGTGATATAAAATACAGAATTGATGTCCTTAAGGACCTCATTATTCTTTGTATTTGTCTTGGCAAGTACTGAATTTATCAAAGCCTTTTCATATTGCTGGGCATCCTACTTGATGGCTGCTCACTTTCTTTGCTATGTGGTGACTTCTTTGCTTTCATCAAATGTTACTCATCCAGGGCTCTGCTTTAAATTGGGAGGACTTCACATCAGGATCCTTCCCTTTTCCGACTGGTATCAATTTTAAAGACTTTGTGAAAGTACTTTAGTCCCTGTTTTTCACTGACAAGCTTTTCCTTTGTGTGTTAAGATGTCCACCCCGGTTAAACTCACCTTGCGTTTCATAGGCTGGACTGTAGTGTTCAGCCACAAACTTACCAGAAATTGGCCTTTTGTTACTTTCAAAAGGCCCACATGGTACAATTAGAGAATACTGCCACACCAAGTCCTAAGTATGCTAAATATGTCAAGTATTTTAGGGTTGTCACAGATGATTGCTTTGTTTCCCTAAGTTATCAAATGTATATGAGTTCTAGAGATTGGATAATAGTCTTTCATATCTGTCGTGGTGCAACTTAATATGCCATCCTGCCCAGTCCTTCCCCTTCCACCCTCAGAAAAAGGCCATTTTATGATGCATTGCACACTCTCTGGGGAAATGAATCTTTCAATTCTGAGACAGTATAAGGAAAATCTGGTTGATGTCTCATGAATGAGCTGACACCATTTTTTATTCTGTGTATTTAGAATGAAGTCATGAAAAAACTTTATAAAGACATCTTTGATCATTCAAAAAAAAAAAAAAAAAAAGTTGCTCAACCAGAACCAGAATAGTAGCAACAAAACATAAGAAAGTAAAACTTCCTGGCCTGCAGTGGTGGTGCCACACCAGAGGCTGAGGCAGGAGAATCATGTGTTCAAGCCCAGTTGGGCTATTTAGAGATTTATTGAGGCCCTGTCTTAAAAGATTAAAAAAGGGCCAGAGATATGGCTCAGTTGGAAGTCCTGGGTTCATTTCCCAGTACTACAACAAAGAAAAACAGTAAAATTTTAACTTTTAACTTTCTTTTCCCTTTTTGTGCTCTCCCCTCGTGCTAGCCCTTTTGTTTTTGCACCCTTGCCTGCTGTGCCCTGGCACTGAGCTGCACCCCCATCAGTATTTATACTGTTTGACTGATGGTTGATGTATTAGCACTAGATGAGAGTACCTTATATGATGAGGGAAAAATGCAAAACACTTACCATCATTTTCTGAGTCAGTGCTTAGTTCACTGGTGATTTTGGCTTGAATGAAAAGATCCATTTTTTTCCTCATTCATGCTGAAATGTTATTTTCTTATTTAAGGATACCATTAGGGTATCCTTAGCATTTGTCAAACTTCACATGGCTGACCTCAGTAAAACTATAATTTAAGAATATTTTATCAAATTTTATATATATATATATTTTTTTTGTTTGTTTGTTTTTGTTTTTTGTTTTTTTTTTTTTTTTACTGGGGATTGAACTCAGGACCTTGCGCTTGCAAGACAGATTTAGTGCCACTGAGATCAATCCTCGGTCCTAATTATATTTTAAATAGTAAGAAATCAGTATATTTCTTGGATTTGAAAAAAATTGCATCTGGGTTGTAAATACTCTTTAAGTGTCTCAATAATGTTACTGTTTGGTTGACTGAATCTTTTACAGCCTACACTTAATTTAAGGGACCTTGGATTGTCTGAATTAAAAATTGGACAGATTGATCAACTGGTAGAAAATCTACTTCCTGGATTTTGCAAAAGCAGCAGTGTTTCTTCCCCCTGGCACACGTCTCATGTCTCTGCACAGTCCTTCTTTGAAAATAAATATGGTATGTTCATATATTTTTGCCAACTAAGTATTATAAAAAAGTAGTTAGAGGGCCGGGGATTTAGCTCAGTGATTCTGCTGCCTGCCTTGAGCGCAAGGACCCGAGTTCAATCCCTGGTACCAAAAAAAACCAGTAGTTAGATATCATTTATTAGCATATACTATGGATGGGGTTCTTTAGGTTTTTTTTTTTTTCTTTCTGGTAAGTTTTCATATTGAAATAATGTTAGATTTACGGAAAAATGTCAAAGATAGTATAGAGGAATTTTACATATTCTGCACCTCGATTCCCTTAATTTTGATATCTTTCATAGCCATGGTACACTTGTTAAAACTGAGAAGTTCACATTGAGATTTGTGGAATTGAACTCAAGACCTTTGCACTGAGCTATATCCCCAGTCTTTCTTATTTATTTATTTATTTGGTACAGGGGATCGAACTTGGGACTTTAGGTTTGTGAAGCAAGTAGTGGAACCACTTGAGTTAAATCCCCAGTCCACCTTTTTATTTTTTGAGATAGGATCTTTGAGTTCCCCAGACTGGCCTCTAACTTGGGATCCTTCTCCCTCAGCCTTCCAACAGTGCTGGCTTGGGACAGTATTTTTTTTGGAGGGGGCAGTGTTTTTAATAAGTATAGACTGTTTTGATTTCAGCAAAATTTGCTTTATCAGTTTTTTTGGACATTACTGTCGTGTTTCCTGTACCTAGATCTAATCCAGTATTCCAAATCACATTTAATGAATGTGTTTTTTGTTGTCCTTATTTTAACTTTAAGTGACATATTTATTAGATTCTAGCTAACATACTAGTCTTTGGGAAAACATTGATGAAGAAATAGTCATAGTTTGTTCTTCTATGAGATGTCTACATTTTTATTTGAAGTTTGTCACAAACTGATAGTATAATAAGTAGGTTTATACTGTGGTCTGTTGAAAGGAATGTCAGGTTAGCTTTCCGAGTTTCTTTTTGGCTGGTACATAAGGAATATTAGAGTTTTATCAAAGTATCTGTGTCATATTAATGGAAGAGCAGATTTTGTTTTTCCTTTAAGTTTATTGGTACACTTTAGGTATACAGTACAGTTACATTCATCATTGGGATCTCATACCTTTACATGATATATCTTGGTTCTTATTTTTAAAGTCAGTACATGCTGTAAAAATCCAGTAATAAAAACAGGTTTGAATAGTTGATGATGGCTTGATTTGAAGCAATACCTTGCATTAACTTGATTCATTTACTAAACATTTACTTTTCTTTTGTCTTTATATTTAATGTGAAGATAAGAATACGAGAATGAGGGGAAAACATGGTTTTAAGCTTGGGGACTTAGTCTAACAATCCTCTTTTATTGTCTATGCAGAACTAAATTAAGAACTTGACCTATATTAAGTACTCAATAGGATAGATTTTTTGCTGTTATTATTGCTCTTCTAATCTGCACATGTAATTCTAATCGGGACATATTATTGACAGCTACTACTTATTTCTGTTGTTGCCACTGCCAACCATGACCCTAGCATCTTAGATGTAAGATGAGGTTGACTTAAGAGTAGGAGCTGGAATTTAGCACAGTGGTGCTGCTCCCTGCCTCCTAAGTATAATGTACTGAGTTTGATCTCTGGTGCCCCCCCCAAAAAAAGAGTAGGAGTTGGAAATGATTGCTGTATTTATGGGTTGGAACTTTCTTAATACTCACTGATTATGGAAACTTTGAAAAGGAAAAAGAGCAGTGCTAAGGTTTGTGTTTTTTGCGTCATTAAAGCTTCTGAAATAGCAATTCCTTCTCTCTTTATACTCTAAAGGTAATTAGCTTAAACATACATACCTTATACCTCTCTTGATTGGAATTTAGTTCTGGCAGCTGTATACTGATGTAAAAGTAACCTTTTTTTTTTTTTTTTTTTTTTTTTGGTACTGGGGAATCAAACTCGGGACCTTGTGCTTGTGAAGCAGGCAGTGGAACCACTGAGCTAAATCCCCGGCCCCAAAGTATCCTAATTGTTAAGTAACAGTTATATGAAGAGCTCTGCAGTTTAAAGTAGTTTAATTTAATAATGCTTTAAACATTTTTATGAAAGCAAAGTCATATCACAGACAAAAGGTGTGAAACTTTTGTTATATTGTGGTTTTTCTAATATTTTATAAAAATGGTTAATACGTCATGTAATTTTTGTGTTTTTGGTTTGGAAAACATGAAACTTACTTTTTGCAATTTCCCTCCAGGTCACTTAGATATGTTTAATACTTTACGTTCCTCTTGCTTGTTTCGACAACATCCAAGAACTCTTCAGAGCATTTGTTCAGATCTACAGTCCTGGCCAGGTATGGAGCAACAATTATATTTGTTTTGAAAAGTATAATAGATTATTTATCATTTTAAGATTTGCTTTTTTTTTTTTTTTTGT
>NW_022900949.1:17829969-17874628 GCF_012274545.1 Fukomys damarensis | reverse complement strand
ATTTATCATTAAGATTTGCTTTTTTTTTTTTTTTTGGTACCAGGAATCGAACTCAGGTTCTTGTGCTTGCAAGGCAGGTGGCAAAACGACTGAGCCAAATCCCTGGTCCAAGATTTGTTTTAATCATGCTAGTGATTGTGAGCATCTATTTACAATGGACAGTAGGACTTAGGAGTATTTGGAATTTATCAGTTTAGGTAGCTCTGTATTATTTTAGTTCTGGAAAATATATAATAGGTGCTATGAGCTTTGTCTGTGAGTGACAAATGCCACAGTGAATCAAGCTCTGGGGAATTTACCTACACCAATTTCAAAATAATTGATTAAGTGCGTTTACTAGCCCTCATATCAGAAGCCGTTGAAATGAAAGAAAAATAACATTAAAATGAGGAAAAAAAGGAATGCCAGAAGAGTTTTAATAAGTTGAAGTAGGTGATAGCAAATTGATAGTGAAATCAGATTTTGATTCATTATTTGTTAGTTGATTACTAGGGACTAGTGATAGTTGTTAAACAATCCTGATATTTGTGAATGAAAAAGACATGTTTCCTATCTTCATGGAATGTAGGATAGTGTGTCCTGGAGATATGAGTACTTTTATTTCCAGTAGAACTCAGGGAAAACTCCAAGCTCAGAGTCAGTAAGAGTGGGCTTTGGAATAGTTGATATAATAAACAATTGAAAGATTGCCAAAAATAGGAATATGAAGAATCTCCATATCTTTTTTTTTGGTACCAGTGATCAAACTCAAAACCTTGTGCTTGCAGGGCAAACGCAGCACCACTGAGCTAAATCCCCAGTCCTTCTCCATGTTTATTTTAAAACAATCCAGTTATCTCAGTACTTATAGCAGATGGGTTTCTTCAGCACTACTGTGGTGGTAATGTATTTAGACCACAAATCACAGACACGTGGCTGATCATGATAAAATGAGTATATGTGTGATTCATGACTAAAGGAACCTGTTTGTGTCTGTGCTTTCAGTGCTCAAACCAGGAATTTCCAGAGATAGGCTCCCAGTGTACATACACATTCACTCCTCATTCCAGTATGTTTTTGGCTAACTGTAGCCTAAAAGTTAAGTCACATGGTCCATTTTTGAAATGGAGTTTTGCTAAGTAACTCAGGCTATTTTCAGACTTCCAGTCCGTCTGTCCCACTCTCTGGAATAACTAGGATTATCGGTGTGCACCACTGCAACCCGCTTTGTTGAGTAATGAAAGTGTTGAAATAATTAGCTGTAAGTAGAGGTAGGATAACTACAGATTGAAAGATCAATATATAAAAAAAATTCCTTCAAATTTCAGATGATATTGTAGTTATAATTTTTTTATCTAGAATGGTTAAGTTTCCTGCTATTTAAAAAGATTTCTTTTTTAATAAGCCAGGTATGGTATACATTTATAAGACTAGCTACTTTGGAGTCTGAAGGAGAAAAATTGAATTTTGGGGGTGGGGTGGGTACTGGGGATTAAACTTAAGTCCTTGTGCTTGTGAGGCAGTTGACGGAACCACTGAGCTAAATCCCTGGCCCTGAAATATTGAATATTTGAGGCCTCCCTGGGCTAGATAGATACCTTGCTGGTCAAGCATTCTACCACTGAGCTACAGTTGTGGGCAAGATGGCAGTACCTTTGGTACAGGCTACAATGGAGACTGAGGTTGGATGATCCCTTTAGCCATGAGTTCAAGATGATTCTGGGCAACATAGCAAGACCTGGTGTTGCCCCACAAAATGAAAGATGACTAGGCTTCCCTGTTTATTCTGTAAGGTTGCTGTTGTAAAACTGGTCATTGTTAGCAGAAAAAAAGGAATGCAGTATGTTAGTTACTTAATAAATGTGAAATCGTAAGGGACATCTGATGAAACTTGAGTGTAGACATGTGCTAAAAAAATCATGACCAAGGAATACAGAAGTAATTTAACATTAGTAAATCTGTTAATTCATCATATTGATTGGAGAGAGAAAATAGTAATATTTCAGTGTGTGATAACTATTTTATTTTTATTTTTTTGGTTTTTGAGATAGGGTCTTGCTCTGTAGCCCAGGGTAGCCTTGAACTCATTGTGTACCCCAGGCTGTCCTCATACTCGCTGCAGTTGTCCTGCCTCAGCCTCTTCACTGCTGGGGTCACAGGCGTGTGCCATCGTGCCCTGCTCAGTGTGATATATTTTAATTGCTGTGCTTCTTAAAAACTCTTAGAAAGCTAGAAATGGAAAGAAAACTTTAAAAATTTCTTCAAACAACTGTTATATTGCCATCGATGAGAGGAAACAAGATGTTTAGTACTTTGTTTTTATTCAGGATTTGGGGATTCTGAACAATACGATTAAAAAGAAAAAGAATTGAATCATGTATAAGTCAAAGGAAGAAGCAGAATTGTAATTCGTAGGACATACCGTTATTTACCAGAAAATCAACCAAAGGTTGTTCAAATAGTGAGTTCACTTTGTTTCCATACAAAATAAATGCATAAAAATGAGTTTTCTTTGAGCAGATTTTATTTACAGCATTTATCCTGACAAGAAATACATGTTTATACACATCACATATGTATGCATATGAAGTTTACTAAGAGAACTGAGTAAAACAGAGGAACACCAGATTAAGTTTGGAAGGACATGGCATAATAACAGTATCCATTTATATCCAAATTTGTAAGATCAACAAACTTCTAGTAAATTTTCTATAAAGATTTGTGGAAATTGAGAAGTACGTTATGTATGTTTTAGCAGTAGAAGTCAGTAGTCTAAAACTGGCGCTGGCAAGTGTCAGTGTAAAAAAGTTAAAAATTTAGCCATGCATGGTGGTGCAGGCCTATAATCCCAGCACTTGGGAGGCTGAGGCAGGAGGATGCTGTGAGGTCGAGACCACCTTGGGCTACCTAGTGAGTCCAGGTTGGTCTCAACTACATAGTGAGACCCTGTCTCAAAAAAAAAAAACCAAAGAAGTCAAAAATTGGAATAAAAGAACAAATGGTGGATTATCAATAAATGTTATTAGGCTAATTAGGTTCTTTACATTATATCAAAAAATAAATTCCAAAGACTTTGAAGTTCTGAAAGCAAAACAAAACAAAAACTCAGTTTGAAGATGGAACTCTTAATAAAGACAAAAATGGAGAAAACGCTACAGATGTACAAGTATGGTTACATTAAATATACATTCATGTGATTTTTTTTTTTTTTTTTTGTACTGGGAATCTAACTCGAGTCCTTGAGCTTGTGAGGCAGGCAGCAGAAACACTGAGCTAAATCCCTGGCCTTACATTCTTGTGGTTTAATTTTACCATATATCTTTCTAAATATATCTATGTACACACACACACACACACACACACACACACACACACACACACATATAAACATACATTCACTGTGTGTATAATGCACATGTACTATGAAAGATTATCTGTAACATCTAGTCTACAAAGAAAAATGTAAAGTGTGCAAAGGACATGATCAATTAAGAAAGATAGTAAATAAAAATGCAAAAGAATCTTTTTTAAAACTTTCCCAGAGTTCTCAAGTACAAGACACCACTTATTTCTTTTTTGCCTGTCAAATATATGTAACTTAAAAAGGTTTTATTACCTAGTATTGGTGAGGGTATGAAGAAAAGGCACTCATTCATTATGAGGCTCGTAAAGACAGCTTTCTTTGAAGGCAATTGCTTATTCTTTTACTTCTAGTAATTTGTTCTACATGTGTTGAAAGATGTATTTACAAGAACATTCACTGCAGTATTTCTAGTGACAGTAATAGGAGGCTGAGGGTGTAGCTTATTGGTAGAGCATGTGCTCTGCATATATGAGGTATTGGGTTCAATCTTAAGACCAGCAAAACAAAAACAAAATAATAATAAAAGAATAACGCCCTTAATTGAAAAATGGTTGAATAAATTGTATTCAAAGAAATCAGAAAACTCTTTTAAGTGGCATTTAAACTGAATATACTGTCTGTCCTATTCTGGAGTATGTTTGTGATATATTATTGAGATCAGATAGTTGTACAAAGTTATGTTTTATTTCTAGAATGATTTATAGAACGTGTATACATGCACGCAAGCATAGAATAGTAGTCATAGAGTTATTAGCAATGATTACTGTGGGGAAGTTGGATTGAAGCTTGAGGAGTTAGGAGACACTTTTTTGTTGTTGTTGTTGTTATTTTTTCCTCTCTTGATACCGGGGATTGAACTCAGGACTTTGTGCTTGGGAGACAGGCATAGAGCCACTGAGCTAAATGGCTGTCTCTGACACTGATTTTTGATAATTTTTTACTTAAAAAATTTTTTTTTGTAATTACTAAGAAAGTAAAATTAATTCTGGATTTAACCCCTTTAAATGAATTATGTGTTTTGGGAAAAGTGTTAAAGTTTATCAGAGTTGACTCCTGCTAGCAGAAAAAAAAAAAACAAGACCAGGAAAAAATTTACCAGAGTTACTGTCCTGTTTTCTAATTTATATTGTGAAATAACCCTATTTACTATTTCACTGTGAACATGAAATAAAATATTTACAGTTCTTTTTTATAAAAAGGACGATAGAAAAAAGTGTAAAGCATACTGAAATGCTTGGCAAAAGAACTATGAAAAAAGATAAACTAAGACATACAGGTGTGCTGTCAGACTTTAGAGTGCTAAGCATTTTAGTTTTCTGTTAGTTTACAAAGTCAATGGTACTGTTTTGTTTAGTTTTTATACAGTCTCGGAGTTTTAAAACTTTGAAATCAAGGACACGACGCCTGCAGTCCACCTCTGAAAGATTAGCAGAAACACAGAATGTAGCACCGTCATTTGTGAAGGTAATTAGACCTTTTTCAGTGTTTCAGAAAGGAGTAATTTTCAAATTATTAAGACATTCTGTATTTGATTTCTTTTGCTGGCTGATGAATTTTTTTTCCCCTTTCTATCCATTGATAAGAAATTAATGATTATACCTGTAATCATTATACCTGTTACAACTCCCTTGGGTACCGGACTTATCTCTACTTGCTTATTACACAGCTGCTGATTTTATTTTGCGTGCTGTGTGTACCACGTATAAACATGTAGCACCCACCCAAGCTAGCAAACTAGTGATCAGTCAAGATTTGTCTGTCTTTCCTCATTTTTTACATTTATTAATCACTGTGGATCCTTTGGATCCAAATTCTTAAGTATTTCTTAAATTTTTTCATTTATTTCCAGTTCTACTGTCATTTATGTGTTGTAACCATTTCTTGCCCAGATTACTCTGATACTCATTTAATCTCCTTACCTCTAGTCTTGCTACCTTTGTTTTGCCTCCACACCCACCTGTCAGTCTTTCTTAAATAATCTAGAGCCTGGGCATGTAGCTCAGTGGTAGTATGCTTGTGTATCATGCATGAGGCCCTGGATTCAATCCCCAGCGCATCAAAAAATAAAAAAATTCAATAATAAAAATGCTGATCCAACTCAGTCTGGTGTACAGGGCAGATATTTCCTTGTTTGGCCTCTACTGACCATTTTTCTGTCCTCATTTTCATTGTGCCACTTAGTCTGTTCCTCTGCTCTCTGTTTTTGTCCTTAAAATCATGTCACATTACACAAAATTCTTGAGTACTGTTTCGTGGCTCTAGCAGATAGTTCACTCTGTATGATTTCCGTATCCCATCCTCTGTAAGGCCTTTCTGCTGTTCCATACATAGCATTTCTACCACTACCATACCAGTACTTGTAACGATAGCAAAATAATATTTTAAAAAAGTTACTTTTGTGTCTTTCCAGCAGACTGGAAACTTTAGGATCATTGACTTACTTGTCTTTACATCTTTAGAAGTAGGCCTGGTATCTGCAGGGCAATATTTTAAATCTTTTTTTGTTTGTTTGTTTGTACTGGATATTGAACTTGGAACATTGTGCTTGCGAGGCAGGCAGCGTATTTTAATCTTAACATAATGAAATTTTCCCTCTAGCAGAGATAAAGTGGGGTAAACATCAAGCCATTCAAACCCTAAGTGTTATGTGACGTAGTGTTTTCGGTAGTGTAGTGCAGAGAGTAATGACACTTTAGTTAATAATTGATTTGTGTGCATGCATAATCTAGTGTTAATATCCTGGTCAGTTGATTAAATAATTTGATGTTGAATCTTGATCTGTTCACATTGGCGATACAAATGAAATTCTGGACTTTCAGTTAATTTGTAGTGGGCGATCATGACATAAATGGGGAGTGTCACTGTCTGTATGGTTGACCGATAAGTACTATTATGTTATTTCATGCATTTAGGGGTTTCTTTTGCGGGACAGAGGATCAGATGTTGAGAATTTGGACAAACTTATGAAAACTAAAAACATACCTGAAGCTCATCAGGATGCATTTAAAACTGGTTTTGCAGAGGGTTTTCTGAAAGCTCAAGCATTAACACAAAAAACCAATGGTGAGTTGATTTGAGAAGAATAACTGAAAAGATGTCATAATCCTACATTTAAACTATTATAAATGTCTTTTCTAAAATTATCCGTCCTGTTTCCCAAAACTCAAGAGGCTGAGGCAGGAGGATCACCCTGAGTTTGAGTCCAGCCTGGGTTACATAGTGAGTTCAAGGCCAGCTTGCACTGCATAGTGAAATCCTGTCTTAAAAAAAAATGCATCTTTACACAGGTTTATTCCATTGCATTTGTAAGTTGTTATGTTGAGTCGAAATACTATTGGCAGTTTAACTTTCTCAAGAGAGAAACCAAAGTCAGGAACAGGAGCGTATGTGGTTTCATGAAGTTTTGAGGAAAGTGTGCTGAAAGGAAACCTTGCTGTGCATGAGAATGCCAGCTTCTACCATTGCATGTGATAAAAGTATGATTATGGGTAACCTGATATTTACATTTCATTAAGGTGTAATACCTCATTGGTGGCATTTGACTTTGAGCCTTCTCTTTTTCCTCCAGATTCCTTGCGGCGAACTCGTCTAATTCTCTTTGTAATAGTGCTATTGGGCATTTACGGACTGTTAAAAAATCCATTTTTATCCGGTAAAGGCTCTTTTATTTTGCATGTTACTTTTTAATTTCTTTAAATACTGTTTTCAACGTTTATAGATTTATGATGTAGGCTCCTCCCCTCACCCCATACCAGGGATCAAACTCGGGACCCTTTGTTTATGAGGCAGGCACCGTTCCACTGAGCTACATCCCTGGCCCTATGTTACAGGCTTTTTGTGTTGCTAAAATGAAATACCTGAGGCTGGGTACTTTATGAAGAAGAAAGGTTTATTTAGCTTGGCAGTTGTGGAGGTTCGTGTGCTTGGTACCTGGTTAGGACCTCTGGGTGAATTGAAGTACAAGGCCTTTCATTCCTAGTGGTTAGTTTCTCAGATTGTTAGAAAATAATACGTGTTGGATGACCAAATTTTAACATTATCTAGAACTTTATAATAATACAATGCAGATATAGTCTTATGTTTCAAAGACAAGTCCATAAATTGAATTTTTTTCTTAAAATAACTTTAAATGAATTCAGTATTTTTTTAGTTTGCAGTTCTGAAATACAATTATAATATCAGATTTAAGTGGTTCCAATTATTTTCTCAGCTATCATTCAGTTTTTACCATATGTTCATTTTCTACAATTAAGTGTCTAAGATTCTTAAACATTTTATTAGGCTCAAACTGTTAGTGTCATTCTAGAATTAATGTTGTATATATTTGCTCTCTCACTTGTATGTTTTTCATGTATAAGGCATTTTTTCTGTTTTTTGTTGGTTTTGTTTTTCTTTTTGTCCGAGGGATTGAACCCCGGACCTGCACTGGGCTATACCCGTAGTCCTTTTTTGCTGTTTTTTATTTTGAGACAGAATCTAACTGAGTGGCCCAAGTGGGCTTGAGGTTGAGATCCTCTTGCCTCAGTCTCCCAGAATGTTGGCATTATAGACATGTGCCACTGCACTTGGCAAGGATTTCTTTCTTTTGCCTTATTTTTTTGCCTCCGAATTTCACTATATATTTTCTTTTTCTTTCTTTCTTTTTTTTTTTTTTAAATTTATAACTGCACTAGTTGAGAATGTGAACCTGAGGAGCGATTTTTAAAAGCCATGTAAGGGGCCAGGGATTTAGCTTAGTGGTTCTGCGGCCTGCCTCACAGACGCAAGGCCTAGAGTTTGATCCCCGGTACCAGTAACTAACTAACTAAATAAGTGCATGCATGCCTTGGAATAGTTGTTCAGAGTAACTCTCGAATATTTTATCAGACTTTTTTCTGTACTTGAAGAGTGTTTGTTTTCCCTTTTTAAATGAATGGACCAGATTTTCTTGCTATGTTTAAGGCAGTTTATTTCACAGAATAGATCTGTGGCCAGTTGTATCAAAATAATTACAGATGTATCTTTTATTATGTTAGATGCTGGGCTCTTTCTCAAATCTGCAAACCATGAGTCTATAGCACGGTCTTGGAAACTTTCATTTTAACACCATTCTCAAGTGATTTTTTTTTTTAATTCATACTGAAATTTTGTAACCATTGATTTAAGGTTTCTGTTCTTGGAGAAGAGGAATGGTTCTTGATTTTAACTGGAAAGTACCAAAGTGTCTCTTTAATGTGAGTCATTTGCTATTTGGAGATGGTCTAGAAATCCAGAAGACCTAGTTTCTCTTCTTTACTTTGATTCACTGTGTTTGAATTGAGACTTCTCAGCTGTTTAATTTTTGTAGGCTGTGCTTTCTTGCATCTAAAAACTAAGTTGTTTGGAACTTTTTTAATCCAGTGATTATTAACATCTATTTTCTTTCATTTAGTCCGCTTCCGGACAACTACAGGGCTTGATTCTGCAGTAGATCCCGTTCAGATGAAAAATGTCACTTTTGAACATGTTAAAGGAGTAAGTTAAGAGGATTTCTTTGCCTTCTTTATTCATTATGTAATTAATACTCTTAAGGTCGGCGTTTGATTCTAAAGGTTGTTCTGGAATAAGTAAGTTAAATTTAAGAAATTAGCAACCTTAGTATCGCGATGGTGCCAAATAAAGATGCTCAGGAATTCTGGGAAAGGACTGCAATTTTAAGTAAGATTTTCTAGGTTCGAGTATGGAATCAAATAAGTAAAAAATAGTAGTAAATAAGGTGAGGGAGTTACATAGGGCCAGATTGCAGTGTCTTAGAAGCCATTATAAACACTGACTTTGACTTTGTAATAATTGGTTCCATTGAAGAATTTTGTACAGTGAAATGGTATGGCTTAAAACTTGATGAGAATGGTCTAGCTGTTATGTTCATAGTCTAGAAGGGACTGCGGTAGAGAAGAGGCTGTCGTGGTGGTCCCGCAAGCGGTGATGGGCTTAGCCAAGCTTTACTGTAGTGGGGTTGGTGAGGTGTAGTCAGATTCTGAGTGCATGTTTTGAAGGTAGATATGGTAGGATTTCCTGACTAGAGCTTAACAGTACAATAGAAGAGTCAAGAAGACCACAAGGTTTAAGTATGAACAGTTGGAACAGAATTGCCATTTTCTGAAATTAAAAAAACAGGCTGTGAGAAGAGCTCAAATTGGGAACAAAGGTTAGAAATTCAGGTGTAGGTATGTTCAATGTTCGACATTCAAATGAAAGGCCTGAGTATGCACTTGAACATACCATTTTGGAATTTTGGGAAAGGTTCAAGCTAAGATTAAAACTCCCGAAGTATACGTATATAGATACTAGGTGTGTGTGTTTGAATGAGGTCACCAGGGCAATGGATATGACTAGGAAAGAGAAGAAGTCTTCTTAAGTTTACTCTGTAGAGCACTAAAGGCTTCATAGGACAGAGACAGGAACAGGAACAATGATGGAAGAGCTGCCTGTGAAGTGGGGAGCGGTGATAAACTGGAAAAACATTTCCATCATGAATCGGGTCAGCTGCGGGGAACAGTGTTCTTGGGTGAAGTGAGAATTGGATATTCATTTCAGCAGTGCATACGTCGCTCGTTGGTTCACTTGATAATGAGCAGTTTCAGTGGAATAGCAGGGGTTAAATCGTGAATGCCCCGAGTTTACAGGAGATAGCAGCTGAGGTGGAGTAGGCAACTATAAGTAATCCTTGAATTTCATTTGAAGAAAAGTTACATAGATAATTCCTCTCATAGCAGGAAATAAAGTAGGATATTAGGGAGGTCGTGGGTGAAAGTTGTAAAACCAGAGTCAAGGTCATCACCTGAGAATGCGGATGTGTAATTTCTGAGAAAGGTATGAAATTTTGTGAGGTTAGGAGAAGGGGTGGAATAGGGAAATATGACCGTTGGAAGCACTTAAATTGGAGATCATGGATTTATATCAAGACCAGGCAACACAGATTTTTTTCTACTGATTTCTATATCCCTCCAAACATAAATTGTGGAATTTAGTTCTATGCTGTGTATCTTACTTGTTCTCTACTGATAAATATGTTTTTTCTTTTGGGGATGATAGAGACTGGGTAAGTCTTTCATGGAATGTTTTGGGTAGATGTTTTGGGTCTTTAAGGTGGATTTGAAATTTCTGACCTAAAGACTTAAGCTCTGAAGAGGCATGTTACCGAGGGCTGTTTGCTGGGTGTGGTGACTCTTGCGTATGATCCCAGCTACTCAGAAGGCTGAGTCAGAAGAATTATAAGCTAGAAGTCTCTGGGCAATTTAGCAGGGCCATGTCTCCAAATAAAACACCTGTGTTTTCAGGGGCAGAGCACCCCAGGCTCAGTCCCCTGTGCCGCAGTCTGTCACATTAAAAACAAAAAGGCCTGGGTGTGGATCAGGACGTGGTGTTCGTTGGGCTCAATCCCCAATGCCACCACCCCCACGACCACCACCACCACACGACACACATGCACACATGTAACATTAATATGGGCCTTTTTTTCTTTGTATGGGTGTTTGAACTCGGGACCTTCTACTTGTGAGGTAGGCAGCGGCACCACTGAGCTAAATCCCAGGCCCAATATGGGCTTTTCATAATAATTCACTTTATTGATCCTCTTCAGCACCGTTTTCCTCAGTAGGTTTTATATTCTTCAATGGGAATATACTCTTGCCAAAGGGATTGGGAGAGAATAAAGTTAGAGAAGTAAATAATGTTTAATCTCTTTTACTTTATTCTTACAACTTAATGTTGGCATCATATCCAAGGTGGGAAGTTTCTGACGGGTCCTTGCTGTATGTTCTAGGTGGGTCTTGAACTCATAGTGTAGCCCAGGCTGGCCTCAAATTCGTGATCCTTCTGCCTCAGCTTCCTGAGTGCTGGGATTACAGGAGTGCAGTATCACACCCAGCTGATTATTTTGACCAGTTTTATTTCAGTCTTTTCCTACATGGCTCTTTGAAAACTTTTTAAAAAATACACTTTTAAAAATTAATCCACATGAAATTTATTTCAGAATGATTCCTATGTTTGTATATGCAAAGGACAAATACAATTATATAATCTAAAACTGCAGTTAGGAAATTTGAGAAGAAAAAGGGAGGGTAACACACCCTTGCCAGCATACTTTTTGAGTCAGATGCTTTTGAGTTTGGAGAGAAAAACGTGTGAGTAAAAGCACTATATTACAGCAGTTTAAATCGTCTTTATATAAATTGTGTCTAGTTTTTGCTTTTTGTTGTGTTTTTTTTTTTATTTTTTTTATTTTTTTTGAGACAGGTTTTCACTGTGTTGCTCAAGCTAGTGTTGTGATACAGGTGTGTGCCACCACGTCTAACTTTCTGTATGGTAAAAGTGTACTTGTAATAAAATAGCCAAACTTTTTAGACATAAATTTTATGAAGTGTAACATGTTCACACAAAAGTGCACAAACCATGAATTATCACGGAGTGAGCACACCTTTGTCAGGACTCCACTCAACAAACAGTATTAGACCCACAGATCCTTTCCACGCCTCTCTCTGGTTACTGTCTCTTCCTCCCTCTGGGTAATCGTTTTTCTGATATCATACATTAGTTTTGCTTGGTTTTGAGTTTTTGAAACAGTTGTAATACATATAGAATGTGCCCTTTTAGATTTAGGTGCTTTTATTCAACATGTTTTTGAGATCCAGCCACAATGTTTGGAGTTGTAGTTGATATAATCTTTGTGGCATAATGTGTCACTGAAATACTGTATATTTATTCTCATCTATGTCTTGATGTTGTTGTTTCTAATTTCGAACTCAAGTAGTGGTGGTATGAATAATATTCTTGGACATAATGTCTTGGTGAGCCATATGTACACATTTCTTGATCCTTGCAGTAAGCAGGGCTTTGTTTTTAACTATTAACTTTGTGAACATTTTAGTAAAACTTTTAAAGGGTTAATCAGAATAACTTTCAAATATCGCCAAACCTAACAAAAACTAACCTCAAAAAAACTTTCTGACTCTTTAGCAATCATAATATTTTCTAGCCAGGTGTGCCCCACCACACCTATAATCCCAGCACTTGGGAGGCTGAAGCAGGAGCGTCACTGCAAATTCCAGGCCAGTCTCAGGTACCTACTGATTTCAAGGCCTGCTTGAACTGCAGAGTAAGACCCTGTCTCAAAACCAAACTAAACCAGACCAAAAAAGTCACAGTATTTTCTGTAAATACTTGAGAAATTTCTTTAAAGTATTGGTATAAAGTAATCATGACCCCAAATTTCAGGTTTTCAGATTGCCCTTTGGCCATGTTTTACTCTACTCTGGGTAGTTTCTTTTTCACCCTACCCAGTGTTATTCTTGCTTTTTTTTTCCCCTCACTGAGAAAAGGTAAGAAGTTCAAATTATTTTTGTTGGCACAATTAGGAGACATTGTGTAATAATTGGAAGTAAGGATAAGGAGAGAAGCTTTTGAGTGTTTATGGAGGAGGCATTTTGTATGCTTATTTTGAGAATACCAAGTTAATTCTATAACCAAGTTATATTTATGATGCTTAAAAAGGAAGCCTTGGCAATTTAACCAACTAGGAGCATAATTTAAAGTATTTGACAAATTATTTTAGGTGGAGGAAGCTAAACAAGAATTACAGGAAGTTGTTGAATTCTTGAAAAATCCACAGAAATTTACTGTGCTTGGAGGAAAACTTCCAAAAGGTAGAGTATCTTTCTTCTTTCCGTGATATAAATACTTAATATGTTATTAATTTTATCATAGTTCAACTGATTAAAATTTAGTTCTTTAATTGCTATTTTTAAAGATATGTTCTTTTATTTTGAACATGTACTTCAGCCCTTTTTATAATTTTTTATAACCTTTTTTGTATATTGAAACAAAATTTAAGTTGCAAGAATAGTCTGAAAATTTGTTTTTCCCATGCCAGAAACCCACACTCACTAGATTTTAGTATTTTGCTGACGTTTTCACATACATCCATTTACTTACCCATTTGAGAATAAACATTCGTATATGTAGGCAGAATTCTCTGTTACTCCTAAATGTAGTTATGATGGGGATACTGTGAATAAGGTCATTGTTTTATACAACTCTAGTATAATTAACGAAACTAGTAAATGTATTGAGGATACAAAACTTAGCAGTTCACATTCCGTAAGTAGATGTCAGCACTCCTTTTGACAGTGTCCTTGAAGGATTATCCAGCAGTGTCACTGTCCTCCACCCCTCAGTGTCAAGATCTAGTCCAGAAGCACACACAGATTTATATATGTCTCATAGATTAGTAAGAGACAGTTCTTCATCCTTGTTGTTAAGAGAGGGGGAGGAGAGGGTCTTTCATGATCTTACTAATGTTAATTACTAATTATTTATAGCATATTTAACCATTTCTTTTGGATTTTAATTTTTGTTGTTAAAAGTAGCATTGTGTTGACCATCCTAACATAGTCTATGTCCTCATGCTTAATTATTTCCTTAGGATAAATTTCTGGTAGATTTGCTGAGTTTGAGAAACCCTCTTTCTTGTGCTGCTTGATACTGCTATTGAGAATTTAGGAGTGTATGAGAATGTTGGCATGAACCTTTGTTAATTTAGGGTACACTTATGAAATCAGTACTATATAATATAGAAACCCGTAGAAACAGTTTCTTTCTAATCAAGGAATGTTTTATAAATGTGTAGAAAATCTGCAAGTACTGAGATGTAGTCTCTAGGAGTTAGTATGATTTAAATTGTTAATATGATTCACACCAGTTAAGAGTCAGTAAAGCTAGGATAGTCCTCAGTCTTTTTGAGCATGTCTTTAAAAATTCTTGTGTTATAATGCAGCATCAATGCAGCTATATTTTCTAATGTAGTCTGTATATTTCCAAAGCTGTGCTATGAATCAGAATTCTGTTTTTCCAGCTAATTATGAAAACTTTCAAACTTGGCAGAGCTTAAAAGAATAGTATAGTTAACATTCATGTATTATCTACCTAGACTCAGCAGTTGTTAATTTTTTGTGATACTTTTTGTGTGCATGCACACGTGTGTACACACACACACACACACACACACACACACACAGAGCGTGCTTTTCTCCCCTGAACATTTGAAGGAAAGCTGTAGGTAACATCTACTTTGGTATAAATCCATGTAAGAATAGCATTGTCCTAATTCATCCTTCTCAAGGAAAATACTAAATTTTTAAAAAATCATTTACTCTCCAGTATTTGTTTTTTATGGAAAAACATCAGGATTCATACGTTACATTTGGTTGTCTTTTAATGTAAATTTTATTTACTATATAAATAGGTTTATATTATTTTGCTTCATAGATGTGTTTATACTCTCCTGCTTATATATTATAAATATCACCTCTTGTTTTGTATTTTACTGATATATAAATAATATTAAATGACACAGAAAAATTAATTACAGAGATCCTGAAGGGAATGATTAGCAGACACAAATGTTTTCCTGTGTTTGAAAATGTTGATTGGTATCCTTTCAGCCTCAAAATTGTATAAATTGTTTTATAGGTTTTGTTTTATAGGTATTGAGGATTTCTAAATAAACATTTTGAACCATTTTTTTTTTTTTTTTTAGGAATTCTTTTAGTTGGACCACCAGGAACAGGAAAGACACTTCTTGCCCGAGCTGTGGCAGGAGAAGCCGATGTTCCTTTTTATTATGCTTCCGGATCAGAGTTTGATGAAATGTTTGTGGGTGTGGGAGCCAGCCGGATCAGAAATCTGTTTAGTATGTTGTGGTATATTTTTTATGTAGTGAAAAATTTTGTTAATTTTAAGGAAAAAATGTTTCTTACCTTTCTTTGCTAACTGTTTGTACCTGGTAGTCAGCTGAAAGTCATTGTAGGCTTCTGGTTTTAGATAACTTTAATAGACGAGTTCATATAGAGCTGTTATTAGTTTTCTAACAGTCTGATCATCTTAAGAGGTAATGAAAATGCTAGGTGAGGCTAGGGGCTTTTGAAAGACTTAGTTTTTTTTTTTCATTTTATTCGTCAGTTCTGTCAAATGTAATTAGGAGTTATTAGCCTCTAATATGATTATATATATATTTGTACAGTTAGGAAGAATGAGTATTCTGCTATAGGCAGTTGTTGTTATATCATTCTCTTTGGTTTATCTTGCCCATCCCGTCCCCATACTACTATTCTTAGTAAATAATGAGATTTTGTGCATTGTCTTTTAATTAAAATTTTGTTTATAGTCTTATCCATTTTAATATTTATAAGGTTTTGGTTAAAAAGTGTTGATTTCTTTAAACTTATTTGAATACTTTCTGTTTTCATAGGGGAAGCAAAAGCAAATTCTCCTTGTGTCATATTTATTGATGAATTAGATTCTGTTGGTGGAAAGAGAATCGAGTCTCCAATGCATCCATATTCAAGGCAGACTATAAATCAACTTCTTGCTGAGATGGATGGGTAATAGAGTCTTCATTTATGTGTGGAATATGGTGATATGTTTTAAAAATTAGGATTGATCCTGTTTTTAAAATTGTTCAAAATAATAGGTCCCTTCCAGCATTTACCATGTAGATGTGTTCTCACAAAGCGTTTGGTAACATTCTAATAGACAGGGGAAATGTTATGAGTATGGCCACGGAGTCCTCCTTGTGGAAAGTTGAGGCACGTTCTTCCTCTCAGTAGTGTATTGCTTCCATTAGCAGTTGAGTATTTTATAAATCAGCCCTCCTCCTATTTTCAGTTTGTGATATGTATACCTTTTTCCATTTATTACATTATATTTACGGTAGACTAGTTGTCTTTTTAAAGAAGTACAGAAGTGGCCTGGGGATGCAGCTCAGGTGTAGTGTGCTTGCTTAACACAAATTCTCCATTACAAATCTCAGCTCCACGCATAGAAAACACAGGCAGTGGTTCTTACACAGTTGATGGCTGCCTTTGATTTCTGGATTTAAAGCTTAAATCATTGTTTATAATATAGAAGCAAGAAATGATGTTGCTTTGAAAGAAGTGTCTTAAAGTTAAATGTGTGGGACATTTTGGAAATAAAGTCTGCAGTGTTTGTGGGGTGCAGGAGATGCAGGAGGTCAGACCCAGGGAGCACTGCGCTGCAGTCCCGCCTTTATTTTGTGATAGGCCCAGGCTGGCTTTGGGACCTTCCTGACTCAGCATCTCCAGTATCTAGGATTAGCAGGGATGGGCCACCATAGCTGGTTTAGGAGCACTGTTTGTTTGGTGCCAGGGATCAAACTTGACCTTTTGCTTCCAAATCGGGGCAGAACCACTGAGCTAAATCCCCAGCCCTAGGAGCACTTTTTGTCGGGGGGAGTACCAGGGCCTAGGAGCACATATTTTGAGTTGGTAAAACTAAGATAAGTTTTTTTAAAAAAATGAACCAGGCACCCAACACAAGCTTTCTGTGTCAGGTCACGTTTTCCTAAGTAGAGCAGATATGATCATAGATGATTGATGGTTTATTATTAGTCTCTTCTCCACTGTTCACTAAAATTAATGACAAGAGTTGTGTCATTGCTGTATGTGTAATATGCTTCAATTTTAAGTGAAAGGGCACTTCTTTTTTCTTAATAGTTTTAAGCCCAACGAAGGAGTAATCATTATAGGAGCCACAAACTTTCCAGAAGCATTAGATAAGTAAGTATTAAAGGAAGGTTTCTGTAAAATATGTCATATGCTTTACTTTATGCTAAGAGAAGAACCCCATCACAGAAGATGACATTCTGTGACCCATTTATATAGATGTTCAGGATAAGCAGATCTGCAGTGGCAGATTAGGGGTATAAGGAGTGACTGCCAGAGGAAATGCGGTTTTTAAAAATTGTCTTCTCACACTGCTGTATTTGTAACATAAATAACATCACAATACAGATTGAGACCAATTTCTGCACTTTGCACGGTCATGTTTTTATGAAAGGCCTTCTTAAAAATGAAAACTCAGGTTCTGCATGTATACTCTCATTGAGAGTTTCTGTATGTGCCCTGAGATGATAGGAATCATAAAATGCTTTCTTCCCTTGTCCACCTCGGGTTTCCTTTACTGTCATTCCTTTCATATATTTCAAGGCAAATAGGGGAATTGAGTGATCTCCCACATTGAATTATGTACTATGGCTTTGCTCCCATGTGAATACTTTTATGTAGTAGAATGTATTGAGATAAAACATTTCCCACACTGCTCATATATATTCAGATGCTGACTCACTATGAATTCAAAATGGGATTTCTTTTGTTTGAGAATGAGAATATTCTAAAATCAGGTTAAAGTGAACCCCCAACTGTGCACTTTAAATTCTATATTATGTGAATTACATCTCAATAAAATTATGAAAATATTGTTTTTCAAGTATTACAAATATTATGTGGGAAACTTTTTGGGGTGTGGAGATGGGGGTATTGAACTCAGGATCTTGCGCTTGCGAGGCAGGTGGGCAGCAGAAAGCACTTTTTTTGTTTGTTTTAGACCAAATCTTTCTGTAATGTCCTGGCTGGTCTTCAACTCCTGAGTTCAAACGTTCCTCCTGTCTCATCCTCCCAAGTAGTGGGGACTATGAGCACCTGCCACCACTCTAGAGTTACTGCTCGTGTGACTTCCTTGCATGTATTTTTTTTTTCTGAGGACACATGCTGCTCTTAGTTGTACATGCACATCTAAATGAACCTTCGTTTTGCCTCTTCATTGTTGACCTGAGGTCTTGCTGTACTGCCCGGCCCAGTTCAAACCCACACCCTTCCTGCCTCAGTTGCCGGCACAGCCAAGCTTATCGTGTGCCACCCGCCCTGCTCCCTTGTGTTTATTGAGATTGTTGTTGTAGTCATGTGTTTATTATGTGTTAGCATAATCAGCTTATTAATTTGTTTCCTTTTTCCATTTTCCCTCTAGTGCTTTAATACGTCCTGGGCGTTTTGACATGCAAGTGACAGTTCCAAGACCAGATGTAAAAGGCCGAACCGAAATTTTGAAATGGTATCTCAACAAAATAAAGTTTGACAAGTGTAAGTCTAATTCTATAATACAAGTGTTATTATCTCATCAATATGGTAATATGTGCATTTACTCTTTGTGTTCTTTTCTTAATGTCTTAAAAGTCTCATTCATTTATATGTCCATTTAAAAATCTATTTCCTAATTTGTGTATCCAGGAAATGCTATCATTTTCAATTCCTTATTCCAAAGGTATTTTTTTGGGGGGATATCAATCAGATATATCTGGAGATTATTTATGTGTAGATTTTTAAAAAGTGCAAGTGTACAATGCATAATAACTGAAAAGGCTCCAGAAACAACAACAGCTTTTGATGTAGTCATTTGGGGGCTAAAAGGGAGAAAAGGAAAATGATCATGGAAATATTGGCACTCAAGATATAAATGAACCCACGAAAGCGCCAGTGTTTTCAGAGATAGCTGAAACATTTCCTGAAGCTTAATGTGTTTGCTGTAGTAAGGAGAGCTGTTATGTCTAAAGTATTTCAATGTAAAATTCAGGGAATAGAATGTTGTCTCTGAGTGTTTGTTCTTAGGCTGGTAACAATACAGGTCATGTTTGAAGTTTCTCATTAGTTAAGTTTATAACTTTCATGATTTTTTTCTAGTTATAATTTTAATGGCATATTTTGGCATTTTTTCTTAATTTTAGTAAATTGAGCCTGATTTTAAAAGTGAATATTTTAAATTATAGTTTAGTTGGGTTCTTTTTTCCCTCAGAATGTGAGTTCTTTGTGAAGTACTTTCATTTAGCTACTTCAGACTTTAATATTGCCTTCTCTTTTTACATAGCTGTTGATCCAGAAATCATAGCTCGAGGAACTGTTGGGTTTTCTGGAGCAGAGTTGGAGAATCTTGTGAATCAGGCAGCATTAAAGGCAGCTGTTGATGGAAAGGAAATGGTTACCATGAAGGAACTAGAGTTTTCCAAAGATAAAATTCTAATGGGTAGGTTTTCTTTCTTTTTTGTCTTACATAGAGAATGATTTTTTAAAATTGTTTTGGTAAATATTCTTTGTAGACAGCTCTCAGGCTCTGTTGAATTTAATCTTCCACTAACATTTCAGTCTGTATTGATATTTGTAATAAACCATTTCACATATTCTCGGTTTGACAGTCAAACAATTCCCAGTAAAATATATAACAATTATTAATGTACCTGAGTTGTCATTGTAGACTTAGTTTTAGAGTATAGCACATATATTACTTTTGCTTTTTTCTTAGAAGACCTTTTTTTCCCCTTGATTAAAAAGAGAAAGGTTGAAAAATATGGGTAGGGCTGCGGGTTGTAACATAGTAGTAGTATTTTTGACTAGCATATGTGAAACACTGGACTTGATACCCAGCACTGAAAAAAAAAAAAAGAAGAAAGGTTATAGGAACATGTAAACGTGTCCTTGAAAACAATAGCACAATATGTCCTCTTAGAGATCCAGTGTATTTTAGTACCTTACGTGATTACACTGGTGGTTGGGGTAGGGTGCCTGTGTTTGCAGTTCTTCTTGTCCAACATTGCTGATAAAAGGGTGGGTAATTTTACAGTGTTTCATGTTTATTTTAAATCTTAGATTGGCTTAAAAACAGATTAATTATGAACTCTGATCAGTTGGAAGTTTGTTTTTTAGAAAGAATAATTAAACTTTCCTTTTTGATGTAAGAATTAAGGCGATAGTTTCTTTTTTCTTTGTTTTGCTGTGTTTTGTTTGTGATGCTAGGGTTCAAACGCAGAGCCTCTCATATGCTAGGCAAGTGTTTCACCATGAAGGCACATCTCTAGCCCCGTTTGATAGTTTTTGACAGGTTTGGTTTGCCTTTAACAGTATGTTTTAATTTCTGTTTGTCATAGATTGAATTCTAACTTTTAAAACTATTGCACTGTTTAAAATATTTGTTAATAATACAGTGATAACTTGGTTGTCAAATTCAACTCGTTCCAAATTCATGTTTGAATCCTGAGAAGCTCAAGAACGGCACATATTTTTCCCATGAGAAATAATGGAAAACCAAGTAATTGGTTCTGAGACCCAGAAATTACACTTACAAATTCATCTTTCCAGGACTTTAACACAAATTTAACAGTCCTAGGTTGTGGAAATGCACCCTAAAACATCTAAACACAATACGATAAATAAAATAAAATAAAAATTTTGTACAAATATTTTACTTTGCTTTGTAGGCTTCCTGGCAGCATGCTTGAAGCCAGAGAGAAACTGGAGGAGGAGGAGAAATGTTATGTTTTGGAAGGAGAATCTCTTTCTGTAATGCTGCTGCCATTGCGCTTTTTGGGATCTTTTTTCTTGGTCTTTTCTCACTAAAAATATGGGTGAGTGGCACTTAGACTGAAGTGTCACTCTTGTGTCTGCAGGGAGATGAAATGCATCCCTTTCAGTTCGTAGGATTTTTCAAGTCACACTTGGTTTGACTATTGGACAAAGTTACGAACACTGAGCAGAGTTTTTTTGAGCATTGCTTTTTGAATAGTGAAAATTCAAGCTTGGATCTGTTGGATAGGAGGAATGGTTTTATTGTTTGGGTAGGGGTTGTTATATTAATCCCAAAGCACACGGTTTCATCTGATTTAAGTATCCCTTCTGTGCAGTACTTACCTAAATTTTTGTTGTAGGCCCTGAACGAAGAAGTGTGGAAATTGATAACAAAAACAAAACCATTACGGCCTACCATGAATCTGGCCATGCTATTATTGCGTATTACACAAAAGATGCAATGCCAATCAACAAAGCTACAATCATGCCACGTGGGCCAACTCTTGGACATGTGAGTTTCTTTTTTTTGGTAGCAGGGATCGAACTCAGGACCTTGTGCTTGCAAGGAAGGTGACAGAACCACTGAGCTAAATCCCTACCCTGATATGTGAGTTTCTTACAGGTTTTTATTTGCTTTTTTTTTTTTTTTTTTGGTAACGGGGATTGAACTCGGGTCCTTGCGCTTGCAAGGCAGGCCACCGAACCGCTGAGCTAAATCCCCGGCCCTTTATTTGCTTTTTAATAGAGCTTTCCAGAAGATTATGGAAGGAATTGTTGGTTAATTACAGTGAAGCTACTTTTAAGTTTTAATATTTTTTCTATTTTGATTTATGAATTCTTTTGAAATCAGAGACACTTGTGAAGTTTTTCTGTTAATAAAGAATCTTCCTAATATATTTCAGATGTATTACAAAATTTAAGAACTGATAGCAAGCTCTAATTTTTTAGTACCAGAGATCGAACTCAGGACCTTCTGTTTGTGAGGCAGCATGGCACCACTGAGCTAAAATCCCTGGCCCAGCAAGCTCTTATTCTTAAATATCTTTTTTTTTTTTTTGGCACCAGAGCTCAAACTCGGGACCTTATGCTTGTGAACAAGGGCAGGTGGAGGAACCACTGAGCTAAATACCTGGCATAATTCTTAAATATCTTACTGTTCTGCTAGTTGGAAACAGAAATTATGTGTCACAATGACTTTGCGTAGTTTTTCTAAGATTTTTTTTTTTCATTTAGTATATTTTATCCTCACCTTTCCATTACTATATATGACATTTTAAACACGTGTATATAATTGGAAATGATTCCATTGCAGTATTATCCACCTATTGCTTGTAAAAAGTGCATTGACTTCATAATTTTTCTCATTGTCTACGTTGCTGCTTTTGCTGTTTGTGGTGGCACAAGCTTGTAATCTCAGCGTCAGGAGGCTGAGGCAAAAGGATCACTCAGAGTTTGAGGCCAGCCTGGGCTACATAGTGAGCTCAAGGCCAGCCTGAACTGCATACGCATTCATAGTGAGACCCTGTTTCTAAAAAAACAAAGTAATTGCTTTTGCCATTAGTCACCGGCTGGCTAGCAAAAACATCTGTCACCTTTCCATCGTTGTATTAAATACTGTTAATGGGGAGAGTTAAATCTGGTTTCTCATGTAATGATTTCAGATTGTATCTGAATTTCTTTGGCTATTGTCTGGTTATTTTTCAATTGTCTAGGTGTCTCTGTTGCCCGAGAATGATAGATGGAATGAAACGAGAGCCCAGCTACTGGCGCAGATGGATGTTAGTATGGGAGGAAGAGTGGCAGAGGAGCTTATATTTGGAACTGACCATATTACAACAGGTTGATTTTATTTATTTATTTTTAATATTTTTATTAGTACATTTTAGATATGCAGTAGTTACATTCATCATTGGGATGTTATACCTTTCTGTAACATATCTCAGTTCTTATTTTTTCCCCATACCCTAGCCTCCCTTCCCTCTTCCCCCTTCCCTCTTTACAGAGACTTTGTTTCCAGTTTTTTTTCCTTTTCTCTTCCCTTTTTACCTTTCCCCTAACCCTCCCAGTGGTCCAATACCTTTAGACCTTTTCTTCCTATTACAAAGTATCAGTTTTTTTGACTCTTATTTACACTTTTAGTTTATCACACCAGAGAAAGTATATGATATTTATACATGTGTGTCCTATTAATTTCACTTAAGACTGTGCCCTCAGTGTGCATCCACTTAGCTATAAATGTCTCTAGTTTCTTGTTCAACAACAGGTTGATTTTGGACAATAGCTTTATGTCAACTTGTGTTAGTTGGTTTAAAGAATTTTTTAAAAATTGAGTTGTATATTTAATTTTTTTTAGGTGCTTCCAGTGATTTTGCTAATGCAACAAAAATAGCTAAGCGGATGGTTACCAAATTTGGAATGAGTGAGAAGGTAATAGTTTTAATCATTTTCTTTTATCAAATGATATACCATGTGTTTCTGAGAGATCTGATTATTAATTAGTAATATTTACTTTTTCTAGCCACATTCCAAATGCATTTGAAATGGTTCTAAGCAGTGTTGTAGCCTTATTTTGAGTAGTAAATATGTAGCATTCTCTTAACTGCTTAGAATTATAAAGATAGTAATTATTCACACGTTAGCCAAATGTTAAGAAAATTTAAACTTTTCATATGGCATTAAAAATCTATATCCTGAGCCCCCTTTTACCTTTTCCATATATTTCATATTTCCACATTATTGCTGTAGGTAGGTCTATCAAGCACTGCTATACCCTGAATTGTGAATTTTTGGATTTAGAGACAGGGTTTCTGAGAATGCAGTCAGAACCAAGTTTGAATGATTTGAAATTTTCTGTCTTGTTCACACTTCGTTTTTTTTTTTTTTTTTTTGGTACTAGGAATTGAACTCAAGAACTTGCACTTGTGAGACAGGCACAGTGCCACTGAGCTAAATCCCCAGCCCTCACACTGAGTATTTTGAGTTTTGTCTTTATTTTCAAAAGTAGGATGAAATTTCTTTGCCTTGAAAAGCATTTTTGTATTCCTCCCCTCCCAAGATACTTGTTTTCTTATATACAGGCTAGTTCTTTCTCTGTTAAATTTTTTGGCACTTTGGGCTTTCCTACTCATTTATTCTTTTCTCTTTGATTGTAGCTTGGAGTTATGACTTACAGTGACACGGGGAAACTGAGTCCTGAAACTCAATCTGCCATCGAACAAGAAATAAGAGTCCTTCTAAGGGTAATAGTATTATGTGTCTGAGAACTTAAGTTGCCTAAATAGGTATAGTAAATCCCTGATTTAGGAACAAGGTTCATTCTAGGAAAACATTTGTAAGTCAAATTCTTTCATAAGTCTGAAAAAGTGAGTCATATACACCTTTGACACTAATATACAATGGAAAACATAAAAAATCAAACACAGAAATATAGTGAGTTCCCAACTGCACTGTGCTCCTTTATACCTTCACACTGTATAGTAAGCACCGTGCAGACACATGGCTACTTTCATGATTCGTTTGCCATCTGTTAATGTTCATAAGGTGAGGTCCATTCATATCTGTGAAAGTTCACACTTCAAATGTTCATAAGTTGGGGACTTACTGTACTTTAAAAATAACAAGGAGCCAGGCGTGTTTGCACAGGCCTATACTGCCAGCACTTGGGAGTCTGAGGCAGGAAGACCACCACAAGTTCAAAGCCAGCCTGGACTACATAGTGAGACACTGTCTTAAAAGACAAAAAACAAAAAAAGGAAACAAAACAAAGAGATAACAGAGGCAGGGGATGTAACTCAGTGGTAGAGCAATTGCCTAGCATGTTTGAAGCCCTGGGTTTGGTCCCCAGCACCACAAACAAAACAAAACAGAAGTGATGATGGTCCAAGCTCTGTGTTCAGTAGAAACATCAGTCTTTAAAGTAAATGTAGGTGCATTTTGCAGCAGTAATTTAAATATGTTATCAAGAAACCCCTTTTCCTGAATTTTGGGTCTTATATTTTGACCATGGGCTAAGTCCACTTCAGTTTTAATTTAGCTACAAAATCATAAGAGGTGATAGAATGAGAGCTATTGTTTACTGAATCTCTGTCTGTTTTTCATATATATGCATGTAGACGTATTATTGGTTATTTGATGTGCCCAGCAGTTGCATATGCTCATAATGCAGAATAAACAAAGTGAAGGACCTTGTGGCTACATTGCTCCACATAGGTTAGGGCAAAGGGATTTTTTATTAGTGTTTACAAGAGCTTGCAGGGCTTGGGGCGAGGCTCCTTTAAAGACTGCACATGCTCTGAATCAGATTTGATGCAAGACACAAAAATTTACAAGAGTGACTGCCCAGCCACAGTTGGCTGCCCAGAGTCAAATGTAGAAGTGTGCAAGAGATCTGTTCATGCTAGAAATCCGAAGGATCCAGCCAAAGGCCTGGAGCCCATGGCAAAGCCCTGCGTGAGTCATCAGAAGGTCCAAGTATCCTCAGCGGGAGATCCAAGGTTCTGCGCTGGGAGTGTGAAAGGTGGGCAGTAGAAGCTCAAGAGTCTGTGCCTGCAGGCCGAGAGGCTGTTGCTAGAAGCTGAAGAATCTGCACAGAAAGCCAGGAGATGACATCCAAGGTGAAGGTGAAGACAGGAACTCCTGCAAAGAGAACAGCAGCCATTCTTAACGACAGCAAGAAATGGACCTCCAGAGAGAACAGCCAAAGCTCCTCTGAGGAAAATAGTAAGCTGCATGGAAGCTCTTCCAAGGAAGATCATCTGAAACCCTTCCTCCTATTCTTTTATACCGTTTCTCTAACCACAATTCTCTTAAAGTGGGCCTTCCTCGTCTGGAATGACACTGACTCAATTCCACTGGGCATTCCTGCTCAGGGTGACAATTAGTGAACCGCCACAGATGTATGAGTAAATTCAGGGAGTTCAGCTAGTAGGTACTGCGGCATTTCATGGATGCTTGGATTAAGATGGCGAAAATAGAATTAAACGTGGATGGGTTCAAAAGATATTGTGGTAGTAGAATCAGTTTTTGTGATATTTTGTGACCGTTAAAACAGTTAAATCTGTTTAACAACTGCCTCATGCAACTGTGTCATTATTTGTGTCATTCACTGGAGAAACTGGAGATCAAGTCTTGACTAATGTGGAGTGTGGGTAGGTAGGTCATAAGTACATTTTTATATATATATTGTAGTGATGGTTACAAGCTCAAACCAAATATGTGTCTGGTTGTTAGGGGAAAGGTTGGTTATGTGTTCCCCTTGGACTTGGAATGGAGGAAAATAATGTGCCGAGAGTCTGCATCTTTAGCGAATGAGGAATGTGATTAGGGTATTGGAAATAATGGAAGGAGGTGGATAGGGCAGCAAGTCGCATGGTTTGGTTTTTTTCTAAAGGATGATGTGTTAATGATCTGAAAATGGTGACAAGGTAGTGTCTTGGATAAGAGCAAAAAAAGCAGTGTTTGAGAGCTTAGGGAAATCAGTCTCAGCTGTGGGGAGCCAGGTTTTGGCTACTCAAGGTAGAAGGGATGCTGTGGGAAGACAGAGGCTTTTCTGAAACATTTTCTTTTTTTTTTGTTGTTTTGTTTTTTGAGATAGGATCTCACTGTGTAGTTGAGACTGACCTGAATTCACTGTGTATCCCAGGCTGGTCTCGAAATCATAGTGATCCTCCTGCCTCAGCCTCCTGAGTGCTGGGATTACAGGCATGCACCACCACGCCTGACTTTGAAACATTTTCTAAATCCTTCTATTATAAAAACTTCATATATTGTTTATGCTGAAATTATGTGTACTCTAGAACCAGGCTTTTAAATGCTTTTTTTAAAAAAATAAGTGAATAGATTTTTAAAGCTGTATAGTTATTTCTTTTCTCATTGTCTGGGGTTTTTTTCTTCCTCAACATTTCCTGCTTCTTACATATCTGCTTTTCTATTTTAGGAGTCATATGAAAGAGCAAAACATATCTTGAAAACTCATGCAAAAGAGCATAAGAATCTAGCAGAAGCTTTATTGACCTATGAGACTTTGGATGCCAAAGAAATTCAAATTGTTCTCGAGGGGAAGAAGTTGGAAGTGAGATGATAACTCTCTGGATATGGTTGCGTTGCTGGTTTTATTGCAAGTACGCAAGTATCATTGCAGTAGTCCTTTACAGTGCTTTCTTCCTCATCCTTGACTTGCTATAATTCAAGCGAGGGAACACTTTGTCAACTTTTTGTCCCATTTATCTAATTTTGCTTATTCTCATGATGACATCTATTGGAAATTAGCAACCTACTGCAAGTACATTTTAAAAAAATAAAGAATTATTAGGATTAGAAACAGCTTGTTTGAGAAATGTCAATCACTTATTATAAGGAACGTAAATAATGATTTTATCATTGGTTACTCTACTGGTTATTAATACAAATTGTGCCTTTAGCTCTTGGTAAGTATTTTATTGTTCAAGCTAAGGTTATTGAAAATTATTGTTATCTTTTTTTTCTTTTCTTTTGGTACTGGGGATTGAACTCGGGACCTTGAGCTTGCGAGGCAGGTGGTAGCACCACTGAGCTGAATCCCGGCCCTGTCATTATCTCTTGATAGTAACATTTCTTTTCGGTAAAGAAGTGATGCTTTTGTAAACTGTCCACCTGCCAACCCCCTTTGGTGGTACTGATTGAATCCAGTCCGTGTGCATGTTAGGCAAGTGCTCTACCACTGAGCTACGTCTCAGCCTTTTTAAAATTATATTTTGAGACAAGGTCTAGCTAAATTGCCCAGGCTAGCGTTGAGCTTGTCATTCTTCTCCCTCAGCCTCCTACATACCACAAATTATCACACATCCCCACAGTTGACTGTGAATCTTGTTTTTAGGTCTATCTTGAAATGTCATTCAGATGCAATGAATTATGCCACAGGTTCCCCACATATAAAATGTGTTTTTAAGCATGCAAGACTAGAGAATTGTAAACACAAAGATACAAATCAGAATTTAAATGATTACAACCTTTTAAAAGTACAACATGCACTTTTATATTCTTTAAGATTACTGTTATTATAGCTAATGACGTTTATTTCAAAGCAACAGTGTTTTGTTAAATAAGTTCTAACAACTTGATTCTGAGTAATTTAATTGTGAGGCTTAACCTCACAAGCAAAATTAAACCAAAAACCCATTAACCTTCAAAGTGAGCTTTTGAGTTACCCTGGGTTAGAAATGGAAGGATGTATTTATTTTTCATTCTGATTTTGTGATTCTGAACACAGGATTATTACAGGATTTACTATGAGTTTTTAGAGTGCATTATGTTGCTTTTATACTCATTATTTTCTTGTGATTTTATGAAAGTTAACTACAGTTTTCTAATAACTTCAGCTGCATATGGTCTTCGTTGAAGAAGATAGACAATTATGTGATTGTTGACCTTATTTTAGTAACCTTCAATTTCTTTGTAATTTCAAACTGAGAAATGTTGCTAGAATGATACAGGGATACTCTCTTATATACCCTTGATTCAGATTTATCAACTGTTTTATGTTGCCCCATTTTTTTTGTTGCACTCAGTATTTTCTGTCGTTCTCTGTGTTTGTCTGCTTATACATTCACAGTATACATATGAAACCCTGAGAATGTCCTGTCTAATCAGACTTAGTGGATTTATTGACATATAGTTTACATGCTGTAAAACTCATCAGTTATGAGTGTAAAGTTCAAAGATTGATTGATTGATTATGGCATCATTGCAAACAGGTTTTAGAACATTTCTGTCACCTTCCCAAATTCTGTCATGTTACATTGTGGGTAACTTTTAAAGAAAGTGACTGTGTAGTGTAATTTTTTCAGCCAGGCCTGAATGAGAGTTAATTTCTCATATCCTTTATAATATTTCTCAATAATTCATTAATCATTTTGATTATGGCCATTCCATGGCTGTGAAGTGATAGCTTACACCACTCACATCCAAATGAGGCTATGCAAATTCTGAACTCACCCAAATCTACAGTTTAATTTGCCCATCCCTAGTAATGTTGAACATCCTCTCCTGAGTTTATAACTTTAGAGACATACATGCCTATTGGAATCTTTTGTCCCGTGATCGTATATTCTGAATGAAAGTCCCACATTAAATGGATTTTGTTTTTTATCCAGACTGACTCTGTCATCTCAGTGAGCTTTTTCAGTTCATCTATTTTGTTGTGTTTTTTTTTTTTTTAATTTGATACCAGGAATCAAATTTAGGGCCTCCCGCTCAATGAGCAGGTGCTGTACTGCTGAGCTACATCCCTGGCCCAGATTTTTGGGGTTTTTTTAAAGACGGGTTTTGCTTTGTAGTTAAAGCTGACCTTGAACTCACTGTGTAGCCTGGGATGGCTTCACACTCTCAGCAATCCTACCTCCATCTCCCTAGCACTGGGATTGTGGACATGTACCCACCACATCCAGCTCATCTATAATGTTGAAATATTGTAGTAATTTACTGTTTTCTTCATATCTAAAAAGGTTTCTCTGTTCTGTTCTCACCTTACTTTGTTTAAAATAAATACTGTTTTTCAGTATCAATTCAGGTGTCTTTCATTTTTCTTTCAGTATTGAGATCTATATTTTTTCAGTGGTTTCTCTAAACATGACAGTATACGTCTTATAGCCTACTTCTGATTGATACAGACAATTTTGACAAAATGTGGGAGCTTTGTTCCAGTATGTGTCCATGTCCTGGTGTTACCATGTGTGTTATATCTATACATGTTACAATCTCAGTAGTCTTAAATCCTTATTCTTAATCCTGGAACATCTGATTTTGCCTTTTGCTTTTTATTTTTCTTGACATTTTGTCACTGAGCTACATTGCTCGTCCTTTTTGAGACTGGTTTCATTCTTGCCTCAGCCTCCCATGTAGCTGGTATTATAAGCTTGTGTCATGTTCCATTATTGCCTTTATTTTTAAGGACAGGTTTTTTTTGGATATATGTTCTTGACAGTTTTTTTCTTTGAATCTCTTGGAAAAACATCATCCCAGCACATCCGTACTTTCATTACTTTTGGTGAGAAAGATATTAAAACATTTTTACTCTATATGGTAGTTTGATTTGTTTTTGCTGCTTTCAGGATTTTTTTCTTGGCCTTGTCTTCAAGAGCTTGATACTTTTAGGTGCAGATCTCTTTATTTTCCTTTTGTTTTGTTGAGCTTCTTGGGTGTATAGATTGTTTTCCGTCAGATTTGAGAGATTCTTAGCCATTGTTTCTTCAAGTACATTTCTCTGTTGTTTTTCTGTAATTTCCCTTATACATGTATCTGTACACTTGATGTCCTGGCCTCTAGGGCTGTTTATTTTCTCCCCCCACCCTTCTTTGGTTTGAGTAAAATTTTTTAAAAATTTCACTGATTGTTCTGGTGCTACCTCAAATCTGAATTTTTCATTTTATTTATTTTTTTTTAGCTCTCAGGTTTTCATTTGGGTCTTTCATGTTTTGAATTAGTTTGAGCCTTTTTTTTTTTCCTTCATGGAATCAAAATAATGTAATTCTCTGAACATGCCTTACTTAAGAGTCATACTTGTTTCTCTGTATGCCTGGTCATCTTTTGTTCAAAATCAAATGATAAGATAAGTCAAATACTATATTCCCCCCACCATCATTCTTTAGACTGTTTAGTACTAACCTCAACTAAATCTGTGGTCTGTCTCCATCGCATTGTACACAGCTATTGATAGCTTTGCTAAGTCTTTTTGTTTGTTTGTTTTCAGTCTGGTTTGCTACGTATTAGATGCTGTTTGTTTAGCTTAACAGTCAGACTGGTCAAGGGTTGGCTTAAACCTTTCCATTTTTTCAGGCTTCTACTTCCTGCTGATCTATGTATGATCTGAAAAGTATGTTCAAGTCTTCCCTGGCCTTTGATTTTTATTGAGCTATTTTGTTTCTTCCTCTGCATATGCAAAGGCTTTGGCATCCAAGGTCATGTGGTGGTTTCAGTGTTTTCTGCTCCCCATATCTATGGTGAACCTAGAATATGTGAAGTGCTTACTAAGCTTTGGTTTTCTTACTTCCCAGAAATCTGAAACACTTAATTCATCTTTTGTTTCCTTCAAATAGGACTACAGCCTTAGGTTAATGAATTGCTTACGACTAAGAGCACAAATTTAACTTACAGTGCATCAGATTACGTCCTTTTTAGCAGGGGGACAAACTTCATTAATAAGATCTGCCTTCTTTGTGGTTGGATCATTGTACCTATAGAGTTGGTATGGGGTAGGGGCAGCCCTGGGTAGGTAAGACCATCACAGACTTCAGTGTTCTTAACCAAATGTCAGTGCTTGTCATGCATAAATGTTATACTTTGTTGTAAGTCTTCTCTTGAATTTGTAAGTGTTAAAATCATTATTTTTGGGTGATATTTTTTCAAGCTTTGTATTTCCTTTTTTTTTAAAGGGGGGAAAGGATTTGTTATCTTCACACTGAAAGTGAATCTTCCTTGATGTACTTTGAAATCACAACTTTAAAACAATTGAATCAGTGGTCTTAGAGGAGACTTGTAATTTTCTGAAAGCTGTCATTCACAGTCATCTGAATGCCAAAATTGAATTACTGGCAAAGGGGCAGAGTAAGATGGCAAAAAGGACTCTACTAATTATCCACAGAAGAAACATCTATTAAGCACTTATTCATGCATGAAAGTACTTTCATGTGAGTCAAGGAAGCCAGATAAGAAAGCAGACTTTGCTTATAGCATAATCAAAGATGTATTAAAGAGGGTAGGAAGGACAATTTTTGTATTAGTTGGAGTTCTCTGTTGCCTCAAACCTAAGCAGCATAGTATGGAGAGGTACTGTGAGTATACAACATTGTCTTGGAACCCACTATCACACTTGTCACAGTAGAACTCAGTCCCCCAAAGACCCCTAAGGCCACTGACTGGATGCTAGTACAAACAAATGGATTCTCTAGAGCCACTGCAATGCCAGATGGGAACCTGTAGCCATAGTGAGATGGACTGATTTCCATCTTTTTCATTGCTGGCTAAGTACAGTGGTCTGGGTCTCAGTAACAGCACAGATGGACCTCAGTCAGGTGATTGGATTCTAGGGTGGTGCAGCATCTACTGTGGTGGTTCTAGGTCTAGGGTGTCCTCTCATGCTCTAGCAGCTAAAGTTACAGACATAGGGGTCAAACAAAAGCCCCTGCCTGGAACTTTTGGACAGGCTTACTCTTGAATGACAAGCTCAGATAATGCTCGACTGCAAAGGCTAAAGACACCAACAGTGGTGTATAAGTACAGGAATCAAAACTGAGGGAAACAGTGGCACCAAGTACAGAAAACAACATGCCAATGACTGATCCTAAAGAAATGGAGAATTAACATTTCAAAATACTGTATAGTACCTCTTTTTAAGGAAATACTTCAAGAAAAATACTTTTAAAGTTTGGCAGAGCAACTTAATAGAAAATATCAACAGGAAATTGCATTGTTAAAGTGGAAGGAAATTTGTGAGTTCAAAGATAGGTTACTTAAAAATATAAAACGAGAAGGAAGAAGAAAAAACTTTCTGAATTAGCATGAAAAGAGGAAATGTATGAGGCTGTTCAAGGAGTAGAGAAGGATAAGGGTAGATACCTTAAAGAGATAATAAAGGGCTGGGGATTTAGCTCAGTGCTGCTGCTGCGTACCTCACAGGCACAAGGTGCAGTTTGATCCCTGCTACCCCCCAGCCAAAAAGCAAAGATAATAGAAAACTGCAAATCTGGAAATAAACAGGTCAGGTGTCTTTCAGATGAGACTACTCCATGACAATGAAATTATCAAAAGTGAAAAGATTCTGGAAGCACCAAAAGAAATCACATACCAGACACTTCCAGTATGCCTAACAATACAACACAGACCTTACAGACAGGAAAACTGAAATGATATACTCAAAATAGCTGAGGGGAGGGGGCTACCAGGTAAGAGTATTGTACCCAGCAAAGGTATCCTTCAGAAAGGAAACAGATAAAAAGAGCTGAGGGAAGTCATCACACTAGACTTGGCTTGCAAAAAATATTAAAGGAAGTTCTTCAGGTTGTCAGGAAAGGATGCTAATGAGTAAAAGGTATCAAAGCATAACATTCACTGATGAAAGTATACGGAATAATGTAATGATATGCATAAATCACTGTCTTTTATATGAGAGTTAAAGTGTTGACAATGGGTAGAGTTAAAGGATAAAATTTTTATTTCCCCCTGATTAATGTTTTCAGTTTAAGATAACCTATTATAAGTTTTTTTTTTCCTCTAAGCATATTAAGCACAAAGCAGAAACCTGTGTGAGATACCGTAAAAATAGCAAGAAATTAAAGTATCCTACTAGGGAAAGTCATTTAAACATAAAGAAAAATTTAAAGAGGAAGAAAGGATCTGCAGTACAACTGGAGAACAGTGGCACATTCCTGTAATCCTACCAGGAGCTAGGCTACATAGTAAGTATAAGGCCAGCCTGATCTACACAATGAGACCCTGTCTCAGACAGCCTTAGAGAACAGCAAAATCGCTGTGATCTTTAACAATAACTGCCTTGACTATAACTGGATAAACTCTCCAAATGAAAGCCACATATAAAGTGGCTGAATGGATAAAAGAACAAGATCCAGCTATATGCTTCCTACAAAACTCATTCACTTGTAAGGGCATTTGCAAATACACATCCATTATTCATAAAGCAAATATTAATAGACGGCAGGGTAAAGATAGACTGCACTGTAGTAATAGTGGGCTTTAATACTTTTTCAGCAATTGACAAATCAGGGAGAAAATTAACATTTCAACTACTGAGCCAGGATTCATCACACAGCAAAACATGGGCGTGGAAACAAACAGCCCTAGTGATTCACCATCCCCGCTCATATATGTTGGATTCTAAGGACACAGACCTTGGTGTAGCACTGCTGAGCTAAATCCCTGGCCCTGTGTTTAGCATTTTTAAGGAGGAGGATGGACATGAGCAAAATACATTGTATATATAAAGCACTACTCCCCCGGTGGGGAACAAGGAAGAGGAAGGGAATGGACAAAAATAAGAACAAAGCTATGTGCAGGTACAAATCCCCAGCGATGAATATGATTATAATGTATACCTGAAAGTACCAGTAAACTTAATTGATAAAATGTGAAACTGGGTGGTGAGGGTGGGGAGTATGGGGAGGTAATCATGATCAAAATACATTATATGTATTGTATGTGTAAATCTGCCCAAATGAAATCCATTAATATATTTAACCAATAATGAAAATTAAATACAAATGAATAAGAAAGGGGAAAACATTTTCACCAGGAATGGTGGCACACATCTGTGATCCAACCACTTAGGAGGCTGAGGCAGGAGAATGTCTTACAAGTTCAAGGATGGCCTGAGTTACATAGTTTGAGACCAGCCTATGACATAGGAAAACTTTGTCTCAGAAAAATCAAAAAAGGAAAACAAAAACATTCTAAGGAATTGCCAAAGTGTTTTCCAACTGGCCGTACTATTTTACAGCCCTACCAATATCCTATGAGTATTAAAATTTCACTACATTCTCATACAAACAAAACTACTGAGCCATGTGTGGCACATACCTATAATCTCAGCACTGGAGAGGTTGAGACAGGAGGATTGCTTTGAGTTTCAAACCTGCCTGGGCTACATAGTTCAAAGTCAGCCTGAATTACATAGTGAGATCCTGTCTCAGAAACAGACTACTATAGGCCACATAGACTAAATAGATATTAACTAAAACTTTCACCCAACAGGTACATAAATTTTTCTCAACTGCACTTGAAGTATTCTCCAGGATGAATCATGGATTAGGCCACAACAGTGTACAAATTTAAGAAGATTGAAATCTTATGAAGTATCTATCCACAGTGGTATAAAACTAGAAAGCAATACAAGAAGAACTTTGAAAACTTTACAGATACATGGAAATTAAGCAGTATGTTCCCAAATGACCAGTAGGTTGATAGGAAAAATAATTTTAAAAGTTTTTAAAAATTCTCAAGGTGGACTGGAGATCTATCTAATGTCAGAGTGCTTATTTGGCATTCGCAAGTCCTTGGCTTTGATCTCCAGCACTGCAACATAGTTAAAACATTTTTTAAATTTAAAAATTTCACCAGGAGTTTAGCTCAGTGGTGCCACTGCCTGCCTTGCAAGCACAAGGTCCTGAGTCCAATCCCCAGTACAACAACAACAACAACAATAAAACACACACACACAAAAATTGTTTAAAACATTTTTTTTTTTAATTTATTGAGAGAAGATAGAAATATACATCAAAACCTATGGGCTATAGCAGCAACCGTTGTAACAGCGACTGATGCCAAATGGCTCTATCAGAAAAGTCTCACCCTAATGTTGCATTTCAAGGAGTTAGGGGAAAAAAATGGAAATGATATATATACAAAATGAATAGAGAATAGAAAAGCAATACAAAAGATCAACATTGTGTTGCTTTTTAAAAACCAAAAAAATCAGATAAAAAAGACATTACAACAGACTCACTGAGAGAAATTAGGGAAACAATTCCTTTCACAATACCATCCAAATGAATGAAATATCTAGGAATGTAACGAAGGAGACAGAAGACCTCTGCACTGAAAACTACAGCACTCTTAAAAGATCAAAGAGGATATAGAAAATGGAAAGACATCCCTTGCCTCCTGGGTAGTAAGAACCAATATAGTGAAAATGACCATACTTCCAAAACTGCTATACAGATTTAGTTCAATCCTGGTTGAAATCCTAACTGTATTTCACAGAACTAGAGAAAATAATCCAAAAATTCATTTGGAAACAGACCTAGAATAGCAAAAGCCATTCTAGGCAACAGAGACATATCGGGGTACCACAGTCCCCAACTTGTGAGCCACTGTGATAAAAACAGCATGGTATGGGCAAAGAAACAGACCTGAGGATCAGAGGAATAGATTAGAAGATGCAGAAACAACTCCAGACACACTCAGCTACCTCATCTTTGAAAAAGGAGCCAACCATCCTTAGTGGAGAAAAGATAGCCTCTTTAATAAGTGGTGTTGGAAATGGATTTCGGTTTGCCAAAGAGTAAAACCAGACCCCTCTCTTTCACCATGCACTAAACTAAAATCCAAGTGGATTAAAGATTTAACTATCAAACACTAAACTTGCTGGAAGGTAAGTTCGGTAGAACTCTTGAAGACATTGGCATAGGAAAAGACTTTATGAAGAAATTCTTGGCATGGGAACAAGCACAAAAAATCAACAACTGGGAATCTCATCCTATTAAAAAGCTTCTGCAGTGCAAGAGAAACAACCAACAGATCTAAGAGACAACCTATAATGTGTGAAAAAATTTACCAGCTGTTCCTCAGACAAAGGTCTACTATCTAGAATATATAAAGAACTAAAAAAAAAAAAAAATCAGACCCCCCATATAAAGACCTGATTTATAAATGGGCATCTGAAATGAACAGACATTTCTCAGACAAGTAAAAGCAGCAAATATATGAAAAAATGTTCAACATCACTGGTCATTCGAGAGATGCAGATGAAAACAACACTGAGATTCCACCTCACCCAACAAAGAAGGGCTGCTATCAAGAAATCAACCAATCACAAATGCTGGCAGGGTTGTGGGGGGATAGGAACCCTTCTCCATTGTTGGTGGGAGTGCATCCTTGTGCAATCACTGTGGAAATCAACATGGAGATACTTCAAAGAGCTGGGACTAGAGGTTCCATTTGACCCAGCCATAGCTCTGCTGGGTGTCTTTCCAAAAGAATTAAAAGAATCATACCACAGTGATTAATGCACACACATTTTTACAGCAGCACAGTTTGTAATAGCTAAAACTTGGAAACAGCCCAATTGCCCATCAACTGGATACTGGATAAAGAAGATGTGGTTTTTCTATAAAATGGAATACTACTCAGCCATAAGAGTGAGAAACTAGAGACATAGCTAAATGGGTGCACATTGAGGCCATACTCAACTGAAATAAATAGGATACACTCGAGTAAATACCAAATAGTTTCTCTGGTGTAAAAAAAAGTGTAAATAGGTTGAAATAGTATAATTGATAATGTGAACTATGAAGAAAAGATCTAAAGGAAAAGGGGAAGTGGGAAGGGTAGGGGAAAGGAAAGAAGGGTAAAGAATATGAAAAATGGAAAAAATGGGAATAAAGTCTTTGTAAATAGGGAAGGGTAAAGCGGGTGAAGGGAGGGCAGGGGAATGTGGAGAAAATAAGAACCAAGATGCATCATGTGAAAGCACAAGATCCTAATGATGACTATAACTATTGTTTACCTTAAGTGTACCAATAAACAATGGAAAAGTGATATTATAAATACCACATGTAATGCTAGGTCATCTAATACTATTTTGAATAGCAGTATATTGGATAATCTTGAAGAAATGGATACATTTTTAGACACACATGCCCTACTAAGATTGAGTATGATAAAATAGAAAATCTGAACAGACCAATAATGAGAAAAGGAAATTGAATGAGTAATAAAACATCTTCAATTACAGAATGATCTAAGACCTTACAGCTTCAGTCCTGAATTCTAGCAAGCATAAAGAATATTGGTTGTAACAAAAATATTCCAAAAAGTTAAAGAGGAGGTACTACTTCCAAAATAATTCTATAAGGCCAGCATTACCCTGATACAAAAACCAGATGCCTTAACAGAAAAGGAAAGCTATGGGCTTAAATCTGACATACTGTAGGTGCAAAAATCTTCAAGAATTAGCAAACAAAAAGCCTAAAGATTATTGGCCATAATCAAGTGGGATTCATCTAAGTGATGCAAGGATGGTTTAACCTAGGCCAATGATGGTGAACCTTTTAGAGTCTGGGTGCCAAAATGCAACACAAAACCCACTTATTTATTGCAAACTGACTACACCTTAAACCTGAATACTGAGGCTTTGGTTTAGGAAAAACAACTCATACATTAATTTCTTTTGCCATAAAAGAAAAACAGTAACTAACACATGTGTCTTGGGTTCACCACAACTGACCTAGGCAAAGATACGTGATACATTATATGAGCAGAAGGAAGGGCAAAACTACATGGTCATTTCAATAGATGCAGAAAATGGGCTTGACAAAATTCAACATCTTTTTAAAAATTTTAAAGTCATAGAAGGGATGTAACAATACAAAGATTGTGTATGGAAACCTACAGCTGGTGTAATGAACAGGGAAAAGTTGAAAGCTTTTCCTCTGAGTTCTGGAACAAGAAAAGGATGTGTACTTTCACCACATCTGTTCAGTGTAGTTCTAGGAGTCCTGGCCTGAACAATTAGGTGAAAGAAAGGCATTTAACTTGGAAAGGAAGAAGTTGCATTGTCCCTGTTTGTAGTGAGAGGAACTTAAGAGCAAGCCTTGTAGACTCCACTGACAAACTGTTATTGTATATAGGTCTCAAATTCAGCAAAGTTGTAGGATACACATTCTGTATACAAAAATCTGTAGTGTTTCTGTAGGCTAAGAGAAATTTATGTGAAAAATAAAATCTCATTCATTCAAGCTACAAAAAATTAAAATACTTGGGAATAAATTTAACAAGCTGAGTTATCTCTGTGCTAAAGTATTAAAATTGATAAAAGAAACCAGACATGGTAGCACACACTTACAATTGCAGCACTCTGAGAGACTGAGGCAGGCAGATTTCAAGTTCAAGAACAGCTGAGGCAATTTAACAACTTAGGGAGACACTGACTCAATTTACAAAGGCAGAGGGATGCAGCTCAATGAAAAGGCCCTGGTTCAGTCAGCAGTCCTGGAAAATGAACGTGAAGGCAGATGTAAAGGCATACCATATTTCTGGATTGGACGATCAGTACTTGTCAGAATAAGCATAATATTCAAAATGATCTGATTCAACTCCTTAAAATACCAGTGACATTTTTTGCAGAAATAGAAAAAAAAAAAAATAATAAAACTGCCTGAAGCTAAGGACCTAATGTAGCCACAGCAATCTTGACAGAACCAAGCTAGAAGCATCATACTGACTTTAAAATAAACCATAGAGCTATATAACCCAGACAGGAAAGTACTGGCCTAAAGCAGACAACAAAGTGATGGAACAGAATAGAGAATCCAAAAATGAATCCATAAATTCTTTTTTTTTTTCATGTGGAGCTGCATCTTCAACCATTTCCCCAAAGTTATTATTTTTTTTAAATTTTGAGACAGTTCCCTAGGCTGGATTGAACTTGTGATCCTCCTGCCTCAGCTTCTCAGAGTGCTGGGATTGCAGACAAGTACTACTGTGCCCATTGTTAACTGGTTTTTAATTAAGCTGTCGGAGCATACAAAGGGAAAGGACAGTCTCTTTAGTATTACAGTGTTAAGAAAACAGTATCTACATGCAGAAGAAGAAAATTAATACCTCATTCAAAAATCAATTCAAAAAGGGTTAAAGACAAATATAAGACTGAAAACTAAAATTCCCTAATGAATACAAGGGGAAAATCTCCATGACAGTCTCAGTGGTAAATTTTTGGACATAGACTCTGAAGCAAAGACAGTCAAAGCAAAAATATACTATTAATTCCATTAAACCAAAATGATTCTGTACAGCAAAGGAAACAACAGGAGACAACCTACAGAATAGGGTAAAGCATTTGTAAACTACATATCAGGGACTGATTTTCAAAATTTGTAAGGATCTAAGTAATTGAGCAGTGTGCAAAAGACTCAAACATGTTTCTGAAAAGAAGATATTCTGGTTTGGACTTTAAATGTTTCCCCCAGTGCCATGTATTAAAGACTTTCAACCTGAGTCACAACTTGGAGGTAATGGAGCCTCTAGGAAGTGGGACTTGAGGAAGGAAAACTAGGTCACTGGTGGCATGCCCTTAGAGGGGATAGTGGAACCCTGACAGCTCTTCCTTCTCACTTTCCATCGGCCATGAGATCACCAGTTTTCCTCTGCCATGTGCTTCTGCCTGTTCAAAAGCCCCGAGCTATAGGCTAAGTCATAATGTCCTGAAACTTCTGGAACTGTGAGCCAAGATAAATCTTTCCTTCTTTTAAGCTGATTATCTTGGATACCACAGCAGTGGAAGTTTGACTAACATGTGTAGCAAACCAGCTGGGTAGGAAAATCCCTAACTGGAGGGGCCAGATGGGGATTAAAGACAAACGATATAAAGATAATTTGGAAGAGGAGCCAGAGGACTCTTGTCTCTAGGGGACAAAAAGCCCTGAATGTCTGGCTCACTTCACTTTTATTGAACTTAAAAAAGGGAGCAAGCAATCCTGTGAAGTCAGAGTGACTTCCACCCAAATTCCATTCCCAGAGTTAAAACCTTCCTTACTAAAAAGACAAGCTTAGTTAACCAACCTATACTTTTGTCTGTTCTGTTCCTAATTCAAGAATGCTTTATGGCTGCCGATTTAGCTCATGGCACCATGCCTGCCTCACAATCCCAAAGTTCTAAATTCAATCCCTGGTACCACAAAAAAAAAAAAAAAACTTTGTCTTTTCCTTTACAAGCCTTGCCCGTATCAGTAATGTGTTCCATAACAACTACACATCCTCTCGTGTATCCCCTTTACCTCAAGCTAACCATGATGTCACCAGTAAACATCGACAGCTCTGAGTGTTCAGGGATTTGCTTGTTCAGTGTTGTGTGCATGTGCATTGGTCATCCTGGCTCCCCGTATCTCTGTCTCTTCAACTCTGTCCCTGTGTTTTTCTTCTCGCCTTGTGTCACAGCACTGAGCAGGAGATGACACCCTACTGCAGGGGCTCTGATACCTGGTGTCAGGACAGTGCCAGTCAAAACCACAAGGAGAAATCGCCTCCCTTCTGTTAGAATGGCTATTATCAAAATGACAGAATACGTCAGTTGTTAATGAGCACATGAGAAAGGGCAACCCTGTCACACTATATGGGAATGTAAATTGGGAAGTCTATTATGGGAAACAGTGTAGAGTTTCTTCAAAATTTTAAAAACAATGAGAAAGAGGGAGGCGGGAGAGAGATTAGCTAGAGGTAGGGACAGAGACACAGAATGAATATGGAATAGTATTAAGCCATAAAACACCAAATTCTTGTCATTTTTCACAGCATGCAATAACGTGAAGGATTACATTAAATGACAACAAAAGACAGTTTATTTCAACAAGAGTACAAGTGCCTATGAGAGATTTGAGTTGTTAGGGTAGAGGAAGTCAAAGGATGTGTGATTATAGGTTGGAGGAATTTTTTAAAAAAAGAATGTCCATAATTGGCAAATAAGGATAGAAAGTTGATAAGCGATTGCCTGAGGCCATCGGGTTGGGGGGATATCAGGGGATAAAGAGTAACTGAGGAATTACTAATGGCTGTGTGGTTTCTCTTTTTAGTGATGAAAATGTTCTAAAATTGATTGGAGTGATGGTTCCATAATTGTGAAAACCACTGGATTTTACACTTTAAGTGGATATATGAATTATATTTCAGTTTGTTTTTAAAATGCCAGAATTTAGCTGGGCATGGTGGTGCATACGTGTAATCGCAATACTCAGGAGGCTAAGGCACAAGGATCACAAGTTTGAGGGGAGCCTGGGAGATTTAGTTATTTATTTATTTATTTCATTTCTCAAAAATGAAAAGGGCTGGGACTACGGTGTGACAAGCTGTAGGGTTCACTCCCCAGTACTGAAAAAAAAAGCCAGAATTTTACCTGCTCCCTGTTTGATTTTATTACTTTAATAAATGATGCATGTTTTATTTTACACACTTTACATATGTTCATGATTTACTGAGTTACTTCAGTGCAGCTAGTCATGAACATATTTCTTTTTAAAATTTTTATTAGAATGTGTTTGCAATATGTGTTTACATTTCTTTTGTAGAATTAGTTATGTACATAATATGTCTTTTCTTGGTTTGCTTTTGGTACTGAGAATTGAACTCAGGGCCTCATACTTGCCAGGCAGATGCTGTCTTGCTCAGCTGCATTCCAGGCCCAATAATGTATCTTAACTTTTATTTTTCTGAGCCCCTTTTCCTTCACTCCCTACCCCACCTCTTCTCTCCATCTGTTGAGTCATTTATCATTTGAAAAGATCCCCTACTTCCTACTGTCTTTTTTTTTCTCATTCATATTTTGGGTTTCACATATAAGAGAAACTTTGTGATATTTAAGCGTGAGTCTGATTTATTTCACATTACTTGACATTATGATCTCAAGGTGCATCCATTTTCCTACAAATGACTTAGGTTTACATATTTCTTAATATAAATGTATAATATTGGAGTATAATATATTAGAATATAGATTTGATCTTTGAATTGAAAAATACTTTGTAGTGGATGTGAAGATTTAAAGACTACTTACCTTGGAAATGAAGATCTTATTTCTATGTAAATTCTGTCTTCATTCAGTCACACGTGAATACCTAGCCAGAATGGATGGATCTTAGCCAGAAATGTATATTTTTCCCTTTTCACGACAGAATCTACATTGAGTTATGTTATTTTCTGAACTGTTTCAGTTTTGTATTGGAATGACAGTATATGGGTAGCTAATCTGTTAGGTATTTCAGAAATGCTATTTATTGTTTGAAACTAGAAAGCTACACATAGGGAATCTGGAAGGAACAGTTCTTTTTTCTCATATAAAGAGAGTTTGATATAAATGTCCATTTTTAGAAGCAGGTATATGGTGTCTACTCAGGAAATCTGGAACCTGATCAAAAGTCTGTGAACTGCTTTAACTAAGGAATGATGTTTAAAGTGCTTTAACAGCTGTTTGAACTGATGAATTACTGTTGTGTTTAGACTGGTCTGCAGTCTCAGCATTTGTTTTGGCAAAGTCCCCTTGAGTGTAGAGGAACAGCCACTGGTAAAGGAGGAATGAACCATTATGATGCGTGTGTGTGTGTGTGTGTGTGTGTGTGTGTGTGTGTCCATTTTAGATCTCATATGAAAGGGCCTTTTAAAGCTGTGATCAGGTCTCAGAAGAGGATAATCCAAAGTGTATTTCTATATTTCTCAGGGACTAAAAGGAAAGAAAGGCCATCAGAATGGGTACAATCACTTAGATCAAGGCAATTGCAAGCGAGAACAGCTGTGGGCACAGAAGTACAGTTGCACATGCAGACTACTCAAAATCATCTTAACTGTATAAGCCAGATCGGGCTCGATCACTCTTTAGTTTTGACTAACATGATCAGAAGCCACATGTAGGCAGATCAGGGAATCGGGCAGCGATAAAGAGAAGGACCTGCCTTCCATCCTGTCTGGAAATTGTGAATTCTTAGCATCTTATGAGTGATTAACTGTAAGTTCTGATGTTGACAATTAATAGGATGGATATTCTCTTTCAGTGCAATTTGAGAGTCATGTTTTCACCATTGGGTGGGAGAAGAACATGTGATTATCCAACTTAAAAGTGATAATGAGAGATTGATGTTGCCTTCTGAGTATATCTCAGGAGTCAAAAATAGTAAATCTATGAATTAAAATTTTTGCTTGAACTTTTGTTTATACAACTCCATTCATATGATTTTTCAAAATCTAAAATATTTCATTGTAATATATCCACCCAACAGTCATCTACTTTGTATGTATGATTTAAGTTTATTTTTACCAAAATTTCTGTTGTCTTGGTATTTATTTTTTGATATGATTTCTAATATTTTATATGACAGTCATTCTCTCAAAAAATTCCTATGCATGTTATTCACTGTTTTTTCTATAATCATTATCAAAGGTAATACTGTTAACACTGAAAGGATATCCAAGTATTAAGTAGAATTTTTTACACTATTGCTAAATTAGTGATAAGGGCAAGAGATAGACCCTTTCTGGTGAATGCTTTTAGTTGATAACACTCTTATGCTTCTTTTTATTTTTTGAAAGCATTTCTTGCTATTATTTAAAATTTAGGAATTACTTTTAAAAGCACTTCTTTTGATTATGTTAAAATTTAGAAATTGTTTTCTGAGGTCTTTATTCTTTTTCTTTCCCCCCAATGGAAAGGAATGGACCCTATTTTGTAAGCCTGATTTCTTGTACTATCATGGAGTCAGCAGAGAGTAAGTGGTCACAGGCTCTTTCAGGAAGCAACAGTTCTCCCTAGGAATGAAGTTAAAGACATCTCTACATACTGACTTTTTATTGTATTATTACATGTTATAAATGGCAATATACATGACTAGAAAAGAGTTATTTGAGAACTTAATTTTATTTGATATTGGCATAGGGACAGACATATGTATCATTGAATTACAACTAAGAATTAAAAAACAAGCCCACATATTTAGTCAAGTGATTTTTAACAAACATTATAAAACAATTAAATGGGAAAAGTCTTTAATAAGGAATGATGCTAAGACAACTGGAATCTACATGCAAATGAATAAAGTTGGATTCCCACTAAAATACTATATATAAAAATTAAGTTAGGCAGAACTCTTGAAGATATTGGCATAGGAAAAGACTTTATGAACATATCCTCAGTAGCACGGGAGCTAGCACAAAACATCAACAATTGGGATCTCATCTTATTAAAAAGCTTCTGCACAGCAAAAGAAATCACAAGCAGAGCTAAGAGGCAACTTACAATATGGGAAAAAAGTTTTGCCAGCTGTTCCTCAGACAAAGGTCTACATCTAGAATATATAAAGAACTCAAAAAATCAGACCCCCCAAATATAAAGATCCAATTAAAACATGGCCATCTGAAATGAACAGACATATCTCAGAGAAAGAAGTAAAAGCAGCAAATAAACATGAAAACAATGTTCAACATCACTGGTCATTGGAGAGATGCAGATGAAAACAACACTGAGATTTCATCTCACCCCAGAAAGAATGGCTGCTATCAAGAAATCAACCAATAAATTCTGGAGGGTTTGTGGGGAGAAAGGAACCCTTCTCCATTGTTGGTGGGAGTGCAGACTGGTTCAACCGCTGTGGAAATCAATATGGAGATACCTAAAAAAACAGGATTAAAGGTCCCACTTGACCCAGCTATCCCTCTGCTGGGCATCTTTCCAAAAGAATCATACCACAGTGATATGTGCTCACCCATGTTTATGGCAGCACAGTTTGTAATAGCTTAAACTTGGAAACAGCCCAATTTCCATCAACTGGAGACTGGATAAAGTGTGTGTGTGTGTGTGTGTGTGTGTGTGTGT